>NC_141695.1:1578154422-1578754422 GCF_964263255.1 Lissotriton vulgaris
GAAAAGGTAAAGTGTTCTGGGTGATAAGGCATCATTAATTACCTTTCCTAATGTTCTAGAGCAAGAAATGAGGCAAGCTCACTCTTGAAATATGTGAGCAACTGAAGTGTTTAGGTGATTTAAATCTTACAGGATAGATGTCCAACTGGGCTAGGGATTGAACTGTTAGGAAAAAAAAAGAAAAGGAGAAAAGAAATACGTATAAAAAATCTAAGTATGTAGTATGTTGTATTTTCTAGACTGCCTAAGACTAATAATGACGGTTTCCTTGTTAGAAAACTTCTCCAGAGAAGTAAGTTACTGTTATGATTAATCCACCGTCCCTATCACAACTGGATTATGAAAATTAATGGGTAACTGTAGCTTACCTAAATCCAGCTATCAGCGATATAGTAAAAATTTGTATCGATCCGAATGCAAATAGATGTGAAAAAAGATGCGCCAGTCATGGGGTGTGCACCTAAATCTAAACAATGAAAAATAAAACACCGATGTAAGATAGGAATATGAGACTCACAATTTGATTAAGGAAAAATGAGACTATGATAAAACCAAGAAATCACCTGAAAATATCTTATGGAACCTTCCAGTGCTGTATAGTAAGGTATTTGAAAATCTCTCCTTACTTCTCCACCGAGATTCTAAGTGTGAAATAGATGAGAGAAAGAAGCAATAATGTAATAATGATTACAAATTCAAAAGGATGGGTGCATGTTTTAAATAGCATTGCTACAGAAGTGAATAATAGGTACAGTTCCTTAATCCCCATTTATAGTAACAAAGATCAAAAAGTCACAGTCGGAATAGCGCTCGAAATAAACGCCAAACCATTTATACATAGTTTGCCATATGTGTACGTCCATATGAGCTATTTACTGATAATTCAAAAGAGACCAGCACATTTTATGGACGGTTGAACGAAAGGCTCTCCAAAAACTTGAGTAGCCAATAAGCAGAGACTTTACCTACTCCTGAAGACACTATAATGATAGTTCAGTTTAGATCAAAGACACAAGTATAGTTACAAATTCTTCTAACTGACATGAGGGAGTCATGGTCAGTTTTTAAAAAAAAGGAAAAGCCGAAGTTTTGCAAGCTGACTTACCGTGAAGAAGGTAAAGCCGGAATTGAAAGCCCAGACGTGGTATTCCCTCAGTCCGTATAGCGCCTGATGGAAAACGTCCATGTCAGCGCTCATATTTATACCCCATTAAATTGTTTAAGTGCATTCACCTGTGTTGTGTTGTTATTGAGCCTGGTCAAGAAACGGCGTACTGAGGCGGCCATCTTCGAACGGAAAAATGGACTGTGGCTGAGAATAGTCGGACGAGAACACACATAAGGATATCGTGATGTTTATAGATAACACATACACAACGAACTATAAAAGGCGAATACTATGCCCAGGCGGATACTTGTATAACTTTGTATCCCTATTTACGATACGTAATGAAAATATTACAGGGCTAAATAATGGTGGCGGCCATGTTGGAATAGTGTATAGGCGTGTGTAAAGCCATATGTTGTTTTCATAAATTGCCAATAACAATAATATGGAGTTTATTTAAAAATTAGAAGTTGATGAGAATACATCGAGTATCAAACCCGAGCATTAATCTTCCAGTGCCTACGACACACGCTTTTTTTAGACGAGAATTAGAGATTTAGTCTCCTTATATTTTGTATGATGGTCCTTTGACCGTTTTCTAAAATGTCTCCACTGCTCGGGTTTGATACTCGATGTATTCTCATCAACTTCTAATTTTTAAATAAACTCCATATTATTGTTATTGGCAATTTATGGGACGTCTAAAGTGCTCTCCAGGTTCCTTTAGAATCCTTTTAAATACTTTTGACCAAGTTACGTTATACACCATTCCAATATGGCCGCAAAACAACATATGGCTTTACACACGCCTATACACTATTCCAACATGGCCGCCTTGACAGTTCCTGCCAAGCAAGAGCAAACACTAACTGCCCTCCCAGCAAGCAGGAGCTGTCAAACTGTTCAAGCTTGCTGGGAGTAGAGATTTCATTTGTTTCCCCGCCAGCTGTCATGCGGGCAGGGAAACAGATAAAACAATTGCTTTTGCACAAAGGGAGCTGCATATTTAGTAGCACTTTGCATGTGGGAACAATTGCTGCTCCTGTAGGAGGTGTGGAGATGTCTGGGACCGCAGGGGCCTTCAGGCTCCCCCCTCAGTTCCCAAAGATACACACTAGGTGCCCTTGCTGAGGCCAGGGCACCCAGATATAAACGTATTTGTGTGTGTGTATATATATATATTCAATCAAAAAAACATAGGTTTCAGGGACGTTATAGTTAGAAATTTGCAGTAAAAAAACTTTTGAAATTCACTGAAAAAACAGGTTTCAGGCACGTTATAGTTAGAAATTAGCATTTAAAAAACCTTGGAAATTCATTGAAAAAACACAGGTTTCAGGGATGTTATAGTTAGTTGAACATTTCACTCGTACAAAACCAGAGGAATTTGGCCATTATAGTTAGTAGAGCTAACTATAACTCACACTCCTTCAATGCACTGCTGATAATGTCACATATTACATCACTCATGGCATGGTCAGTGACATCACTGATGACACCTGAAATGACATCACTGATATCATTTGAGGCCAATTTCGCCCTGGGGACCCCATCCCCTGGGGCATGGCCAGTTGTTTTTTATTTTTTATTTAATTGTTTGGAGGGGGGGCTGTGTGGCCCCCCTCCTCAGGCCAATTATGGCCCCAGGGAGCCTATCCCTCGAGGCAGGCCTTACTTATTAATTTTTTCATTTATTTTTTTGCAGGGGAGGGGGGCACATGGCCCCCCTCCCAGGCCACTTCAGGCCCATGGGACCCCGGGGACCCCAGGCCCCGGGGCCTGACCGCTCCATTGGTTACCATGGAGGGAGCCCCAATGCACCATGGTCCCAGCCAGTTTCCCTACTCTTGCTTCAATGAATCAAAGCAGAGCTTGCCATGGCAGGGCCCTGTCATAGCAAACGTCAATGTCCCGGGGTGGGCACCCCGTAACATTGCAGGAGCTGGCCCTGGGTGTGGCAATCTCCAGGGCCATCAAGGGATCCTTGAGGGGGGCCTGACTGCCCCCCTCCCATCATATCCACAGCCCCGGGGAGGTAGTGGTCCCCGGGGCTTGGGGGGGCCTACGGGACCCCGCATATAATTCAAGAAAGCCCCGGGGAGGTGACGGTCCCCGGAGCTTGGGGGGTCCGAGAGGCCCCACTCGAATTTTTTTTAATATAGAAGCCCCATGGAGGTGGCGGTCCCTGGGGAAACAGGGGACATGTGTCCCCCATACATATATAACAAAAGTGGTTGTCCCTGGTACTTGGGGGGGACCTGGAGGACCCCACAGATTAAAAAACAGGCCCCGGGGAGGTGGCGGTCAATGGGCTGTGGGGGCCCTGAGGGCTCTCATGATATATTTTTGGCATTCCCCCGGGACCTAGTCCACCCATTCATTTGAATGAGGTGCGGGATGCTTGACCTCAGTGCGAATTCGGCCAATTTTTTTTAAATTCTTTTTTGGGCCCTGGGAGTCCTTCTGGGACCCTGGAGCAGGCCTAGGGGGTCAGGGTGGTTGTACCCTGCCCCCTTTTCATGTTTTTAACCTCTTCTTCACTGTTTTCTAGTGACTTGCTTCTACCGAGTCACAATATGGCTGCCAACACTTCCTGGTTTGGAGTGTTGGCAGCCATTCAGAGTGAAGCTCATGCCCGGGAGGGTTGGCGAACCTTCTTCGGTGCTCAGATATTGATATTTTTCCTTTTTTTTATTTTTCAGGAACTACAGAACGGATTAACACCATTTAAAAAAAAGGTCTCTTTCTGAACCAAGGGCTACCTTTTTGCCAAATTTGGTGTAATTCCGTTCAGCAGTTCGGGGTGTAGACTGTTCCAATTTTTCCTATGGAAATTAACATGGGAAAAACGCTTTTTGGGCCCCCCTTTTTTCTCTGCCCCTGCTTGACGAATCACCCCAAAACTTTCAAGACATGAGCTGACCAGGGCGGGACATGAGTTTTGAAAATTTTGCAAAACTTCATCAAACAGCGACAAAGATATTGGCCAAAGAAAAAATGCTATTTGAATAGAAATGAGGTCCTAACTATAATGACCTACAGGCAACTGCCAGTAGGTAATATATATTTACACTCATACCGAAGCAGACGCCCTAATGAAAAGGCTGGATCAGGTGATTGCCCCTTGTACTTACGGCGCTCCTCCTTGTGGTGAGACTGCTTGACCAATTCTTGCCAGTATTATCATATGGCTGGCTGTCTTTGCCTCTAATTAAGGAAATTATTCCCTACGGTCACATGAACTCCCATTGAATCATACTCCTGCTATTGTGCTTGAAGTTATTACCCATCACGGACACCCTGATGCTGATATCCCTGAGGAGTGACCTATATTAATTTTATACACTGAAGAAGTCCATCTGTCTAGCCAAAACGCATCTGCTGTTTCTCCAATTATGAGGGATTTTTACACATTTTGAATAAAAGAAGACTGCTTGAAGAAAATTATGGAAACGGACCAGATAATTTGTAATGTGGCTGTTTTGTCATTTTGCTAAGTGGTGCACCTTTGCGATTTGTTGAAATTGTTAAAATCCTGTATTGGATTCCACCGTGGCAGTGGGTGCATAAACATTGTACCCACTTAATCAGTGGGGTATTACCACTATATGGTATATTACCCAGGGATAGCGGGTCATGTGCTAGTATTTTGGAGGGTTCACTGTCAAAGCTTGTTTCATTTTTAATATATATTTATATATATATATATGTTTATATTTATATGGTCCCAAATATGAGAACAGATTGTGGCACAGTGGTCAATATATTGGGGAAAATGTAATCTGCTTAATGTATTGCAAACAACGTAGCGAATGTAACACCCGATGTGTTTCAGTGCCCCTGGACCTTGATCATGGGATAAGGGTGTTTTGTCCATCACGGCGGATTATCTCCCCCATCACATATATAACACCATCATTACGAGAGTTTTTTTGTTAATTATCTTGTTGATATGCCTCATTGAATTATGTTGCTTATATCATAGAATATTGGCCTTCTGATTGATTGTTGGCTGTCCATCATGTTAACACCTTGTCGCTTTTAATTAATATTCTATTGCTATGCTTATATTCCACATATTTACCCTCTTTTTGAGAGTGCTTGTGCAGAGCCTGATGGAAGTTGTAGCATATGAGATATATGTTGTTTTATTTCGATCAGTTTGTATTTCATCACCTCCAGTAGGCTGATGTATGTTTTGGCCATCTAGCTTCAATCACATTTCATTCTGATTATAAAAGATATGCATTTTTATCTTTATTTATATATTTTTTTAAATCATTTATTATTCCGCATTTTACAGAATATCACTAAAAAACTCAACAACAATTGGGCAAAACTTCTATTCACTTGTGACATCAGTGCAACGAGTGTGACCTTTCTAGATACTGAAACCCATGTCCAAAACAATATGATTCACACAACACTACATAGAAAGGAAACAGTCACAAATGCAGTACCAGTGACCTTTTGGTGCTATCACATATAATAACATTGAAACCATTGATTACATACCTGCGGCCTCCATGGGATTTGGTGCAATGGCCTTAACGGAAGCCACCAATGCACCCCAAAATGATTGGGTTTAGGTAAATGATTAGCAATGTGTGGTATGGCCAAGGGTTAAGTGAAGGGCTGTAATGCAAGCATTGTACATAGAGCCCATTAAGCTGTCTGGTATAGATTTTAAATCCAGGCTCATGCGGTTGGCCAGGCGCTCCCCCTAGTGTCCGTTATGCATCATATTATGTCCGTTATGCATCATTGAAAGCCATGCTCAGTGGCTCCTGAGAGAGGAGTTGCTGAGTGCAAGCCAAAGGTCCCAAGGCTCAGCAAAGTGAAATCATGGGTAGCAGTATTAGGTGCAATACCTATCCGAATCAGACCAGAACCAGATCGGGAGGCCGCTCCTTCTCCTTCCTCGCGGCCAAAGCATGGAACGCCCTTCCGCTCCACCTCAGGCAGACAACATCGCTCCCCATCTTCGCAAGAAACCTCAAAACCTGGCTCTTCGACAGACCCCCTCCTTGATGGAATGGAACCTGCACCCCCCCACCCCTAGCGCCTTGAGACCCTTACGGGTGAGTAGTCGCACTTTAACAAACTCCTGATTGATTGATTGATTGATCCGAATGCCCTTTAAATGGGATGAAAAAACTGAGGGGTCTCTCATGGGGGCCAGGCTACTGTAATTAAGGGTGTGGTAAAACACAATCTGTGCTTGGCTTAGTGTACTGCCCCACTGGTATTGTGCTACTTCTGTCCATTCAGCCAGATACTTAACACAACAAGCAACATTACACCTACAACAAGCCAGGACTATTGGCTTTGTCAATGGTTGTAAGTTAAATAAATAAGCAACAACTACCACTTTGTTGTATATATCATTGAAATTACTACTCTGCTCTTGTGGGCGAGGTTGTGGCATAAGGCCAAAGCAGCCGACCTTCGAGCTGAGAAAACAGGTTCAAGCCTGACCTCCTATGAATCTGAAAAAAACGAACATGCCCTTGTGTAATGTAATAGCCCTCATTTAATTATCCAAGTTTGCACTATATAACACTGAAAAACGATTCTCTTTGAAGTTACATCAAAAGCAGTGAACAGGGTGGCAGAGTTAAAGTTTTTTTTTCTCACCCTGAGGATAAAAATGGAGAGCCCTATAGGGACCTGTCTCGGCACATGCTTTTAAAAACCGCTTGTGCTGAGCACCAGCAGGACCCGGCCCATTTAGAACTGCCAGTCCCTGTCTCCAGTGGCCATTGGACAAGGCAGACATATTCTTTTTATTTATTTATTTTATTTATTTGCATACTTATAACGCACTGGGAATCGACTCCCTGAGGAGTATCTCCGCGCCTTTTTTAGCAGCATCTGAGACCAAGGCCTGCTCTAACAAGGTTAAGTAAAGACTTAGTGGGATTAATAGTTGAACAAGAAAGTTTTTAATTTTTTCCTAAAAGGAAAGTGTTCCTTACAGATTCTAATGTCATAAGGAAGATCGTTCCAAAGCTTTGGTCCAGCTACAGACAGAGCCCTTCCTCCTTGTCTGGTCTTACAAAACCTGGGGACACATAACAGCTCTTGATTACCAGATCTCAGAGTTCTAGCAGGAATGTAAGGGACAAATTGTTTTGTTAGATAGTCAGGACCTTTACCAATGAGACATTTATGGATGATGCAGCACGTTTTAAACAGGACCCTCTGTTTCACAGTGAGCCAATGTAGTTGATTCAGCAATGGTTTCGAGGGTGTACGTGCTGGGGCATTCAAAACCAAGCGTGCTGCCGTGTTCTGCACAACTTGGAATTTGTTAATAATGCCCTCATTGGCGGCTAACAGCAGCCCGTTACAGTAGTCCAGTCTGCTCAACACAAGTGACTGAACTAGAGTTTTCCTGGTGGAATCAGGTAACAGGGGGAAAACCCTTCGGAGAAGACCAATCACATGGAAACAGGAGCCTACCACTTGATTGGTATGATGTTTAAGAGCGAGCTCCTGATCCAGTTTGACTCCCAGATCTTTTACCACCTCTTTGGGTACGGGGACTGGGCCAAGGTCTTGAGGCCACCAGTCAGGAGTCCACAATCTTTTGGCCTCTCCAAAAAGCATTACCTCAGTCTTTGAGACGTTACACTGAAGGAAGTTTGCTGCCATCCATTGAGCCACCTCTTTCATCCCCTGGGCAAAGGAGTTGCGTACCTCAGGAGTCATGATTTTAAAGGGGAAGAGGAGTTGAGTATCGTCTGCATACGATACAGGAATAAATCCGTGGGATCTCATGATGTTGGCCAGGGGTGCCACGTAGATGTTAAAAAGTGTTGGGCTCAAGCAGGAGCCCTGTGGCACCCCCTTAGAGATCTCCACCTCCTCTGACTGGTACGGACCCAGTGTGACTCTCTGAGTACGCTTGATGAAAAAGCTCCTTAGCCAGGCCAACGCCTTGCCACCCAGCCCGATGTTAATGAGTCTGGAGGTCATGATATCATGTGACACAGTGTCAAACGCCGCTGACAGATCTAAAAGCACCAGGATAACGGAATAACCCTTATCCTGTAGCATATGGAGATCGTCAGCGACGGACAGCAAGGCGGTCTCAGTACTATGCCTGGGTCTGAACCCCGATTGTGAAGGGTCAAGTCCTCCTGCACTTTCTACATATTTAAATAAGTGCCGATTTACAAACTTCTCGGCGAGCTTCCCTAAAAAAGGGAGGAGTGAGATAGGCCTCAGGTCTTTATACTAAGCATGCTTTCCCACTCATCGCAGGGCCTCCCTGATCACTATCCTATCATTATCCGGTGGGAGAGGACAAGTGGGCCCCAGCACCCCTTCTCATTCAATACGGGCCAGGTCAGACGTTGTGCCCAATTGTTGCAGACACATTTGAACTCAGTGGCCTTTGAGGTGCATGGACATTTGGGGGCAGATTTACAATTACTGGCGCATCTCTGCATACCGGCAGGGATGCACCAGTAATTGGGCGCCGCAGCTCAGCCACCCTTGCGGCGCACCATGGGGCAAAAACGGCACAGATGCGCCACGCATCTGTGCTGTCAAAGCGGCGCATTGCTGGAGTTGCGTCGTATGTGCACAATGCTGCGTCAATCCTTACGCCTGCTTCAAGCAGGCGCAGGGTTTTGACCAGTATGGGCCAAAAAGTGACTGAGTGAAATCTTCACTCAGCCACTTTTGGGAGGCATTCCTGTGCCGGAACGCCTATCCCTGCGATGGTACGCCTCTTCTGGCGCAGGGCTTTACAACGTGACGCGTCTGGGAGATGCGTCACGTTGTAAATACCCCGCACAATGGCGCATCTTTTGCGCCGCCGCTGCGTCACAAAAGTGACGCAACTGCAGCGTAAAAGCGGCGCAAGGGGATTGTAAATCTGCCCCTGGGTTCTTTCTGTTATGTCACTAGCCAGCTAAACAGTAAATTGATATGCGATGCCTGATGCCCTCAGTTATTTCTTCTCTGGCTTTATTTGTGATGTCATCTGTAACATCATGTGTGAGACCTTGGGCAGTGTATTGAGACATGAACAGGGAATTTAAGTGGCTTTTCGGTGTTGATTCACGACCAAAATAGCATTTCTGCTGCGATGTTTGGGGGACTAGACACAAGCCCAAGTAGTTCATTATATTGATTGATTCATTACTGAATACAAAAAAATATGAAACCTTAGATGTGATTTATTTTATGTGCAATTACTTGTTTTGAAAATGTATCACAACTTTTTTCTGCCAACCAAGAGGGCTCTAGCTTGCCCGCTAAACTATAGCAAGAGCCATAATTTTAATTTTCACGTCGTTTACAATTTACTTAGAAAGGGTAAACGAATATGGTGTTTCTTTGTGTCTCCAAACAAGGCAGAACAATTTGTATACAGCCATCGTCATTTCAAAATATGTTAACCACGCGAGGGCCTCTAATCCATTTCTAAAATTCACAATCCATCTCCTCCTGGTGCTATTGTGCATTGAAACTCCCATAATTGTGTTTAAGCATCCGTGATTGCTTTCTTTATCTTATAACAGTTTGCAATTTTATTTCCTTTAAGCGTTAACTAAGGATTCAGATAACTTTCGATTTATTTGCCTCAGCACGATAACTTGCTAAATGTTCTTTGTGATATAAGGAACGGGTGCGTCTGCAAAGAGTGTATAAAGTCTGATCATTTGCACAGGGAAAGCGCCATCTGGAGAGGAGAAAACATAAGTTATGGTATAAAAACTTTTCACAGAATGTGAGCGGAGCCATCTGTTTTTGTGTTCTTGTTTTAGAACAGCTTGTGTTTGCAACTTGTAAGCTAAAACAAAATAACAAGCTATAGTCCCTCGCAAAGTGTGAATCATGTTTTTTTGGTTTGTGCAAACTGTGACTAGAAACAAAACATTTGTGTTTTTAACATGGAATAAATAATGAATCCAATGTTTTTATAGTGCTGCAGTTGTCAGTAGAATCACTGAGGTTTTCAAAGGCTTTCAGAGTTCTAGGGTTTCACGAAGGAAGCCTATGGGCCGCAGACAGACGGGTTACTTTATCACAAACGTGATGGAAATATGTCCGCCGTATTACAAGTGCCATTAGATAATGGATACAATGGTGGAAAATATGATATAATATCCGTCATGTTTGCGAAGATCGTGCAAACTCTATGTAAACAAAGAAAGTGAAGTTTGATGAACACAGTAAACAGGATGAAATGCTACAATGCATGCCTGTGAGTACTTTGGTAAGATACCGATTACAAAAATATAAAAATGCAAAAATATTTTGGGCAAATATTGACTCCCAGAGTGCTGTGATTGTATTAATTTGTTAAGTTGAGTTTCTTTTTTAAATTCTGAGCCCCATATTTACTGGGTGTGAAGCCTTATAGTCTAGTTACATTTATATTGACCTAAGTATTGTAGACCTATACTAACCCATATATGCATGCCTACCTTCACAATTTTCAGCGAGATCATAACATTTTTCAATGTTCAGATATTTAATCTCAATATTGTGGTACTATACGGTAAGGGCATTTATAAAATTTCAATAGCTACTAAGGTGATTATCACTGCAAAACATTACACGTCTCAAGCATGTTATGAAACCCTTTCACCTATCATGTCTGGTCCAGTGTGTTAGAAAATATGTCATTAGTTTTATACAATGGGTCTCCACTGGGAACCAAACACACCACTGTAGAGCTTCACTCTCTCTCAGAGGCTAGCGAAGCGGACCAGTCCGAGGCCTATGCAAGGGAGCAAACTGCTATCCCTTGGTGCAGCAGGGTGGGCACCTCAGGAGATTATAGGAGCCGGGTCTGGCTTCAGTCCATTGTGGGCGGTCCGCTTGGCCCCCCATCCAGTATAATCACAAAGCGCTGCAGAAGTAGTGGTCCCTGGGGCTCTTTTAAACAAAAAAATAACACCAAATTTGTGAATCGGTCATGATTTTTCTTGATTTGATGTTTTTGAAAATAATCTGAAGGGGGCAATACGTTGTTAAACTATAATTGGTAAAGGAAAGTATTTAACAATGAAGTGTTTGACTCTCTAAAGTGCTGAAAAACTCATATACCAGCAGGAACAAAGTTTAAAGTTTCGGAATGTTTAAGCTAATGATATGTATGATTTAAGTAAATTATACTAAAAACTGCATTAACCATAATGCCTAGCAAGTGATGATGTCATGAGAAAAAGTATGCTTTAAATATGTAAAAAAACGTCAGGAAGCTGATCGTGAGCAAGATGGCAGGTGCATCGAAACGCGTAGATCGAGTGCTTTCTTGTGCCTTAAGAACTCTGAAATAATAAAAAGGTTGTGGAAAACGAAAAGGAGTGCGCCCATATCCTTTGTAACAGAAGGGAGTGAGAGGGGGATATATATATATATCACCAACCGTCAGCTACAGTAAGTAACTACACGAACGGCCACTCCAATCTTGCTGTTGAAATTTCTTTAATGGTGACAGCTTAGCATTACGCGTTTCGCCTCTACTAAGGCTTAATCATATGCAGCTAAATCAAATGCAGGATGGGCTCGTTAACTTTTTAAACACAACGTAACTTTAGACATTGAAGAGGGACTAGTGCCCAACAGGTGGAATTTTAAGTGGCAGTGAGGTGTTCCTAATTCATTTTCACACACAGTGTCAGTCAGTACTGTTCAATTAATTCCGGACAAGTTCCGTGAGAATAGGTATTCTCATCATACCTGTGTGCTGGCACTGTGTTAAAGTTAATGTTTGTTCCCGATATGTCCATCGGACCACTGGTCCCAGAATGCACCCTCACTGTTCCTCTTTAGCCGGCTAAGTCTTTCAATGCAGATCATGGCAAAGTTATTCCTTCGGATTTACCGGCAGCCAGTTTCCAAGTGAGCCTTTATAGGAAAGAGTGGAGTAGTGTGGCTCACTGGGTAGAGGCGGCAGACCCGGAAGCAGAGGTGGGCCCGGGACCAGGGTTCGATTCCCTACGCGGCAGGGTCTTGGGCCATGGTCAGCAGACTCGATAATTCTTGCCTCGGTGCCTACTCCAACCATGGGTCCCACTCAGCAACTCTGGGCAATAGCTTGCTTAATCTCTACTAACGGCCCCATCAGCGCCGGGGATGCTTGTCTTCACCTTGGAGATGCCCAGGTGGGACCATCTCACAGGGAAAGCCAGGATGAGTTCCCCAGCGGTATACAGCGCCGGGACGCACCTTTGCTGGGGCAGCTGTGCGCTTTACAAGTATACGACATTTAACATTTAACATTCCATGTGTGGCGTGTGTCTCCCGGCAGCCGCCTCGTCCAAGGTTAACTCTGCTACCATCCAGGTTCTTATCGGGTCTTTCAGTCCTCCGCTAAAACAATCCTCAGCAAGACTGGCGCAGAGAAAGTCTCGATCGCCGACTCTGGCTGCTTGTGCGTGTTCGTCTTCTTCAGTCAAGGTGGGCCCTGAAGAGGCCACTTCCATTCTCCTTTAGTAGTCTCCCACTTTTCCACAGCCGGATGGCGCTTCTTAACTGGATTCTCTCCAACGTCACAAAACCCTGACAGTGAAGCGCTTCTCCAAGCCAGTCGGGGCCGTTCAACCAAGGTGTGTCAGACACCTTACATACAGCACCAACCGCCAGCTACAGTAAGTAACTACACGAACGGCCACTCCAATCTTGCTGTTGAAATTTCTTTAATGGTGACAGCTTAGCATTACGCGTTTCGCCTCTACTAAGGCTTAATCATATGCAGCTAAATCAAATGCAGGATGGGCTCGTTAACTTTTTAAACACAACGTAACTTTAGACATTGAAGAGGGACTAGTGCCCAACAGGTGGAATTTAAAGTGGCAGTGAGGTGTTCTTAATTCATTTTCACACACAGTGTCAGTCAGTACTGTATATATATATATATATATATATATATATATATATATATATATATATATATATATATATACACACATACTGTATAGACGTTATAGTTAGGCTCAAATTTTCACTCAAACAGTACCATTGAAATTCATGCGTCACGGTGGGCGTGTGCTGATGACGGCCGGGAGCCATCATGACCGCGCCCGCGATTAGAACCTTCAGCACTGTGGTGGAATTTGCGCCGCAGTGATGAGGTTAAACACTTTTTTAGTTTATTTTAAAGAAAGAGGTTTTTTCATAGTAAAAATAAATAGTATATTTTTAAATATAATTTAGTATAAATAAGTTTTTAATATATTTTAGGGAATCACATTCCAGGTGTGACAGAACCGCATAGAGGATACACATCCCATATGACTCAAAAATGAAAGGATTTGACAGGTTTCTATCACCAATAAAGACATATCTAACCAATGTTCTTCTTTATTTGGGTGTGGCTCTCAGTGCTCCCAGTTTTTAATGGAGCTCCTTTTTTTGAAATTTCTTGGTGTTTTTTCTGTTTTTTCCGATTAATTAGCGCATCTCCAGCAGAGTTTTAGCAGGAGGAAGAAGAGAATCTGCAGCAGCAATATGAAGAACTACCAACAAAACAAAAGAAAGTGTGATGTGGGAGGTTTTCAGCATTCCAGAACGACAGAAAAAGGTGAAAGCACAAAAAGTGAATTGCACAATCTGTCACAAGGTGCTCTCCGGTGGGAGTGAGGAAAATATTCTTGAGGTACATCTTCAATGTAGAAACATATGCATACCATGTACAGCACTCAGCTTGCGAAACCAGAATTCAGAAGGCTGAAGGAGCAGGAAGGGGTATTAGCTTCAAGAGAAAATTAGCCAGGAAATCTGGAGCAGGAGGACAACTTGTCAACACCCCTGTATTTTCCAAAAGCTGCATCTTCTGCATAAAAACTGTAAGACAGTTCTAAGTGATTGTGTGAGTGAGTGAGTGACAAGTGCATAAGTGAATATATGTATCAGAGAATGGTGTTTCAGTGTCCATATGGTTGAATGCCAGGATGCATGAGTAGATGCATGACTGAGTGTGTGTGAGAGTAATTACATATGCCTGGGTAGAGTTTGTGAAGTTGCATTATGGGGAACTACGCAAAGTCGCAAAAAAATTCCACTGTGTTATGTGGAGTTCCGCTGGTGGCCAGAGTTTTTCAGCACGCCCTTTAGCTTTCCAGTACGAATGTGGAGTGCATTCCTGCATGCCAAATCATGTGCAAAGGCACCACGTGGCGTTCTTGGATTCCAAATCATGCACAAATGGCACTATTCGGCCCAAATATGGGTGGCCATCTTGTTTTTCAGCTCTCTGTTGTAGTGCTGGGCCTAAATCTTACTCTATCTTTAATCTGTGTAATCCTCACCCTTTAAAACGTATCCACCCCTCATTTGTATTTTTTATACTAGTGTGTGTCTTTTTATTTTATGTTATTTGGAAATTCTTTTCATGTATTTTGGGACTTTTTGTTTATTTCATCTTATTTCCTTTTTTTGTTCTCCTTTCCTCTCCCTTCCTTTTTTTTTTAACCCACCCAGCAATATGGCAGAGGCAGGGCGGTTATGTAGCAGGCACTGCCACCACACAGGTGTTCAGCCCCGGGTGATCTTTGGTGGCGAAGAAGTGTCAACACAGTTTTTTTTGTGCAGCGCCGTCTCCCCTCCATGCTGACAGCAGGCAGCAGGCGTGGTAGTGGATACCACCTGCGGGATTGTCAGCTACTCTGGGGAGGGTACCCAGCACTGCTGGGTGAATTCCGGTTCTGGAAGCCGATTTAATCCTGGTCCAGAATTGGATGCAGGCAAGATTCGAGGAGCTGGCCCCTTTGAGGGCTGCTAAAACAGCCCCTGATCTTAACTCTGCCCCTTGGTTTTCCTCCACTCTACGCATAATGCGTCAAGAATGTAAGAAGCTGGAAAGGCGCTGGCGGCGCAATTATGAGCCGGTGGAGAAAACGAAATACAGAGACGCGATAAAGGCGTACTACAAACAGATTGCCTCAGCAAAAAAGAGTTATCTTGAACAGAGAATCGACAAAGCTGATAATATCAGCCGAGAACTCTTTAGAATTGTGAAGGAGTTTGTGAACCCAGTTGTAGCCACCCCTGTTCACTCACATACGGAGGAATGGATTAAACAGTTGGCCGACTTTTTTGTGACCAAAATCCTAAAGATTCAGGCCACCTTTCCATCTGTGGACTCCCGTATGGCTGACGCCTTTTTAGACCCCTGTCGGGATGACTCTGGGCCCACATTATCTGTTTTTCCTCAGCTGTCCTGCGAAACTTCGCTGGAGTTGCTATCCCGGCTGAAATCTGGCTCGCCACTGGACGCCTGTCCGGCGAAATGCCTGGGCAGGGTGGCCTCAGCGTTGAACAGCTTGCTGAACCCCCTGCTGAATCTCTCATTGAGCTCGGGGGTTGTCCCACGACAGTGGAAACATGCACTCATCCTGCCGTTGATCAAGAAGCCTCTGTTAGACCCCCTGCAATGGGCTAACTATCGTCCGATCTCCCTCCTCCCTGCTTTGGCGAAGGTGTTGGAAAAACATGTTCAGCTTACTCTTTCCACCTTTATTGAAAGAAACAATCTGCTGCATGACTCCCAGTCCGGCTTTCGTGCAAATTATAGCACGGAGACCGCTCTGGTAGAAGTCACGGACACCATCAGGGAGACACTCGATCAGGGGGGACGGGCGATGTTGGTCATGTTGGACCTTTCGGCGGCGTTCGACACCGTCCCACACGCAGGCCTTCTCTCAAGACTCAGGGAGATTGGTCTGCGAGGGACTGTGCTGGACTGGTTTCAATCCTTTCTTGCCGACCGCCGACAGGTGATCTGGGCTCCGCCGTTCTCGGCCGAAATGCCTGCGCTGGAGGTGGGGGTGCCTCAAGGATCTATCTTGAGCCCCACCATTTTCAACATATACATGGCCCCTCTAGCGGAGGTAGCGGAGGCGTTCGGGGCCCGGGTCATCTCATACGCTGATGACACCCAGCTTTTGTTCACTTGCAGGAAGGGAGAGGTCTTCAACGGCGGCAGAATTAAGGACTGTCTGAGCGCAGTCTTTGCGTGGTTTCAGCGGCACAGCCTGAAATGCAACTCAGACAAGTCTGAGCTGCTCTTCTTTGGCTGTGCCCCAGACCCGGACTGGAAGTCGTGGTGGCCCCAGGATATGTTCCCTCCTGAGACACCATCAGCTCAGGTAAAAAATCTCGGAGTGGTGTTCGACGATGATCTGTCTTTTCGTCCCCATATCCTGGGACTTGCAGGGAAATGCTTCAGCATCCTCAAGATGCTTAGAAAATTTCTGCCCCTGCTTTCTTTGCAGTACCGCAGGAATATAGTTCAGGCGTTGGTGGGATCACGCCTGGACTATGCAAATGCGCTCTTCGCGGGCCTACCTAAATATTTGTTATCTAGGTTGCAGGTCATACAGAATTCGGCGGCCAGAGCCATCTATGGCCTGCCGAGGAGAGCAAGAGCCTCAGCGCTCCTAGCCAGGCTTCACTGGCTACCAATCGCGGAGAGAATTAAATTTAAACTCCTCACATTGGCGTTTAAAGCTCTCCATGCGACCGGCCCTTTCTACCTGAGGAAGCGCACTGCTTTCTATGTGCCACGGAGGTCTTTGCGGTCGGCGGACCTGGCCAAAATGGAGGTGCCTGTGGTCAAACGTGTGCGGATGGGAGGTCGCTCCTTCCAACACGTAACAGCTTGCCTGTGGAATGCACTCCCTCTTTCCCTCCGGAAAGCAAATAATCTCTTGGCCTTCAGGAAGGAGCTGAAGACTCTGCTCTTCACCTAGTAACCCGCGTTTCTGCAGTTTGCTTACGTTTTGGTTTTTCTGTTTCTAGGGGCCTCTTTGCTAAAGCGCCGGGACACCCTTTGGGGTAGCCGTGCGCTCTAAAAGTGTGGCTAACATTAACATTAACATATCCTGGACCGGGAACAGGACCTGCTTGACCTGCTACAGTGGAATATTATTGTGTGATCCAGCGCTACCGATTCACACTCGTCATTGGCACTCGCATAGGCTGATTACTTAAGACGTCATTGCAGACTATCCTCTTGTCACTTTAGTGAATTAGTGAAATTAGTGAGTAGTGAGTAGTCTGTTCTCTCTGTGACTTTGTTTATGTAGAGTTCCAAGTTATTTCACAGCCATGTGTAGTATGCATTCATCTATGCATTGGAATAAAGGGAAACTGAGTTGGTCCATCAAGGGAGGTTGAGAAATGGGAATGTAATCAAAAATCAATCCTTGCAATGCATTAGCTCCAAATCATGCTTTTGTTAAGGCAAATTGGAATAGGGATTTCAGGATTTCATCCCCCTGCATTTTCTTTTTCTCCATGTATTACATGGCTTTCTTTTTTGGGAGCTGACTTTTTCCGGTCTAGTTCACCTGTCTTCTTTTTTGATGATAATCTTGCCCTCTCTCATATATATCTTGTGGTACTGTAAAAGTAAGACTAAGACGAACACATTCTTTTGATACTCTACTGTCTACCATGAAGATTGCAAGCCCAAGTAAGCTAGTATTATAAATTATGTTCACCATGTATGTTTGTTGAGAAGGCTTTCTTTTTCCTGCTCATGCTCTACTGTTGAGTTCTCCTTCATTTACACAGAATACCAGCAGTTTCCCATAACAGTGCAGCATGGCTGGAAAAAGAATATGAGGTCCAACTCTCATTGCATTTGCCAACCAACTCACTATGTCTTCAATCGACCATTCATCCACTCCTGGCTTGTCTAACTTTGTAAACCAATCAAATGCCTGGAGTGATAATTTTTGTTAGAAGATACTTCAGTGCTAAGTGAACTGTTGTGATGTATTGCAGTTGTATTTGGGGTGGTGTATCTGGTATCCTAAAATGTGTATAAAGTTTTATTCTAGCCACACAGAACACCAGTGTTGCTGCAGGAGGAGAGTCAGTTGGAAGCAGTGGCATAGCTAGCCCTTTTTCCGCCTATGGCGGCCCCTTCATTTGCCAGCCATGGACATCTGAAAGAATGTGGGTGCTGTTGATTCACCTGTGATGGCTGCAGGTAAGAGTAAGAGCTGGGGGAGAGGCCATTGTCCCCAAAACCTGTGCCACTAAGGCGGACCTCTCCCCCCACACCCCTCTGTGCTCCACCACTGGTTGGATGGGGAGAAGTGGCAGCAGGGACGGGCACTGGTAAGTTACACACATTTTTGCAATTACTATGCATACTAGCTAGGACACGGTGCCGTCAACATGTGACCTTTGACCCCCAGCTTTACCAGCTGCAGTGATGGTTGAGTTATTATGGCCTCTTTTATCTGCAGCTGACTAAAGGTTTACATAGTGAGCATTGATGGCTTGAGGGAAACATGATTGAATGGAAGGTTAAAGAAAGGTAATGGTGTATGAGTGAAAGGGTGGGTGTGAAAGAAGGGTGCTTGGGTGGGTAAAGAGATGGATTGGGAAAAGGATGGTTAGAAGAAACAGTGGATATTGAATGGTTTGATAAAGAATTGGAAATTTTGGTGAAAGACTGGATGGTAGAAAGTAAATCCTAATCATGGTGTCCATGGGTGAATTAAAATGTAATTATAAATGAATATTTGGATTGTTTGGATGAATAAGCAAGGCAGCCCTTCTCATGTGGACCATGCTGTGCACCTACTTTGCTGACTTTGTTTATGTCCGGTTGTCAAAGCAATGGTTCAAAGCGGGGGTATTTTTTATTTTTTGTTCTACGCCTTTGACTTGCTGTGTTTGTTAAATTATCCAGAAGTAGCCAACCCATCCTTCTTCACCCCTCCCTCCCCGCCTATGGCATTGTGTCCACTTATGACAGAAGTGTAGTATGAGTCAATTCATGACTGCAGTGATATCTGTGCAATGTATTGCATCCCTTCGCCCACTCACTCACTTCACTCCTTTATGTTTTCCTAAGTTCTTCCATTCCAGCCTACCAAATTGGAAATTCATTCTTGGCATGTGTCACGTTTCATTTTATAACCATGTGAAGTGAAGTAATTCCAGAATATATTTTATGGTTTCCCAGAATGGATATATTTTATACTTGTTCCGATTTTTTCCTTTCGAATTGTACAATGACTGAATAAGCTAAAGATAACAACTTGATGACCAGTATAGTGGCCCCTCTATTCAATATCAAACAAGTTTTACCCTACCTGTCTCAACCCTCTACCTTAACCAGCAGTAGAGTAAGTTAAGTTTCCTTTCCTTTCCTACTGACCAGCAAATGAATGTGTTGGAAATAATAGGTGGTGGGAGAGGCCACTGAGTAAAGTGGAAGTAGGTGCATAATTTGATGACAAGTTTGGCATATGGAATACACAGTGATAAATATGCCAAATACTATCTAGATGGCCTTTTCTTTTCCCTGTAGTTCAGTAAATCATGTTCCCCAATGTCTACTTACAGCAGACAGGATGATATTAATATCTGAATTTCATATGTGAGGTCTGTGATGTAGTAACTTATTCATTATCAATCTGTCTCTTTGGAGTCAGGGTAGAAAGAGAAATGCATTTGGAGAAAAGCAGGGCCATTGGAATTAAAACAGAAACTTGTCAACTACAGGTGCCCCATCTACAGACAGTAGAAAAATATTAAACGTTCTGGCTAGCAATGAGCATGGTGTCAATATTTTAGTGCAACCCACAACTAGTACTCATTAATGGGAGGTAATTTATTTTTCAATTCGAAGTGTCTGTTTATAGTTACTTGAAAGACCTTTAGTAGAAAAAACGAATCAAATCACAGTTTTTTAAATCTGGCTTTATTCTGCTTTTTAATACTTTTCTGCCACAAAGTCAGTGCTTTTATGCAAGGCATGTATGGGTCAAACACAAAATTGGCCTTGTGACTCTCCTAATCATTATCAAATTCCAATGGCTATAGGGGACCAGCAATGTACGGAAACTGTCAGCCAGTAATTCAGAACAATAGTTTGCACAGAGCATTATTTACAATTTGTATTTTTTGTTTTTCTCTATATAGCGGCCTCTGCTGGTCCAGCCATACCACCCACCAGGCAGGAGATAGTGACCTATCTGCAGCAGCAGTGGCTGGAGCATATCCAGCAAGAGTACCGGCTGCTGGTGGACCTGGAAGAAGAGGAGGAGGAAACAAACTCCCCTCAACCGGGCCCCAGTGTAGCTGGTCCCCCTCAGCGTCCAGCCTCCTGGCCATCCCATTGCCGCTGGCAGTTTCCATCAACTGCTGCCACCTCCTCCCACACTGACAACACCAGGCCATTGCTTCACCGCATCCTACAGCGGTTGGACTCCATCGAGAGCTGGCTTACCACAATGGAGCAGAGCCTGGACTAGCTCTTGACCGACATCCAAAATGCCCTCTTTGAGCTGTTTTTAAATTTTTTGTTTTGGTGGGAGGGACTTGTTGTGAAGTTGGGTGGAGAGGATTGGAAGGGTGTTGGGACAGAGTTAGAATCTCTTTGGATATTTTGAATTTAGGGACATTGGGGCTTCAGTCTGTTTGTTTAGGGAGGGGTGGACATGCTGTGTGGGTGGAGAGGGTGGGTTTGTTTGTAAAAAAATAAAGGAGGGACTATTTTCTTTCAAACAAACTTATGACTGAAGTAGTTTATTTTACTTTTACTTTGCATGCTGCCTTCAGCTTTTATGCAGTATTTTTGTGTGCTTGTAAGAGAGAGTGTAGTGCTTAGAGTTATAGTAGCAGTAGCAGTTAGTTACTTACTTACCACGCTAACATCGCTCCATACTAGTTGTCTTACCTGAATATAGATATAGCAATAACAGGGAAGGCATCACAACTTCAAAAGTGGGGTCCAACTTCCAGTTCCACCCAGGTGAACTCCAACTTTTGGATTAATCTGAATGATTGATTATCCATTTTAGGCAACTAAATAAAAAGACTGTGTTAGTGTGTTAGACCATATCAAAGCTTTACAAAGAATTGACTCCAGTGTACTACAAGATGACACAACAAGAGTGACAAAATACAAGAAATAGCTATATTAGTATTTTATTGCAGATGGGGAGCTAGTAGTATTTACAAAACCCTTGAGTTATAAAACAATGGACTCAATGTCTGAGTGGACAAGCTTAGGTAAGGCATTTACAGTACGTTACGCAACACAAGGCCTGAATGATGATGCTGATGACAGATGCTCTTCATTCTATATCTAAAATATGGATCATTTTTCATGTGCGGGTGGGTAAATGGAGCCAGTGTGGGCTAATGCTTAGAATACCCTGCAGTAAGTTGGTGTTGCTTTCACCACAACCGACTCACTAAGTGTGTGATCCATTAATGGTGTAAATTAAGCCTAAAATCAATAAATCACAAAGCCCGGGGGAGGAGGGTTAGGGGTTTGATGAATGGATCGGAAAGGGGAATTTGGGAAAAGGTTTCACAAAGACAAACACTACAAACATCATTTATCATAAGTCTGTTGTGGAACAAATTGAAGGAATTAATATGAAAGAGTACAGATAAATGCATGGAAAACAGTGCTTCTGCCCCAAAACCCAAGTTATCAGATATCTAAATGTTATGGCTTCTAGGGGGGAGTCCATCCACCATCCCAGTTCTCCAAATATGATTGTTAAAAGAAAAATGATACTGTATTGCAAAATTAGGGGGTGCATCTGCATTCTCTGCCGGAATGTCCACTCTTAGGTGCCTGTCTGGACTGGTCTGGTCAATAAGCAGGAGTGTTAAGCTTAGCTTTCCTCTGTCGTTTGTGCAGGAGACTATGAGGCCTGCAGATTGTGAAAGAGAAACTGCAATTTAGAGTCAAGGAGAAGGACAGGAGAAAGGGAAGCTTCATGAGGAGTTTATCAAGAAGATTCTTTGGCTGTGCTGCGCGTTATCCCCCAGCGCCCCGCTTCCATTTTGTTTGTTGTTGTGCTCGGACTTAACCCGCCCGCCTCCCAGCTCAGCCGCCCTCCCACTGACTACTTTCAGCGCTCAGCTCCATCGTAGCGCTGTGACTCGCTCTTCTCTCCCGAGGCGAGTGGTCGCTCCCCAGTGTCTTTGACGACACGTGGTATTGTTGTGCAGCGCCTCATTGGGATTTCCTGCTATCTGCCTGCTTGACGCATTTGCGCTCTGTAAACGTGGTAGATTGCCGCTTTTGCTCTCTTTTTTGCATTGTGATTGCCTGTGTAACTTTGGCTGTGCTGCGCGTTATCCCCCAGCGCCCCGCTTCCATTTTGTTTGTTGTTGTGCTCGGACTTAACCCGCCCCGCCTCCCAGCTCAGCCGCCCTCCCACTGACTACTTCCAGCGCTCAGCTCCATCGTAGCGCTGTGACTCGCTCTTCTCTCCCGAGGCGAGTGGTCGCTCCCCAGTGTCTTTGACGACACGTGGTATTGTTGTGCAGCGCCTCATTGGGATTTCCTGCTATCTGCCTGCTTGACGCATTTGCGCTCTGTAAACGTGGTAGATTGCCGCTTTTGCTCCGTTTTTTGCATTGTGATTGCCTGTGTAACTTTGGCTGTGCTGCGCGTTATCCCCCAGCGTCCCGCTTCCATTTTGTTTGTTGTTGTGCTCGGACTTAACCCGCCCCGCCTCCCAGCTCAGCCGCCCTCCCACTGACTACTTCCAGCGCTCAGCTCCATCGTAGCGCTGTGACTCGCTCTTCTCTCCCGAGGCGAGTGGTCGCTCCCCAGTGTCTTTGACGACACGTGGTATTGTTGTGCAGCGCCTCATTGGGATTTCCTGCTATCTGCCTGCTTGACGCATTTGCGCTCTGTAAACGTGGTAGATTGCCGCTTTTGCTCTGTTTTTTGCATTGTGATTGCCTGTGTAACTTTGGCTGTGCTGCGCGTTATCCCCCAGCGCCCCGCTTCCATTTTGTTTGTTGTTGTGCTCGGACTTAACCCGCCCCGCCTCCCAGCTCAGCCGCCCTCCCACTGACTACTTCCAACGCTCAGCTCCATCGTAGCGCTGTGACTCGCTCTTCTCTCCCGAGGCGAGTGGTCGCTCCCCAGTGTCTTTGACGACACGTGGTATTGTTGTGCAGCGCCTCATTGGGATTTCCTGCTATCTGCCTGCTTGACGCATTTGCGCTCTGTAAACGTGGTAGATTGCCGCTTTTGCTCTGTTTTTTGCATTGTGATTGCCTGTGTAACTTTGGCTGTGCTGCGCGTTATCCCCCAGCGTCCCGCTTCCATTTTGTTTGTTGTTGTGCTCGGACTTAACCCGCCCCGCCTCCCAGCTCAGCCGCCCTCGCCCCTCCCCCTCCACCATCCATATATGACAGGAGTTCCCGCGCGCAGCGTTCACGCGCAGCGACCGCGCCCAATCCGCGCCGAAGGTGCGCCAAAGGTAAGCCCGTCTACGCCCGTCCGCACCTGGACCGCGCCCAGCGCCAGACCCCCTGCCCCTCGCGCTGCCCAGCCCTCCCGCATTACCTACGATGCCACCACCCTCCTAGCCCTTAACCCCGGCCGCGCCCCCAACTGCGTCCAAGCCGCTCCTGGACACACCCATGGACCTTTCTCCTGCTACTCCTGCAAATTCAGCGGCACCGACAACATCTCCGCTACGACCACACCACAGATTCCCGACCCCAACCACCTACAGTGCATCCTTCTCAACACCCGCTCGGTCCACAGACACGCCATTGACCTATGGAATCTACTAGACACCATCTCTCCAGACGTCGCCTTCCTAACAGAAACATGGATGAACGCTTCCTCAGCACCAGACATCACCATTGCCATCCCGGAAGGCTATAAGATCACACGCAAGGACCGTACCAGCCACACAGGAGGAGGAATCGCCATCGTCCATAAGAATTCCATCCGAATCTCAACCAGCTCTGACGCCAACCTCGCCAACTCCGAACACCTTCACTTCCAGATCCACATCGACCCCAAGACCACACTCAGAGGCACCCTCCTCTACAGACCACCAGGACCCCGCGCAAAATTTAGTGAAGACATCACAGACTTCATCACTCCTCACGCGCTCCCCTCCAAAGACTACATCCTTCTGGGAGACCTCAACTTTCACCTTGAAAAGATCAACGACCGCAACACCACCACCCTCTTGGACAACCTCACCAACCTAGGACTTAAACAACTGGTCACTTCCCCCACCCACATCGCAGGTCACACACTCGACCCCATCTTCACCTCCAGCAATCATGTCTCCTTCAGCCACACTACGGATCTCCTCTGGACTGACCACAGCTGCGTTCACTTCACCTACAACAAACCAAAACCCATCAACCACCTCCAACCAACTCTGCAAAGAAACTGGAACAAAATCACCATCGACCAGATCTCCTCATCGCTCCTTCTAAACACCCCAGCCCACTCTTTTAACCCAGACCAAGCCGCCGCCAACTTCACCCTATGGTTATCCAACACCGCCGACACCTTAGCACCACTGAAAAAACGTCAAAGCAAACCTGGCAACAAGAAGGCCTCATGGTTCAACGATGATCTTAAGAAGTCCAAGAAACTCTGCCGCTCCCTTGAAAAGGCCTGGAAAAAAGACCCAACCACTAGCACCAAGGACGCCTTCAAAAACGCCACCCGCACTCACCACCAACTAATCCGAAAGGCCAAGAAAACAGCATTCAAGGATCGACTTGACAACAACGCCCACAACAGCAAAGAACTTTTCAACATCGTCAAGGAATTTTCTAATCCCTCGGCCAACTCCAACGACATCACCCCCTCTCAAGCCCTCTGCGACTCCCTAGCCTCATTCTTCCACAACAAGATTGCAGACATCCACAACAGCTTCGACAACCAACCCGGAGACCAACCCACCCAACCATCTGCTGAACATTCTCCCCCCGTGAACACCCTTAACGCCTGGAACCCAATCTCCACTGAGGACACAATCCGCCTGATGAATTCCATCCACTCAGGATCCCCCACAGACCCTTGCCCTCACCACATCTTCAACAAAGCAGACTCCGTCATAGCACCGCACCTCCGAGACATCATCAACTGCTCCTTCAACTCCGCCACCTTCCCGGAAGACTGGAAACACGCTGAACTCACCGCCCTGCTGAAAAAACCCACAGCGGACCCCACCGAACTCAAAAATTACCGCCCCATTTCGCTCCTTCCATTCCCGGCCAAAGTCATCGAGAAAGCTGTCAACAACCAGCTCGCCGCTTTCCTCGAAGCCAACAAATCCCACGACTCTTCACAATCTGGCTTCCGAGCAAAACACAGCACTGAGACCGCCCTCATCGCAGCAACAGACGACATTCGAACTCTACTGGACAATGGAGACACAGTCACCCTCATCCTCCTCGACCTCTCCGCAGCCTTCGACACAGTCTGCCATAGCACCCTTCTACAATGCCTCAACAACATCGGAATACAAGGAAAAGCACTTGAATGGATCACCTCGTTCCTCACCGGAAGAACCCAGAGAGTCCGCCTTCCACCATTCAAGTCCGAGGCCACTGAAGTCATCTGTGGTGTACCACAAGGATCCTCACTCAGCCCCACCCTATTCAACGTATACATGAGCCCCCTCGCGGCCATCGCCCGCCAACACAACCTCAACATCATCTCCTACGCGGATGACACTCAACTAATCCTTTCTCTCACCAATGACCCCAGCACCGCCAAAACTAACCTACACGAAGGAATGAAAGAAGTTGCCGAATGGATGAAACAAAGCCGTCTGAAACTGAACTCAGACAAAACAGAAGTCCTCATCCTAGGTACATCCCCCTCTGCATGGGACGACTCTTGGTGGCCGGAAGCCCTTGGAAAAGCACCCATCCCGACAGACCACGCACGGAACCTAGGCGTCATCCTGGATTCTTCACTCTCAATGAACAGACAAGTCAGCGCCGTATCCTCTTCCTGCTTCAACATTCTTCGCATGCTCAAAAAAACATTTCGCTGGATCCCCACCGAAACAAGGAAAACAGTCACCCATGCTTTGGTCACGAGCCGACTGGACTACGGAAACACCCTCTATGCAGGTACTACCGCTAAACTCCAGAAAAAACTCCAACGAATCCAAAACGCCTCAGCCAGGATCATATTGGACATCCCGCGCAACGAACACATTTCTAGTCACCTGAAAGACCTCCACTGGCTACCCGTCAATAAGAGAATCACCTTCCGACTGCTAACCCATGCACACAAGTCACTCTATGACATCGGACCAGAATGCCTCAACTCACGACTGTCCTTCTACACCCCCTCCCGCCAACTGCGTTCTTCCAACCAAGCCCTCGCCACTGTACCTCGCATCAACAAGACCACCATGGGAGGCAGATCCTTCTCATACCTGGCTGCTAAAACATGGAACTCACTCCCCGCTTACCTTCGCCTTACCCCGAACCACCTAGCATTCAGAAAGCAACTTAAAACGTGGATATTTGACAAGTAATCCTCCTCCCCTCTCTAAGCGCCTTGAGACCCTCTGGGTATGTAGTGCGCTATATAAATTCTCTGACTTGACTTGACTTGAGTGGCAGAGCAAAATAAAATAAGAGGGGGACTCTGAGTTTCTCTTTTACCACATCCAACACATGCACAGATGCACACACAAACAGCAGCATTTCACAAATAAACACCACTCTCTCTGTTCCACATAGCTGAGTACTAGGCCTGCGACTCTTGGTTTACCTTTGAACTGAAGTTTATAACTTCTTGCTTCCAGCTGTTGAATTGTTAATGAGGTAGTCCCACAGAGCACGCCTTGAGTTCTTCCATCATTCTTCTAACTCTGAAATTGTGGAAGCTTCTTCAATGCACACTAGTCCAACTGCAATCCAGCAATATACGTGACTAAAAATATGGTGGGGCGTCATAAATCTGATCAAACAAAAATGTTCACTATCTGCTTTTTGTATTGCTATGATAGAAGTTCAACGAGAAGTAATTAAAAAGTTCTAAAGGGGCACTGGTATAATTTGTCCAGGAAGTAGAGTTTGTCCTCAAACTCAGATGGTTCACCCAGACCTTGATCAGCTAATATACTTGCTTCAATTTCTGACTAATCATCTTCCTGCTCCTGTGCTGTTTCATGAACAGTGTAATTGTGTTGAATTAAATTTTGGTTAATTTTGATCATAGTCAATCTCACCATGTTTTGAAGTGAGAGACTGGTCCTTCTCATTGTAACAGCCATACAAGCTGCACTGAACACATGCTCAGCAGACACATTGGCTACAGGACAAGCCAGATACTTTATTGCCAGTCTACTGAGCTCTGGCCATTGGCACATTTTCAAGTACCAATACATCAATAGACTTTGATCCAAATAGACCTTTTTTAGAATATCCATATTCTCCCGGAACATCCTGTGAATGGTCATTGGTGCTGCCACTTGCTCAACCTGTTTTGCTATTGCCTCTGCACTGGACTTGAGCTATGCTGGTTGAAACCAATACACTACAGAATTTGGACCCAGTCCTTCAGTTGCTGTGTTGCTGGTGTTCTGGTTGATGGTGCCGTTGTCTGCTGTGAGATAAGACTGCTCTCTCTGGAAGTTACAGGAGGCACCCCGGAACTGTGGGGTTGGTCTCGAAGTTTCAGCTGTTCTTCTTCCAAGTCTCTGGCTTGTTATGCAATCCAACTCTTGTATTTTAAAACATCCCCTTCAAAAAAGGGGCAGAATTTATTTTTGTACTATGGATCAAGTAGTGTGGTCCAGATGTAATCTCTGGATGCGATGATGTCCCATTGCAGCCTTGTATTACAAGCCAGGCAAAGGATTAAGCTCTCAAGAAAGGCATGCACTTTTGTGTTTTCATTCACACCTGCAGAGATGAGCATTTCAGATACCTCCTTTACCTGGTCCTGTAGGAGATGCCACAATGGGCTAGCTTGGCCCATCGTATTCTCCTCCTTGCTCACGTCCTGTGTGAAAACTTTAAAAGGTAATATCATCTGTGTCAGGCATTTGAATATGCAGCATTTGTGTCTGCATCTATGGTCTTAGCTTTCCCAGCTGCATCTCCCCCACTTAGAATGACATAGTCAATAGACATTGATCTGTTTGTACTGCTCAAACAGACGTTGCAACATGTAATAGGTCGAGTTCCAAAGGTTTGGCACCTCCTGTATCAGGGCTTTAACTGGCACTCTAATAATACGCAGAATAATCTGTAACTGCTTCTGGGCTTTAAAAGAATGGCTGAAATGAGTGCAGATTCTTCTTCAGCTGGTCAATAGGTTGTTGACTATGTCTTCTTTTTGGAGGAAAACTTGCACCACCAGGCTGATGCAATGGGCCAAACACAGGACTCTGAAATAGCCTCCGTTTGTCCTTGGATATGTTACTGCCTTTGTCTGTAGCTACACATCCACTTCTGAGACCTCTGGATCACAGCCATTCATACATGCTGTTAAATTCCTCCAAGATCTTTACAGCTGTATGTGATTTCTACATGGCGAACATGGCCACTGCTGCATGCAATTGAACGCTCTAAAAACTTCTTTCATAGCAAAGACCTATAGATATCTTTTGCTTTACCCCCGCAAAAGGGATCCAGTGTGAAGTGATGCACATGTAATCAGTCTCTGACAACTGGTTCACATGTTTTTTGTCAAGTGAATATTGTAAACAACACTTCACTGCAAAGCTTATCTAACTAACTGCAGCACACTGGCAAAGCGACTTTGGCAAAATAGGTTTGACTTGGTACCTTCCAATTCGGGCTAAGAATCCCACTCCTTCAACAAAAGAAAAAGTGAGGAGGTCCAGAACTTTTATTTTTGCCAGCTTCCCATTGTACAAACAATTTGTTGGGTGCTTCCTATCATAGGGTCCCTCCTGACTAAACATGCACATAATTGTAGCCTGGATTTTCTTCTTTTCTAGGGCCAATGACACAGGCATCTTTCGAGAAGTCGATGGTGGTGGTAGACTCAATGAGCATTGTGGTGGGGCAATCACTGTATACTATGGTGTCTCTAGCTCACTCTGAATATTGTGCCATTGTGAAGTTGCAGAGGTGGTTGAATCTGCTGGCCTACTGCTGGGGACAGGCCTGCTTTGCGTGAAGATGCCATCCTCTTATTTCTCATCAACTTCCACCATGATTGGACATGTAGCTGATGTTTCCTGGCTCTCCTCATCACCAGAACCATAATGCATACCAGGCGTACCTCGACACACATTTCTGTGGCAAATGCTACATACTGCAATATGCTCTGCCTCCTTGATAACCTTAAAAAAGTCCCAAACTGGGGGAAAGTACTTTTTTACTCTGCCACTGCCAATGCCTGTAGAAGAATTGGAGGTGGATGGGCGTATCGTCGATTGCCTCTGCTTTTCCTGAGGTAAGGGTTGGTGCAGGTCTCGGATGAGGCTTTGCAAATATGAGAGCTGGTGGCGGTGCTACCTGTGCCACATCCCTTAGAGCAGTTTGAATAGCAATGTCTGACTTCTCTATGTCACCTTCCACAAATGACTGCATCATCATCGTCATCCTTCTCATCATCCCCTTCCTTAAGTCTAAGTCTTTCAGGAACTTTGATTTTCCCTTGCCTCTCCTGTTGTCTCCTGGATTATGCAGGGGTCCACTCTTGGAGAAGGTGGTAGCGTAGTACCCTTCCTTATCCTTGCTGGAGATCTGGGAGCCATGGACCTGGCCTCAGGTTGGGGTGGTGCTGTTGATGCAGGAGTGCTTCTCTCAGCATCTGAGCTTTCTCCCTGGAGGCCAATGCGGAAGGCACAAGTTTGCAGAAAAGGGTTCTAGTCGGCCTGCCAGTGGTATAAATCAGCTTCTTCTCCTCCACACTGGCCACTTTCTTGGCAGCACCTTTCTTTGGGGCCATATTGAAGTGTCAGTTGGCAATGGCAAGTTTGTGTTGTGTAGTCAGTCACGCATCACACTGTGCACAGGGCTTCTGTCTGGCAGTACTGTGTCAGGTGGATCTTCTCGTGTGCACCTAAAAGCAAATAAGCAAGAAGAACATCAGTGAAATGTGGCATTGTTGCAGTTCAATTAGTAGTACAAATAAACAATAACATTTAATGTGGTTGCTTAATTTTTTATAAATAATTAACAAAACAGTGTATACATTCCTAAACCCATACCAACATAAACTCGACACCTGCATTCTGCTCCTGGGGCCAGAGGGACCCCAGAGCCACACTGCCCAGCATCCCCAGTCGAAGGAGGGCTGCTACCGCATTACCGTAGTGCCTGGAGGTGCTGAAAAGCCTCACCAGTCTTCTGCAGCATGGGACACCTGCATTCTGCTCCAGGAGCAAGGAAGGAACCCAGAACCACATCGCCATGCAGCTCCAGTGGCAGGAGCACCTGGAGGTGCTGAAAAGCCTCACCAGTCTCCCGCAGCGCGGGACGCCTGCATTCTGCCCGGGGGCCAGAGGGAGCCCAGAACCATATTGCCTAGCAGCCCCAGTGGCAGGAGGGCTGCCACTGCGTTACCGTTGTGCCTGGAGGCACTGAAAAACCTCATCAGGCTCCCGCAGTGCAGGAGACCTGCATTCTGCTCCGGGGGCCCGAGAGAGCCAGGAGCCACATTGCCCAAAAGCCCCAGCGGCAGGAGGGCCACCACCGCATTACTGTTGCACCTGCAGGCACTGAAAAGCCTCACCAGTCTCCCACAGCGCGGGATACACGCGGCCGTGCCCAGGCCAAGGGCGGGCTCATCTGCGCCCATCCGGGGATGGATGAGGCTGGGCTGGGCCTACCCTTATGGACGTACAGTTTGGAATAAGGCTGGGATTGCGTGAAAGCCTTCAACAACGTCTCCAACACCTGCCAACTGGAGGAGTCGCAGACCCACATGAGAGTACTTTTTTTAACTTGCCCAGTAATTCTGTGGAATCCGGTGTGGACTTTGAGCAAATTTGAACAAATCACTGTTATCCACTCTGCCACCTCCCTTGGGCTTTCTGGACTATTGCATTCTTGTCATTGGGCTCTGTTCATTCCAGTGTAATGGCTCAGATAGCGACCCCTATGGGTCAGCCATGCCGTACTATCGACACATTTCTGGCAAAGGCAGCGGGTGCCATCAACAAGGAGATAGTTCGGGCGGAGCGGCGGCTCTCACTAGTCTTAGGGTGTTTGGGACTAAGTTTACCATCTACCTTGCCAATGACCCCCCATGGCCCAGGTCCTGCCTGCCCCTTCCCCAATCTTTGCACCAGTGGAGTCATCTCCACCCGAGCCTTTAGCCTCGAGGCCTAACCCTCCCCTACCCCGACCATCCCATCCTCAGACCCCGTGAGCTCCCCCGTTTCTAAACGGAAACGGAAAGCAAAGAAGATCATGGAAGCTCCTGTGATTACATGTCAGGGAAAGGCGAATGCTGCAAATGGGTTGCTTATAGAGGAATTGTTGACCCGGCTGGCACCAGCTCTATATAATATTACAGTGACTCTAACGGATCTCTCATCTGCACTCCTTAACAGATTGGATAAACTGGAGCTAGCAACAAGAGATTTGGCTTGCAAGATGGATACTCTTTTGTCTTCAGTGGAAAAATAACCGCCTTCTCCATTGCCAGTGTGCCCCTCATTAGTTGATACCAGCCCTTCTGTTATTCCCCTGAGTAACAGTGGCACCCGCATGTTAACGTCCCCCCCAAAGTCCAAGGGAGTTATAGCCCAACATACAGTGCCAGGGTCTGGTGGCCCGAGCATAGTGGGAGACGGTGCTCCCAGCGCTGCGCAGACCGACCAGCTCCTAGGCCTCTTAGACACTCCCATATAGGGGTGCAATTATCTACTGCTCAGCAACCCCCTGTGATTGACCTTCCCCCAGCATGTGCTCCCTATTCTGTGGTTTTGTCAGGGGGGCCTATCCTACCGACCTATAAAGAGGAATCCACAGCCCAACTAATCAATAAAGTTTCCCATTGGTATGTCTCACACTCCGGGTATTCTATCAGGGAATAGAAGGATATCTTGATGGCATGGAGGGTGGTGTGTTAGGCCCTTCAAAAAAATCCTTTGAGGGAGACTGCATCATTATCTCGGTACGATAACCGGAGCTAGCAGGTAAAATTATCTCTGGGGCCTCTAAATCATTTTACTCAACTTCATGTATTAAACTACTCCAGCTGTGTTTTTTATCTACAGACCCCCGATGCGTATCCCAAGGGAGGCACTTCCATAAGGGGGAAGGCTAGATGAAGGTGGCCTGGGGCAGCTGTTGCCACTTTCAAACCCTTACGGCCCCCTTGCAGATTTGAATGAGCTGGATTGACTTCAGGAGGTGGAGTACACAGACGTCTCACCACGCCAACAAATTGATCCCCTGAGACAGAGTGCAGAGGAAGCATGCCCCCATTCACATTGAGCTCAAATGAGATTGTATTAGCCCCACCCCCTGATGTCCCCTGTGATTAACCATATGCCCCAGGAGAGGCATCAGAGCCTCTCTCCCCTTTTCGTACCCCTTGTAACATCAATCACATTCCTGGTAGTGAATTTAGTCTTATACCCTGGAATGTGGCAGGTTTGTCTTCCAAGCTTACTGGTGATAGCTGGATATTGTTTGTTAGGTCATATAAAATCATATGCTTACAGGAAACCTGGGAAACCAAGAATAATTATTTTCTGGAGGGGTACAAGACCATTTTTTGTGCAGCGTCAAACTCAATCATGGAATGAGCTAGTGGAGGTCTTATTACATTTCTCAGGCACTCCAGGGCATAGAATTGCATATAGGGAGAGCACTCGCTCTTTTTTAATCAATTTTTAGAAAGTCAAAAGGGGAGATGGTGGGTCCCCTAATCTTAATGCCTTAACTTGTGGCCTTGACTCAATAAATGAGGAGGGTCGCGGCACATGAATTTTATTTTAGCGGTTGACTTTAATTGCCATTTGTGTCCATATTTTGTGAAGAATTAGTTGACTGCCCAGCCCTGCTCTCTCTCAGACGACCTCCACATTGAACACACAACGGAAGGGAAGACTTTAAACAACTTGTCACTCACTCATAATCTGGTAACCACCTTAGATCTTTGCTATACCGGGCCTATCTCCCAATTGCCCCCAACCTATAACGTTAGAGGTTCTGCAACCAATATAGATTTTATATTTGTGACAGCACTTTTTGGAGCGGTCTCCGGCTCATTTAATATAGAGCATAGTGCTTTTAGCAACGATAACCCACTGACACTGGCACTTACAAGGCTGGGTCACTCTACCATAGGTTCCCGTAAGCCCCAGGCATCCCTAACTCCCACTGACCAAGGTAGGCGCCTTCGATGAGCAAGCATAGATGTAAAGGCCTTCAACCATAACTTTTTCTCCTCATGCCAGAAGGAGATAGGCGCATGTCTGAGTCTTAATACACCGAGCGAGGAAATTTTAAGTTTGTTCTCCTCCATCATGCAAAGAGCATTGGGTCTCTTAACCACACTTGACACCTATGTTCTTAACCACTTCTTTGGGAGAGTGGGCGGTTCCCAGCTCTTCTGGCCACCAAGTAGGTGACCAGAGAGTGGTAGCTCCTCCAAACAACATGATCTCTGATTTGCCCCCGTTGAGTTGTAAAAAGTTGCTACGCATCCAGGCAGCGATAGATTTCATGCCTTCGGAAAACAATAGGTCAGTGTTAGGTGTATTTTTATCAGATGTTAGCAGGAGCTGGGTGTCATATGCGTATGAGATTGGAATGAACCCCAAGGATCTCATGAGTCTGGCCAGGGGGGTGACATATATATTGAAAAGGGTAGGGCTTAGGCAGGATCCCTGTGGGACCTCCTTGCTCACTTTGGTAGTGGCAGATGTAAAAGATCCCATGGTAACTGTCTGAGTTCTATCTGTAAGAAAGTTGGTGATTCACCTCAGTGCTAGCCCCTGAATGCCTATGTCTTGGAGCCTTTCCAGAAGGATGTGATGTGAAATGGTGTCAAATGCTGCTGACAGGTCAAGCAGCACCAAAAGTGCTGCTTGACCGTCGTCAGTAGCCATGCGTATATTATCGGTAACCTCCATAAGGGCGGACTCTGTACTATGTTTAACCCGAAACCCAGACTGAGAAATATCCAGTAGTTGGTGAGTTTCCAGGTAATTAGACAGGTTTCTATTGATGTACTTTTCAATGAGTTGGACTTAAAAGGTAAAAGAGATATGAGCAGATAATTAGTGATTTCTGTAGTTGGGGCCTTTGGGTCTTTAGGTATGGGTTTAATTTGCACATCTTTCCAGGCCGATGGAAGGCGGCCCTTCCTAAGGGAGCAATTCAGAATAGAGCAGATCGGGAGAGCTAGTTGTTCCGCAAATTTAGCATAAATCCTGGCTGGGATGGTATCCAAGGATGAGCCAGATTTCATTGCTTCTGTAAGGGATATCACTTCCTTCATATGAAGCTGGGGAAAGGTGTGGAGTTGGGCAGATGTGGTGTAAGTGTCAGGAGGGCAGACCGTAGGGGGAAGGGAAGAAGTGTTAGCAGCAAGGATTTTCTGATGAATGGTATCAATTTTGAGGATAAAATGCTCCGCGACATCATTGCATATGGACTGTGAGAGGGATTCCACAGTGTCACATGCTGATGGGCTAAAGTGGGCTTTTACTATTTTAAATAGTTCCCTGGAATTGGATCCAGCCTTCTCCAATAGATGAATAATGTGCATTTTGTGCGCTGTTTTAATGTTATTATGATAAACTACTAATGCGCATTTGTATTTAGTTCTATCTTGTTCTCGGTGTGTGAGTCGCCAGGTGCGCTCCAGTTTTTTACATTCACTCTTTTCAATACGGAGGGCCGGGGAGTACCATTCTGTAGTAGCAGTAGAGCTTTTGGGGGGGTGAGTTGCCGGCTTTAAAGGTGCTGCTTCATCCAGTACGCTGGAGACAGTGTTGTTAAAATGGTTTAGTTGTTGTTCGACATTGAAAATGCGGGATTCAATGTCCCATGTCGAAAAAGAAGAGGCAGGGTCAGTACCACCTACCGGTAAGGGGTAGGAAAGAAGGTGAGATAGGGGTCTTGTCAGATGGAAATTAACTACAGAGTGATCAGACCAAGTAAGCGGTAGAGTATCTCTATATTCAATGATTTGAGAGTTGGAAATAATTAAATCAAGGGTGTGTCCTGCTAGATGAGTGGGATCACTGTTGAGCTTGAGAAGCCTCTGGGAGGCCCAGTCATCTAGACAAGTTTTGGCGTCTAAGTTGTTTAAGTCCTCACCATGAATATTAAAATCTCCTAGAAGTAGGAAATTTCGGGTAGCAGCAATATGGGGGGCGATAAATTCTTAAAGGCGAACATTAAAGTCGTTTATTGGTCCAGGGGGCCTATAAACCAGTGCCCCTTTCCAACTCTGTTGGGGATGTAGTTCAATTTTAAAAATAAGACATTCGAATAATTTCTAACAGAACTGGTCAAGTATGGTAACTGGTATATGTTCTTTATGAATTATGGCTATACCTCCGCCCGCTCGTTCTAGCCTATCAAGTCTTTGAATGCGAAAGCTGGGTGGTAGAGCTAGAGCTATCGCAGGAACCACAGATGGTTTAATCCAGGTTTCAGCGATGAAATCCCAGATCTGGGTTAGTATCCTCTAAAAGATCCCAGATGGCGGTGGCATGTCTGAGGAGTGGTCTAACGTTTGCTAGGAGGCCTATCCGAGTAATATGGTGAGGTGATTTGGCGGGGGGGTTCGTGTAGGGCCGTGTCTCGGCGATAGAGGGTGGTCTGGTAGTGATAGAATTAGCTGTTGTTTTTATATTCTGCAGGGGGGTGGGCTGGTACTTACACGTATAGCAAGAAAAATGTCCTCGGGCCATCCTCCAAGGGGACATAATTGGGGGGCTGGTCTAAGCTTCAACAAGATTTCTCTAGTATAGGTGAGCATAGGTAAGGCTTGAGAGGGGCTATCAGGATTGTCAGGTTTAAAATGAGAAGGGTTCCTGGCTCCTGGCGACGGACAGGCGTGGACGGGTGCAGACGGGCTTGCCTTAGGCCGCCGGCCGCGCGCATCCGCTGGGCGTCTGGGAGTGCATGGGATGATATAGTGGGTGGGATAACAGCTGCATGCAGCTGATTTGTCGCCCGGCCAGGATGTTGTGAACCACTTCCTGTAGCTCGGGTCTTTGTCCCACCTTCCTCCACACAAACCAAACAATTGGCGGTGGACCGGGGAGAATGGGATGACAGTGATAAAACAGTGAGTGCCTTTTTAAAAACAGCGGCGATTTTACCCTTGTGCTTTGTTTTAAAAGTTCAGCTTGAGCCCTTTCCGGCGCTCCAAGTTATCTCCAGCGCGTTCACTCGCGTCTGGGAGTGCAGGGAATGATATAGTGGGTGGGCTAACAGCTGCAGGCACCTGATTGGTCGCCCGGCCAGGAAGTTGTAAATCACTTCCTGTAGCTCGGGTCTTTGTCCCGCCTCCCTCCACACAAACCAAACAATTGGCGGTGGACCGGGGAGAATGGGCTGACCGTGATAATACAGTGAGTGCCTTTTTAGAAACAGCGGCAATTTTACCCTTGTGCTTTGTTTTAAAAGTTCAGCGTGAGCCCTTTCCGGCGCTCCAAGTTATCTCCAGCGCAGCCACTCGCATCTGGGAGTGCAGGGGATGATATAGTGGGTGGGCTAACAGCTGCAGGCAGCTGATTGGTCGCCCAGCCAGCAAGTTGTGAATCACTTCCTGTAGCTCGGGTCTTTGTCCCGCCTCCCTCCACACAAACCAAACAATTGGCGGTGGACCGGGGAGAATGGGCTGACAGTGATAATACAGTGAGTGCCTATTTAAAAACAGCTGCGATTTTACCCTTGTAAAAAGATGGCAGAAGGGCAAGGAGAGGGCCCCCAACAGGGCCCTCAGGCAAATTTGCCCATGGAGTATGCCCATGATAGTATGTGCAAGAGGCACATGATACACCCCCTACAAGTGCATGGTTGTGCGGGCACTGTGTTGCATGCTCAACATTGTGCATGCACACCGTGCATGGATGAACATTCAGCGCTGTCACAGAGGTGGTTTTCTGTATATCCTATCCCATGAGCCTAACATACCACCGCCGTGAGACCACTACAGCACTGCCTGCCAGCCCAGGATTATACTCATAATCCATGGGCAGGCTAACTACAACATTGGCAGTCTTCCTTGGACCGCAGTGGTGGCGGTCCCAGCTGAAGACTGCCAAAGTCGTTATAAGGCTCTTAGTGAGTGGGTGCATGTGTGCTATATGGGTGAGTGAGATGCTGTGTAACTGGTGCATGGAAAAATAAGTCAGTGTTTGAGTAACTGAATGAGTGAGTGAAAGGGTGTAAGAATTAGTGTACGGATGAGTAAAAAGGCGCTTCAGTGGCTATATGGATTAGTAATTGGATGTATGAGTGGTTATATGGGTGATTAAATGAGCATATGAGAGAACTGTGTAAAAGGGTGCATAAATAATTGTATTCATAAGAGAGTGTTGAATTACTTGTATGCATGTATGAAGAAGTATGTGACTAAGTACATTTGTGAGTGAGACACTGCATGAGTGGCTGTATGAGTGAGTGAGTAGATGTGTCAGTGGTTGTATGTGTGTGAGCAGTGTATAAGCAGCTGTATGGAGGAGTGTGTGAATGGGTGTATGGGTGGATGAGTGGATGTATTAGTGCCTCAACGGATGGTTGACTGTGTGTGTGAGTGACGCACATTAATTACTGTATTTGCAAGCGAGTGGGGGTATAGTTGAGTTTCAAACACCATTTGTCTATATGCTTGATTTGTTAGTGTTAGTGACTCAATAGATATGTGATTGAGGTTTGCAGTACCTATTTGCATATGTAAGGAAGTAAGTTGCTATGTGACTATCTCTGTTACTATTTATATGGCCCTCTAAATATTATATAGGAGGCTGTATGTGTTGCTTGTTAGTGAGTATTGGGGTGTGTCACTGTGTGTGTAGAAGTGTCTGCTGTAGAACTAGCTACATATGATGTTTGTGAATGGTTAGGGACTATTCTGAGTGAGTTACTTGGTGACAAATGGTTTAGAAACTTGAATTGTAGTGACTTAAATTTGGTTAAGAGGTATTATCAGTGAGTTGCAGGGTGTATTAGTGATTCCATCTTTTCGCGAATAGTTATATTTTGGTTGCAATGTGACTGTGAGACCAAACGAGTTTCTGAGCATGGGGGTCTCTAAGTGCAGTTATCAGTTATACAAATTTGAAACCATATGTGTAAAGATTAACCCATACAGTTCCCTATCTATGCACTAGGTGCTGCCTAGGTGTGGGGGTGAGTTATATGTAGTAGAAGGTAGGTTTAAGGCTTAGCAATTAATTTGTAAAGTCAATTCTTTTGTAATTAAACAGCACACACTGCTTTTACTATAGCAGATCTGAGACATGTTTGAAACAGCAGTCCTCTATTTGGGCGACTTGTTAGTATTATTTTCTCAGTTGATATCTAAAGGAGTGTCTCACTTCCATTTTTTTTTCTTTTTTTTGCATGTTTAATTAAGTATGGTACAATATGATCATAATTTTTAGTGACTGTATTCTGTCTAAATCTGTATCTACATGGTACATGAACTGCTTTCAGGCTGTGTTAGTGAGCATACTTGTGTGCAACTGTGTGTTCAAAAGTGCCATAGTAGGCCTCAATACAGTATTGTAAGTGAGGGGCTGGGTGTGTTAGGTAGGTGAGCTGCAATCTGACTAGTAGACTTGATATATAACTTGGCATAGGGGTCAGTAAATGCAGTTGTCAGTGACTTAAACCTGAACCCATATGTGTAATATATGCCTTATGTACTTCTTAAGTTGGAGGTTAGTTATATGTAATAGAAGGGGAGTCTAAGGCTTGGCATCAAGTTTCTAAACTCAATTTGGCATAGAATTATACTGCACATACTGGTTTTGCAGGAACATGTCTGAGCCATGTTTGAAGCAGCAGTTGTCTATATGGTTGATTTTTTAGAGTTAGTTAGAGTTAGTTACATAGAAGACAACTAAATGAGTTTCTCAGTTCCTATTTGAGTTTTTCATTTCCATATTTAAGGAAGTATATTGGTATTGATATATTGGTATACCACTATCACTCATAGTAACTCTATATCTCTCTAAATGTTTATCAAAGGAGCAGCATCAATTGCTTTGCCACACTTTCTTTAATAGACAACGGTGAATTTCCATGTAAATTACAATACTTTCTCCCTTTGCATGGATCTAAGCCCTGCAAAATAGTAATTGTCTATTTCAACCTACTACATGAAAACTCACGCAGAAAACATCTCATTATATCACTAAATTCTTGATGAACGATACAAATCCTGCTACAATTCCACTTATAAACAGGGGCCTGTCTACCTTCCCTGAACATCTTCAGCTATCATTTCCTCAACATTCCTAGGAACCATTTCCTCTTTTGCAAAAGAAATATCACCCTTCACCTCTACCAGTTGTTTCATCTGCATACACAAGAGTGCTCTAATGGAAGTAGCTTTCTTTGTTAATGAAAGGCTCAGACCTAGATGTACACTTCCATTCACCTCTAAAGATTTTAAAAAAGTAATTTTTATTCCCAAGTCTTTTATTCTGACTTTTTCTCTTGACACTTAACACTGTTTTATGCAGTGTTTTCATTCCTCCCTGGACCATAAACAAGCATCCTGGGACCGGTGTTGGGGCATCTCCCCTCATCAGCCAGGCTAGGTTGAATCAGGTGGCATAGAGACCATGGGACCCACATCTGGGTATACCCTTCCCAATTAGGGTGACAATTGAATTATTGATTTGTACCACTTTCCGTCAAGACTGATTTACATATGGCTGGGTCTACACTCGGGTGGCATGGTGAGCAAATGAATGATTGATTTAACCAAGATCTCTTGTCCTGGGGTGAATGTTTGATTTGTTCCACATTCCGTCCATCGTTTGTGTGTCTTTTGCTTTCTAGCCCTAAATGCACCAGGTATGTCCAGACGTGGGTCCTGGCCTCAGTGTACCACTGGATTCAAGCTAGCCTGGCTGATATGGGATGATACCCCAAAACCAGTACTATGATGCTTGTTTTTGGTCCAGGGTGGGCCTGGCTTGGCTGTGAGGAGCAGGGCCAAGGCTGATTTGTATATGGCTGGGTCTAAACTGGGGTGGCATGGTGCACAAAAAAATAAATTAGGGATTTAACCCAGATTTCTTGGCTGAGGGTGAATGTTTGATTTGTTCCACATTCCTTACCTCATTTATGTGTCTTTTGCTTCTGTTTGTGAGTGCATATCTCTGTGAATGTATATATAAGGATGGCTTGGATTACATCCTGGGTGTATTAGCTACTATTGGATTATTAGGCTGAGTGTGTCACTACCTGCATTAGTACTAGATCCATAAGAGTTCTTCCAGTGCAAATGATTGAATGTTTAGATGATTGTGAAAATGTCTAAGGGGATGTATTAGTAGGTTGACCCTTTTCATTGTGCTTCTCTGAAATTCAAATCAGAGTGCGAGACTGAATGTATAATTAAAAATATGGCCTTGAAAGTGTGCTTGTGGGTCACTGAAACTACTAACTACATGTGTTAGCTGTCATGCACATAGGAAAGTACCCTATGACCTCAGGTATTGCTAACAGAATTGTATTAGAAATATGGCAACAGAATATAATTTGTAACTGAACCTCTGATGAGTTGAATTCTTTTACGGGTCGATAAGCATGATCATAGGATTGTATGTGTTTCTTAAAAAGTTGTTAATACTGGGTCTTAATAGATTTTATTAAACCAATATTGAACACTGAATAGGCTTGCCTAGTTTTGTCGCCCCTGTTCCTCTGCAACTGGTGCCGTTTGAGAGGAGGGACGTTGCTCTGGATCCCCCATGTTACAGGAAGACATGCTCACTGCTCTGTTATTTTTGCCCAGCGATTAGCGTACTAGTCCTCCACCTCCCTCCTTCATTATCCATCAGGCACACTCTATTTAGAGCCAGAAAGGGCGTGGATACGCGCAGCAGCACACCAAATGCGCAGACCAAAGGCAGGCACATATGCATCTGGCCACTCCTGAAGGCCGCCAGCAGTCAGGACCCCTGCCCTTGTTCTACTTCATAATGATCAGTTTAACAAATAAAAGCTTCCCAATGCCACTGCACTGTTACTCTGGCCCTGAATTAAAACAAATAAGAGAACAAGACATAGTTAACTGTACCCATAGCACGTGAAATGCACTCAACCCTACCTCAGAGCATGATTGCCCATACATCTGCAAGAAATGTACGTTTACTGTCTCCCTTCTGCAACCAGGAATCAATAACATAGGATCTACGATAAAAGAGCACAATCAAGAGCTTCAGGGTTCATTGGTGTGCCTGCTACACTGCTTCCCCCACACTGCCTGCAACAAAACCACCAGTAAGTTCCTGGATTTGAGGTTAGTCCTAGCCAAACGTGAAATTACTAGCCATTGGAAGGCGGTCACAGCCCCTAGTGTAGCACGTTGGCTGCAGGAATTTATAAAATGGGCAGACTGCGAGGGGACCCTCAGACTCCAACTAGCTCAGAGTACAGACAATGACAAACTGTGGGACACGGCAAGAGCATGGGTGGCGATGGTGGATCTGCTTAAAACTCCGACTGACCCTCCCAGCTATGGGTGTCTCCTTTTCTACATGATCCACAGCTGCAGGCCGGGGGGCGAGAGGGTAGGGGGAGATCGCTACCGTGGGTGCATCCTCCCGGGTGGGACATGAACCACTGTCATAGGACATCTAACGGAGTGTGCGGAATAAATACTGCATGTGAATTTGCTGTTAGGGAAAGCGACATGTCTGAGGGGAGGAGGGAGGTGGGGCCAAGGGGGAGGGAAAGGGATGGGGGTTATTGAGTTGGGGGGATGCTTTATTTGTTTTCTGACTTGATGAATAGATGCCGACAATGCTCGCATAAGCTGCAAGTATAATGTATTTTATAAGATTGTAGGTTTGTGGCGTCTGAACGCCATATGAAAAATCAATAAAGTCTGTTTTTAAAAAGAGCTTCAGGGTTCCTATTTTAAGGCTTGCTCAATTCCCAAACACACATAAGAGTTATGGAATCTATTGGATGCTGAAAAAACTGATATTTGTCCTATAACAGAGACTTCAGACTCAGAGTGGGGTGCCATGCTCCCACTCCCCCAAAAACGATATCTGCCCTGGGGATGGGGACTTTGGGCTTAAAAAAGGTTTGATTAAGTGGACAGCATGCACCCTCCCCAAAAAATCAAACCTGCCCCAGAGGATGTGTTCCCTGAATTATAAAAAAGGCTCAGGGAGGGAGGCCAAGCACCCCGCCCCAAAAAAGAAAAGCAGCACTAGGGAAGTGGTCCCTGGTCATGGCTGACTATGTGTACCAATATACATTTTCTCATTCTAAGCAAGATAGAAATAGTGCTTTTGGCAAAAAGTCAGCCATTATCCAAAGTATATTTCAGAATTCCCCACATTGCCATGCCTAATAAAAATGATTAGCAACATCACAAAATGACAGGCATGAGTGTTTGAAATGTTTCTACTCTCCGTCCATCATATATTTTTGTGATGTTGCTATATGCACCCTAAGTGGCTAATGGTATGCCCAGACTTGGATTTCTTGCTAGATGCACCACTGGTTTAAGCTAGCCTGGATGATGATGGTTGATACCCCAAAACAGGTCAGAGGAAGCTTTTTTCAGGTCCACGGAGGACCTGGCATGGGAGTTCGGGCTAAACTCTTCCCATGGGGAGCTGGGTCAAGGCTGATTTGAATATGGCTGGGTCCAACCTAGGGCTACGTGGGGAGATAAATAACAATGGATTAAATCCAGATCTGTGATTGGGGATGAGTGTTTGAAAAGTTTCAGCACTCCATCCATCATTTTATTTTGTGATGTTGCTAATAAAAATGATTGTCTTGAGCTATTTTTAATAAAATATATTTTTAAAAGAACATTAACGTGTCTCTGATATTTTCTTCCAGCATTTTTCAAAGTACACCCTTTGAACCATCCAGTAGAGGTCTCCAGACTCCAGTTGCGGACTATACAAATCCAGCTCAAATACAGTATTTTTTTTAATCACAAGTCAGTTGTCAATTTAAAAAAAGGTTTTGGCCCTAAGTGGACCGTCTTCTCTTATTTTCACCACATATAAATGCACTTGGTCTCTGCATTTTATGTTCATCCTTCTGGAGACCAAATTCTAAATGATGCTCTATACCACAACCTAAATGCATGGTAATTATATGCACTTGATTAATTGTGCTGCATCATTTTCATTTAACATGGCGGAATCGCTGGTGAGAGATGGGTGTTATTAGACATATAAAGAAAACATCCTAATTTCATAAAAGCAAACGTTAGACATCAAAGGACAAGAACACAGTGTTTTACTTATCATCCATAGTGGGAATTGCGTTCTGAACACTGTGTCACCCTCTGATCCATGTGACATGTGCGGGATAGACATCCTGCATTTTTATAAGTTTCTCATAATATTTTGCTCCAGAGTTTCATGCGAGATTATTATTGGAAGGGAATGTAAATTGTTCTTTGTTAAACTTGGTGTTTGCTTTTATTCCTTTTTCTTGTCTTGTTGATCTAAATGTGTTTCTAACTTTATACTGACAACTTTATAACCCCTGAAGAAGGACACGTTGGTATAAATGTATTGGAGATGGGCAAACCACAATGAAAAAGTGAAAATAACTGTAAGAAACGTATGTTTGTTTTGCGAGTTACATTTAACATAAAAACATAATAGATTTGGAATAATAATACATTTGCCTCAATGCCTGCACATTTGGTGACAAATCTTTGCCAGAAAGAGGATTTTGAATAACAATTTTGAAAGTCATCCAACCAGGTATGTTGCATTCTTTATAATTGATCTGACCCTGGACCCGTGAACCAATCATGGCATGTGCATGAGAAGATAGGTGTAACAATTTAGGGTCATATTTACGCAATGTGGTACAAGAGGGGCACAAATCGTTTGTCAGATTTCTGAAGGCACACAAAACCACTTAGCGCGCCTTGAGTGGCTCCAAAAACCTGGAGTAATGCAACACGGCACAAATCACTGTGTTGCGATACTCTGCCCTGGGTAGTCGTTACATGGGCCACTCAAAACTTCCATGGTTTTAATGCATTCCCAGATTTACAAGACCTTGTAAACTTCGGAATGCACCAAAAAGATGAAGCTCCCCAGAAGAGTTGTAACGACGAGAAATATCTTTATTTCTCCTTGTTACCTTCTCTTTCTATGTGTGCTGCATTCTGCCTTTCCATCTAAAGTCTACCTTTACAACGTTTAGGTATTCACAAAGGTAAGTTACTATGAGTAAAGTTTGACTTACCTTTATGAATCAGGCCTGGGTGTTTTATTGGCAACATGTGGATGGTGGTTATTTTCTAAAAACAGCCATCAGATTGATTGTGAAAAGTAGCAAGGGACTTGAAAGTTTGAACACTGTCAGAAAAGGATGCATTATTCACTGCACCATTTAAATAAAATACAAAATATTGAGTGTAGGACACTTTGAGGAACAGTCAGTCAGTCATTCAATAAAGAATATGTGCATGATTAATTAAAATCATAAAACAAGACTCATCATAAACAATAAACATTGTCAAGCACCATGGTCAACATCACTAAAACCTCAAAACGAGGACCTCTTTGAATTCACCAAATGAAAGAATATTCATCCCCAAATTCCTATGAGGCAAACACTGATTCTAACAGATACAAATGTCTCTTTACTATAACAACGAATTATTACAACCACATTCTGTTCTGCTTCAAGCCCTTCTTAAGGACCAACATGTGATTAGACTTTAGATTCCGATTTGCGACATATAAAATTCTGCGCAGGCCCCTAATCAATTGCAAATTCAGACCCTCACAGTAGCAAACATGAGCCTGCTTCATTGTTCTTACCTACAGATTGCAGAAAATGTGTTATTACTTCCTACGTATTTTGTAGAAAACTCTAGACTAATATAAGCATGTCAGGTAAATTCTTCTCATTTTCCCACACTGCCAACTACACTTGAAATCTGCATCATTTAACATCCTCCCATATTTAAGTTCTAAAGCTATAACAGCTGCAATCTAACTTTGATTTGTATTATGGACTCCCTAAATTCAATTTCAGTCCTGAAGCAATCCAGGAGTAACCAATGTATGTGCTGGTGGCATTTCTTGTAAAATTCTTCCAGTCTGCATCTTATGAAATCAACTTGCTAATTCTTTTAGGGACTGCTTGAAAAGCCAGAAAGGCAGATTTTGCTTCAACAGACTCATTGCATTTAACTAAGTCCAGGTTTCTATTTAAAACGTTTGAACAAATAGAGGATTCTTTATTTAAATGTCTGTTTATGAAAATACCATATTGTTTGTTTGCGAGAGCCACTGAAGACTTCTTTATAGAAAGCAACGTTGAATAGATGTTGAGTCGAACATGGCCAATTTGTACAAAGTGCAAATTCCAAGAGCAATTAACATCGCAAAGTAGTAGTAAACAAAATATATTTTGATGCACGGCTGCGCAGCAAGCCTTCCTGCTGTGTTGCCGTGCGTCATAATAGAAGGACATCAATGCACCAAATCTGGAAGATACGGCACATTCCTGTTCTTCTCCCCTGCTCTTGCGCATAAACAGCAGCCGTACGCCAAAGCAGACACACTTGTGTTATGTTACAAGGGTGACTGTGATGCAGGGATGATTGTTTTTGTGCAGAATGCAGCATGCATAGAAAGAAGAGAAAATGAGAAGAAATAAAAGTATCCCCCTAGGGAGTCAGAGGATTCTGACACATTCCCAGCTTTGGAAAACGTTGAAAATTTGGGAATGTGTCAGGTTCCATAGATGTTGTGCGGGAACACAAAATTCAGGCAGAGTGATGCATGAAAGGGGCCTATATTTGCAAGGCTATGAAAAGTCATGCAGGGTGAGTTTTAGTGGTCTTATAAATATGGGCAAGCCCATTGTGCTGCCTGTGCACCAGCGAAGCTATGGGGTTGTAAGTGAGGCCCTGGCCCTTCTAGGTGTTGTAATCCCTATGATCAATGCAAGTCCCCACTGTAGCTCTGAAGGTTAAGACCATATACAATAATCATGAAGACAAGTTAGCATTTAATACTTAGGGCCTCATTTACAAGGCCTCTAGCAGCACTTTTGCACTGCCGGAGCATCACTTTTTGACGCTCCGGTGGCGCAATGTGGTTCATCATATTTACCAGGCCACGCAAAGCCACTTTACATGGCTTTTCATAGCCTTGTGAATATGTGCCCCTTTCTCGCAGAACACTGCTTAAAAAAAGAGGCATACCATGGGTGTTCCCTAGCAACACCCATGGAATCTGAAGCATTCCCAGATTTATGTGAACTCATAAACCTTGGAATGCATCAGATTCTAACGCCACCCAGGGGCTGTGCTAAGAAGGCGAAACAAGGAGAAATATCCTTATTTCTCCTCATTCTTTCATCTTTCTGCAGCACACATAGAAAGAGGAAAACACCTCTTGTGAATATTTTTGTATATGAAGGTATCCCTTCCTGCACAAAAACAACCACCCATTATTAACTGGGCACCCTTGCACCATAGCGCAAGGGTGCCTGCGTTCGTGCCCAGCAGCCCATTGTGTGCCAGCACAGGGGAAAAGGATGGGAATGCGCCATATCTCATAGATACGGCACCGTCCTGCACTTTTATTTTGATGTAGGGCAGCGCAGCAAGATTTCTTGCGGCACTGCCCTGTGCCAAAACCCAGTAAATTAGGGCCTTGTAGTATAGGCTAAAATGACTCAGAGTGAAAGCGATGTTGTAATGCCGTTAAAGCATATTGATCAATACTACTTACATTTCAGTGAGTTGATTTGAGCTTTACAGCCCAGTCTACATTTTAAGATGAGTGGGATCTCGCACAGCGTAGATAAACAGCTTTGAATATAGGTAATGGATTGTGGCGTGCAATCGGATGATGCACTGTCTGACCCAACAGTGTGAGCACGAGGCTAGTAACTTGAGAGGTCCCCCTACTGGGAGGAGAACAATCCGGTGCACAGCGTTAGGACCGCAGTCTTATTCCATGAGCCAATTAGTCAAAAGTCTGCATATGTGTTTTCACACTTTTAATCTTCAGTTAGTGAATATTCCTGCATATTCAACTGTGTTGTGGTTGTATAAGCCACTGCAAAGTCTATAATTCAAGCATTGTAATCCTTAACACAAGATCCCGATGCATTTCGGGCGAAAGCCCTTTCTCAAGGGAATGCTCTACAAGAAAAAACAAATGTAACCAAAGTGAATGTTGTGAAATCAAAGTAAATGCGCGATCGAATTCACTCATACATTAGCCGGCTCTTAAGTGGCTAAAAAGAGGGTGACGCAAACTAAAACTGAAACCGTGTAGTGAATTGCAACACACCATGCTGCGGTATCTGAGGAAGTGGGACCAAGTATCCAAAGGAAAAACGGAGTCAACGTGTGGTGAAAAGCAAACAGTGATAAAAAATGAGGCGTTTAGAGCCGTTTCTAGCTCGTGTTAAAGTAAAGAGACACGCGAGCGTGCCACAGTGCCATGGAAAGTGCTCCCGCTATTACTCACGTGAAGAGGTTTCCCGGGTGCCTCGCGGCATGCCAGAATGTAGATACAGTGACGGGAGGGTCTAACGCGGGTATACAAACATTACAGAAAACAAACAAGGGACTCAGTGTGGAGAATCAGTAAACAGTGAAAAGGGACCAAAACGTAAAAGACAAGCTAGTGGCAAATGAGTGGAAAAAATCGCCATATTGAAAGAGACAAAAATAGTGCATGAGGGTGATTAGAAGGGTGATATATGCATATAAAGACAAAACATAATCATAGGTAACAGAGAAATTCCATTCGATCGTTCAGCCCGTTGGGCGCCATCGTGGATAGGAAACGGATCCAAAAGTTCTCGCGTTTCAGTAAAGTGTTCTTGTTGTTGTGGGTTACTGGTACTTGTTCCAAACTCTGGAATTTGAGTTGGGCTACAGTATGTCTGGATTCAGCAAAGTGGGAGGCTACGGTGGATTTTAGATTGTTGGTACGGATGTTACTTTTGTGTTCTAAAATCCGAGTGCGGATTTTTCTTTCAGTGTGCCCCACATAACATTTGCCGCACGGACACTTCAGGAGGTAAATGACGTTGTTCGAGTTGCATGTAGCATTCACTTTAAGTTTGATGGAATGCCCTTTCATAGGGTGGCTGATGACATTGCCAGTGATGCAGTTGTTACAGTTGGAACAGTTATAACAAGGTCTGAGTCCTTTGTATACCATCTGTGTATCATCCTTGTTGGGTTTCGAAAGAATTTCTTTGAGATTCCTGCCCCGTGTGAATGCGAAGATGGGAGGTCTGTTGAACAAGCCCCTGAAATCAGGTTCCAAGGTAAGGATGGACCAGTGTTTTCTGATGATGGCCTGAAACCGGTTAGATGTTTTGGAATATTTGGATACAACAACCAAACTTTCTGTTTTATCTTTTGGTTTTGGTTGCAACAAGGCAGACCTGCTTTTTTTATCGCATCTTGCCGTGGCGAGATCCAATATGGGTGTAGGATATCCTCTTGCTTTTAGTCTGTCAAGGGTATTTTTCATTTGTATCTTGCATTCATCTTTGTTAGAAACTATGCGTTTTATCCGCAGGAGTTGTGCATATGGTAAATTGTTCTTGAGGTTGGGACGATGGAAGCTGCTGTAATGCAGAGTGGAGTTTCTGTCTGTGGGCTTCCTATATACAGTGGTGGACCAATCTCCTTGATTCCTGTGGATTTCCACATCTAGATAGTGAATGAGTTTTTCGTTATGTTCCCATGTAAACTGAATTCTGTCATTGAATTGATTCCAGGTTTCCAAAAAAGCATTCAAAGTGTCTGTGTTGCCTTCCCATAGAAGGAAAATGTCGTCGATGAAACGTAAGTACAGTCGGCCATGTGCTTGCCAACTGGGCTGGCACAGGATATGAGACTCCTCAAATTGCCTCATGTAGATGTTAGCATAGCATGGAGCTGCCGAATTTCCCATGGCAGTGCCATTGAGTTGGAGAATCCATTTGTCATTGATTGAAAAATAGCTGTGATATAGTGTGAATATGGTTAATTGCATTAGAAATAATTTGAAGTCTGCATCTAAATCAGATGAGGATAGAACATCTTCAATGGATTCGATGCCTCCATCGTGAGGAATGGAGGTGTAAAGTGAACATACGTCCACCGTACACATGATGAGATGAGTGTCTTTGAGCTCGTTCAGGATAGGTTCAATTTTTTGTAAAAAATCAGTGGTATCTTTCACATGCGATTTGGTGGCTAGAACAAAAGGTTGCAGATATTTGTCCAAAAATTTGCCTACATTTTCGTGTAGGCTGCCTCTAGTCTACACAATGGGTCGGAAAGGGGGGTGCGTTGGGTGCTTATGCATCTTGGGAAGCATATATAAGACAGGAGGTCTGGGGTTGTCAGGTGTCAAAAATCTGCGTGTCTTATCATTGATGGTGCCTTGGTCAAATGCTCTCTTGACAATAGATGTCAGGTCTTGCGAGTATTCCTTGGTGGGATCTCCTGCTAAAAATCATAGGTATTTTTGTCGCTGATGTGTATGTTGACTTGTTGGTCATAAAAAGTGGTGTCCATAATGACTAGGGCACCGCCTTTGTCGGCATTCTGACAAGTGATGGTCGGGTCGTCGGCCAATTTCTGGAGGATATTTCTTTCCTTCCGAGTAAGGTTCCCACGTTTGATATTTGTTTGAAAGGGTAGATTTAATATTTCTTGCTTGATTAGATTTTCAAAAGCATCAATGATCTTGTGGCTTTGTGGTGCCATGAAAGTGCTGTGGGGTCTCAATCCCTTAAGCATATCCTCTTCCTGTGTGAGAACAGGGTTGATGTTTGAAAAATAGTGTTTTAAACGGATGATACGAATCAGTTTAAAAGCACTGACTTCCAGTTCCAGGGAGTTGATGGCAGTGGTCGGAACAAAGGATTGACCCTTTTGCAAGGTGTTGATTTGATCACGAGTAAGATTGGTGGAAGAAATGTTGATGACCAAATTTTCTTGGGTGTTCAGCGTCTGCCCTTGGGTTTCTTTTTGGTTTGTGGAGGTGTTTTTTCTGCTTCCTCTGCGGGTTTTTCCCCGCCTGGGTCTTTCTGTTGATCCGGGCCCAACTCTAAAAAATGAACCGAAGAGTCTGTGGAGGTGCTTGGTGTTTGTAAATCTACGTTAGATGTAGTGCGGGTTGGTCTGGTTCTGCTGTCATCGTCAGAAGATGATGTCTCAGTGGCTGAAGCAGGATTATAGGGTTTGTTAGAGCGTCGGCGGGCATACACCTCTGCCCAGGTGTATACCTCGCCGAGCTTGTAGTCTATAGTATCCCTCTTAAACTTACGCAGTTTCCTCTCCTGGGTTTCTCTGGTATGTTTCTCCAGTTGAACATTAATATCTTCCAACATTTTGTTCAGGTCCTCTGTTGTTAGGGTGTTGGACAGCTCCTTTTTAGGGCTCGGACTACGCCCCCGAAGGGGCGGAGCTTCGAGATCCTAATGTTAAAGAAAAAAAAAAGGATATGTAGGGCTATGGCCAGACACATTCCTTAAATTCCATAGTGTTTTATGGCATGTGCCTAGTGATTCGTCTTCGCTGTGCTGTCTATTTAGTAGCCTTGACGTGATAGGCTATATTGACTTTTGGTCCGTCATTGATGTCAGTTTCATGGCATATTCTGTACGTGAACGAGCACAGCAGAGGGATTAATCTTAATTAGGAGCTGTCAGAGTGCCCGTGTAATGCAATCCAGATGATGCGTGCACTTTCACAGCGGTGAGCGCGTTCAGGCAGCAGGCGAGGCTCACAGAAGATGACTCATACATGCTCGTCCACACTGTAGTTCTTGTGTTTCTTGAATACTCTCATTTCCGAAGGTCATTTCCTTCTTTTCCTCGCACGCTGCGCTATTTTTGTCTGTGGTTTAAAAAACGGGGTTTAAAGGCGTTTTATTATAAAACATTTGGATTCTGGTTCTGTAAGCTTTGTTTCCGAATTTTAATAAGTGCTGACATGCAGACTACTGGTTGAATAAATGATGAAGGTTAAAAGTGACCTTCGTGACACGTGCTGTCGAGCCTGACTCCCAGAGTTAACATGCAGTCATCATTATTTTAAAGTTTATGGAAAAAACGTGAATACGCAATAATCATGGAAAACAGAGCCTTCCCGCTGTTACAATGGGAATTCACAAATGTCTTGTGTGTCTCACGTAATGCCAATGGCTATTTCATTAGGAAAAATTAGACTCATTGATACATGCACCACCACCAGCAGTACTACCAGTACTACAGCCACCAGTACTACCACTACCACCACCACCAGTAGTAACAGTACCACGACCACCAGTACTACCACTAACACCACCACCACCAGTACTACCACTAACACCACCACCAGTACTACCAGTACCACCACCACCAGTACTACCACTACCATTACCACTACCACCACCACCAGTACCACCACCACCAGTACTACCACCACCCCCAGTACTACCAGTACTACAGCCACCAGTACTACAACTACCACCACCACCAGTACTAACAGTACCACGACCACCAGTACTACCACTACCAGTACTACCAATACCAGTACCACTACCACCACCATCACCAGTACCACCACCACCAGTACTACCACTACCAGTACTACGGGCAACAGTACCACCACCACCACTAGCACTACCACTACCGGTACCACCACCAGTACTACCACTACCAGTACCACCACCAGCACCAGTACCACCACCACCAGTACTACCACTACCAGTACCACCAACACCCCCAGTACTACCAGTACTACAGCCACCAGTACTACAACTACCACCACCACCAGTACTAACAGTACCACGACCACCAGTACTACCACTACCAGTACTACCAATACCAGTACCACTACCACCACCAGTACTACCACCACCAGTATCACCACCACCAGTACTACCACTACCAGTACTACGGGCAGCAGTACCACCACCACTAGCACTACCACTACCGGTACCACCACCAGTACTACCACTACCAGTACCACCACCACCAGTACCACCACCACCAGTACCACCACTACCAGTACTACCACCATCAGTACTACCACTACCAGTAACACCACCTCCAGTACTACCACTACTACCAGTACCACCACCACCACCAGTACTACCAGTACCACCACCACCAGTACTACCACTACCAGTACTACCATTACCACTACCACCACCACCAGTACCACCACCACCAGTACTACCACCACCCCCAGTACTACCAGTACTACAGCCACCAGTACTACAACTACCACCACCACCAGTACTAACAGTACCACGACCACCAGTACTACCACTACCAGTACTACCAATACCAGTACCACTACCACCACCAGTACTACCACCACCAGTACTACCACTACCAGTACCACCACCAGCACCAGTACCACCACCACCAGTACTACCACTACCAGTACCACCAACACCCCCAGTACTACCAGTACTACAGCCACCAGTACTACAACTACCACCACCACCAGTACTAACAGTACCACGACCACCAGTACTACCACTACCAGTACTACCAATACCAGTACCACTACCACCACCAGTACTACCACCACCAGTATCACCACCACCAGTACTACCACTACCAGTACTACGGGCAGCAGTACCACCACCACTAGCACTACCACTACCGGTACCACCACCAGTACTACCACTACCAGTACCACCACCACCAGTACCACCACCACCAGTACCACCACTACCAGTACTACCACCAACAGTACTACCACTACCAGTAACACCACCTCCAGTACTACCACTACTACCAGTACCACCACCACCACCAGTACTACCAGTACCACCACCACCAGTACTACCACTACCAGTACTACCATTACCACTACCACCACCACCAGTACCACCACCACCAGTACTACCACCACCCCCAGTACTACCAGTACTACAGCCACCAGTACTACAACTACCACCACCACCAGTACTAACAGTACCACGACCACCAGTACTACCACTACCAGTACTACCAATACCAGTACCACTACCACCACCAGTACTACCACCACCAGTACCACCATCACCAGTACCACCACCACCAGTACTACCACTACCAGTACTACGGGCAGCAGTACCACCACCACCACTAGCACTACCACTACCGGTACCACCACCAGTACTACCACTACCAGTACCACCACCAGCACCAGTACCACCACCACCACCACCAGTACCACCATCACCAGTACCACCACCACCAGTACTACCACTACCAGTACTACGGGCAGCAGTACCACCACCACTAGCACTACCACTACCGGTACCACCACCAGTACTACCACTACCAGTACCACCACCACCAGTACCACCACCACCAGTGCCACCACCACCAGTACCACCACTACCAGTAACACCACCTCCAGTACTACCACTACTACCAGTACCACCACCACCACCAGTACTACCAGTAACACCACCACCAGTACTACCACTACCAGTAGCACCACCACCACCAGTACTTCCAGTACTACCACCATCAGTACTACTATTTCCACCACCGCCAGTACTACCACTACCACCACCACCAGTACTACCACTACCACCAGTAATACCAGTACTACCACCACCAGTACTACCACCACCAGTACTACCACTACCAGTACTACCATTACCATTACCACTACCACCACCACCAGTACCACCACCACCAGTACTACCACCACCCCCAGTACTACCAGTACTACAGCCACCAGTACTACAACTACCACCACCACCAGTACTAACAGTACCACGACCACCAGTACTACCAATACCAGTACTACCAATACCAGTACCACTACCACCACCAGTACTACCACCACCAGTACCACCATCACCAGTATTACCACTACCAGTACTACGGGCAGCAGTACCACCACCACCACTAGCACTACCACTACCGGTACCACCACCAGTACTACCACTACCAGTACCACCACCAGCACCAGTACTACCACTACCACTACCAGTACTACGGGCAGCAGTACCACCACCACCACTAGCACTACCACTACCGGTACCACCACCAGTACTTCCACTACCAGTACCACCAACACGCCCAGTACTACCAGTACTACAGCCACCACTACTACAACTACCACCACCACCAGTACTAACAGTACCACGACCACCAGTACTACCACTACCAGTACTACCAATACCAGTACCACTACCACCACCAGTACTACCACCACCAGTATCACCACCACCAGTACTACCACTACCAGTACTACGGGCAGCAGTACCACCACCACTAGCACTACCACTACCAGTACCACCACCAGTACCACCAGTACCAGTACCACCACCACCAGTACCACCACCACCAGTACCACCACCACCAGTACCACCACCACCAGTACCACCACTACCAGTACTACCACCTCCAGTACTACCACTACTACCAGTACCACCACCACCACCAGTACTACCAGTAACACCACCACCAGTACTACCACTACCAGTACCACCACCACCAGTACTTCCAGTACTACCACCATCAGTACTACCATTTCAACCACCACCAGTACTACAACTACCACCGCCACCAGTACTACCACTACCACCACCACCAGTAGTGAGTAGTGAGTAGAGTAGTGAGTAGAGTAGTGAGTAGAGTAGTGAGTAGAGTAGTGAGTAGAGTAGTGAGTAGTGAGTAGAGTAGTGAGTAGAGTAGTGAGTGCAGAGTAGTGAGTGCAGAGTAGTGAGTAGTGAGTGCAGAGTAGTGAGTAGTGAGTAGAGTAGTGAGTAGTGAGTAGAGTAGTGAGTAGAGTAGTGAGTGCAGAGTAGTGAGTAGAGTAGTGAGTGCAGAGTAGTGAGTAGTGAGTAGAGTAGTGAGTGTAGAGTAGTGAGTAGAGTAGTGAGTGCAGAGTAGTGAGTAGAGTAGTGAGTGCAGAGTAGTGAGTAGTGAGTAGAGTAGTGAGTGTAGAGTAGTGAGTAGAGTAGTGAGTGCAGAGTAGTGAGTAGAGTAGTGAGTAGTGAGTAGAGTAGTGAGTAGAGTAGTGCAGAGTAGTGAGTAGAGTAGTGAGTAGAGTAGTGAGTAGGACATCACAGGCAGCAGCTGTGCAAGCTTCTTACACTCACAAGGAGACCACAGGCAGCAGAGGTGCAAGCTTCTTACACTCACAAGGAGACCACAGGCAGCAGAGGTGCAAGCTTCTGACACTCACAAGAAGGACATCACAGGCAGTAACAGTGCTCAGCATTTCATCCTTTTGATGTGGATAAAAGGAGAATACTTTTGGTGGAAATACCAACAACGGCCAGTAAAGCGCCATAAGCACCGCACAGTGTCCTCTACATTACTTTTTGAAAAATATTATATTTACTCCTGAGTCCAGGCTCACCACAATCCGACGCAAATACACAAGACATTGACAATGAAAGAACCGAGTTTAAACAGTAATGCTAATATTGAAAATAGTGCAGACTGCACGAATATTCTCTGTTTTGCCAGAACACCCTAAAGCGCCTCCTTTAATTTCCCGCTCTCCTCGTATAGCTCAGTGGCAGCGTGCGCCTGCTGCAGTCGCGTGTGGCAGGTTGTGAGTGCAGCGTGATAGCTTCACTTCGCCGTTTTGAATGAAAGCGGGGACTAGCTCAGCATTTCATCCTTTTGATGTGGATAAAAGGAGAATACTTTTGGTGGAAATACCAACAATGCTGCTACCTTAAATGCTTATGGGTGTGCCTATATGTCTGTGTGTAGTGTGTGTACTCTTCCATACCTACTGTAGGAGTGAACAAAGGTTGCCTTCATTGTAGATGCATTGTAGAGACACAGTAAAGTAAAGTAGTGAAATGAGGCCCGCATTTTAACAATCCCGCACCATTTTCCCGGACTGATGTGGATAGGGGACTGGCTCAGCATTTCATCCTTTTGATGTGGATAAAAGGAGAATACTTTTGGTGGAAATACCAACAACGGCCAGTAAAGCGCCATAAGCACCACACAGTGTCCTCTACATCACTTTTTGAAAAATATTATATTTACTCCTGAGTCCAGGTTCGCCACACTCCGACGCAAATACACAAGACATTGACAATGAAAGAACAGAGTTTAAACAGTAATGCTAATATTGAAAATAGTGCAGACTGCACGAATATTCTCTGTTTTGCCAGAACACCCTAAAGCGCCTCCTTTAATTTCCCGCTCTCCTCGTATAGCTCAGTGGCAGCGTGCGCCTGCTGCAGTCGCGTGTGGCAGGTTGTGAGTGCAGCGTGATAGCTTCACTTCGCCGTTTTGAATGAAAGCGGGGACTAGCTCAGCATTTCATCCTTTTGATGTGGATAAAAGGAGAATACTTTTGGTGGAAATACCAACAATGCTGCTACCTTAAATGCTTATGGGTGTGCCTATATGTCTGTGTGTAGTGTGTGTACTCTTCCATACCTACTGTAGGAGTGAACAAAGGTTGCCTTCATTGTAGATGCATTGTAGAGACACAGTAAAGTAAAGTAGTGAAATGAGGCCCGCATTTTAACAATCCCGCACCATTTTCCCGGACTGATGTGGATAGGGGACTGGCTCAGCATTTCATCCTTTTGATGTGGATAAAAGGAGAATACTTTTGGTGGAAATACCAACAACGGCCAGTAAAGCGCCATAAGCACCGCACAGTGTCCTCTACATTACTTTTTGAAAAATATTATATTTACTCCTGAGTCCAGGCTCACCACAATCCGACGCAAATACACAAGACATTGACAATGAAAGAACCGAGTTTAAGCAGTAATGCTAATATTGAAAATAGTGCAGACTGCACGAATATTCTCTGTTTTGCCAGAACACCCTGAAGCGCCTCCTTTAATTTCCCGCTCTCCTCGTATAGCTCAGTGGCAGGGTGCGCCTGCTGCAGTCGCGTGTGGCAGGTTGTGAGTGCAGCGTGATAGCTTCACTTCGCCGTTTTGAATGAAAGCGGGGACTAGCTCAGCATTTCATCCTTTTGATGTGGATAAAAGGAGAATACTTTTGGTGGAAATACCAACAATGCTGCTACCTTAAATGCATATGGGTGTGCCTATATGTCTGTGTGTAGTGTGTGTACTCTTCCATACCTACTGTAGGAGTGAACAAAGGTTGCCTTCATTGTAGATGTATTGTAGAGACACAGTAAAGTAAAGTAGTGAAATGAGGCCCGCATTTTAACAATCCCGCACCATTTTCCCGGACTGATGTGGATAGGAGACTGGCTCAGCATTTCATCCTTTTGATGTGGATAAAAGGAGAATACTTTTGGTGGAAATACCAACAACGGCCAGTAAAGCCCCATAAGCACCACACAGTGTCCTCTACATCACTTTTTGAAAAATATTATATTTACTCCTGAGTCCAGGTTCGCCACACTCCGACGCAAATACACAAGACATTGACAATGAAAGAACAGAGTTTAAGCAGTAATGCTAATATTGAAAATAGTGCAGACTGCACGAATATTCTCTGTTTTGCCAGAACACCCTAAAGTGCCTCCTTTAATTTCCCGCTCTCCTCGTATAGCTCAGTGGCAGCGTGCGCCTGCTGCAGTCGCGTGTGGCAGGTTATGAGTGCAGCGTGATAGCTTCACTTCGCCGTTTTGAATGAAAGCGGGGACTAGCTCAGCATTTCATCCTTTTGATGTGGATAAAAGGAGAATACTTTTGGTGGAAATACCAACAATGCTGCTACCTTAAATGCTTATGGGTGTGCCTATATGTCTGTGTGTACTCTTCCATACCTACTGTAGGAGTGAACAAAGGTTGCCTTCATTGTAGATGCATTGTAGAGACACAGTAAAGTAAAGTAGTGAAATGAGGCCCGCATTTTAACAATCCCGCACCATTTTCCTGGACTGATGTGGATAGGGGACTGGCTCAGCATTTCATCCTTTTGATGTGGATAAAAGGAGAATACTTTTGGTGGAAATACCAACAACGGCCAGTAAAGCGCCATAAGCACCACACAGTGTCCTCTACATCACTTTTTGAAAAATATTATATTTACTCCTGAGTCCAGGTTCGCCACACTCCGACGCAAATACACAAGACATTGACAATGAAAGCACTGAGTTTAAGCAGTAATGCTAATATTGAAAATAGTGCAGACTGCACGAATATTCTCTGTTTTGCCAGAACACCCTAAAGCGCCTCCTTTAATTTCCCGCTCTCCTCGTATAGCTCAGTGGCAGGGTGCGCCTGCTGCAGTCGCGTGTGGCAGGTTGTGAGTGCAGCGTGATAGCTTCACTTCGCCGTTTTGAATGAAAGCGGGGACTAGCTCAGCATTTCATCCTTTTGATGTGGATAAAAGGAGAATACTTTTGGTGGAAATACCAACAATGCTGCTACCTTAAATGCATATGGGTGTGCCTATATGTCTGTGTGTACTCTTCCATACCTACTGTAGGAGTGAACAAAGGTTGCCTTCATTGTAGATGCATTGTAGAGACACAGTAAAGTAAAGTAGTGAAATGAGGCCCGCATTTTAACAATCCCACACCATTTTCCCGGACTGATGTGGATAGGGGACTGGCTCAGCATTTCATCCTTTTGATGTGGATAAAAGGAGAATACTTTTGGTGGAAATACCAACAACGGCCAGTAAAGCGCCATAAGCACCACACAGTGTCCTCTACATCACTTTTTGAAAAATATTATATTTACTCCTGAGTCCAGGCTCAAGGAGAGCCCGGCCAGGGTGAGTGGGGAGAGAGCTGCTGCTGAGTACACCTTTTGAATGAAAGCGGGGACTAGCTCAGCTAGCAGCACAAAAGGTACGAACATCACATAATTGGAACAAATCAATATAGCAAATATGTTGCAGGTCCTCTTACATTTGCTATTAAACGGAAATATAGAACAATCACTAAAAACCTGGATGTTCTGCAAGCGTTCCTCCTTTGCCGTTCTGTTAATGTAATATTCCTTTTAAGGGGCTTTTTGTTTGGGACAATATGCTGCCTATTTTTTTTTAAATGGATCCTTCTGTTAGTGGGAAAAGAAAGCTCCGACTCTGTTTTCCCCGTCTCCATGAATCCTGAGGTCAGGGAAGAGGCCAGGAATGTGACACTACTCTGAGAAAACAAGATTAGAAGTAATTAACAGACAACAGATGTCCTCTTAACTTTTATGAGGCCAAGAGTGTTTGAGAGTCTGTTTTTTTCTACTTTCTGTAACTTCACTTTTATTTTTAAAAACAAAACATTTGTTGTGTTCTGCTTTATATCACTGTGTTCTTAGAATCATTTCCTTAGTGCTTGTGAGTTGGCTCTAAACTTTAACGCACAGGACCCATTCGTCAAATCTAACTCCTCCTGTTCTCTTATGGGACTTTACGGGTATTGGGGCCGCCTGATGAAAAAGTCCTCGTCTTTTGGAGCCACTGTGAACATTGGAGAGCCAAAGCAAGGTGGCCGGCCCTTTTCATCACACAAGTGTATGTGTTAGAGAGTATGCTGTTTTTTTTGTAATTTATTTTAATCCTTGCCTTAGTGGGAGAACAAAGCATCCAATTTATTGGGCCCCTCTCGGTCAAGCATGAGGCCACAGGGAAGTGTAGGGATTTAACACTACTGTGACAAGATGAGATAAGAAGTGATTAACAGTAAACAGATGTTCCCTTCAGTATTCAGAGGGCAGGAGGCCTTTTCTTTCTGTCAACATACTTTCCTCTCTGCATTTAAGTTAGTAACGTAAAATTATTGAAAAAGTACACTTTTGTTGTCTTATGATTTATCTACAATGTTAAAGAAACATTACATCGCCTATCCTGCCGTTTATATAAACTTGAAAGCTAGCTCCAAACTGTTCTATAATGGCTTCCTCTGATATACATTAAATATCTTAACCATGTATATATCACACTCCACAGACAGAACTGCTTATTCGTGCTTAAGTAAAAGCTGCTACCCAACAGAATACATTATTTTATTTTAAACATGTGCACCTACACATAGCACCCTTGTGTGCCTTACAAATCACCAAGCAGACTCACATGTGCTATCTTATACCTTTTTTGAAACCTATGCATCCAACTTCTGGCACGTTACTTCACTAAGTCATGTTTGAAATGTGTTATTGCCCCCATCTCATGTGTGTGCACATAGATCACACTTTAAACTTTGTGCACATAGCCAAATCTCATCTGTGTGTACGTAGCCCCTCTGATCTCTTTCCAGATATATTCCTACGCTACTCAGACTTAAATTAGGCAACTCGACATTGTCGAGATGATGTAGCTCCTCTCACCTGTGAGCACATGGAGCCCATTTCTATCATGTGCACTTAACCCCACCCTGGGAACAGTAAATGACTGGGTGTTCACGGCCCTAGATGTATCAGCAGTAAGAGTAGACAGTTATGATGGGAGACTGGGGATATCCGGCAACGCTATATAGGGTAAAATTAAAAGGGACTCTACCGACCCACGCAGAAACAGTGGTGGTGGCCTGAAGAAAGACGACAGCATACCTGCGGTGGAAATGTAATGTAACAGATCACATGCTGCTCTGGTACAGCAACATACTGAGAGCGGTGCGCAACCTATATGTTCAGAAATGGGACCAAATTGTTTTCTCAAATATGGGTGGCTGTGGAAGAGGGGGGGTGCAATCCCTGTGGAGACCCTCAAGAAAGATGATCAATTAGCAAACTCTGAATAATACAGAGACTTACAAGTTAGGCATGCCCTTCTTTCACATATCAAAACAAGAATGGCTGCATGAACAGCTTGAACAACTTCTGCTTTACAAAAAGGCCGTTTCAAGAAAGCCACCCCTCTATACACCGACCTTACTCCTCTCCTTATTAAATCTGTCCATTATAGAAATTACTGTTTTATTTTCTTTCACTAGTTTTTATTAAGAATCTTTTGCAGTTTGCAAAGTTATTTGCGTAGCCTTGGGCAATGTGTCCCACTGTGTGGATTACATCTAAAGTTGAAAACATTGTACGTGAAATGTTATGATCCATGGCTTACTGTTGCAGGTATTGTTACATTTCCTATTACACAAAAACTTTGAAGGAACTTATGTGTTAGAGAGTATGATGTTTTTTTAGTAATTTATTTTAATACTTGCCTTAGTGGGAGAACAAAGCATCTAATCTATTGGGGCTACAGGCAGCAGAGGTGCAAACTTCTCACACTCGCAACAACGAAAAACAGGAATAGCAGAGAGATGCACAATGCTATATTCTCATACTCACAGGCAGCAGCTGTGCAAGCTTCTCACACTCACAAGAAGGACATCACAGCCAGCAGCTGTGCAAGCATCTTACACTCACAAGGAGACCACAGGCAGGTGAGGTGCAACCTTCTCCCACTCACAAGAAGGACATGAGAAACTGTAGTGGTGCAAGCTTCTCACACTCACAAGCAGGACATCACAGGCAGCAGATGTAAAAGCTTCTTACACTCACAAGGAGACCGCAGGAAGCAGCAGTGCAAGCTTCTCACATTCACAAAGAAACCACAAGCAGCAGAGGTGCAATCTTCTCACACTCGCAAGAAAGATATCACAAACAGCTGTGGTGCAAGGCAGCGGCTTCTTGCAGAGGCAAGAAGGATAAAGACACAGAGCAGCCCTGCAGATTACATTACCACAGATCAGGCTTCAGTGCCAGGCAGTGGATATTTGCATACTCAAGAAGGATGATGAGACAGAGGAGCCCTGCAGAATAGATCAGGCAGCAGCAGTGCAAACTTCTCACATCCACTAGGAGACCACAGGCAGCTGAGATGCCATCTTCTCCCACTAACAAGAAGCACATCACAAGCAGCAGTGGTGCAAGCTTCTCACACTCACAAGAACGACATCACAAACAGCAGCAGTGCAAGCTTCTCACAATCACAAGGAGACTACAGGCAGCAGAGACGCAAACTGCTCACACGCGCAACAACGAAAAACAGGAATAGCACAGAGATGCACAATGCTATATTCTCATACTCGCAGGCAGCAGCTCTGCACTCTCAATCTGCACTCTCAATCTGCACTCTCAATCTGCACTCTCTGCACTACCACTCTGCACTACCACTCTGCACTACCACTCTGCACTACCACTCTGCACTACCACTCTGCACTACCAAACTGCACTCTGCACTACCAAACTGCACTCTGCACTCACTCTGCACTCTGCACTCTGCACTACCACTCTGCACTACCACTCTGCACTACCACTCTGCACTACCACTCTGCACTACCACTCTGCACTACCACTCTGCACTACCAAACTGCACTCTGCACTACCAAACTGCACTCTGCACTCACTCTGCACTCTGCACTCTGCACTACCACTCTGCACTACCACTCTGCACTACCAGTCTGCACTACCAATCTGCACTCTGCACTACCAATCTGCACTCTGCACTACCAAACTGCACTCTGCACTACCAAACTGCACTCTGCACTACCACTCTGCACTACCACTCTGCACTACCACTCTGCACTACCACTCTGCACTACCACTCTGCACTACCACTCTGCACTACCACTCTGCACTACCAAACTGCACTCTGCACTCTCACTCTGCACTCTGCACTACCACTCTGCACTACCACTCTGCACTACCACTCTGCACTCTGCACTACCACTCTGCACTCTGCACTATCACTCTGCACTCCCACTCTGCACTCTGCACTACCACTCTGCACTCCCACTCTGCACTCTGCACTACCACTCTGCACGGAGTGCTAGAGAGTGCAGAGTGAGTGAGGGCAGAGTAGTGAGTGGAGAGTAGTGAGTGAAGAGTAGTAAGTGCAGAGCTCACAAGGAGACCACAGGCAGCAGAGGTGCAAGCTTCTCACACTCACAAGAAGGACATCACAGGCAGTAACGGTGCAATATTCTCACACTCACAAGGAGATCACTGGCAGTACACACCACATGAACACACTCCATAACACATAGCAACAATACATTGGCATTTACAATGCCATTAGCTCAAACTCAAATAAATCCGAGCCCGATTGCATTTCTAATGCTTGTTTATATTAGTGATTTCCAGTGACAGTTCGTCCAGAGATTTGGAAAGTTCCTCGACGATCAACAGGATCAAATCGAGGGAACATTTGTTAAGTATAGCGTACCAGCGTTCAACAAACTTCACATTGTTTTTGCATAGAAGTGGTTTGAGTGGGACACGAAGGCCCCGGGGAATCCGTTGTACACGATGGTACCGTATCAGGGTACTTGCGTGTAATTTTTGGTTAGACTCCTTTTTCAGGATGTAGAGCAGCTGTTTAAGGTTACTTTCCGCGCTGCGGGTGTTGCCAGCGGTGGAGATTTCTTCGTGAATTAAACTGTAGATTTTATCTGCATCTTCAGTTGTATAAGCGAAGGTGGATGCTTTTTGGTCAGTCATCCCTGAAACTGTGTCGAAATTCATTGTAAGTCGCGTGCTGAGGACCGAGGGTAGAGAGAACAGAGAATCTAAGATGAGTGGGATCTCGCACAGCGTAGATAAACAGCTTTGAATATAGGTAATGGATTGTGGCGTGCAATCGGATGATGCACTGTCTGACCCAACAGTGTGAGCACGAGGCTAGTAACTTGAGAGGTCCCCCTACTGGGAGGAGAACAATCCGGTGCACAGCGTTAGGACCGCAGTCTTATTCCATGAGCCAATTAGTCAAAAGTCTGCATATGTGTTTTCACACTTTTAATCTTCAGTTAGTGAATATTCCTGCATATTCAACTGTGTTGTGGTTGTATAAGCCACTGCAAAGTCTATAATTCAAGCATTGTAATCCTTAACACAAGATCCCGATGCATTTCGGGCGAAAGCCCTTTCTCAAGGGAATGCTCTACAAGAAAAAACAAATGTAACCAAAGTGAATGTTGTGAAATCAAAGTAAATGCGCGATCGAATTCACTCATACATTAGCCGGCTCTTAAGTGGCTAAAAAGAGGGTGACGCAAACTAAAACTGAAACCGTGTAGTGAATTGCAACACACCATGCTGCGGTATCTGAGGAAGTGGGACCAAGAATCCAAAGGAAAAACGGAGTCAACGTGTGGTGAAAAGCAAACAGTGATAAAAAATGAGGCGTTTAGAGCCGTTTCTAGCTCGTGTTAAAGTAAAGAGACACGCGAGCGTGCCACAGTGCCATGGAAAGTGCTCCCGCTATTACTCACGTGAAGAGGTTTCCCGGGTGCCTCGCGGCATGCCAGAATGTAGATACAGTGACGGGAGGGTCTAACGCGGGTATACAAACATTACAGAAAACAAACAAGGGACTCAGTGTGGAGAATCAGTAAACAGTGAAAAGGGACCAAAACGTAAAAGACAAGCTAGTGGCAAATGAGTGGAAAAAATCGCCATATTGAAAGAGACAAAAATAGTGCATGAGGGTGATTAGAAGGGTGATATATGCATATAAAGACAAAACATAATCATAGGTAACAGAGAAATTCCATTCGATCGGTCAGCCCGTTGGGCGCCATCGTGGATAGGAAACGGATCCAAAAGTTCTCGCGTTTCAGTAAAGTGTTCTTGTTGTTGTGGGTTACTGGTACTTGTTCCAAAATCTGGAATTTGAGTTGGGCTACAGTATGTCTGGATTCAGCAAAGTGGGAGGCTACGGTGGATTTTAGATTGTTGGTACGGATGTTACTTTTGTGTTCTAAAATCCGAGTGCGGATTTTTCTTTCAGTGTGCCCCACATAACATTTGCCGCACGGACACTTCAGGAGGAAAATGACGTTGTTCGAGTTGCATGTAGCATTCACTTTAAGTTTGATGGAATGCCCTTTCATAGGGTGACTGATGACATTGCCAGTGATGCAGTTGTTACAGTTGGAACAGTTATAACAAGGTCTGAGTCCTTTTTATGTAATGTAATGTAATGTAAAATAGCATTTGTACCGCGCAGCAGTCACTCCAGGGAGCATCAAGGCGCCAGATACTGATTCAGAGATGAAGGAAACAGGTAGGGAGTGGATGGAAACTCACCCAACTGTTACACTAGTGCTCTAACGCAGGAGTCCTGTAGCTTGAAAATCCAGGTTTTCAGTCCCTTTCTGAAGTCTTTTTCCTTGTCTAGGGCACGAAGGGCGGGGGGAAGAGTGTTCCACGCTTTTGCTCCGAGTACTGGTAGGGATTTACCACCTCTCGTGCTGAGCCTGAACCTAGGTACTGACAGGAAATTAGAGCTAGATGAACGAAGATTGCGAGAGGGATGGTATCTGGCGAATCTCTGCTGTAGGTATTTTGGTCCCAGAGCATGGGTGGCTCTAAAGGTGATAATCAGTATTTTGAATAGGACTCTCTTGTTTATTGGGAGCCAATGTAGAGTATTTAGTGCAGATGATGCAGAGGATTTCTTGGGCCATTTAAGGACTAACCTAGCTGCAGCATTCTGCACCATTTGAAGTTTTTGTGTGGTGGTTTTCGTAGTACCTGCATATAGACTATTACAATAGTCTATCCGCGACGTCACCAAAGCGACTGTTACCGTCTTCCTAGCCTCTAGTGGAAGGAGGTCGAAAAACTTCCTGAGTCCTTTAATGATGGCAAAGCAGTTACCTGCCACTTTCAAGGCTTGCTGCTTGTAAGAGAGATTGCTGTCAAATGTAATCCCTAGGTTTCGTGCCGATTGAGTTGTGTTCGGTGGGATTTCTGCCTTTTCTGGCCACCAGGTTTTGGGCATGAAGTTGTTATTTGGGCCCATTGGCACGATTTCTGTCTTGCCTGTGTTGCATTTTAGATGATTGACTTTCATTCAATCAAAGGTTGCCGTGAGGCAGCTTTTAAGTTTTTCTTCCCATTCCTGTGTGTCTTTGTCCAAAACCAATATCAATTGAGTATCGTCGGCATAGGCGACTACATCAATTCCAAATGACGATATTAGTTTAATTAAAGGGGCGGTGTAGACATTAAACAGTGTTGGGCTGAGGCTTGAGCCCTGTGGAACGCCCATCTTTATCAATTTTTCCTTGGAGCGAAATTCTCCGAGAGTAACTACTTGTCTCCTGTCACTCAGGAAGTTTTTGATCCATTCCAACACTGTGCCAGAAATACCATCTGTGTATCATCCTTGTTGGGTTTCGAAAGGATCAGGCCACAATCCATTACCTATATTCAAAGCTGTTTATCTACGCTGTGCGAGATCCCACTCATCTTAGATTCTCTATTCTCTCTACCCTCGGACCTCAGCACGCGACTTACAATGAATTTCGACACAGTTTCAGGGATGACTGACCAAAAAGCATCCACCTTCGCTTATACAACTGAAGATGCAGATAAAATCTACAGTTTAATTCACGAAGAAATCTCCGCCGCTGGCAACACCCGCAGCGCGGAAAGTAACCTTAAACAGCTGCTCTTGTAGTGTAGTTCCTAGTTTCCCACTAGGCCCTGCGCATTGGAATAACATAAACAGTAGTATCGACGTGGAACTGCTTATATTCCAGGCCTCCACTGACTATGCTAAACTTAATTGGGTTGTGTTACCAACTAGCTCAGAGGTCACTGGAAACTTTCTTCTCTGCATAGGAAGTGATCAGCTTCCTTGGCACAGACAAGAAGGGATTCAGCTTTCCAACAACCGTGCAACATGACAACTTTGCTCCTCAGATCAAGAGTCGATCTCTAGGGTCGTGTGAAACAATAGACACAGATTTCACTCAGTCAGTCTAGTGCAGTTTACTTTCACAGTATGTAGAGAATAGAGAGACGGGCGTGTATCAATAAAGGGTTAACATTTATTGAACAGTCTTTCTTCTCATACAAGAGAAATGTATTGCCACAATTGCAATAACTGTTATTATGAAAAGTACGTACAGTAAGATAAGTATTGCGAAATAGAACTGTAAAAGCATTGATATGGTTTCTTAGCCATACAATGGTTTAAAAGTAATAAAACATATATACAGTCATATACACATTAGGCTAACATACTCAACTGGTGCTTCTAACTAAGCCTACCCCAGTGTGCCTGACCTAAGCCTAACACGTGAGAAGGGGGAGTAAGTAAGTAGCTTAAGTTAAGTTGGTTTTGCCAAGGTTTGTTTCAAGAATTCTCGTCTAAGGGTTTAGTCAACACCATACCTCTGAATAGAATGATGGAGGATTGGTATCTCCTTCAGGGGTCTCTCTCGATATCCCAGTCACCTGCGAGGGTAAACCGGAAGCGCCGGGACTGGATTTCTCTGCACGAGAAAGGCAGCGGCTTCTCTCAGCGCGTCTGGAGGAAGGAGGGGTGACAGCGTCCGCGGGCAGCTGGGCTGGATGTCTTCGCAGAGGACGGCTGCACGGCTCCTCAAGCGTACTGCACCATAGGTCGCGCTGTAGCGGCGATAATGGTAATCAGTAGCTTCACCACCACAGGATAGCAGGCTGCAGCGACAGGCAACGCTCAACAGCAGTTAGCTTCGCTCTCACAGCTCACAGCTTCGTATTGCTTAAGGCAACGTTGGTAATATTTATACCTGACAGGTGCCGGGTTTGACGCAAGTTTGCTGGACATAAGACGTCAATTAAAGATGTCACTAGGAAGTGGCAGCTATCAGTTGCTCATTAGAGTTCCATTACTAATCAAAACATAGCAAGCGGGGATTTCCAGGTTTGCTAAGTTTTTATCTTGTTGAAGAACTCGGAGTGTTATCTAGGAATATCAGATAGTGACTGCTGCTCTGTCATTGCACTAATTGGTCGCAAAGGAAGTAGCAGAGAGTCATGCTGGAATGTGGCTCTGTGGCTCTGCTCGTGTGAGGCCAGAGATGACTTTACAGAAAATCGCACTTGAACGGTTATGCCAATATAGGGAATAAATGGATTTATAGCCGAATAGGGGCATAAGGTCACAGTATCGATCAGGAACCTAGATAAGCACATGACACCCACTCCACGAATTCATGTCCATCAAAATTACTAAAACTAAGCAATTTAGATGTATGTGTAACATTGTGTAACATAGCCCACCCCAAAATACATAAATGCATTCGAAATAGGCGTACTTGTAATACATGGAATTTAGGTACTGTACGTTTTTTAAAGCATAGTAATCATTCAAAAGGTATTGCATATGAAGTCAATGAACGATTATGCAAAAGAATTACACATGAAGTACCTCTGACAGAAGAAATGCGAGATAAATCATCACATAAAAATGCATTGTAATAATATGTGTGCTAGAGGCTGGTGTTATGTTATTATGTCTCTAGATGTGTTTTTTAGAAATAGAAGTGTGAAGCTTCTGTTCTCTAAGAATAGTTTTTACGTTAAGCAAAGAATTGTTCGTGCCAAAAAGAGAGGGTCAATATTTTTAAAAAAATTGTCCAATTCAAAGAAAAATCAGTTTACCAAAGCTCCTGGCAGTTTTATGTTGATCAAAACTGAAGGCCGAATACAGAGTTCATGGGAACGCTGTGTGTCGGAAAGCTTCTCAAAAGTTATTGTTTCTCTGTGGGTGAGAACATCGTATCAGACAGGCTCGCAAAGAATTGGTCTACAAAATCAGGTGATAGTTCAACCAAATTAGATAGCGCTGTAACTTGGCAGGTGTGAGAATGATTGCTGTCATCGAAGGCAGGATCAGCAATGCTCACAGAACGTTGTACCTGGATGATGTTGCTTTTGTCACTCGCTCCACTGTTACCACTTGGCTGTAGTACAGGAGTCTCCACGAATGCCGTCATCAGGATTGGTAGCCGCTGGGGACAACACAATGCGTGAGCCGTTATTGGACTGAGCAAAGTATCGACGTCCATTGGTATTGCTGATGGAAGTGAAAGACAGATGTCCAACACGCATTCATCGCCGCAAAGCATACACCGTAGCACAGGTAAAATGCAATTTTGCCATATCGGTCTGAATGAAAGGAACCAGGTCATGTTTAGATCTCTCAGCCTGGCCAATCCGAGGACGTTAGTTATCCTGTCCCTGTAGCGCATTGCTAGGATTGTTTCTTCCATTCCCATGGGAGCTATGTCTGAGCCGAGGCTTGCCATAACGTAGCAGAAGGGTCAAAAATAGAATCCCTGCGATGAGTCCAAAAAATAGTGGAATACCACCAAAGATGGAGTGCACAAAATTAGGAAAGATTCCCAAAATTGCCTGGAAGGGTGTTAGCAGTCCCGTAAAGACTGTCTTAAATATGCCTGGGATGCTTGTAGCACTAGACATGTTAAGGAGTTCGTCGAGCATTTGTACGAAATGCACGGGGCAATTTGTTGATAAAAGGTCATGGACTTCAGTAGCCGTCCTTGCGACTAGAAGATCATACGTCTCTTTAGATGACGTTATAGGCACTGTTGTCTGTAAAAGCACAGATTTCATTTTGCTTAATGTATCAATTCGTATAGAATAGAGATTCAGACGAGGCCAGAGGGGAGTCACTGTGTCTGGAGGCCCGCTCGGGAACAATGCTTGCATACAACATTTGACCATGGACGTTACTTCTACTAGATAACTTAGTCCGGGCGCGAGGCCACAGCACCTGTGATCCGTTCTTAGAATGTAACTCCCGTTTGCGAGTTGCATAAAGAAGGGCTCTATCTGAGTTGCAGGTGTGACTAGCTGGTGGCATGAAAGGTTGTTTGAATTGCCATCACATGCTCCGTGTAAATTAATACCCTGACACAAAAGTATACCGCTTAGTGAGTGTTTACAGTTGTCACCACTAAGAAATACATTTTTGTCGCTGTCACTATAGCAAGAATGAGTGTATGGTAATTTCCATTCGGATTTAACATATCCCTTACCCAATTGTTCATACTGGCCAGCAGGTATGTATTCAAGGCATTTATGAAATCGGAAAGTTGTTATCGGAATTGTGATAATTCCGTGTATTATCCATTCAATGACAGGGCTCTCTGACATTGTCAATGATAATCTCTCGAGTTTCTCGATGCTCAAAATTGTATAGTCTGCTCCTTTCTGTGCCAAACTGATCTGTTTATCAGTAAGGTTAAAAATGGAAAATAATGACGTTGTGTTTATCAGACGCCAAGGCACATAGCCTGAACGAAGATTTTGCAGCGTCCAGCCTAGTTCTATAATAGAGCGTAATTGAGACTGGCCATGTTGTAACATTAGCAAATCTCTGTCTATCACATCAAAGGCAGAGGATACAATATTGTCCAAAGAATATATTCTGGAAGACAGAGTCATTAACCCATTGTCTACCACAGAAAGTGATTTTTCCAAATTAATACGATCAATTTCTCGTATCTTTTCAGCAGTTTCAATTTGCTTTACTTTCCAAGCCTCGTTGTAAGCAGCATAGATACTGGTCGCTATGAAACGCTTTTGACGCTGTTTGCGTGGTCCAAGAATGAAATCGCGCAAATCAGCACCATCTTTTAACAAAGACAAGTGTTGCTTAATTTCAGCCAGTGTGGATGAAGTTAGCCATTCTAGGCAGAGTTTACCTACACTGTATGTGGTTATAATTCCTGGATGTTGTCTCTGGGAATATCTAGGGTCTAATCTGGTCATTTTTAAACCCTGTGTTTTGTTCAGGAATCTATCTTGACAGCTATTTGTGTCTGTAGGCCAGATTAACCACTTTTTCCAATCCGGATGTGTTCTGTTGAAATGTAAAATGTGTGACACGTCTAACTCATTATCTGCAGTTGTATTCTCAGCTATTGGCTTTGGTATAGACGGTGTTTTCATTTCTTTGTTCTTAGCTAGGCCAAGACAAGATGTTTGGTGTACAGTGTCATTTAAAAATAACATTTGTTCTGGTATCATGCAGGTTCTAAACAGTGCTTCTATGCCTTGCACCTGCCAATCTTTTGTACCCCAAATTGATTTTGTTTCAATATTATTTTTCCAATAATCAAAACCAAATGTCATCATTTTGTCATAAAATGCTTCTGAATATATCAATTTAGAATTTGTCAGCATTGTTTTCATGCCTGTTTTATCTAACAGTTTATAATAAAACGTTTCTGCATCACTGGTGTTAAACCCTGAAAAATATTTGAATTTCTCAAAAAATGCTTTAGAACTGCTTTTAGGTGGTGTAGAACAATGTTCCCATTGATTATACATAAAAACATTTCTAGGCTGTGCAGATTTATGCAAGTAATGATCCCCATAGTGGGTGTAACAGAATAACTGCTCATAACTAGATGAACCTTGTAAATAATCATGATCTGTGAATCTAGCTGACATTACTAAATCAGACATCATGTCATTAATACTGTTAAAGTCCCAATCATCAGAGAATGTACTTGGTGTCACAAAGTCACTTAAGGAAACCTTTAGTTGATGAGGATACTTCAGGATTTCAACCGGACCATAGATCTCATAGTCTGTTTTCTCCCATACTACCCCACCAGGTATTGGAATTGCTGTGACATTTACTGTTGACAGTTCTCTTTTCTTCACGTGGGATGATCTGTGTGGTTTCAGGACTAGGTTGATGTTCTGACTTGCTGTGTCCATTCAATTGTAATAAACTTTCCTAAAATTAAAACTAAAATTAGGCAGAGTAGGAGTATGAATACCCCTGAGATAATCCAATGCTCAATCAACGGTGAATCCAGATATAGTTCTTTGATTTGTTGAAGGAGTCCTGTTGTATTTTCTTTAGAATACTTTTTTGTTTCTGGCATCACTTCCGGGTCATTTAAATCTTCAGAGAAGTTGTCGAAGTTGATGAAATAACCAGAGGCAGTTCTGTCAATTGATGGGATTGTTCTTTCAATCTGTCTCTCGGTAGCACTTTCTGATGCCACATTATTGTAGACTGGTGTTGTTTCTTGACGAACTGTTTCAATCTGTGTTTCAAGAGGCACGAGTTCCATGGCATTATTGCATAGTCCTTCATTGTGCACTGCAGGCTGATCGAATGTGATTAGTCTTTCAGTTTGAACCTCTTGGATTGTTGCAAGTTTGGGTATTCTGTTGTTTCTTGGGAGTCCACTGGGCCTACTGTTGATTATAGGCCACATGCTTGTGGTTTTACCAGATCGATAGACACGACTCTGTTCTCCTTTTTACCAGCAAGGGGCGGTAGCACAACTGATCTTGTTCCGGTGACTGCTAAGACAGGTACTGCTTTTCTGTAAGAAGGCCCAAATTCCTTCTTAACCGCGATCTTTTCTCTGACTAGATCCCCAATCTTTGGAATCCAGACAGGCCTTGCTGGGGCTGTTGCGGGTGGTGCCTCGTCAGTGGTATTTGGCTGTTGCTTTAACTTTATGTTGCTTAATGATTTTCTTGTTTCATTCAGTTCCTGTAAAACAGCCAAACGGTCTTTTACTTCAAACTGCTTTGTTTCTTCTTGTACCACTGACATCTGACTATCGAGGTCCTGAACGTTCATTCTAATTCCGAACAATAGTTCGTATGGGCTGAAACCTTTTAGAGAATTTCTTGGCATGTTGTTAAGACTAGTCTGGACACTTATTAAATGTTTGACCCACCCAGCGCCTGAACCTAATACCTTCTCTGTTATAGATTGCTTTATGTCCCGGTTTTTTCTTTCTATCACACTTGTGCGACGGACAAGAATACCGCAACCCAATTCCCATGCTGGCCATGGCCTCCCCATAAGCTCGAGAGCTAAAAGCAGGACCCTGGTCAGAATGGAACGTGGTAATTGCGTATGTGCCGATAAAGACTCGCAAATCTTTTATAACCGTTCTAGCGTCAGCCGAGTGCTGGAGGCCTCATTGTTTTAAGTGCATTTCGTCTTAAACTTTGTACACTGGGACGCGCTTCTCTTCTTTGATTGCGCAGATAGACCGCCTTATGCTGTCTAGCAGGGATCCTGAAACTACACTGGCCTGTTCATTACTGCGATCTCTGTTGCAGTCTTTACAATTTTGAGCAAAACATTGAATATCTATACTCATTCCTGGCCACCAGTACTCTGATTGCAATTCTTTCAGAGAGGCTTTGATTGTTTGGTGTTTCAGACCCAACCCCATGTGTGCTTCCAGTAGGAGGAAGCCCCTCCTGCTCCTGTTTGGAATTACTCTATCCCCCACTCCAGGGATTCGAGCAAAAGGAACGGAGTTTGCATCGATTATGTATGCATAATTGAGTGGATAGTTTACGGGTAGTGCTGCACAGTCGCCTTTTACGGTCGTTTTTACTGCCAGCATGGTTTCCCCGTCTATGTACTTATCTGTACGCTTTTTTGTGGCTACGGAAGCCGGGTTAGTTGCTTCCGCGGTGGCTGTATTAGCCAATGAATTCCCTGCAACGTGAACGCCATCACGCTGAAGACTCTGTGCGTGAATCACGTGAGTCTTTTGTAGTTCTTTACTTAAAAGAGCTACCTCGTTCCAAAGCAATTTATGCTTTATTGTGGCACCTGTGTCATCTTTGTAGTCGTTTTCGATCCAACTCTGCAGTTTATTGTTGTAAGAATTGACGCAAAAATGAGAATCGCACACTATAAGTGTGGGGAATTCGCGTTCTGCATTTTCGAGCGCCATCTTTAAAGATCTGATTTCAGTTCTTTGAACCGAACAGTTTCTTACAGATTCAGTTTTTGTTACTTTCGGTCTGAATTTACCGCACAGCCAACGACCTTTAATGATCGCACATGCTGCATTGTAGGATTTACTCTCTACATTAAAATGCTGTACAAAGCTATCTGTATAGATTATACAGGCGTATTGTGGGAGAGGCAGAATTTCGATTGGCAGAGGATATTCTTCTTCATATTCTAAATCATTCAGTTCTTCGTATTGCGGGGCGAAATAGTATTTCACGTCTTCCGCTCCTAGAGAATCTATGCACTGTATCCATTTTGGATCCAGTGACACTGTAGGCAGGTTTACTGGGCTGAATAGCGCCTCGAAGGCGGATTCCGCTGTAAGGATATTAATCCGTTTGCCGTGTGCTAGTTCTCGTTCATTTGCTAATGCGATTTGCACTGCGTTCACAGTTCTTTCTGTGCGACTGAATGCTTTTTCTGCTTGTGTGTACAAGTGAGATTTAATTGAAATTGGTACCTTTTCTCCCTCATTAGAGGTTAGGTACGTGAATCCGCATCTTCCTGGGATGACTCGGATTACAAGATCGATCGTGTTGTCACGTGTATCTAATTTTATTTTTGCTAACATGTCTGTTTGCAGTGATCTCAAAATTTCTGTGTGTTTTTGAGTCCAATTGATTTGTTTTAAATCAGGTTTTATTAGTTCGTAGAGAGGTTTAACCCTCTCTGCGTAATTTAGTATGTAAGTTCTTCCGAAATTCAGAAAACCTAGTATTGATTGTAAATTCTTCCGCGTTTTTGGAGCTTGGAGTACAGCGCACTTCTCTAAGAAGTTGTCCGCTAGGCTTTTCCCTTCACTTGATAATTCGTACCCTAAGAACAGTACTGTCAGATGGGCAATTCGAGACTTTTTAAAGTTGAATTTGTAACCCTCTGCTGCGAACCCAAGTATAATGGTGTTCACTCTTTTTAAGTGAGTATCCAAGTCGTCGTCTGTGAGATAAATATCATCTACGTAAGACAATGCTTCATCATCATAGATTTGTAGTAACTCTGTTACCCTAGCTGAGAATAGTCCTGGGCTGTTCTTGAACCCCTGTGGGAGTCGACAGAATTTTTTCTGTGACCCAAATGCGGAGAAAGCGGTCAAGTATCTGCTTTCTGGTGCAATGTTTTGACAAAAGAAACCATTAGAAATGTCTAATGTCGTTTTGTATTTTTTCCTAACTATGTTATTCATTAGGGCTGCACTATGCGAGTTTTGTACTGCAAAAGTTTTGCAACATGTATTAAGGTGTCTGTAGTCCAAAACTAGACGATATGAATTGTCTGGCTTGGAGACAGGAAACAAAGGATTGTTCATTTGAGAGGTGCATGTTTCAATCACCCCCTGGTACTCAAGTTGATCTAAGATCTCCCTGACCTGTTTTTTAGCTTCTTGCTTTATGGGATACTGCCGTTGGGCAGTTGGTTCACTTTTTAGTTGGATTTTGTGAGGTGTAGAATCCTCATCCCATCCTACATGATTTTTATACAATGCAGGTGCCTGGGCTACAGCCCATTTCCTTGCATATGTGTATTTTTTGTGAATCGGTATGTGATTCGAGAAGGCAGGCATAATCACTTCTTCGCCACGAGGGCACTCCCTGACAAACTCCGGGGGCCAATCTTTTTCAGCTAACAGAATATCATAGCCTTTTGAGAGCTTATCCCAAAATAGACCCCTAATTTTCCTAGTCTTATCACCCTCTATACGCAATGTTATTTCGTATATTTTATGGGGCTCGCTAAGTCTGGCGTCGGCAGTTTCAACCTGAATGTATTCATTCGTGTCCACTGTCTCCAGATGACTCATCAAGATCTTGCGCGCTATACTGATCTCTGCTGCACTGTCCAACATTGTCAATGCCCACTCCCCGTTTTTCAACTGTGTCCTCAGTATTCTCGGCATGGTTGATTACTCTAATACTGGCTACCTTCTTTTTCTGAAATTGAGATTTCTTATTTTGAGCAGGTTCCTTGTCTTTGGACTTGGTGTGCTCTCCTGGGTCTGACCGTCCTCTTCTTTCCGAATTCTGTGGAAGAGATCGAGAGGGACGTGTATCAATACTTTGATATCTATCAGGTTTTTTTATATTATCCCTATTTCTAAGGTTATATCTTTTCTCAGAGGGCTCCCGTTGGGGAGACTGGCGTTCTCGAGTCGGAGTTCTCTCCCTCCGTCGAGGAGACCTTCCTCTGGACTGGAAAACTTTTTCCTTGGGACTGGATTGTTTATTTCCATCCCAGCTCTTTTTAGGAGTATTTGAATTATTTTTAATAAATAATTTTTCAGGATTTTCGAGCAGTTGGGGCTTAACTGGTTTCCCACCCAAGCTGTCTCTACCTAATTCTTCATAGCATTTTTCTATGATTTTTGCAAGCTCAACAGGATCTTTTATATCTGTTTCCCTCAACTTCTGGCGAATCGCCACAGATGCTGCTTCTCCCTTTACATTGGCTAATAATATAGCCGTGACCTGCTTGAAGTCTTTCAGTAATTTCATACCTAGATTTAAAGCTGGTTCTGGACCGAATTCATTTTGAATCTGTTTTAGCACGTCTGGTATTACCGCCATAGACGGAACACCGTGTGTTTTTGTGTAAATGGAAGCAAAGACTGTACCCCAAGTGTCACAGTCCTCCACGTGTGGTGCGATTCCCATGGGAAGGCAGATGGTCAAGATTCTGTGTTTCTCAATAGGGGTAGTATCAGGAAATACTGCCTCTATTTGAGTGATTTTCTGGGCTAACCAGAAAGGAATTTGTTCCCGTTTTACGGGTGTTTTACCAAGACATGACTGTATGTTCTGTGGTGTAATTTTATTTGTGTTCCCCTGATGAGGGGTCAGCTGTGGTGTATTAACAGCTGGCTGGACTGTAGCAGTCCGTATTACATATTGGACTAATTGCCTATGTATTTTTATTAATGTGTTTAGCTGTGCTAACAGCTCTTCTCTAGACATTCTTATAATGTCAGGATGTGGTGTGTAGCTGGCTACAACCGGCCACGTGGCTCCTGGTCTACCTAGTGGACCGAGCCTGGTTATGTGATCATTGTGTTTTAGGGCGCCATTAAACCAGAGCAGGTGCTCTTGAAATTTAAGTGGAATTTCAACCTCCTCGAAAGGAGCGTACTCTTCCGGAGGTTCCTCTATTTTGTAATAGTGAAACTCTTGTGTTATAGCGTTTACCGCTGGAAAGTTTATCCATGAATAGAATACCTCTGTCTGCCGATACTCGTGAGCCTCTATCACGAAAATTACTGTACCACCTTGAGGTGGCAGTCCGTTTTCTATAAGTTTTAAAGTTATAGATCTTCTTAACTGGACCGGGATGATAATAGCATCCGGGTCTGCCTGTAGGAGACTCGAGTCCTCCTCTATTAGTATGGAAGCCAACCTAGCTGCTTCTTCATTGTCTGACATTTTAAAAATGCAGTTTTTGCAGAGTAGGTCTCCAAGGAGACAAAGATTAGATGCACAATATTTTGGAACACTGTATCCTTCAACGTTGAATAAACCAGAGCTTTACATAGGAATCTCTTCCTACTAAGGTCGGGCGGATTTTAACCTTTCACCCACTCCAGACGTCTATTGGAGTATTTAAGGGAGAAAGGGGTGTGAAATATGCACGACTGAGTTACTCTACAAGTCTTGCGTTAGTTTATCGCCTTACCAAACGTTGGGCGCCATGTAGTGTAGTTCCTAGTTTCCCACTAGGCCCTGCGCATTGGAATAACATAAACAGTAGTATCGACGTGGAACTGCTTATATTCCAGGCCTCCACTGACTATGCTAAACTTAATTGGGTTGTGTTACCAACTAGCTCAGAGGTCACTGGAAACTTTCTTCTCTGCATAGGAAGTGATCAGCTTCCTTGGCACAGACAAGAAGGGATTCAGCTTTCCAACAACCGTGCAACATGACAACTTTGCTCCTCAGATCAAGAGTCGATCTCTAGGGTCGTGTGAAACAATAGACACAGATTTCACTCAGTCAGTCTAGTGCAGTTTACTTTCACAGTATGTAGAGAATAGAGAGACGGGCGTGTATCAATAAAGGGTTAACATTTATTGAACAGTCTTTCTTCTCATACAAGAGAAATGTATTGCCACAATTGCAATAACTGTTATTATGAAAAGTACGTACAGTAAGATAAGTATTGCGAAATAGAACTGTAAAAGCATTGATATGGTTTCTTAGCCATACAATGGTTTAAAAGTAATAAAACATATATACAGTCATATACACATTAGGCTAACATACTCAACTGGTGCTTCTAACTAAGCCTACCCCAGTGTGCCTGACCTAAGCCTAACACGTGAGAAGGGGGAGTAAGTAAGTAGCTTAAGTTAAGTTGGTTTTGCCAAGGTTTGTTTCAAGAATTCTCGTCTAAGGGTTTAGTCAACACCATACCTCTGAATAGAATGATGGAGGATTGGTATCTCCTTCAGGGGTCTCTCTCGATATCCCAGTCACCTGCGAGGGTAAACCGGAAGCGCCGGGACTGGATTTCTCTGCACGAGAAAGGCAGCGGCTTCTCTCAGCGCGTCTGGAGGAAGGAGGGGTGACAGCGTCCGCGGGCAGCTGGGCTGGATGTCTTCGCAGAGGACGGCTGCACGGCTCCTCAAGCGTACTGCACCATAGGTCGCGCTGTAGCGGCGATAATGGTAATCAGTAGCTTCACCACCACAGGATAGCAGGCTGCAGCGACAGGCAACGCTCAACAGCAGTTAGCTTCGCTCTCACAGCTCACAGCTTCGTATTGCTTAAGGCAACGTTGGTAATATTTATACCTGACAGGTGCCGGGTTTGACGCAAGTTTGCTGGACATAAGACGTCAATTAAAGATGTCACTAGGAAGTGGCAGCTATCAGTTGCTCATTAGAGTTCCATTACTAATCAAAACATAGCAAGCGGGGATTTCCAGGTTTGCTAAGTTTTTATCTTGTTGAAGAACTCGGAGTGTTATCTAGGAATATCAGATAGTGACTGCTGCTCTGTCATTGCACTAATTGGTCGCAAAGGAAGTAGCAGAGAGTCATGCTGGAATGTGGCTCTGTGGCTCTGCTCGTGTGAGGCCAGAGATGACTTTACAGAAAATCGCACTTGAACGGTTATGCCAATATAGGGAATAAATGGATTTATAGCCGAATAGGGGCATAAGGTCACAGTATCGATCAGGAACCTAGATAAGCACATGACACTCTACATCCTGAAAAAGGAGTCTAACCAAAAATTACACGCAAGTACCCTGATGCGGTACCATCGTGTACAACGGATTCCCCGGGGCCTTCGTGTCCCACTCAAACCACTTCTATGCAAAAACAATGTGAAGTTTGTTGAACGCTGGTACGCTATACTTAACAAATGTTCCCTCGATTTGATCCTGCTGATCGTCGAGGAACTTTCCAAATCTCTGGACGAACTGTCACTGGAAATCACTAATATAAAAAAGGAGCTGTCCGACACCCTAACAACAGAGGACCTGAACAAAATGTTGGAAGATATTAATGTTCAACTGGAGAAACATACCAGAGAAACCCAGGAGAGGAAACTGCGTAAGTTTAAGAGGGATACTATAGACTACAAGCTCGGCGAGGTATACACCTGGGCAGAGGTGTATGCCCGCTGACGCTCTAACAAACCCTATAATCCTGCTTCAGCCACTGAGACATCATCTTCTGACGATGACAGCAGAACCAGACCAACCCGCACTACATCTAACGTAGATTTACAAACACCAAGCACCTCCACAGACTCTTCGGTTCATTTTTTAGAGTCGGGCCCGGATCAACAGAAAGACCCAGGCGGGGAAAAACCCGCAGAGGATGCAGAAAAAACACCTCCACAAACCAAAAAGAAACCCAAGGGCAGACGCTGAACACCCAAGAAAATTTGGTCATCAACATTTCTTCCACCAATCTTACTCGTGATCAAATCAACACCTTGCAAAAGGGTCAATCCTTTGTTCCGACCACTGCCATCAACTCCCTGGAACTGGAAGTCAGTGCTTTTAAACTGATTCGTATCATCCGTTTAAAACACTATTTTTCAAACATCAACCCTGTTCTCACACAGGAAGAGGATATGCTTAAGGGATTGAGACCCCACAGCACTTTCATGGCACCACAAAGCCACAAGATCATTGATGCTTTTGAAAATCTAATCAAGCAAGAAATATTAAATCTACCCTTTCAAACAAATATCAAACGTGGGAACCTTACTCGGAAGGAAAGAAATATCCTCCAGAAATTGGCCGACGACCCGACCATCACTTGTCAGAATGCCGACAAAGGCGGTGCCCTAGTCATTATGGACACCACTTTTTATGACCAACAAGTCAACATACACATCAGCGACAAAAATACCTATGATGTTTTAGCAGGAGATCCCACCAAGGAATACTCGCAAGACCTGACATCTATTGTCAAGAGAGCATTTGACTAAGGCACCATCAATGATAAGACACGCAGATTTTTGACACCTGACAACCCCAGACCTCCTGTCTTATATATGCTTCCCAAGATGCATAAGCACCCAACGCACCCCCCTTTCTGACCCATTGTGTCGACTAGAGGCAGCCTACACGAAAACGTAGGCAAATTTTTGGACAAATATCTGCAACCTTTTGTTCTAGCCACCAAATCGCATGTGAAAGATACCACTGATTTTTTACAAAAAATTGAACCTATCCTGAACGAGCTCAAAGACACTCATCTCATCATGTGTACGGTGGACGTATGTTCACTTTACACCTCCATTCCTCACGATGGAGGCATCGAATCCATTGAAGATGTTCTATCCTCATCTGATTTAGATGCAGACTTCAAATTATTTCTAATGCAATTAACCATATTCACACTATATCACAGCTATTTTTCAATCAATGACAAATGGATTCTCCAACTCAATGGCACTGCCATGGGAAATTCGGCAGCTCCATGCTATGCTAACATCTACATGAGGCAATTTGAGGAGTCTCATATCCTGTGCCAGCCCAGTTGGCAAGCACATGGCCGACTGTACTTACGTTTCATCGACGACATTTTCCTTCTATGGGAAGGCAACACAGACACTTTGAATGCTTTTTTGGAAACCTGGAATCAATTCAATGACAGAATTCAGTTTACATGGGAACATAACGAAAAACTCATTCACTATCTAGATGTGGAAATCCACAGGAATCAAGGAGATTGGTCCACCCACGAATCCACGAGTCTCCTGAGGCGGAAGCCGGGAGTGAGCTGATACTTTTAAAACATTGATTGTGATACTTTGTAACTTTTAAAAACTCACTCTTCCTGTTCTCGAACAGCGTGTTCTTGCGCTGCAACGTTTTCCTGACATCGCCATTACCGAGGGCGAGGCGCGTCATCGGACACGCCCACCTCAGCTGGCCACGCCCCCTTTTTGACTACAAAGTGCGCGCAGCTGAAAGCGCGACACCCACGAATCCACGAGTCTCCTGAGGCGGAAGCCGGGAGTGAGCTGATACTTTTAAAACATTGATTGTGATACTTTGTAACTTTTAAAAACTCACTCTTCCTGTTCTCGAACAGCGTGTTCTTGCGCTGCAACGTTTTCCTGACATCGTCATTACCGAGGGCGAGGCGCGTCATCGGACACGCCCACCTCAGCTGGCCACGCCCCCTTTTTGACTACAAAAGTGCGCGCAGCTGAAAGCGCGACACCCACGAATCCACGAGTCTCCTGAGGCGGAAGCCGGGAGTGAGCTGATACTTTTAAAACATTGATTGTGATACTTTGTAACTTTTAAAAACTCACTCTTCCTGTTCTCGAACAGCGTGTTCTTGCGCTGCAACGTTTTCCTGACATCGCCATTACCGAGGGCGAGGCGCGTCATCGGACACGCCCACCTCAGCTGGCCACGCCCCTGTGACGTCCTTCCCCACAGCCATAAAATATGTGTCTCGCTAGGAAGCGCAGCGGACGGGCGCAGCGGGAGCGCCGTTTGCGCGCCGAAGGTGCGCCTAAGGCAAGCCCGTCTGCGCCCGTCCGCGCCAGACCGAGCCCTGAGCCCATACCCCAGGCTAGTCACAACTGCCCTCGATTGAAATATTCACTCGATACCCTGTACCAGCTCAGGGAACCAGTGAACATTAGATGTAAGGAAACTATCATGCCAGAAACCGACCCTATTGGCTGCCCAAACTGCGACTACAGGTTATCCCCATCCCCCCAACCCGAACCGGCGCATCTTGAAATGGCCCTGCTGAATTGTAGGTCACTCCCAAAGCATCAGACAGAAATCCACTTACTACTAGCAGAGCTGGGCTTAGACGCTCTGTTCTTAACAGAAACGTGGCTTTCCCCTAGCACAGATCCAGACATCAATCAAGCACTTCCTCCCGGATACCTCATTAAATCTCTAAATAGACCGAAGGGTATCGGTGGGGGGATTGCGATCATCTACCGTGATAATCTTTCATGCCAACTTAAAGATAGCCCCATTCTGGATAGTGAAAACGTTCTGTGCTCCCTTCATCTGCCACCATCTACGACACTTTCTGGGGCCCTAATCTACTGCCCTCCGGGACAGGTAGGGGGTTTCATAGACTCACTCACGGACGCCATCTCTTCTCGGGCTTGTGTGACCCCTAATTTTACAATCCTTGGAGACTTAAATCTCCACTTCAACGATCAAAGCAACAAACTTGCAACTGACCTAAAAGCCGATCTGGCTTCCCTTAATCTTCATCTCCTTAACAAAGAACCCACCCATACGAAAGGTCGACTACTGGACCCCATCTTTTCCAACCTCTCCACCCTCACCGCACAAACTCCTCTGCCCCTCCCCTGGTCAGACCACTTCCTGGTCCCTTTTAAACTTCAACTTCCAGGCAAATCGTCTGACATCCCCCTCCCCCGAGCCCCTTCTCGTCCCTGGAAAAAACTGGACACAACCTTATGGGATCAAGCACTGACGTCCACGATTCCCCTAGTAGACCCTAACCCCTCGTCAGCTGAAATCCAACTTCATAACTGGATAAAAGACTCCCTCGACTCAGTTTTACCTCTTAAAACTCTCCCATCCAGTAGGAAATCGTCCAAACTACCATGGTTCACGGAAGAACTTCGCGAATTAAGAAGAAAGGGCAAAAAGCTTGAACGTCGTTGGAGAAAGAACTGGAATACAAATGACAAAAGCGACTATAGAACCCATATCAGACTGTACAAAAACACATTAAAAACTGCACAGGCCAATTTCTTTGAGGAGCAAATAGCCTCAGCCGCTAACTTCGCGAGAGAGACTTATCGAATAGTGAAACTCCTCACCAAAATACAAGACCCTCCATCTTCACCAGACGTGGATGGCGCAAAATGCAACCAAATGGCAGAGTTCTTCTCGGCAAAAATTGCTAAAATCCTAACTTCCCTCCCAACCCCATCTACCATTCAAGCACTCCCTGGCTCCTCCCCTCTCCAAGACACCCCGAGACTAACCTATTTCGCCCAAATCTCCATTGAAACGTTTCTCAACGTTTTACAGAAAGTCAAAAGTGGCTCCCCATCAGACCCAGCCCCCATTAGTAAATTGAAGCTAGTTGCTGCCACTATTGCTCCCCTATTTACTAAGCTGATCAATGCCTCCTTCGAAAACGGTATAGTCCCGGCGAACTGGAAAAAAGCCACGGTTAAGGCTCTCATAAAGAAACCTCACTTAGATCCCTCAGACCCTTCCAATTTCAGACCAATCTCGTTGCTACCAGCTATGAGTAAAATAGCCGAACGAGTAGCAAATCAGCAACTTTCGGATTTTTTAGAGACCAACCATCTTCTCCGCATGTCCCAGACAGGCTTCAGACCAAGACAGGGGACTGACACCGCTTTGTTAGCCGTTGTCGAGGAAGCCAGGGGCATATTGGACGCAGGAGGATCAGTGGCAGTGATCCTCCTCGACCTGAGTGCCGCCTTCGACACGGTGGACCATGCAACCCTTGTCCAGCGCCTTGGCCTAATGGGAGTGGCCGACTCCGCCCTGGCCTGGATATCATCCTTTCTCAAAGACAGGTCCTTCCAAGTGGCAGACGGGTACTCCGTCTCCACTGCTCAGCCTCTTAGGTGTGGTGTGCCTCAGGGATCTTCCCTGAGCCCCACACTTTTTAATGCTTACATGGCTCCACTTGAGGATGTTGTAAAGCCGTTTGGCATTAAATCAATAATGTATGCTGATGATACCCAGCTGATCGTCTCCCTTAACCAGGCTGACAACGCCCTGTCCAACCTGAGCAGCTGTCTAGAGGAGGTGCATCAATGGATGTGCGAATCAAGGCTAAAATTAAACGGGGAAAAATCGGAAATTCTCCTCTTAGGAACCTCCAACAAAATTCCCACTTCCCTCCCTTGGCCACCGTGCATGGGAACACCACCCATTCCTAAGTCCGAAGTCAAGAGCTTAGGGATATGGCTTGACCAGGATCTAAGTTTCAAAACTCAGGCGAGAAAAACGGCGGGAACCTGCTTTGGCCTGATAAAAATGGCTCGGAAGATCTTACATCTACTTCCGCTCCAGTCCAGGAAACTCTTGCTGCAGGGGCTCGTGAACTCCAGACTGGACTACGGAAATGTCCTGTACCTGGGAGCCCCAGCCTCGGTGATCCATAGACTTCAATGCGCACAGAACGCGGCGGCGAGAATCCTCACAGGAACTTCAACGAGGAATTCAGCTAAACCAGCTCTCAGAAGTCTACACTGGCTGCCAGTGAAGGAGAGGGTCAATTTTAAGACCCTGTGCATTACTCACAGAATTTTGCACAATGAAGGCCTTCCCATTCTCAGGACACTGGTGACTCAACAACAGTCAAGTCGCCAACTAAGATCCAACTCTCTTTCCCTAGCCAATGTCCCCAGAATTAGGAAGGCCAGAACAGGCGGCCGCCTGTTCTCCTATAATGCTCCTAGACTGTGGAACGCCCTTCCCCTTTCCCTGAGGCAAGAACACAACTACCTCAGGTTTAGGAAACAACTTAAAACCTTACTGTTCCCCTGAGTTCACCTCCTGACCTTTCCTTCCCTCAGTACCGTGGTCTTTTTTTTTTTTTTTTTTTTTTTAGCGCCGGGATGCCTTAGGGTAGCTGCGCGCTTTAGAAAACATAAAATCAAATCAAATCAATCAAATCAAATCAAATCACTGTATATAGGAAGCCCACAGACAGAAACTCCACTCTGCATTACAGCAGCTTCCATCGTCCCAACCTCAAGAACAATTTACCATATGCACAACTCCTGCGGATAAAACGCATAGTTTCTAACAAAGATGAATGCAAGATACAAATGAAAAATACCCTTGACAGACTAAAAGCAAGAGGATATCCTACACCCATATTGGATCTCGCCATGGCAAGATGCGATAAAAAAAGCAGGTCTGCCTTGTTGCAACCAAAACCAAAAGATAAAACAGAACGTTTGGTTGTTGTATCCAAATATTCCAAAACATCTAACCGGTTTCAGGCCATCATCAGAAAACACTGGTCCATCCTTACCCTGGAACCTGATTTCAGGGGCTTGTTCAACAGACCTCCCATCTTCGCATTCACACGGGGCAGGAATCTCAAAGAAATCCTTTCGAAACCCAACAAGGATGATACACAGATGGTATACAAAGGACTCAGACCTTGTTATAACTGTTCCAACTGTAACAACTGCATCACTGGCAATGTCATCAGCCACCCTATGAAAGGGCATTCCATCAAAGTGAATGCTACATGCAACTCGAACAACGTCATTTACCTCCTGAAGTGTCCGTGCGGCAAATGTTATGTGGGGCACACTGAAAGAAAAATCCGCACTCGGATTTTAGAACACAAAAGTAACATCCGTACCAACAATCTAAAATCCACCGTAGCCTCCCACTTTGCTGAATCCAGACATACTGTAGCCCAACTCAAATTCCAGATTTATACCCGCGTTAGACCCTCCCGTCACTGTATCTACATTCTGGCATGCCGCGAGGCACCCGGGAAACCTCTTCACGTGAGTAATAGCGGGAGCACTTTCCATGGCACTGTGGCACGCTCGCGTGTCTCTTTACTTTAACACGAGCTAGAAACGGCTCTAAACGCCTCATTTTTTATCACTGTTTGCTTTTCACCACACGTTGACTCCATTTTTCCTTTGGATTCTTGGTCCCACTTCCTCAGATACCGCCGCATGGTGTGTTGCAATTCACTACACGGTTTCAGTTTTAGTTTGCGTCACCCTCTTTTTAGCCACTTAAGAGCCGGCTAATGTATGAGTGAATTCGATCGCGCATTTACTTTGATTTCACAACATTCACTTTGGTTACATTTGTTTTTTCTTGTAGAGCATTCCCTTGAGAAAGGGCTTTCGCCCGAAATGCATCGGGATCTTGTGTTAAGGATTACAATGCTTGAATTATAGACTTTGCAGTGGCTTATACAACCACAACACAGTTGAATATGCAGGAATATTCACTAACTGAAGATTAAAAGTGTTAAAACACATATGCAGACTTTTGACTAATTGGCTCATGGAATAAGACTGCGGTCCTAACGCTGTGCACCGGATTGTTCTCCTCCCAGTAGGGGGACCTCTCAAGTTACCAGTCTACATTTTAGCCATATCCTCAGAAAGTTATAAGATTTGACTTTGAACTTTAGTTATTGATACGCTCTTCAATTTCCACTTTCCAATATAACTTACATTTACTCCTGCCAAACACCAAAATCTTTGACCAAGTTACATTTAAATTGATATATGAAACCTGTTATAATTCATTGAAAAACGTAAAACTCTTTGTAGGCCCATTGGAGGCTGAGACAGTAAAACTGCGTTGTCTTTGTTTTGAAGCACTTTCAAGCGCTGGGTCCCCAATAGAGTTGAAACCTTTCCGCATTTTCAATAAATTCACCTATATCTGATGTGTAGACATTAAAAACATGAAGAGCCAATCAATTATATGCTACAAACCCTACAATGTTTTTTCCAATAAACACATGTTCTATGTGGATATTGCATTCTATAACCTCAGTTTGAAGCTCCTTTAGTTGAAAACCCAGAAGGGCTCCAAACTCTCTCACCAATTCCTCCACCCACTGCTTTGTTCTCTGTGAGTCTGACGTATATATACACCAATATCATTAGCATACAGGGTGATTTTCTGTTCATAATCTCTAAATATGAATGGTGGAATGTCAACATCTACCCATATCAATTGCATGAAGGGTTTAAATATATAAGTTGAATATTGGGTGGAGAGTGGACACCCCTGACTCATCTCCCGCTGTATTAAAACATTCTCTTACAGGGATTAATTTCAAGAATGTTTTGCCTTTGGTGCCCCATAAACCGGCCATAATCAAACATCTCAATCTCTAAGGCAAACCAAATCTATCCAGGCACTCCCATGGAAATGACCAGTTAACCTGGTTAAATGCCCTAGACATGTTCAGGGTTATGATTGTCTCCGCTAGGTCAATTGCATTTTACAGAATATGTCTCAGGTCATTTAGATGACTGCCGCTCATAACGCCCTTCTGGTCTAGCCCCTCCATTGCTGCAGCTCATCTGGTTGCCATGAATGAGGTCAGCATTTTATAGTCTATGTTTAGCAATGTGATTGATCTGCACAGGCAACAGATTATTGAGTTTTTGTCAGGCTTGAGTATTAACAACATTTTTGCCTCAAACTAGGACCATGGAATCCTTACATATGCACTTAGTAGTGAATTAAATCGTTTTTTTAAAGATTGGAGCCACAATTTCCATTTATATCTTGTAAAGTTCAGCTGGTATACAATTCACACAGTAGCTTTACCATTGTTGAGATTATCTATATCTTTCCTAATCTCCTTCTCACTGATATTATCTTCCAATTTTTCCATCAGCACTTTCTTTCGCCTCTAGCCTCAATTTGAAGATTTTCAGACAGAATATAGAGTTGGAAATATGGTGAGACAGAAATATTGATAGCAAGAGTATTGTGGTCAAGAATATCAAATTTAAGGTAAGAAATATCGTTTTCATGAATATAGAAGTCAGTAACAACATTTGCAACAATATAGTTGTTTAAAATATCGATTTTATAATTAGAGTTATGTGTGTGATATATGTGCTAAATATTTAGTGGTTATCAATTTTTTTTAAAGTAAATTTTGCATTTTTTCGTTCTGTAGCAGATGTGGGTTTAAAGGGGAATAGGGTGGTAAGTAATTAAATGATAAAGAATTAATTATTATTTTTTATTTATTCATATTTTTTTAATTGAGACTTTATAGTGTTAATTGTGGGAAGTAATGTATGTGTAATTGATTATTATTTGGTTGGTAATATAAATTAATTAATTGGTCATTAATTATAGTAATTATGTCATTTGTTTTTAGGTGTGGGTTGTGGGGTTCATAGCACTAAAGGGTGGGAAGTCAATTTTGATTATTTAATAATTATTTGTTAATTTATAATATTTAATTGATTCTAAATTCATTACGGAAATTGTGTAATTAATGTTAGGTGCGGGTTGTGAGGTTTATAAGGGTAAAGGGTGGGAAGAGATTTATGTTTAATTAAATACTAATTAGTTGTTAATTAATATGAATCATTTAATTGAACAATAAATATGGAAATTGTGTAATTAATTGTAGATGTGGGTTGTGGGATTTAAAGGGGTAAAGTGGGGGCGTTAATTAGTTTTTATGACTTTTAATTCTTTTACCAATTAATAATATTTCTTTAATTGGTAATTATGTTAATTATGTAAGTACATTTTGTCTTTTATTTAGATGTTGGTTGTGAATTGTGTGGCGTTATAGGGTAGAACATAAAAAAGTACATTTATTCAATGATGAATGTTTTTGTTTTGAAATAATTTCGAATTAAAAATATGTATTTGTTTAACATTATTTTTATTTCATTTAATATAATATTCAAATGTATTTGTCATATGTATTTAACATTATAATATGTTAAAAAATACTAGATATATGTGTATTTTAATTTTTAACATATTTATATATTTCTTACTTTATATTGTTTTTTAAAATATTTTAGTTGTTATTAATATTTTATTTGTTTTTAATTTTGATCTGACTGGATTGAGAATATTAACTGTTAGCCCTCCGCAATCCAACAGTTTCCCTACCGTTGCACTAATTGGAGTGCGAACAGTAATTTTAACCCCTCCGCTATCAAACTCTTTCCCTACTGCTGCACTCACAGGAGTGAGAATAGAAATGTTTACCCGTCCACTATTGAACACATTCCCTACTGCTAAACTCACTGGAGTGGGAATAGTCATTTTCACCCCTCCGCTATCCAACACTTTCCCTACTGTTGCACTCACTGGAGTGGAAATAGTAATTTTAACCCCTCAGCTATCCTAAAACTTTCCCTACTGTTGCACTCACTGGACTGGGAATAGAAATGTTTACCCTTTCGCTATCCATCACTTTCCCTACCATTGCACTGACTGTGGGAGATTTAAGTTTGAAGAATATTAAATAGTTTAGTGTTTCAATTTATAATATATTTTTTTAATAAGGTTTGATGTTATTGGTATATATATATATATATATATATATATATATGTGTATATATATATATATATGTTTCCAAAAGTTCCAAATTCACAGTGCTCTCAGTCCGCAAAATAACACCACACCACAGAAGTCTCCAAGGGTGTTTATTTAGACTAACAACATGTTTCGGCTGCGGACAGCCTTGATCACGTTAGTTTGGAAAAGGCAGTTTCCTGTTAATATTGTCGAGGTACATGGACAAAGAAACAGGACTTCGTGGTTGTCAACGTCAATGTGTAGTTACATGAAAAAGATATGCATATACATGATTGTAACAACAACAACAAAAAAAACTGAGTTCATAAATACCCACAGTTGTTTTGTAAAGGAAAATAAATAAATAAATGCATTCATTTCAGTTTTGCACATCGTGTGTGTTACGTTGTAAATGTCACGGATAATTCCTGCCCGTGAAACCCCCTCTCCTGTTAACTGCACAGAAGGAGGTGTCTTTATATATGCCCCACTATAGTCAAAATAGAAAAGCTACGGCAACCACCGCCATGCTTGTAGTCGAAAATCGATTCACGGACTACCCGTTGCTATGGCAACCCAGCTCAAACCATTCACGAGCTCTACGTCCGTGTATAGCAGCCCAAAGCCAAAATGCTTAGGCTGAAAGTAATGCGACTGCGCTGCACTATTTTAGACAAATGTCATCGCGTATACAGTTAAAGCCAAATCGCTTAAGCTGAAGGCAATATGGATGTGCTACTGCCATACGGGAGCAAAGTGCCATCGCGTGTAGGGTGCCTACTTTTTAAATTTCTAGCGGGCCAACAAATACAGTGCAATGGAACAATATATGCACACAGACTCCCGTGCATGTATTCAAAGCGTTAAATGCAACTGAAAACAAGAATAAGTGTGAGCCAACATGTAGCAAAAATTAAACTACAAAACGAAATAATATGCACGAAGTACGTGAAGCTCTCACGTCTATGATGGTTATATGCATAGGTGAAATTCACAGATGTAGAACAGCACGTGCCAAAATGTAAACTACAAGACATTGTAAGGTACACAAGTTGCGTACTCATCGCATGTGCTGGGGGTCGCGTAACTACTATGTTTGTTAAATACAGCGCACATCTATGTTTGTAAAATACATAGGGGCTCAGGTAAAATAATCACTGAAGTTGCTGCAGGTCAAATACCACAAAGCACATAAAAAGTCCCAAGTCCAATGTGCCAAGTCCATGGAATTCAAGTTGCCCCCATGTAGGGGCCTACCTTGAAGGAAACTGCCTAGATGTCGAGTGAAGAAATAAAGTGCTCCCAAAAGTGAACGTCCACATTACTTTTTGCTGGACAATTGAGAAAGAGTTAATTACTGAAGTTCATAGTAGACACACATCTGTGAAAAGAAAACATGAAATGCCAAAATTCAGTGCTCTACATATTCAAAATCTCACTAAAAACATCTTAAATAAATAAACAGTGCAAGCTGTTCGATGGAGGAAGTAAATACATTACAGATATTCACAAAGAGGAGTTGACATGATGTAAGCTGTTATACTTTGAGGTGAACTGCTAGCTCCTCGTCCTGGTTGAGGCCCCCCGGTATTTTAGTTTGAAATAAAATAATATATTTGGACTCCTTCTGTCTCAATTTGAGGGTTCTGTCTCCCCCCCGGGGACTTCTCTCAATTTGTTCCAATATATGAAAGCTCATTTGAGCTGGATTGGAAAAGTGTACCTCAGCAAAGTGTCTTGCCACAGGGTATTTTTCATTTATATTGACAATAGCACGATAATGTTCAAGCACACGATGTTTAGCTTGTTTGGTGCTGCTGCCAATATACCAGAGCCCGCACGGGCAGACAATGACATATATTACAAAATCTGTACTACATGTCAAGAATTGAGTCAGCATTCTGGTAATACCATTGTAGGTGGCCGATTTTTTGTGGATGCTATGCCTACAGGCCTTACAGTGGCCACAAGGAAAGAAGCCAAGTAGTCCCAGATTTTGAGTTTTGGGATAAACAGTTATGTCGCTTTTCACCAACATATCACGTAGAGACCTGCCTTTTCTATACGTGATACGGGGTACATTGGACAGATCCTTGCCAATTACATTATCAGCAGTTAGGATATTCCAATTTTGAGACACTATCTTGCGAATTTGTTTTGATTCAGTGCTATAAGTGAGGATAAGACGCGTCTGATCCTCCTCACTGGTGTTGTCCATTTCCTTGTCTTTTTCTAGTAATGTATCTGCTCTAGGGATACCATCAGCACGTGCTTTGGCTTTTTTGATAACCCATGTCGGGTAACCCCTGTCTTTAAATCTTGCCATCATTTCACGGCTAGTCTGTTCATATCCCTGGTCAGTGCTGCAGTTTCTTTTGGCCCTGAGTAGTTCACCAAAGGGAATACTCCATTTAAGAGTTTCAGGGTGACTACTCAGGGCATGCAACACACTGTTACCTGCAGTAGATTTTCTGAATAGGCAAGTCTGTAATTTACCATTAACTGCCTCTACTTTAACATCAAGATATTCTGCGGTACTGCTGCTGATATTGCTTGTAAGTACAATGTTGAGATCATTATCATTGAGTTTGTTTATAAACTCGTTTGCCATTTCAAAGGACCCACTCCAGATAACAAAGAGATCGTCGATGTATCTCCACCAGGTATCCACAAATGGCCAAAAGGGATTTAGGTTGGGGTCTGAGTTGATGCTTTGCTCCCAGTAGCCCAAAAAAAGGTTCACAAAACTGGGAGCAAAGCATGAACCCATCGCCGTCCCAGTGGTTTGTCTGTATAGGACACCATCAAAGACAAAAAAGTTGTTATTTAAGCAATATGACATCATATCCGCTAACATTTTACTATGTTCTCTAAAACGTAGTGGACGCTCGGACAGAAAACTGGCACAGGCATGTAAACCTTGTTCATGGTCAATAATCGTGTATAGAGATTGTACATCCATGGTTATCAATAGATTGTTCTCCTTCCACTTGACCAATGACAATTTTTTCAAAAAGTCTTTTGTATCCTTAATGTAACTAGGAAGTGCTTGCACCCAATCTCTCAGAAAGAAGTCAACATATTTTGAAACATGTTCTGAGACACATCCCATGGACGACACAATGGGTCTCCCTGGTGGATTGGTAGTATCCTTGTGGAGTTTGGGGAGGAGATACAGGACCGGTAGTATAGGATGGTCATTTTTTAGGTACCTGTACTCCTCCCATTCCAAAATGCCTTGGTCTTTCCACTCAATCAGTTTTTCCCATAGAACCAGTATACTATTGTTGTATAGGTCATATGAACTGATCGTATAGTACTTAGTGTCACCTAGTTGTCTTAGCGCTTCTTTGGTGTACATATCTCGGTCCATAATAACTATGTTCCCTCCCTTGTCAGTTGGACGGATGACTATAGTTTTATCCTCCATAAGGGAAGTCAGAGCATTCCTTTCTTGTTTGTTAAGGTTTTGTTCCTTTATGGCTCCTCTGCCTTTCTTGTTTCTATGTGTACAGATTTGTTTGTTGACACAATCCTGAAAGGTATCAAGATTATCATGCGGCATAATCGGAATGAATGTCGATTTAAGTTTAAAACCAGATAGGGCACTATCATCAGTCACAAATGCCGCCTCATTAAGCATCTGGGTGACGCAGCCCAAGTCAGTATCTTCCTCATTGGCTGGATGGCCCTGATCTAGGCTGATGATGTTGATTATGCTATCAACATCACTGATGGTAAGATTTTCTTCTCTGCTGATAGGGCTGTGCCCTTGCTTGTCATAGTTTTGATTCAATCTTTTTAATTTATGCCATTTCTTTAGTTTCAGTTTACGTATGAACTTAAAAATATCTATGCGTGTAATGCAAAAGTCAAATGGCATAGAAGGGCAAAAGGAAAGACCGAGACTTAAAGTCGATTTTTCTAGGTAAGACATTTTTCTTTGAGATAGATTAATCACTGTTTTATTTACCAGTTCTTTGTTGTTCATTGGCCTCTCTTGGAGCGTGTCACGATGTTTCTTGCGTCGCCTGTTGCTTTGTCTTTGTTCCCACCTCTGGAAAAGCCTCTTCCCCCGGTTGTTCCTCTTCCGCCTCTTCGGGGAGGGGGATCTTCCTAGCCTACACTCGTGAACTATGACAAGCAAGGGCACAGCCATGGGCGTCCGCAGGTAGGGGCAAGGAGGGGCGCTTGCCCCCCCCTGGATCTCCAGTCCAGTGCTGGCCGTACTGGTGCCGGCACTGCTGTGGAGTGGTGCGGGTTGTGGCTGGGCGGGATTCTTTTTTTTTTTGTAACGCTGGCACTCCTGCAGCCCGGTGTCACACTGGGCTGCTGGAGTGCGATGTTACCAAAAATCAGGGCCGGCCCTAGTGTTGGTGACACCCAGTGCGAGAATTTCTGTTGGCGCCCCCCAATCCATGGTTTCAATTTGAAAAAATAAGTGCAGGTGCCAAACATTTTTCTCAGGAGACTCCCACCCTTTCCACCACTGGCATTTAAAAAATGTTTGCAGTGTTATATAGCACAAACTCGACCCGAAATTATCAGAGTGCTGTACATGAGCACCAGTTACATTACAGACGAACACACAGGGAGATCACATGATAAACCCAGAATCACAGGTTTTTTGAGTCCCCCGCCAGACTGCAACCTGGTTCCCCAGCTTCAAAGTCAGATGCTCTAGCTGTTAAGCCACACCATGTTCAACCTCAACCAATGGTGGCCGGTCTGCCTGCATAGACTGTCCAAATCTGGTTTGGAAAGTGCAGAAGTGGGGTCAATGCCTCTGAGGACATTTTGAAAAGTTTATTAAATAGTTCCTATTATAGCATATTTCTCTCAAATTTGCTGAAAAGACAGACTCTGAAATAGCACACATCAAACATATCAATACTTTCATTGTAAGAAAATTAAATCCATACAGGTTAATCAGGTAAAATAAGATCAGATAGAACCAAGCATTATGCACAGTGGCTACAGGTTGCACAGAGCCGAGTTGCCCTTGAAGAGACAAATGTTCCACAGTGAAAAGGCTTAAAAATTGGCACAGAAAGATCAAAGTGTGGGACTCACATCACATCTGGCATGCAGCTCAAAACTCTTATATTATCATTGATACTCTGAATAGCTCTACCAATAAACTAGAAAATGTAAACTGAAGCACTCCTGCTATTCCAATGTTTAGGCCTAAGCATATTTGTGACAATACACTTCAACTCTGAAAGTAGCACAGCTCTATTACAGGACCAGTTACTCAAACTTCCAGGGATGCACCTCAACCATGGCCGGCAGCAACCCAGCACTATGAACCTGCACATCTCTGCCAATGCACTTCATTTCTATTTTGCAGCAAACCCTGCTAAATAGGTTCTTGGTTTGTCCCATTCTCCCAAAGTCAATACTTTGAGAGACTGTGTCCAAATTAGTTCATGCTGCAGTAACCAGAACCAGAACCAGAACAATGCCAACTTCGTGACATCGTGTGAACAGAAAGTGAAAAGTTCAAACCAGCATCCACCTAAATCCAGGCGACAATGTTGGTTGCTGATGTTTCTCACAATGTCTTCACCACTACCAACTACTCTACATGTTGTCTATCCCTGGTATTGATGCTGAATGTATCCACTTCTCATTGTGAGTTTGCAAAAACAACAGGTGATGGACCGAATGAGGATCAATGTCACACATTCAACCCAGTCAAATGATCTGGGTCCTAATCCATCGTTTTTTTGCACTCCACACCACCCTGGGTTAGACAATGGCGATATGCAAATCAGCTCTGACCCTGTGCCCCATGGGAACAGTCCAGTCCGAACTACAAAAGCCATGTCCTTCCCAGAACGGAATCAAGCATCCGAGGACCGGACCGGTTTCGAGGTAACACCTCTCATCAGCCCGGCTAGCTTGACTCCAGTGGTGTGGAGTGCCTGGGACCCACGTCTGGGCATCCCCAGTACACTTATAGCGAGTTTGCAAAAACAACAGGTGATGGACCGAATGAGGATCAATGTCACACATTCAACCCAGTCAAAAGATCTGGGTCCTAATCCATCGTTTTTTTGCACTCCACACCACCCTGGGTTAGACAATGGCGATATGCAAATCAGCTCTGACCCTGTGCCCCATGGGAACAGTCCAGTCCGAACTACAAAAGCCATGTCCTTCCCAGAACGGAATCAAGCATCCGAGGACCGGACCGGTTTCGAGGTAACACCTCTCATCAGCCCGGCTAGCTTGACTCCAGTGGTGTGGAGTGCCTGGGACCCACGTCTGGGCATCCCCAGTACACTTATAGCGAGTTTGCAAAAACAACAGGTGATGGACCGAATGAGGATCAATGTCACACATTCAACCCAGTCAAAAGATCTGGGTCCTAATCCATCGTTTTTTTGCACTCCACACCACCCTGGGTTAGACAATGGCGATATGCAAATCAGCTCTGACCCTGTGCCCCATGGGAACAGTCCAGTCCGAACTACAAAAGCCATGTCCTTCCCAGAACGGAATCAAGCATCCGAGGACCGGACCGGTTTCGAGGTAACACCTCTCATCAGCCCGGCTAGCTTGACTCCAGTGGTGTGGAGTGCCTGGGACCCACGTCTGGGCATCCCCAGTACTCTTATAGCGAGTTTGCAAAAACAACAGGTGATGGACCGAATGAGGATCAATGTCACACATTCAACCCAGTCAAAAGATCTGGGTCCTAATCCATCGTTTTTTTGCACTCCACACCACCCTGGGTTAGACAATGGCGATATGCAAATCAGCTCTGACCCTGTGCCCCATGGGAACAGTCCAGTCCGAACTACAAAAGCCATGTCCTTCCCAGAACGGAATCAAGCATCCGAGGACCGGACCGGTTTCGAGGTAACACCTCTCATCAGCCCGGCTAGCTTGACTCCAGTGGTGTGGAGTGCCTGGGACCCACGTCTGGGCATCCCCAGTACACTTATAGCGAGTTTGCAAAAACAACAGGTGATGGACCGAATGAGGATCAATGTCACACATTCAACCCAGTCAAAAGATCTGGGTCCTAATCCATCGTTTTTTTGCACTCCACACCACCCTGGGTTAGACAATGGCGATATGCAAATCAGCTCTGACCCTGTGCCCCATGGGAACAGTCCAGTCCGAACTACAAAAGCCATGTCCTTCCCAGAACGGAATCAAGCATCCGAGGACCGGACCGGTTTCGAGGTAACACCTCTCATCAGCCCGGCTAGCTTGACTCCAGTGGTGTGGAGTGCCTGGGACCCACGTCTGGGCATCCCCAGTACACTTATAGCGAGTTTGCAAAAACAACAGGTGATGGACCGAATGAGGATCAATGTCACACATTCAACCCAGTCAAAAGATCTGGGTCCTAATCCATCGTTTTTTTGCACTCCACACCACCCTGGGTTAGACAATGGCGATATGCAAATCAGCTCTGACCCTGTGCCCCATGGGAACAGTCCAGTCCGAACTACAAAAGCCATGTCCTTCCCAGAACGGAATCAAGCATCCGAGGACCGGACCGGTTTCGAGGTAACACCTCTCATCAGCCCGGCTAGCTTGACTCCAGTGGTGTGGAGTGCCTGGGACCCACGTCTGGGCATCCCCAGTACACTTATAGCGAGTTTGCAAAAACAACAGGTGATGGACCGAATGAGGATCAATGTCACACATTCAACCCAGTCAAAAGATCTGGGTCCTAATCCATCGTTTTTTTGCACTCCACACCACCCTGGGTTAGACAATGGCGATATGCAAATCAGCTCTGACCCTGTGCCCCATGGGAACAGTCCAGTCCGAACTACAAAAGCCATGTCCTTCCCAGAACGGAATCAAGCATCCGAGGACCGGACCGGTTTCGAGGTAACACCTCTCATCAGCCCGGCTAGCTTGACTCCAGTGGTGTGGAGTGCCTGGGACCCACGTCTGGGCATCCCCAGTACACTTATAGCGAGTTTGCAAAAACAACAGGTGATGGACCGAATGAGGATCAATGTCACACATTCAACCCAGTCAAAAGATCTGGGTCCTAATCCATCGTTTTTTTGCACTCCACACCACCCTGGGTTAGACAATGGCGATATGCAAATCAGCTCTGACCCTGTGCCCCATGGGAACAGTCCAGTCCGAACTACAAAAGCCATGTCCTTCCCAGAACGGAATCAAGCATCCGAGGACCGGACCGGTTTCGAGGTAACACCTCTCATCAGCCCGGCTAGCTTGACTCCAGTGGTGTGGAGTGCCTGGGACCCACGTCTGGGCATCCCCAGTACACTTATAGCGAGTTTGCAAAAACAACAGGTGATGGACCGAATGAGGATCAATGTCACACATTCAACCCAGTCAAAAGATCTGGGTCCTAATCCATCGTTTTTTTGCACTCCACACCACCCTGGGTTAGACAATGGCGATATGCAAATCAGCTCTGACCCTGTGCCCCATGGGAACAGTCCAGTCCGAACTACAAAAGCCATGTCCTTCCCAGAACGGAATCAAGCATCCGAGGACCGGACCGGTTTCGAGGTAACACCTCTCATCAGCCCGGCTAGCTTGACTCCAGTGGTGTGGAGTGCCTGGGACCCACGTCTGGGCATCCCCAGTACACTTATAGCGAGTTTGCAAAAACAACAGGTGATGGACCGAATGAGGATCAATGTCACACATTCAACCCAGTCAAAAGATCTGGGTCCTAATCCATCGTTTTTTTGCACTCCACACCACCCTGGGTTAGACAATGGCGATATGCAAATCAGCTCTGACCCTGTGCCCCATGGGAACAGTCCAGTCCGAACTACAAAAGCCATGTCCTTCCCAGAACGGAATCAAGCATCCGAGGACCGGACCGGTTTCGAGGTAACACCTCTCATCAGCCCGGCTAGCTTGACTCCAGTGGTGTGGAGTGCCTGGGACCCACGTCTGGGCATCCCCAGTACACTTATAGCGAGTTTGCAAAAACAACAGGTGATGGACCGAATGAGGATCAATGTCACACATTCAACCCAGTCAAAAGATCTGGGTCCTAATCCATCGTTTTTTTGCACTCCACACCACCCTGGGTTAGACAATGGCGATATGCAAATCAGCTCTGACCCTGTGCCCCATGGGAACAGTCCAGTCCGAACTACAAAAGCCATGTCCTTCCCAGAACGGAATCAAGCATCCGAGGACCGGACCGGTTTCGAGGTAACACCTCTCATCAGCCCGGCTAGCTTGACTCCAGTGGTGTGGAGTGCCTGGGACCCACGTCTGGGCATCCCCAGTACACTTATAGCGAGTTTGCAAAAACAACAGGTGATGGACCGAATGAGGATCAATGTCACACATTCAACCCAGTCAAAAGATCTGGGTCCTAATCCATCGTTTTTTTGCACTCCACACCACCCTGGGTTAGACAATGGCGATATGCAAATCAGCTCTGACCCTGTGCCCCATGGGAACAGTCCAGTCCGAACTACAAAAGCCATGTCCTTCCCAGAACGGAATCAAGCATCCGAGGACCGGACCGGTTTCGAGGTAACACCTCTCATCAGCCCGGCTAGCTTGACTCCAGTGGTGTGGAGTGCCTGGGACCCACGTCTGGGCATCCCCAGTACACTTATAGCGAGTTTGCAAAAACAACAGGTGATGGACCGAATGAGGATCAATGTCACACATTCAACCCAGTCAAAAGATCTGGGTCCTAATCCATCGTTTTTTTGCACTGTCCATCACCTGTTTTGTTTGCAATTACCGCCATAAGTGCGCTGGGGATGCTCAGACGTGGGTCCCAGGCACTCCACACCACTGGAGCCAAGCTAGCCGGGCTGATGAGAGGTGTTACCTCGAAACCGGTCCGGTCCTCGGATGCTTGATTCCGTTCTGGGAAGGACATGGCTATTGTAGTTCGGACTGGACTGTTCCCATGGGGCACAGGGTCAGAGCTGATTTGCATAAAGCCATTATCTGACCCAGGGTGGCGTGGAGTGCAAAAATCGATGGATTTAGGCCCAGATCCTTGTACTGGGGTGAATGTAAGACATTGATCTACATTCTGTCCATCAAATTGTTTTTTGTAATTTTCTCCCTGAGTGTACTGGGGTAGCTCAGACGTGGGTCCCAGAGCCTCCACACCACTGGAGTCAAGCTAGCCGGGCTGATGAGAGGTGTTACCTCGAAACCGGTCCGGTCCTCGGATGCTTGATTCCGGTCTGGGAAAGATATGGCTGTTGTAGTTCTGACTGGACTGTTCCCATGGGGCACAGGGTCAGAGCTGATTTGCATAAAGCCATTATCTGACCCAGGGTGGCGTGGAGTGCAAAAATCGATGGATTTAGGCCCAGATCCTTGTACTGGGGTGAATGTAAGACATTGATCTACATTCTGTCCATCAAATTGTTTTTTGTAATTTTCTCCCTGAGTGTACTGGGGTAGCTCAGACGTGGGTCCCAGAGCCTCCACACCACTGGAGTCAAGCTAGCCGGGCTGATGAGAGGTGTTACCTCGAAACCGGTCCGGTCCTCGGATGCTTGATTCCGGTCTGGGAAAGATATGGCTGTTGTAGTTCGGACTGGACTGTTCCCATGGGGCACAGGGTCAGAGCTGATTTGCATAAAGCCATTATCTGACCCAGGGTGGCGTGGAGTGCAAAAATCGATGGATTTAGGCCCAGATCCTTGTACTGGGGTGAATGTAAGACATTGATCTACATTCTGTCCATCAAATTGTTTTTTGTAATTTTCTCCCTGAGTGTACTGGGGTAGCTCAGACGTGGGTCCCAGAGCCTCCACACCACTGGAGTCAAGCTAGCCGGGCTGATGAGAGGTGTTACCTCGAAACCGGTCCGGTCCTCGGATGCTTGATTCCGGTCTGGGAAAGATATGGCTGTTGTAGTTCGGACTGGACTGTTCCCATGGGGCACAGGGTCAGAGCTGATTTGCATAAAGCCATTATCTGACCCAGGGTGGCGTGGAGTGCAAAAATCGATGGATTTAGGCCCAGATCCTTGTACTGGGGTGAATGTAAGACATTGATCTACATTCTGTCCATCAAATTGTTTTTTGTAATTTTCTCCCTGAGTGTACTGGGGTAGCTCAGACGTGGGTCCCAGAGCCTCCACACCACTGGAGTCAAGCTAGCCGGGCTGATGAGAGGTGTTACCTCGAAACCGGTCCGGTCCTCGGATGCTTGATTCCGGTCTGGGAAAGATATGGCTGTTGTAGTTCGGACTGGACTGTTCCCATGGGGCACAGGGTCAGAGCTGATTTGCATAAAGCCATTATCTGACCCAGGGTGGCGTGGAGTGCAAAAATCGATGGATTTAGGCCCAGATCCTTGTACTGGGGTGAATGTAAGACATTGATCTACATTCTGTCCATCAAATTGTTTTTTGTAATTTTCTCCCTGAGTGTACTGGGGTAGCTCAGACGTGGGTCCCAGAGCCTCCACACCACTGGAGTCAAGCTAGCCGGGCTGATGAGAGGTGTTACCTCGAAACCGGTCCGGTCCTCGGATGCTTGATTCCGGTCTGGGAAAGATATGGCTGTTGTAGTTCGGACTGGACTGTTCCCATGGGGCACAGGGTCAGAGCTGATTTGCATAAAGCCATTATCTGACCCAGGGTGGCGTGGAGTGCAAAAATCGATGGATTTAGGCCCAGATCCTTGTACTGGGGTGAATGTAAGACATTGATCTACATTCTGTCCATCAAATTGTTTTTTGTAATTTTCTCCCTGAGTGTACTGGGGTAGCTCAGACGTGGGTCCCAGAGCCTCCACACCACTGGAGTCAAGCTAGCCGGGCTGATGAGAGGTGTTACCTCGAAACCGGTCCGGTCCTCGGATGCTTGATTCCGGTCTGGGAAAGATATGGCTGTTGTAGTTCGGACTGGACTGTTCCCATGGGGCACAGGGTCAGAGCTGATTTGCATAAAGCCATTATCTGACCCAGGGTGGCGTGGAGTGCAAAAATCGATGGATTTAGGCCCAGATCCTTCTACTGGGGTGAATGTAAGACATTGATCTACATTCTGTCCATCAAATTGTTTTTTGTAATTTTCTCCCTGAGTGTACTGGGGTAGCTCAGACGTGGGTCCCAGAGCCTCCACACCACTGGAGTCAAGCTAGCCGGGCTGATGAGAGGTGTTACCTCGAAACCGGTCCGGTCCTCGGATGCTTGATTCCGGTCTGGGAAAGATATGGCTGTTGTAGTTCGGACTGGACTGTTCCCATGGGGCACAGGGTCAGAGCTGATTTGCATAAAGCCATTATCTGACCCAGGGTGGCGTGGAGTGCAAAAATCGATGGATTTAGGCCCAGATCCTTGTACTGGGGTGAATGTAAGACATTGATCTACATTCTGTCCATCAAATTGTTTTTTGTAATTTTCTCCCTGAGTGTACTGGGGTAGCTCAGACGTGGGTCCCAGAGCCTCCACACCACTGGAGTCAAGCTAGCCGGGCTGATGAGAGGTGTTACCTCGAAACCGGTCCGGTCCTCGGATGCTTGATTCCGGTCTGGGAAAGATATGGCTGTTGTAGTTCGGACTGGACTGTTCCCATGGGGCACAGGGTCAGAGCTGATTTGCATAAAGCCATTATCTGACCCAGGGTGGCGTGGAGTGCAAAAATCGATGGATTTAGGCCCAGATCCTTGTACTGGGGTGAATGTAAGACATTGATCTACATTCTGTCCATCAAATTGTTTTTTGTAATTTTCTCCCTGAGTGTACTGGGGTAGCTCAGACGTGGGTCCCAGAGCCTCCACACCACTGGAGTCAAGCTAGCCGGGCTGATGAGAGGTGTTACCTCGAAACCGGTCCGGTCCTCGGATGCTTGATTCCGGTCTGGGAAAGATATGGCTGTTGTAGTTCGGACTGGACTGTTCCCATGGGGCACAGGGTCAGAGCTGATTTGCATAAAGCCATTATCTGACCCAGGGTGGCGTGGAGTGCAAAAATCGATGGATTTAGGCCCAGATCCTTGTACTGGGGTGAATGTAAGACATTGATCTACATTCTGTCCATCAAATTGTTTTTTGTAATTTTCTCCCTGAGTGTACTGGGGTAGCTCAGACGTGGGTCCCAGAGCCTCCACACCACTGGAGTCAAGCTAGCCGGGCTGATGAGAGGTGTTACCTCGAAACCGGTCCGGTCCTCGGATGCTTGATTCCGGTCTGGGAAAGATATGGCTGTTGTAGTTCGGACTGGACTGTTCCCATGGGGCACAGGGTCAGAGCTGATTTGCATAAAGCCATTATCTGACCCAGGGTGGCGTGGAGTGCAAAAATCGATGGATTTAGGCCCAGATCCTTGTACTGGGGTGAATGTAAGACATTGATCTACATTCTGTCCATCAAATTGTTTTTTGTAATTTTCTCCGAGTGTACTGGGGTAGCTCAGACGTGGGTCCCAGAGCCTCCACACCACTGGAGTCAAGCTAGCCGGGCTGATGAGAGGTGTTACCTCGAAACCGGTCCGGTCCTCGGATGCTTGATTCCGGTCTGGGAAAGATATGGCTGTTGTAGTTCGGACTGGACTGTTCCCATGGGGCACAGGGTCAGAGCTGATTTGCATAAAGCCATTATCTGACCCAGGGTGGCGTGGAGTGCAAAAATCGATGGATTTAGGCCCAGATCCTTGTACTGGGGTGAATGTAAGACATTGATCTACATTCTGTCCATCAAATTGTTTTTTGTAATTTTCTCCCTGAGTGTACTGGGGTAGCTCAGACGTGGGTCCCAGAGCCTCCACACCACTGGAGTCAAGCTAGCCGGGCTGATGAGAGGTGTTACCTCGAAACCGGTCCGGTCCTCGGATGCTTGATTCCGGTCTGGGAAAGATATGGCTGTTGTAGTTCGGACTGGACTGTTCCCATGGGGCACAGGGTCAGAGCTGATTTGCATAAAGCCATTATCTGACCCAGGGTGGCGTGGAGTGCAAAAATCGATGGATTTAGGCCCAGATCCTTGTACTGGGGTGAATGTAAGACATTGATCTACATTCTGTCCATCAAATTGTTTTTTGTAATTTTCTCCCTGAGTGTACTGGGGTAGCTCAGACGTGGGTCCCAGAGCCTCCACACCACTGGAGTCAAGCTAGCCGGGCTGATGAGAGGTGTTACCTCGAAACCGGTCCGGTCCTCGGATGCTTGATTCCGGTCTGGGAAAGATATGGCTGTTGTAGTTCGGACTGGACTGTTCCCATGGGGCACAGGGTCAGAGCTGATTTGCATAAAGCCATTATCTGACCCAGGGTGGCGTGGAGTGCAAAAATCGATGGATTTAGGCCCAGATCCTTGTACTGGGGTGAATGTAAGACATTGATCTACATTCTGTCCATCAAATTGTTTTTTGTAATTTTCTCCCTGAGTGTACTGGGGTAGCTCAGACGTGGGTCCCAGAGCCTCCACACCACTGGAGTCAAGCTAGCCGGGCTGATGAGAGGTGTTACCTCGAAACCGGTCCGGTCCTCGGATGCTTGATTCCGGTCTGGGAAAGATATGGCTGTTGTAGTTCGGACTGGACTGTTCCCATGGGGCACAGGGTCAGAGCTGATTTGCATAAAGCCATTATCTGACCCAGGGTGGCGTGGAGTGCAAAAATCGATGGATTTAGGCCCAGATCCTTGTACTGGGGTGAATGTAAGACATTGATCTACATTCTGTCCATCAAATTGTTTTTTGTAATTCACTTCTCATTGTGGCAGCATTAGAGGTCCACATCAGGTGAACATCACCCTTTGCATGTACAGCACCAAACCCACACTAATGTGCGGTTTCTCATACTGACTATAGGGTTGCAAAGAGAGGGAGTCTGTTTTGTTGAGTTCACAGAAGACCCACCTGTCATGCTGATCAGTGCCAGGAGCAGGGATTCTCTTAAACAGCCTGTTAGCTACACTCGCACCCTGCTCTTTCAGGGAGAAGTGGGTCATGCATGGGCAATGACTTGGTTCAAGGTGTAGTGTGGATGGTTAAAGACCACATAAAATGAGGTCACAGATATGGCATAAAGAAGTGTGCTACACTGAAAAAACCAGGCCCACCTCAACTGAGTCTGCCCAGTCAATAGAGGGAGGCTCAGGTGTTATGAGAACAACCTTACACAGCATTGCTTTCCCGGCTGGATAAGCAATGGATGTAGGGCTGGCTTCTGCCCAGTCTAATGACGTCAAGAGAAGCTAAATTAAATTAACTGCTTATATGGTGCAATTTCCAGTGCAACCCACTTGCTATGAAAGTGAAAGTGTGCTGTTTCTCAAGAATTAGTGTCAGTGGGTCACCTGTTGCAATCAAGCTATGGAATCACCTCAAGGCAGGGCCAGGTAAGCAGCTATAGAAGTGTGAAACTGAAATAAATGGATTTGGCCGGTATCACACAGTTTAATCAGTAGGCTAAACTGGACTTGTTCTTAGTCTGGAAGTAACCTACAGATCATATTTCTCCCACTCTTGGGAATATAAAAATATTGACTCTATCAAAAGAGATTGTACAGAGGTGATACCGTACTTATATATTTATGCATGGCTGGAGATCAGTAACATGACTCTACTCTGGGCATTGTGCAAGTACAGTTCTGATGGTTCCTAACCTCGCAGTAGGTTGTATGCATGTCACGTTTTGCAAGGAACGGATCTGTTTCGCTTCTGTGGGTTGTGGGTTTTGCCAGTTCTACCGTTATTATGCCTGTGTTCAGCTGTGGGGATATCCAGGTTTGTAGGCAACTGATTGTATCAAGTATGGGATGTGCACACTTTCAGTTTGGTGTGCGTCTAGTTTCTACCCATCTATGAGTTGAGGAGACGCACATTTCTGTAGGTGTCTGGTCTGAGAATGGAGAAAGCAATCAGAAAAACAGGGGGAGATGTTAACATTTTGCCCCCCTCTGGAAAAATTTCTGCGGACGCCCATGGGCACAGCCCTATCAGCAGAGAAGAAAATCTTACCATCAGTGATGTTGATAGCATAATCAACATCATCAGCCTAGATCAGGGCCATCCAGCCAATGAGGAAGATACTGACTTGGGCTGCGTCACCCAGATGCTTAATGAGGCGGCATTTGTGACTGATGATAGTGCCCTATCTGGTTTTAAACTTAAATCGACATTCATTCCGATTATGCCGCATGATAATCTTGATACCTTTCAGGATTGTGTCAACAAACAAATCTGTACACATAGAAACAAGAAAGGCAGAGGAGCCATAAAGTAACAAAACCTTAACAAACAAGAAAGGAATGCTCTGACTTCCCTTATGGAGGATAAAACTATAGTCATCCGTCCAGCTGACAAGGGAGGGAACATAGTTATTATGGACCGAGATATGTACACCAAAGAAGCGCTAAGACAACTAGGTGACACTAAGTACTATACGATCAGTTCATATGACCTATACAACAATAGTATACTGGTTCTATGGGAAAAACTGATTGAGTGGAAAGACCAAGGCATTTTGGAATGGGAGGAGTACAGGTACCTAAAAAATGACCATCCTATACTACCGGTCCTGTATCTCCTCCCCAAACTCCACAAGGATACTACCAATCCACCAGGGAGACCCATTGTGTCGTCCAGGGGATGTGTCTCAGAACATGTTTCAAAATATGTTGACTTCTTTCTGAGAGATTGGGTGCAAGCACTTCCTAGTTACATTAAGGATACAAAAGACTTTTTGAAAAAATTGTCATTGGTCAAGTGGAAGGAGAACAATCTATTGATAACCATGGATGTACAATCTCTATACACGATTATTGACCATGAACAAGGTTTACATGCCTGTGCCAGTTTTCTGTCCGAGCGCCCACTACGTTTTAGAGAACATAGTAAAATGTTAGCGGATAAGATGTCATATTGCTTAAATAACAACTTTTTTGTCTTTGATGGTGTCCTATACAGACAAACCACTGGGACGGCGATGGGTTCATGCTTTGCTCCCAGTTTTGCGAACCTTTTTTTGGGCTACTGGGAGCAAAGCATAAACTCAGACCCCAACCTAAATCCCTTTTGGCCATTTGTGGATACCTGGTGGAGATACATCGACGATCTCTTTGTTATCTGGAGTGGGTCCTTTGAAATGGCAAACGAGTTTATAAACAAACTCAATGATAATGATCTCAACATTGTACTTACAAGCAATATCAGCAGCAGTACCGCAGAATATCTTGATGTTAAAGTAGAGGCAGTTAATGGTAAATTACAGACTTGCCTATTCAGAAAATCTACTGCAGGTAACAGTGTGTTGCATGCCCTGAGTAGTCACCCTGAAACTCTTAAATGGAGTATTCCCTTTGGTGAACTACTCAGGGCCAAAAGAAACTGCAGCACTGACCAGGGATATGAACAGACTAGCCGTGAAATGATGGCAAGATTTAAAGACAGGGGTTACCCGACATGGGTTATCAAAAAAGCCAAAGCACGTGCTGATGGTATCCCTAGAGCAGATACATTACTAGAAAAAGACAAGGAAATGGACAACACCAGTGAGGAGGATCAGACGCGTCTTATCCTCACTTATAGCACTGAATCAAAACAAATTCGCAAGATAGTGTCTCAAAATTGGAATATCCTAACTGCTGATAATGTAATTGGCAAGGATCTGTCCAATGTACCCCGTATCACGTATAGAAAAGGCAGGTCTCTACGTGATATGTTGGTGAAAAGCGACATAACTGTTTATCCCAAAACTCAAAATCTGGGACTACTTGGCTTCTTTCCTTGTGGCCACTGTAAGGCCTGTAGGCATAGCATCCACAAAAAATCGGCCACCTACAATGGTATTACCAGAATGCTGACTCAATTCTTGACATTTAGTACAGATTTTGTAATATATGTCATTGTCTGCCCGTGCGTGCTCTGGTATATTGGCAGCAGCACCAAACAAGCTAAACATCGTGTGCTTGAACATTATCGTGCTATTGTCAATATAAATGAAAAATACCCTGTGGCAAGACACTTTGCTGAGGTACACTTTTCCAATCCAGCTCAAATGAGCTTTCAGATATTGGAACAAATTGAGAGAAGTCCCCGGGGGGGAGACAGAACCCTCAAATTGAGACAGAAGGAGTCCAAATATATTATTTTATTTCAAACTAAAATACTGGGGGGCCTCAACCAGGACGAGGAGCTAGCAGTTCACCTCAAAGTATAACAGCTTACATCATGTCAACTCCTCTTTGTGAATATCTGTAATGTATTTACTTCCTCCATCGAACAGCTTGCACTGTTTATTTATTTAAGATGTTTTTAGTGAGATTTTGAATATGTAGAGCACTGAATTTTGGCATTTCATGTTTTCTTTTCACAGATGTGTGTCTACTATGAACTTCAGGAATTAACTCTTTCTCAATTGTCCAGCAAAAAGTAATGTGGACGTTCACTTTTGGGAGCACTTTATTTCTTCACTCGACATCTAGGCAGTTTCCTTCAAGGTAGGCCCCTACATGGGGGCAACTTGAATTCCATGGACTTGGCACATTGGACTTGGGACTTTTTATGTGCTTTGTGGTATTTGACCTGCAGCATCTTCAGTGATTATTTTACCTGAGCCCCTATGTATTTTACAAACATAGATGTGCGCTGTATTTAACAAACATAGTAGTTACGCGACGCCCAGCACATGCGATGAGTACGCAACTTGTGTACCTTACAATGTCTTGTAGTTTACATTTTGGCACGTGCTGTCCTACATCTGTGAATTTCACCTATGCATATAACCATCATAGACGTGAGAGCTTCACGTACTTCGTGCATATTATTTCGTTTTGTAGTTTAATTTTTGCTACATGTTGGCTCACACTTATTCTTGTTTTCAGTTGCATTTAACGCTTTGAATACATGCACGGGAGTCTGTGTGCATATATTGTTCCAATGCACTGTATTTGTTGGCCCGCTAGAAATTTAAAAAGTAGGCACCCTACACGCGATGGCACTTTGCTCCCGTATGGCAGTAGCTCATCCATATTGCGTTCAGCTTAAGCGATTTGGCTTTAACTGTATACGCGATGACATTTGTCTAAAATAGTGCAGCGCATTCGCATTACTTTCAGCCTAAGCATTTTGGCTTTGGGCTGCTATACACGGACGTAGAGCTCGTGAATGGTTTGAGCTGGGTTGCCATAGCAACGGGTAGTCCCTGAGTCGATTTTCGACTACAAGCATGGCGGTGGTTGCCGTAGCTTTTCTATTTTGACTATAGTGGGGCATATATAAAGACACCTCCTTCTGTGCAGTTAACAGGAGAGGGGGTTTCACGGGCAGGAATTATCCGTGACATTTACAACGTAACACACACGATGTGCAAAATTGAAATGAATGCATTTATTTATTTCTTTTCCTTTACAAAACAACTGTGGGTATTTATGAACTCAGTTTTTTTTTTTTGTTGTTACAATCATGCATATGCATATCTTTTTCATGTAACTACACATTGACGTTGACAACCACGAAGTCCTGTTTCTTTGTCCATGTACCTCGACAATATTAACAGGAAACTGCCTTTTCCAAACTAACGTGATCAAGGCTGTCCGCAGCCGAAACATGTCGTTAGTCTAAATAAACACCCTTGGAGACTTCTGTGGTGTGGTGTTATTTTGCGGACTGAGAGCACTGTGAATTTGGAACTTTTGGAAACTTTTACAGTACCGGCGTGCTCGGCCGGCATTGGTGCCACTTCCCGAGGGGCCGCCGTCAGCGTTTCCTGAGCAAACTTTGAAAAATATATATATATATATATATATATATATATATATCTATATATATATATATATATATATATATATATATATATATATATATATATATCACAAACACAGTCTCTCGTTTCTGGAGCCCAGGACCCTTCAGGGCGACTTCAATAAAATGGGCACGGAGCAGCCCATAAAGCACTTGCCATGCAAACAAAGGTTTTGAAGCCCAATACTGCAGCTCAGGTTCCTGCACAGTCCAGCAGCACCTGCTTCCATTTCCCTAACGTTTCGGCTGTTTAGCCTTGCTCACAGGTGGAAGAAGACACCATTATGCGCTTAGGCGTGCTTTTAAAAAAACGATTTTAATCACGTGACCTGTTTTTAAAGACATCATCTCCCACAGTGCAATGTAATTCATATAGATGTATAAACTGGAAGTCCTTACTTTCAAGCCTTGATGGACAAATTCTGCTTGATATTTGCACTGATATTCAAGTGGTTTTATTTGTAAAAGCAGTCAGGTGACAAGCTGCAGTGTTTTCACTCTGCATGCGACCAGCAGAAACCATCTGTTGCAGCAGGATCGTAGCAGGAGTCATCCTTCTCGAATCCCTTCCACACGCATTCCATTTTGCTAATTAGCATATCCTTTGTAGGTCGGGTGCATGAGTGAGTCAGGCTCCTCAATTAATACCACAAACACAGTCTCTCGTTTCTGGAGCCCAGGACCCTTCAGGGCGACTTCAATAAAATGGGCACGGAGCAGCCCATAAAGCACTTGCCATGCAAACAAAGGTTTTGAAGCCCAATACTGCAGCTCAGGTTCCTGCACAGCCCAGCAGCGCCTGCTTCCATTTCCCTAACGTTTTGGCTGTTTAGCCTTGCTCACAGGTGGAAGAAGACACCATTATGCGCTTAGGCGTGCTTTTAAAAAAACGATTTTAATCACGTGACTTATTTTTAAAGACATCAGCTCCCACAGTGCAATGCAATTCATATAGATGTATAAACTGGAAGTCCTTACTTTCAAGCCTTGATGGACAAATTCTGCTTGATATATATATATATATATATATATATATATATATATATATATATATATATATATATATATATATATATATATATATATATATATATATATATATATATATATATATATATGTTTAGGAATTGTTATCTCCCCAATAATGACAATACCCAAGCCACAAGGATTAAAAGACTGGGTAGACAACACCACGACATGCTCTAGGAGAATGCTTTGAGAACCTGATCGCAAATTCCCGGGATGAACGCAGAGGGCTAATGACTCAGATACAAAAGCTAATGGATGAATTCAACAAGGAAACTGACCAGAAGGAAACCGAGAAAATAGTGCAAACAGTAGGCGACAAAATGAAAGCCTTTGAGAAGGAGGTGGTGGCAAGGGAAGAACGCATGTTTTTACGAGATGAAAGAGATTATGCCACAGGGCGGATCCTGACTTTTGCAAAGAAATTCGATAAAGATCTGAACTATCAAGAGACAAGGCATTGGGACTATTAGAAGCCAGTAAAGATGGATCAATAATGGATCCGATTTCAGACTAGGAGTCAATTGACAGTGGAGTATCAGGTACCTCTGAGCAACAGTCTTTCTCTGAGAAACTGCACATCCTCCAGAAAGCGAAAGAACAATCAATCAGAGGAAGGCCAGATCCAAATATGTCCCAAACCTTGCGAGAGACTACATTGACATTGACAACATTGATGTCTTCAGTGACCTGGTAGCTCAGGATCTGTTGAAGCTCATAAATACTGCACCACACCGGAGGAACATGACCAAGACCCAGTGGGAGGCTGTAAAAACCCTACAGAGTGACCACGACCTCATAATCAAACCCTCGGATAAGGGGGGCAAAGTGGTGCTCATGACAAGAACAATATATACAAGAGAAGCATATCATCAGCTAGACAAACATTGTTATCGAAGGGTAGATAGAAAGTACCTTACTGACCTCCAACACATATACATGAACAAACTCCAAACTTGGCACAACAGGAAACTACTCACATGGGATGAGAAACAGTTCCTTGAGAACAAAACACCCACAACACCAACATTTTACCTTCTACGAAGGGTACATAAAAATGCATCAGATCCACCAGGGAGACCAATAGTGCTCTCCTAGAACAGCCTCCTAGAAAATACCAGCACTACTGTAGACCATTTCCTCTTTCCCTTTGTAAAAATCTGAACTCATATCTGAAAGACACTACTGACTTCCTACAAAAAATTCAGGATGTGACCATGGGGGACGATCATTGGATGGTATGTCTTGATGATGAGGCATTTTACACTAGCATTAGACATACGGACGGTCTAAAGGCATGAAAATTCTTTCTAAAAAAACATAATGCTGAGTATCTTGAACATACGCTAATGCTTCTTAAGATGATTGAAATAAGTATATGGGAACATGTATTCATCTTTGAGAAAGTTCATTTCAAACAACTACAAGGGACTTCAATGGGTACCTGCTTCGCGCCCAGCTATGCCTACCTGATGGTAGGTGGGTGGGAGAAGCAGGTGCTCTGGAATTGGGATACAGGATGTTGGATTTTTAATGTAAGAAAATGGTTGAGGTACATCGACAATATTTTCTTTGTATGGAAAGGGACATAAAATTAACTGAACAAATTATTAACTCCCTGAATGCGAATTCTGTCAATCTAAAATTTACTGGGCACTACAGTAAAGTTTCCATAGATTTCCTTGACCTGGTAAGATCAGCATCGGGTTATTTAGGAAGAAAACCGCAGGCAACTCGATCTTGCACGCATTTAGCTCCCATCCACCTAGTTTCAGATGGGGACTACCCTACAGCGAGTTTTGAAGAGCCAAACGTAATAACAATGTTAGCCTATAAACAAACCAAACACAGCATGGAAGAAAGGTTAAGAGACAGAGGCTATTCCAAAAAGGGACTCATTCATGCCGAATTACGAGCAGAGAAACAGTCCAGGGATGAGATCCTAGAACAGCTGACATCCAAGAGAACTCCCAACAAAGTGACCAAAGAACCCATAAGGTTCATTACAAGATACTGCAGCCAGGCAGACCAGGTAAGTAGCAAGTTGAAAAGGAGAAGGGACATATTAAGAGAGGATCCAATCCTTAGAAATAAGATATGCCTTATGCCTTCTATCACATACAGGAGGAGTGCCTCTTTAAAAGACATCCTCGTACATAGCCACCTACAGCCAAAGGAAACAAATTGGCTGAAACAAACCAAGGGTTTCCGCAGATGCGGCAATTGTAAAGACTGCAAAAATAGCAGCAATGTATCTGAAATCCCCTTAGAAAGAACCAAAATTCACTTGTAGATTCCAAAACTGATTATGTGTAACACAGATTTTGTGGTTTATGCCATTGTTTGCCCCTGTGGCCTCTGGTATATAGGGTCAACAACTTTCCCAGCTAAAAAGAGAATCTTGGAACACCGTAGGGCCATAACGAATAGGGATCACAGCTACAGTATAGCTAGCCATTTCTCCACCAAGCATGAGGGAGATTGGGCAAAAGCTGCATTCTTTGGGCTTGATATGGTGAACCAGAATCCCAGAGGGGGCAATCGCCAAGCTGCCCTGGGGAAACTGGAATCTCGTTTCATCCTCTTGGCTGGCACAAAACTCCCTGACAGCCTCAACCAAGTTGAATAAATGTACTCTCATCTATGAATCCTAAGCCTATGACAATACGGCTATGCATGGCAGATGACTCACACCCCACCTCTTCCCTTCTTCCCCCTTCTTTATTGCAATATGTAAACTTTCACATCAACAATTGCCATACAATTTTGTGCTCTGAGTGATTCATTAGTTGTTTGTTTCACAATGTGGTTTATAAGTAATTGCCTAATAAACTGTTATTTTGAATATATTTGGAGAAAGCTTGTGCTAATGATATTTCTCTTTGGACTTTTACAGATACATGTGGCATGTGGCAGAGACCCCATACTGAACAACACACCCCGGTTAAAGTTATGCGCACTGGATTTGTTGGAGATTCCTCTGTCCCTCATTACTCCTAGTATTTCTAGCCAACACTTTGTACAGGTACTGTACCTGATCTCGGGCCACAACCTGGGTCTCTATCAGAGGAGAGCAACCAGCAGAAGAGGCATTAGACCCACACCACTAGATCCATAGATAACACCAATATTAGGTACTATACCTAGATTTTGTCCGGGCTCACAAACCTAATCAGCGTACCAGCTGCCTGACTTGCCCAAAAACTGGTCCTCCAGTAGAGCAGGTAGTGATCGCCATGGGCACTAGACCCAGGTTATAAATGAGGGTCTAAGTGCCCACGTTATAAATGAGGGTCTAGTGCCCACATTTGTAATTGCACACTCTATAAATTTTGCAGGTTGAAATGTAAAGTATTTTTCAATATGCTGACTATACTATACTACTCAGGCACACTCCAATAGGCCCACAGTGGTTAATGGAGTCATTTGATAAGTATATACCAGCAAACCCCCTAAAGTTGAATATAAAGAAAACTAAGATAATCTCAATAGGGCAATATAGACAAGACAGCGAGAATGGAAAGTGCAGGGAATGGCGATTGAAACAGTCAGATCCTACAAATAGCTAGACATTTTATTTGATGACAGAGTGTTGTTTAAGGGTCAATTTAATATTTTGATGGCTATGTCAGCTTTTCACACCTTTGCTTTTAGAACCCTGCACAATAAACTATAATGCCTTAGCTACAAGCATTTATTAAAAATCATGACGGCAAATCTGGTTCCTGCATTAGCATATGGTTTGTTAATATTTCAAGGTCTGGATGTAAAATTATAGGTCTAGTTACAAATTCAGGCTTTTAAATCCATCTTCAAGATGGCCAAAAACATAGGCCATTCAGAAATGTGTTTGGAGTTTGGTCTACAAAGCCAAATTCTAGTGAGACAGACTGTTTTCCTAAAAAGTCTACATGCCCTGTTTCTATCTGAGCCCAGCTCTTTAGATAATTTGTGTTGACAAGAACTTACAAATCATGATTATCCAAAAGTCCAGAGATCTTATTTATCAGTGTGCTGTCATACTTTTAATCATCAGCCTTTTGGGCTCTCAGAAACAAATAAAGTCTCTTTTAAGATCCTTCTAAACAGAGCTACAAATCATCTATCTTTTATATTGAATAAAGAGGCCTTACCGGCAAAAAAGCTTGCTTGGACTATAATTAATACATTTGAAAAGCTAGAGGTCCAGATTTACTTATGGGCACAATTATCACCATATCTGAGGGATGCATTTCTCTACCTAAGACTTGGCAGGTACTCAACTAAGGATAGTACTCCAATCTGGGCCCAGAAATGGCCAACAAACTATTGCAAACTTTGAAGCTCTATAAGAGGATCATTATTCCATATAGTTTGTGTCTACCCTGGTCTATCCCAAGCACAACAAATGTTGTTGAAACCATTGGTTGTTGAATCAGGTGTGAGAACATGCCATCAAGCCAGTTATGTTCTGCTTGTCTGGCAGATTAGTCCCTCTAATTTGTCGATTTATCAAGTTTTTACTTTTGGTGCAAAATAAGTTGATAGTTTCATAATCATTATGAATTTACATGTGGCGTTAGCATATTAAATCTGTGCTACTTGTAATGTAATTTCTCAGTTTTATTTTGCTTGACTTGATAAAATCTAAAAAATTGTATTTTGTTCAAATCTTGTAATTTTGAAATTGTAACAAACAGCGACTGTATTGTGCTGACTCTGGGCTCATTGTATTCAACATTTTAAACTAGTCCGTACTTATTAAAGCACATTGTTACCCTTGAAGCACTTTTTGCTACTTTGAACTAATCCTAGTATAAGGAAAGGAATTATCTTAGAATGGAATTTGTAGCCAGTTTATAAATCTCTCTTTTTTAGATGATATTCTAAACATGCTTGTATTTACTGAAGCACCTTAAAAGTTACTTTGCCTTAATATCTGTCAAGCTGATCTAGGGTCATTTTTTCCACTATGTTAGCATGGGTTGTTACTCTTGAAGCACTTTAGTGATTCTTTGCACACATTTTGCACAAGGACAGCCATTGTTTTAGAAGCAAATGCTACTGACTTTTAAATGTCTCCTTTCAAAGGAGACACAGTTATAGCCAGTCACTATTTTAATTTTTTTAACATTGTTTTATTTGATGGGATTAATGTATTGCTGAGTGAAGTGTAGACATTAATGTTTTATATATATTGTAATTATTTGTATTATTAGGCAATACAATCTACTTACTAACAATTATCTTTATTCAGATGACAAGGAATCCATAAAAGAATAAAACAATAATTAAAAAGACATTACATTTTGAATCAGATTTTAATTTGACAGTGCCTATACTACAATTTTAACAAACAAGAAATTGCTAGGATGAGGAGCACATGAAGTTTGTGCCTAGACTGCCAGTTTCAAAATAGGTAGGAGTCCATTACTCATCAAATAAATCCATCATTCCTTCGGTCACATAGAAACAATTATAAAGTATCAGTACTTGAATAAAATGCTAAGTAAATTTTGCATATGAGCAGAACATTTCTGTATTATTGCCCCTCATGGACCACAAAAAAATAAATAAAAGACATCAATGGTCAACTACAGTGCTAAGACGTTGTGCAAAGAACCAAAAATGTGTCTACATTATTACCATTATTTCATAGATTACATTTTCTAGGTGAGACATAGACGTTCTCCTTCTATTTGCAATTGAAATGTATGAGGATACAGCATAACAGACTGGTGCATTCTTCAATTTACATAAATACTTAAAAGCATCAAGATAATACATCAACCTCATTGATAAAAACAGTGGTTTCAAATAATGCCTTCCAAAATCTATATACAGTTTACAAAACAAAGTAAAATACAGAGTAGATTGATTTGTTTTCCTATCAATCTGACAGTTAAATTTTTTCTAATGCCAAACCCCCATTTTGTGAAAAGCAACCATATAATGTATGATGCCTAGTCAATAACATGTAAAATGAAACTTATTTTGGATGTTTGTTACAAAAATCTAGGGGTCATTAGGATGGCGGGCGGATCCTGTCGGAGAATGTGACCGCCCAGCATTGGTGCGGGGGTGCCGTTCATGACATTAGGATGTGCCCACCACACTGGCGGGCGCATCCTGTATTCTTCACATTGCAGCAGGCTGTGCTCTCTGCACCACCCGCCTGCCATGTTGTGCATGGAACTGCAGGGGGTACAATAGGTACCCCCATGTGCACCCTCACCCCCTAGAATCCCTGGGGGACTGCTACGGGCCCTCAATGGCAAAAAATGCCTGCCTTTCCGTGGCGGCAACCCTGTTGCAATGCTAATACGGATGGCGGTGTCTCCCAGAGGCTGGAAATGATCTTCCAGCAGTTTGAGAACTCTCAACAAATTATGGTATTATTGCAGGCTCAGAATAAGACGTTTATCGGAACATTGGAAAAGTTAGAGAACCATACCATGGGAAAATAATCTGTAGATGCTAGGAATACCCAAAGCTAGTGAAGGTGGTGACTTGAAGCATTTGTGATTTCTCTGATTGAAGATGGTTTGTTCGAGAGTGTGTGTGATATTGATTTTGAAAGAAAGATACAGAGAAAGAACACTTTAGGAGAAACCCTGTCAGATAAAAGACCAGGAGGATATCAGTGAGCTGTCAGACATATTCAGTGAAATAGTAGATTTTGACTAAAGTGCTACAGCCAAAACAGACAGTGTATAATAGCTGCTTCTTCATGATTAAGTCTGAAATATGTTGAGCGACTGAAGGTGGACAGTGAGCCCTTGGACAGAAGATGGAAGAACTCAGCAGACTGGGTGTGAGTTCAAATGAAATTTGAGTAATGAGGGACTACCAGATGCACAATTTTAGGTATGTAGAGGAGGTGGAGGAGGTATTGAAGCTGTGGAGGAGTAAGAAGGAGTAGCAGTATTCATTGCTTTTACCTAATATATGTTGTAGTGACTTAGTATATTGTAGCTAATATGTTTTGATGTTTCTAGGCAGCAAGCGGGGATAAAGAGTATAAAGAAGTAGTAACATTGGAAAAGAGAAAAAATAATGGAGGATGTTTTTTGGGGTATATAGTGAAAACAGTGGTTGAGGGATTTCAAACGGGCATCTCGAGATGCCATCTTGGAAAATGGGGGGATTCCTCCGGGGATGGTGGAGAGTTTGGGATGGGCTCAGAGTGGGGAGCCTTGGGGAAACAATAAAAAATCATTTACTTAACATTTATTCCCTCAGATCGGGCAGATACAGATTCTTGAGGTGGGGACAATTAGGAGGGGCATGTCCATAAGGAACCCCAAGATAGGCTTCATTAGGTGGAACTTTAATGGGCTACGTGGAGTAGGAATCAGAGGTGGGTCTTGGAACATCTTAAGGAGTGTGGAGCTGAAATAATAGTCTTACAGGAAACACACCTCATAAAATCGGAATGTATAGGGATGCTTAAAAAGGTTAGATGGGTCCAGGGTTTTGTGGCAACACAACAGGCAAGTTATTGGAATTGTGTACAAAATAAGTCACCCACATTTGAGTAGACCCACGCATCTGAATGTAATGTCACGATAAGCTGCAAAAGAAGAAAGGCAATCCTCCAGCCTTCCACCTTGTTCCAGAATCCACCATGTCGCAGTCTGCTGTCACATGCATGCAGCTGCTTATCTGGTCTATACATGGCATGTTGACTATTTAAGGCTTTCATGTTATCTGTATTTTCAATCCCGCATCCAAAACTAGTTTGATAGAATGGAGGTATAAAATTTAAATATAAGAGTTATTTTGTATATATTTTTGAATCATTATTCAAGAAGGCCAATAAGACTTTAATCCCTTTGATCCACTGAATTGCTCCTGTTAAATAGAAGCTGCAAAATTAATCCTTTTGTTTGACTTGCTATATGCCAAAAGAGCAAACAAGAACTAAAAGGAAGGTGTATATTTTAAGCCCAGAATTCACCATCCTATTGAAAGATAAATATTAGAACACCAATATGTCCCTGAGTGTTATGGCTTGTCACAAGTGCTTAACCCCATTCCCAACCACTTCTGGATCTCGGCATTATTGCCTGCTCCTTCCACCCCTTGCTAAGGGCAATGCCATTCAGGATGTCATCTGCGCTGCATCATAGAAGCAATACCTCCCAGGAAGGTAGCTGTGACATGTGTGCTGCCCAGCTGTTATTATTCCATCACATGCAAGCATCCCAAAAGCCATGACTACATGCCCCAACTGAGTGGCAAAATACAACAGGATTCAAGAATTTTAAGATTAGAGGACCTCCCATAGGATTCGAGGATCTTGAGGTTTGAGGCTTTACCACTGGATTATAGGGTCCAACGATCTATGAAAGCTACATTCTGGTGCATGATGATATGCTTGGTTTTCCCTCCTGTTGAGAAGAGGAAGCATCTGCCTGGGCTCTTGTTATACTGATGGTCCCACTGTGGGGATATTTGGAATTTTTGGCTGCTCCATTGAACCCACCTTGCACTATGAGGATTCTAAGAAGCCTCTCCCAAGCATATGGGGTGAAGAGGAATTGGGAATCACACACACATTACTGAGGAGCACCCTGTCTTGGACATCGTTTGGATTCATCTCAAGTATTTTAGTCTTGATTTCAGTGGACTTCAAGCTATCACCATGAATATCGCACACCCCATTCCCAGAGATGATGAGCTCATCAACCACTTATGAGCTACCAAGCAACTCTGATCTGACTTCTAGGTACCAATTTGAGGTAATGCTTTTTTGACAGAAAAATGCCCTTGACAACTACAAGAGTCTGGAGATCATTGTACTGTCTAGGCTGTAGACCTTTAATGCAGCATACCTAGATGAGGCTGCGATCTTTAGCTGACTGTCAAGGCCAGCAACTGACAGATGGGCAGGGGTCTGTGGTGTACCTAGACCTCATAGTTGGCGGCGGACATGTGCAGCCTATGCAGCCCAAGATCTAAACTATCAGGCTTGGGAGCCTTCCAAAACTCACACACAGATCAGAGCTTTCCAGGGTCTGACAGGATATTACAGGATATTTGTCAAGGGATATGGCACAACATGAGATAGCTGACTTCTAAAACGAAGCATAAGGAGTTAAAATTGTCTGAGGGGTGTCAGAAGGTCCTTGACACCCTGAAGGAGGCATTGTGAAATGCACTATTCCTCAAGGCATCTGATTCCAGCAAGGAGTTTGTGGTCCAGACAATTGCTTCAGGATATGATAATTGGGCAATATTATCAGCAGATAACTACTATAGAGAGCAGCGTTGGATCACAAAGAGAGAGAGAGAGAGGCCTTTCTTGTGGTTTGATCAGTGAAAAAGCTAAGACTGTACCTGTTTGGGACTACCTTCTGGGTTTATCCACACCACATACCTCTCTGGTGGCTGATGCAAATGAGAGGAGAGCAAGCCAAACTGTCTGGGTAGTTCATTCCCCTACAGGATACAGACTTTACAGTGGAGCACCGACATGGAAATTTACCATGCCAATGCAGATGGTCTTTCCTCTTAGATTATGATAACGGCCAACAGAATGGCTGAGTTATTCCTAACCTTTCACTTGGGAGGGGGCAGTATGAGGACGCACCTCTTTTTGCATGGTTACCCCAACTTTTTGTATACAATTGAGCCTGTTTGTTTGACTGTGCACTGGAACATTACTAACCAGGTCCCAGTGCTTGTGTTCTTACCCCAAAAAATGTAGAAGTGGTGAAAATCTAATTAGCGTATTTAACGCTCCTGTAGGTCTAAGTATATGGTGTCCAAAGTACAGCTATGGCATGAAAAGTTAAATGTCACCTATGAACTTACTTCACTACTGTGATATCTACTAGTGTGACTAGGTAAAAATGACTGCAGGCCTGCCACAGCAGCCTGGCAGCTGCATTTTAAAACTACAACCGGACCTGTCAATATAAACTCTTTTGACAGGGAAAAACATTCCTTTAAATATTAATCCTTCATCCCTATGTTGGCTTTAGAGACCAAAAGGCAGTGTGCATGGTATGTAAAAGAAGAATATGTAAACATTTAAACCTAAGATGTCCATACAGTGACTAGTAACCCAAAAGCAATGTTCAATGCACAAAAGCTGTCTGGTCCATAGAGAAACACTTGGAAGCAATATTAAATATTCATTTTGAAATCTTAGGCTAAAGACCAGCTAGAAACCTCATTCGAGGACTGTTTTTAATAAGTATTATTAAAACACATCTTAATGATGAAGTCAGATTTTAATAAACATTGGGGAGAAGAGAATTGTTGAAAGTTTATCTTTTTCCTGTGTGGAGCTTCAGATGGCTAATTTGCATAAACCTGGCTCCTAGCTGGTAAATAGCCCAGTTGAGGTGTGAAAACGGTTCCCAGAGCAGAAACAGAAGTCTGGGTATGGGGAGGTTCTTTGTTCCTTTGACAGAAAGACCAGTTGGGCTTTTCTGGGGAACTAAATTCACATCATAAGGACCTACCCTGTCAAATAAAGATATAGCTCAAACCTGCACAGGCCTCTCACTTGTCCCACCAGTAAGGCAAGCACCATGCCCCCTGGCGGGAGGGTTGTCTCCAGAACTAGTTTGGAATGACCAAAGAGGAAAGGACTGCTCCATACCATGGCCACACCTCTGTGTAATACAAAATGGATGCAGTATGCAGGGGGGAGGGAGGAAAGGGATAATCTGGTCAGGGAAACTGACATATCAGGGGATCTGATCCACACATCCATGTGAGTGTCATGCTTCATCATTGGGCCACTCCTCATTGGGCTGGTGCTGTAATGCTCAATGGGCCCCTTGGGGGGCCTCTTTTCCGGAGGTTTTTTGAGCAAGAGATGCCGGTGTGAGGTGTAGGGTGGAGGTGCATTAGGTGTAGATTGTTTTTTAGAAATAGCTAAGAGATACACAATTACATTTAATAGGCAGGTTCTCTTGTTATGATTACAGGGCAATGGTTGGATGAATGTAGAAGTAATGGTCCTATCCAGCTCAGAAAATAGTGGGTTGTATGACGGTACAATGCAGGTAATTACTTTGCACGCTTTTGCCACTAATTTTTTAGAGTGCATGTTTGTAACGCAAATATGCTTTTACAATGCATCCAATACCACGCATTGTTTTTATAGTTAAAAACAATGTACTTGTGGGGGGAGACCCCCCAACTTACCTTAAACGCATAGTATTGGCCTGCATTGTAAATGCATATTCGCAGTAAAAATATGCATGCTAAAAAATACGTGGTAAAGGCACAACGAGGTAAAAACCTAATTGTAAAGGCTGTTTCCCAAAATAGTGTGTGTGTAGGTCAACATGTTTCTTGCCTCAAGTGTCGCTATCGATCTGCGCGATTGTTAAGGACCGAAAAATTAAAACTAATCTACTTGTTGTTGAGGAAAATTTATGTAGCAAAAGGTAGCCCAATAATGCAACCAAATTCTCACGGTAAAGTATACCTTGGGGATATCTAAAACCTGACATAAGCTTGGTAAGCTACTGACCCCCTAGGTGGAACAAAAGGTAACCTACCCATTCTCTGACACCCTGGAGGACCTCCATTGTCTGCCCGACTTTCAATTTGGTGAACAGGGTACTCCTTCACATTTGTGTCATAGTTTTCTGTAGGAAGGAGGTGTATTATGTGCTGAAGCTGGTTAGGCTTCACCTTGAAATACTCTCACAAACCCCAAAGACAGTTCTTGGATTTACAATAATAAATCTTTAGCTTAGTCCTGGTTGAGTGGTAAAGAGAAGTCAGGCTTTACTAGAGGAACATGTGTTAAGCATTTCAGAGTATCATCTTGGAAGTCTAATTGCCACCACTTGAAAGAAATGCAACATGAATTTATAAAAATAAAATAGATTTGTATCTTAATTTAGACACCAACATTAATTAGATCAGCTACATATAACCAGATTAGGTATTTTAGAAAAAAATATGAACTACAGCAATTCACTACTCTAGAACTTTTGGAAACCGCTCACTTGCAGGTCGAGATGCGTGGAATCCAAGGAGGGTAAAGGTGTTGCAGGTTCCATACCAAGCCACATCAGTCAGTTCAGTTTTACCTGGCTTGAGAAGTCCAGGTGTAGAGCTGTCATGGCTGTCCTTTGTGCCGAAGCAGGAGCCGCAGGAGAGCTGGTTTTACCACATACATGGTGCTGGTGGTGAACATGGTGCAAAATGTGAGCAATGAAACCAATGCTGATGTAGATTTTGCAGAGTTCCCTTGAGGTGCAAAGTCGAGTAAAGGTGGTGGTTGATGGACTGGGAGCCACTAAGCCTTAGCAGCAAAAAGCAGAGTAGAAAGTTAATTTGATGCCCAAAGGTCCAGGGGAACAGAGTAGCCACCTGAAACTTCATGGAGGTCAGTACTATGTTTCCCACAATCCACTGGACCATCTACTTTTGGGTGATCCATCGGAGGGCTCAATGGCCAATGACTCTTCAGTTCTAGTATGCCTTCTGTTGCGGGGGACTAGTGCCACTAGTGCAGGAGAGTCAGGTAAAGGCTTTGGCATACAAAGGGCCTCCTCTGTCTGGGGTAATTGAACTTTGATCCTGGAAGAACACTGTTTGTGCAGATCCAGGTAGATTGTCACAGGTTCAGAGTATCACCTCTTTTGGTTTGTGCAGCTCTTGTTGTCACAGACATGGGTCTCTTCTTTTGTCTTTGTTGCACATCAGATAAGAACTGAATTTCTGGTGTCAGGGGTATCTCTTAAATCCTATATTTAGGGGTATTAGGGTTGTGAGTGGGAGAGGCCAATGGGCTACTAGACCCAGCAGTTAATCCACGTCTGAAGTGATGACATAGTGTAAGCCAAACCAGACTAATCTCCCACTTTTCATAATGGCAGAAGTCTACCTCAGCTCTACAGAACAGATAGCCCACCCTAGAGGTTTGGCTTGCCTTCTGGGGGGGTCACTTCCTGATAACCTACTTTTTCCCACCTGCCACCTGAAAATGTGCTTGAGGGAGGGAGGAGGGTTTTTTCCTCCTTTGGTAGGTAGCCTGATTGCATATCACAAGTGGTACAGCCTTTGAAGCTCCCGGACTTGATGTGCTGCTTTACTAGCCAGCCTGTCATGAAGGGAGGTGGGACCTCCATCCAATCTAGACCACTGTTTCCGACTCCTGGTAGAGTTCACAGCTAATGGCAGGGACTCATACTCCTGTCTTTGGGGCAGCAAGCAAGGGGTGGCCGCAAGTGCACAGGAAAGGCTGGAGCAACTTCTAAGGTAGCCACCTGGGTGCCTGCCACATCATCCTCGACATGCGATTCCTGTCAGGGCTGATGATAATAAAGCTGCCAACTTCGGGTTCGCCCGGGTTCCAGCCCATGTTATTGTAAGTACTGTCTATCACTTATAGTGTCCTTTAATGGTAAAGGGCACTATAGGGATGTATAAATGTGAACTTACCTGTCCACAACTTTAATATAATGCAGCCTGCCTCCTAGGCTTAGGAGACCTTCCTTAGGGGTGACTGGCATATATTAAAAATAGTGCATTGAATTTGCCAAAAATGGTCACGGCAAAGTCGAGTTCAAGCAGTTTGCACGGCTCCTGCAGTCTGCAATGGCAGGCCTGCTGTCAGTAGTTTGCTTGGGTCACTCTGGGTGGCACAAACAGTGCTCTAGGCCCTGGGGACCCCTTTAGCTCCCATACCCGGGTTACTGCTAGTACCATATACTAAGGACGTACAAGGTGGTTGAAGTCCTTTGCCAATTGGGATTACCAATTCACATATATCAGTCTTAGGCAAAGAGAACTGGCACTGAAGCCTGGGGCCTGGGAAGCAGGCTCCAGTCCACTTTCTGAGTCATAACCATCAGCATTGAGGCAAAAAGTGGGAGGATGACCATAAAAAAGGGTGCTTTCATACATTCCCTGTCCATCAAACTCTAAATCATAGCCTAAATTATCAATAGCTACCTATTTTTTCCTGTGAGTTAAGCATATGCTGCTGACAATCAATGTGACTTGTAGATTACATCTTTTAAACACTTTGGTATTCAGCTATATAAAAATCGCTTAATATTAACGATGAGTGTAGGAAAGTGGTTCATTACTAGGTAGAGGTATTCACCTTCAGCTAGTAATAATACCACAATCACTAATAGGTACAGTCAAGTCTCAGTAAATTAATAGTTGCTCAACCCTTGGTAGTTTGGCAAATGAGCAGTCAGGCTTAACTTAAGGGGTAACCATTAAGAAAATGGGGTAACCCATAAGGCATGGACCTGGGTATATATTGATATAAACAGACAGTGGTCCTGAACCTATAGATTATAATGATTGACTTAATCAATTATTAATCAATACTTTATGCGGAGCAACCCTACCCAGTCTGCTCTATAATACTCAATTGTTTAGTATAATGAGGTTAATCTACACCACGGTTAAAGAAAAATATTTTCTGTTTTATTTTTAAATTTTCTCATTTTTGTTAGTAGTTCATATTTTTTACAATATATCTTTTCAAGAATAGATAAAAACAAGGTGGTTGCCCCAGAAGGAGCGTGCAAAGAAAATATGTGATCAGAAAGGTGAAACAAGTGAGCAGAAAGGAAATACACAGTAGTGGACAAAAAATTATTCACATTATTTAACAACCAATATCGGACATATGATTTGCCGTATTGAGTACCTGGCCGAAACTTTTTAAACCGTTATTGCAATCAGAACATTGTAATACAGAAGCATACGTATCCTAGATGTTTTTTTGCACTATATACAAAGGTGTCAAATAATTGGTCCAAGGTTATATAGTAATAGTGTCGACGTTTCGACTCGTCTTATACCCAAACGGTGATTTGGACCTGGGTATTGCGAGTCTTCATCAGGACTGGAAAAAACAAACGAGGGCAACCAAGGGATTTAATATTAACCCTAAAAAAGAATAGAGTAGGAAATTACTAACCATGGTGAAGATAATTAAAGAAAACTATGACCCACAGGGGGGTAAGGTAGTTTTTCTTACCCTTCAAGATAGAGCAAGCAATGGGAGGTGGTCCAAAGTTACAACTTCCCATCAGATATCCTGTAAGAACAATTAATATCTAGAATATATCTAGGTCTGATATTTGCCAATTCACTTAACATTACCAGTATTAAAGAGGGATTTTTACCTTCAAATCATCTCCTTATCCATGTAGGGAAGGCAATACTTCATATATGCATCATGGCGAGTAGATACCTACAAATAATTTATGATAGTATCAATATACCATAACCATGGAAGGTATAAAGGTTGAAAATAATTCCCAATTGGATTTTAACTTGATATGATTGTCTTTTGTCAAAATCAGGTATGGGGTGCTCCTGTTGATAAAGTCAGGTAGCTGTATAAGGAGACACAACGAGGTCTCACTGAGAATAAACCTTATAACTTTTTTGCCAAAATTCACACTTAACATTAGTCATAGTTACCTTGTTAAAGGTGAATACAATGCACCTAGATAGGTAGGTCTTAATTTTCGGACTCCTACTCCTGAGTTCGGATAACTATTTAAAGGGGGACATGAATAAATGAAATATCACTTATTATATGCCACTTATTATAACATTTAGGGTGTTACAATTTTTAGTCAAGGCTTACCTTATTCCAATATACTGCTTCAAGAACAAGCCTTTAATCAACAGGGACTCCTACTCGTAATTTCGAAATGCTGTGGTAAGGGAGACACAAAAATAGGGTCTCACTCGATGTCTTAGGAGATATCTTACTCCTAACGTAATCGCATTCATAGATTATCTGTGTGTCTCACAATCGACCACACAGAAAAGAATAATCATAGCTTACCCAATTGCCGGTAATTTTTGCTGTGTAAACAGCCAAGCCTCACTGTGCTTGAGGACGCCGCCATATCCGCTAATGCATTTCCGCGTTCCAAATGTACCCAGACTCCCTCATTCAACCGGCATAGAGAGAGGACTGGTTATCGGGGTAGCGTAAAGAAGCGTAAAGAACACCCATACGTGTCCGTTTCGTGATAACTCACATTATGTTGATTATATTTCGGTGTTACAGCAATATTCCCTATTCTGGGATTTAATTTGAAAAATGGGATTTAATTTGAGAGATTGCGGGCGAGTTCTTAAAATCGGCGATCTTTTGAAAACGGCGATTTCCTTGAAAAACGGCAATTGAAAAAAGGCAATTGAAAAAATCCTCAGTCTAATGAGGAAACATTCCATCCTGTCCTGAATGGCAAGGTCTTAAATGTAACACCAATATCCAAAGGATTCGACATTATGGTGGAAATAGAAGAGGGACAATAGTTAATTCCCACTGTGTCTGTGTGCCAGTTCTCATAAAATCAACATAGACCATGACCCGGTGATGACAAAGGGTGCTTGCTGTAGGGTTCCAAGGGGAGCACTGATTATATTTATACATTTGGTTAGGAATCGTATTTTCATATAAAACATTCTATTTTCATATACACATTATAAACATTTGGACAAATAAGAAAATTTTCAAGGACGTACAATTTCACAATTATGAGTAACATAACAATTAGCTTAAAGACGCTTATATACAAATGATAAAGTCATGCATATAGATCAAAAACAATACTGAAAAGGAGTACTGTCATAGCTCGATGGATGACTTCCTTTGCATTTGTTGTGATCACGAAATTATACAGTTCTTATAAGACATTTAGCCACACAGTATTAATATGTTCAGAGCAGAATATTCATATTCCCAACAGTGCCACTTGTTTATTCATTTCCTCAAGTTCATTGAGCCCCTTATTGACCGTATTCAGAGTATATATCCATTTACATTCCCTTCTATTCAGGATGTTATGTGGGTCACCTCCTCGTGGGTTTGCTGTTATTTTTTCAATAACCCACCACCTCAAGCTGTTCTCAGGGTGTTCGAATCTACTGAAATGATCCACCAAAGGAGCACCTTGGACTTTACACCTGATACGGCTCATATGTTGCAGAATCCGGCATTTTATTTTCTGTGTGGTTTGGCCCACATACAGAAATCCGCAAGGACATGAGACTGCATAGATTACCCATGAGGTGTTGCAGTTGGTGTGTTGGGTAAGTTTATATGTCTGATCGTTATGATTAAACATATTGCCCTCTATTGTGAGCGGACAGGCATTACACATCCCACATTTTCTGTGGCCGTCCACTGTTGATGAACCCCATAATGTTGGTTGACTCAAAGATTGTTTTTTGGTAGCAATGATTTTACTAGGTAATCCCGGATATTCCTCCCTTTACGGAATGCGTGTAAAGCTGGTGGGATCCCCCCCAGTTCACCACTGATCAAATGCCAATGACGATTCACACATTTCTTAATGGCATTGCTTTTAGTATTGAATGTCGTCACACAAACAAACCTTTCTTCCTTTGGTTTTTGGGTAATGTGAAGTAAGTGCTCACGATGGTTATGCCAGGCCCGTTTTCTGGCTTTTTTAAGGAGCCTAGCGGGATAACCACGTTCACTCAATCTCGACATCAGAGTTGCAGATTCCTCTAGATAATCATCCTTTTTAAAGCAATTCCGTCGCAGCCTCAGGAATTGCCTGACTGTGGTGTAGGTTTACCTCATTATACTAAACAATTGAGTATTATAGAGCAGACTGGGTAGGGTTGCTCCGCATAAAGTATTGATTAATAATTGATTAAGTCAATCATTATAATCTATAGGTTCAGGACCACTAACTTAGGAGGTAGGTATGTGTAAAGCATTTATTATCACCAAAACAGTAAATAAGTAAAAGTCACAACACAATAAAAATCTAACACTAATTTATAGAAATAGAGAGAATTTTTATCTTTGAAATGATGCCAAAATGACAAATATCCAAGTTAGGGAAACAGAAATATGAATTTCTAAAGATTAAATAAAAAAATTGTGCATTCTAGCACCAAAAAGCTTAAAGCTTCACTCGCTGCTATCTAGTCGCACTGGGCCGGGACAAAATCAAAATGTTATGCCAACCACGATGAACGGCAGGTCGATTGGCTGAGTACTAGGTCCGGGTAAAAAGTTTCCCTTCAAACTTAAGCTTTTTCTTGGAGCTTTTCTCTCGACGTCAAGTCCTCAGGTTCCTCGGATCCGGAGTTCAAATTGACGATGGCAGGTTGCTGCAACGCAATGCGTAAGTGAACATCTGGTAGTCTTTGTCAAACAGTGCGGTCAAGCTGATTCGTGATTCGACATCAGCAGGTTGACTCTCGACGACGACCCGGTATCCCCCTGGAACCTTTTAGCAGAACTTTGTAAAAAGGTTCCAAACTTTCCAGAGTGTTCCTCATGGTTTACATTGAATAGAGAAGAGTCCGGTAGCACCAGCCAGTGGGTAAAAGACTCTAAATTGCCTCTTGGTAGCAAGGACTCAATCTCCCGCAATACACCAGTGCAGTCCAGGAAAATCAAGTTGTAGCTGGACAGCTGGGGTATTCCTCCCTTTGTCTGCTGCAGGTGAATTCTTCCATCACTTTTCTATCTGTTGCTGCTCAGCAAGTCCACTCCTTTTTCCTTTGAGTCAGATGCAGTTCTTTCTGGATGGAGTCTTGAGAGTGCAGCATGTGCAGTCCTTCAGAGTGCATGCCTTCTGTGGTGCAGTCCAAGGGTCCAGCAGGGTAGTCCTTCTTCTTCCTTTGTTCCAGGCAGTGTTCCGAGGGGTCCTACATAACTCCCATATTTATCTTCCATTCTGGGGTGAAGTGACCTCCCTCTGCTATGACTACGAATTGTGGCATATGTTTGACACATAATGCACTGTTCTCTAAATATCCAAATGCGGCAATTTTCTCCTCAGAGTGTGGTTCTGTGTAGCCTAATCCAGAAGTGTATCTAACATCTGACAACACTTCCTTCCAGCCCTTTCCTAAATATAATTAGGGGGACAAATCTGGCTGGGGAGCAAGGAAGTGAGGATCGCCTGGGTCCTGTGACATTGTTCTCCTGCCTTTGAAGTCCAGCCGCCTTCCTCTCCCTGGCTTCTCCAGAAAGCACATTTTCTTCCACCAAATGACTATATTGTTTCAGCCCCAGGCTTCTTCACACCTACTCAGGTATAAGGTTGACTCAGGCTCTCAAAGACTGGCCAATCAGTAGAGGCTACTACAGGGCTACTTTATCAACTTCAGGTAGTGAGTTCTAAAACTACTTTCCTGACATAGTTATAATAAATCTGCGCTTAGCATGTTGTTGGATTTATTGTAACCATTATTTTGATACTTTGATTGATTTTCCTAGCTAGCTCTCAAGTAAAGGTAGATTTTACAAATGTACTAAATCATTCTCATGATAGCCTGGAGGGCTAGCAGCACCACACTAAAGAAAAACTACATTGGCTGTTTTTCCCTACCAGGGCACATAGAACAACTTTTATATTGTCTCTGCTTTCAATAACAATGCACCCACCCTTGGGGCACTTAGGGCAGACCTTAAGGGTGACTTATAAGTAATAAAAAGGTCGTTTAGGACTTTGAAAGTACTTTACATTTCAAATTCAAATTTGGACATATTGTTATTTTGAAACCAGCCTGCTAGGCAGGCCCCTGGCTTTTAAAAGACTTCATACACCACAGCAGTGCACACTTAATTGAATTAAGTCCACTGGGCATCTAAACCTACATGCTCTACCATATACTAGGGACTTACAGGTAGGTTGTCTTGAACAATTAGGATTATACCAAATCTATACTACTATTATAAAGAGAGAACTGTGTCCTTTGAGCCAGGTAAACTCGAAAAGTACACCACCAATCCAAACACCCAAGACAACCTTGGAAACCTCAGGGCAAGCGGAAGGACATAGGCTATATAAAAATAAAAAATATACGTTCTTTAAAAAATTTAGGAATAAAAAAAAGTAGTCCCTTGCAAGTAGCGCCGGCCGCGACGTGCGTGATGACATCGGGAGCGCGGGGAGGAGCGGCGTTCAGGAGCAAGAAGAGCTGCGGACAAGCGGGGAGGAGCCGCGAGCTGCGGACAAGCGGTGAGGAGCGGCGGAGAGTGGAGCGGTAAACTCAGCAGCGCTGGGAGGAGCGGCGGCTGAGGTAAGTAAAGCAGCAGCGGGTGCGCACCGAGGGACGGGTGTGTGCCATGAGTGCTCGCAAGCCTTTTACTCAAAGTCGGGATGTCGGGGGAAACAGCGGACAAGAGCCGCGGGTGCGCACCGAGGGACGGGCGGAGGGACGGGCGGGGGCCATGAGTGTTCTGAAGCCTTTTCCTCAAAGTCGGGATGTCGGGGGGAACAGTGGACACGAGCGTGGGCAGAAGTGGCCAGGACCAACAAAACCGGAGCAAGGAAACACTGTAAGTACGCTCTGCTGCTCCCGGCCACTCTACTGCGCCTCTCCTGCTGCGATGCTGCCCCCAGCCACCTTCTGCCCCGGGCAACGCCGGGGCGGGCTGCTAGTATCATATACATCTAGAGGAAAGAGCACCGGTTCTGGTCCTGGTTAGCTGTCCCCAGGGCTCTTTCAGAGTCAGTAATCACCAGTAGTAGTCAAAAATTGGTCGTGATCAGGGCAAAAATTATGACTTTCCTACAATGAGACACATAATAACACTTTGCTGTCTCTATGTATAAAACATTCTATACAGTGCCCCCTCCCCTTCACTCTCTTATGCTACCAGAAAAATAAACAAAAAGATATGCTTTCATTTTCAAGAATGATGCACCATCAGGATTCAAGCAAGCCGGGCCGAAGACGGCTGAAATGCCAGAAACCGGTCCCCGGTAGCTTGTCTCCTTTCTGGTGAAGAATTGGCTTGGTAGTTTAGTCTGCCCTGTTCCCATGATGCACTGGGCCAGGGACAGACTGATTTGCATATAGCTAGGTTCTGAGCTGGGATGGTGCAGTGAGATAAATAACGGTGATGGATCAAGCCCTGATCTTTGGACTGGGTAAGAGTGGTCTGCTTAATTCAGACACTCTGTTCATCACCACCCCCTTTTCTGAATTCATTTTCAAGAAGTCATTGACTTACATCCCCTATGTGTCTTCATTATTATCTATATGGAATGCTGCTTACTCTGATAATGTCAGCAAGCTTGCCCTTTATAAGCATGTGTCTATAACGGAATACTAATGTTCAATGCATTTTCTCTATACTGAGGAGATCAATTTTTTTAAGGTCACATCAGTGGTTTCCCCAGAACAAGATTTCCGTGCATTCCTTTGCAGCATCAGACTGGGATAGAAAATAGGCCCAGGCAACAAATTAAAATGGCCCCCATTAGTGAAGTAGAAAACTAAAAAAGTGGCCCATGTGTGTAAAAGGAGGCAGTGTTGGACTTGTAAAGACTTGGGGCCTCATTTATGAGGCCTTGCTTCAGTTTTGCGCTTCCAATGCGTCACTTTTTGTGACGCATCAGCGGCGTAAAACAAGCCTCCTGTTGCGCACTATTTACAAAGTGACGCATCTAAGCAGATGCGTCACTTTGTAAACCCCTGCGCTACATTATACCTGCGTCAGGTATAATGAATGCAGGGGGGCGTTCCCCTGCAAAAAGCCTTGTAGAAGCGACGCAGTGAAATCTATGAGATTTCACGGCGTCACTTCTAGGACGCTGTTGCGTCAAAATCTTGCGCCTGCCTCACAGCAGGCGTAAGACTGATACAGGCACTAACAACATGGAACTTGCCCATGTGAAAGTACACATTGCTGGAGTTGCGTCACTTTTGTGACACACTCCACAATGTGTCACTTTTGCGCCTACAGATACGTCAGAAATACTGACGTATCTGTAACTCCTTGCGACATGATGCGTCATACTGTAAATATGACGCATCGTTAGTGTTGCAGGGAGAGCGCAGTGAAAAGTGATGCATCCCTGTTTTCACGCAGTGATGCGTCACTTTTCATAAATGAGGCCCTTGCTATTTATCTATTTTGAGAGGTGTGGAAAACTGCATGCATTTGTGCTTATTACAGGCAATGTTTGTTTTAAGATCAGGGAAATAAACAAAAAAAACGGAACCAGACGACTATAAACCAGGCCCACAAACAGCCCAAAAAAGCCCACTCTCTAACCTGTCAGACCAACCCACCGCCACTGCCTGATTACCCTCTAGGCCAGTCCGACCCTGTTTTTTATTATTTTAGAGCACTTAATTTTTATCACTTTTCCACTGCTTTACTGCTAATGTAGATCTTGAGAAATATATTTGTATAAATACATACACGTTTAGTGTACAATTTTAGCAGCAGCAGAAAGAATGCAGCACTGCCTATCCGTTTGAGAGAGCTTCAGAGTTCTTTTTCTGTTATCATAAGCTGGTATTTCCAAACGTTTTAACTTAGGCTGCAAATAATGATGCACATGCAGCACATCAGGGGGTCAATTTATCGACACTTTGCATCAGATTGTGTCACAAAAGTGAGGCAAAGCCAGCACAAAATGTGTCGTGATTTTACTTTCCAACACAAATTCTGATTTGTGCTGAAAGATTTCCTAAATTAAGGCAAAACAGCACTATGCACCACTTTCCACCTCAGATACTTTGTATAAGTGGTACATGGGCAGTCTGAGGCAACAACATATGGGCCGATGCAAATCCCTATTACTAATACTGGTAGAAATGGATTTGTGCCAAAATCATAAGCTTCCTTGAGGCACACATTACGTGGAGACATGATTTATTTTCCTAAAACCTTTCAAACTTTGCATGCACTGCACTGTACAAGTACAATATGGGAAAAGTATTAATGCACTTTTTTGTACAGAAAGCGTTCCCTTTCAGGAGAAAATATATGCCTAACAGAACAGAAACACCCTTACCACTATGGTGCATGGGTGCCACTGTTGGTGCATGGCAGAAGGAGCTGCCCATGCAGGTAAGAACAGTGGGGCGGCGGGGCCAGGTGACTGACTACGATTAGGGCAATTTATTTATTTATTTAATTTTCTCTTGTGGTCGTCTGTCGAATCCCCCCCCCCCCCCAAAACAGGCCGCACCACTCTTGCCGCTCGTGCATGGCAGCCTCAAATGACCCAGTGCTGTGGGAGGGAAAAACAACACCTTATGTTTTTTAGATAGGTCAGCTACATATAACCAGATAAAGTATTTTAGAAGAAAATATGAACTACAGCAATTCACTACTCTAGAACTTTTGGAAACCGCTCACTTGCAGGTCGAGATGCGTGGAATCCAAGGAGGGTAAAGGTGTTGCAGGTTCCATACCAAGCCACATCAGTCAGTTCAGTTTTACCTGACTTGAGAAGTCCAGGTGTAGAGCTGTCATGGCTGTACTTGGTGCGGAAGCGGGAGCCGCAGTAGAGCTGGTTTTACCACATACATGGTGCTGGTGGTGAACATGGTGCAAAATGTGACCAATGAAACCACTGCTGATGTATATTTTGCAGAGTTCCCTTGAGGTGCAACGTCGAGTAAAGGTGGTGGTTGATGGACTGGTAGCCACTAAGCCTTAGCAGCAATAAGCACAGTAGAACGTTAATTTGATGCCCAAAGGTCCAGGGTAACACAGTAGCCACCTGAAACTTCATGGAGGTCAGGACTATGTTTCCCACAATCCACTGGACCATCTACTTTTGGGTGATCCCTCGGAGGGCTCAATGGCCAATGACTCATCAGTTCCAGTATGCCTTCTGTTGCGGGGGACTAGTGCCACTAGTGCAGGAGAGTCAGGTAAAGGCATTGGCACACAAAGGGGTCCCTCTGTCTGGGGTAATTGAACTTTGGTCCTGGAAGAACACTGTTTGTGCAGATCCATGTATATTGTCACAGGTTCAGAGTATCACACCTTTGGTTTGTACAGCTCTTGTTGTCACAGACATGGGTCTCTTCTTTTGTCCTTGTTGCACGTCAGATCAGAACTGAACTTCTGGTGTCAGGGGTATCTCTTAAATCCTAGATGTACGGGTATTAGGGTTGTGAGTGGAAGAGGCCAATGGGCTACTAGCCCCAGCAGTTAATCCACGCCTGAAGTGATGACATAGTATAAGCCAAAACAGACTAATCTCCCACTTTTAATAATGGCAGAGGTCTACCTCAGCTCTACAGACCAGATAGCCCACCCTAAACGTTTGGCTAGCCTTTCGGGAGGGGGGTTCACTTCCTGATAACCTAATTTACCCACCTGCCGCCTGAAAATGTGCTTGAGGGAGGGATTAGGGTTGTTTCCTCCTTTGGTAGGTAGCCTGATTGTTTATAACAGGTGGTACAGCCTTTGAAGCTCGCCAATTTGATGAGCTGCTTCACTAGCCAGCCTGTCATGGAGGGAGGTGGGACATCCATCCAATCCAGGCCACTGTTTCTGACTCCTGGGAGAGTTCACAGTTCCTGGCTGGGACTCATACTCCTGTCTTGGGGCAGCAAGCAAGGGGTGGCCGCAAGTGCACAGGAAAGGCTGGGGCAACTTCTAAGGTAGCCACTTGGGTGCCTGCCACATCATCCTCGACATGAGATTCCTGTCAGGGGTGATGATAATAAAGCTGCCAACTTCGGGTTCACCCGGGTGCCAGCCCATGTTATTGTAAGTACTGTCTATCACTTATAGTGTCCTTTAATGGTAAAGGGCACTATAGGGATGTATAAATGTGCACTTACCTGTCCACAACTTTAATATAATGCAGCCTGCCTCCTAGGCTTAGGAGACCTGGCATATATTAAAAATAGTGCATTGAATTTGCCAAAAATTGTCACGGCAAAGTCGAGTTCAAGCAGTTTGCACTGTTCCTGCAGTCTGCAATGGCAGGCCTGCTGTCAGTAGTTTGCTTGGGTCACTCAGGGTGGCACAAACAGTGCTCTAGACACTGGGGACCCCTTTAGCTCCCATACCCGGGTTACTGCTAGTACAATATACTAAGGACGTACAAGGTGGTTGAAGTCCTTTGCCAATTGGGATTACCAATTCACATATATCAGTCTTAGGCAAAGAGAACTGGCACTGAAGCCTGGGGCCAGGGCAGCAGGCTCCAGTCAACCTTCTGAGTCATAACCATCAGCATTGATGCAAAAAGTGGGAGGATGACCATAAAAAAAGGGTGCTTTCATACATTCCCTGTCCATCAAACTCTAAATCATAGCCTAAATTATCAATAGCTACCTATTTTTTCCTGTGAGTTAAGCATATGCTGCTGACAATCAATGTGACTTGTAGATTATATCTTTTAGTCCTTCAAGGGTAATGTCATCTCTTTCTTCTTCCCAGCTTGATGTATTGAGTACTACTAAATTTAGTCACAATATGTGTTACTGACAGTGCTTAGAAATAGCAAACCCTTTGGTATTCGGCTATATAAAAATCGCTTAATATTAACGATGAGTGTAGGAAAGTGGTTCATTACTAGGTAGAGGTATTCACCTTCAGCTAGTAATAATACCACAATCACTAATAGGTACAGTCAAGTCTCAGTAAATTAATAGTTGCTCAACCCTTGGTAGTTTGGCAAATGAGCAGTCAGGCTTAACTTAGGAGGTAGGTATGTGTAAAGCATTTATTATCACCAAAACGGTAAATAAGTAAAAGTCACAACACAATAAAAATCTAACACCAATTTATAGAAATAGAGAGTATTTTTATATTTGAAGTGATGCCAAAATGACAAATATTCAAGTTAGGGAAACAGAAATATGAATTTCAAAAGATTAAATAAAAAATTGTGCATTCTAGCACCAAAAAGCTTAAAGCTTCACTTGCTGCTATCTAGTCGCACTGGGCCGGGTCAAAATCAACATTTTAGGCCAACCACGATGAACGGCAGGTCGATTGGCTGAGTACTAGGTCCGGGTAAAAAGTTTCCCTTCAAACGTAAGCTTTTTCTTGGAGCTTTTCTCTCGACGTCAAGTCCTTAGGTTCCTCAGATCCGGAGTTCAATTTGACGATGGCAGGTTGCTGCAACGCAATGCCTAAGTGAACATCTGGTAGTGTTTGTCAAACAGTGCAGTCAAGCTGATTCGTGATTCGACATCAGCAGCTTGACTCTCGACGAAGACCCGGTATCCCCCTGAAACCTTTTAGCAGAACTTTGTAGAAAGTTTCCAAACTTTCCAGACTTGTTCCCCATGGTTTACATTGGATAGAGAAGAGGAGTCCGGTAGCACCAGCCAGTGGGTAAAAGACTCTAAATTGCCTCTTGGTGGCAAGAACTCAATCTCCCGCAATACACCAGTGCAGTCCAGGAAAATCAAGTTGCAGCTGGACAGCTGGGGTATTCCTCCCTTTGTCTGCTGCAGGTGAATTCTTCCATCACTTTTCTATCTGTTGCTGCTCAGCAAGTCCACTCCTTTTTACTTTGAGTCAGATGCAGTCCTTTCTGGATGGAGCCTTGAGAGTGCAGCATGCGCAGTCTTTCAGAGTGCAGGCCTTCTGTGGTGCAGTCCGAGGGTCCAGTAGGGTAATCCTTCTTCTTCCTTTGTTCCAGGCGGTGTTCCGAGGGGTCCTACATAACTCCCATATTTATCTTCCATTCTGGGGTGAAGTGACCTCCCTCTGCTATGACTACAAATTGTGGCATATGTTTTACACATAATGCACTGTTCTCTAAATATCAAAATGCAGCAATTCTCTCCTCAGAGTGTGGTTCTGTGTAGCCTAATCCAGAAGTGTATCTAACATATGACAACACTTTGTTCCAGCCCTTTCCTAAATATAATTAGGGGGACAAATCTGGCTGGGGAGCAAGGAAGTGAGGATCGCCTGAGTCCTGTGACATCTGTTCTCCTGCCTTTGAAGTCCAGCCTCCTTCCTCTCCCTGGCTTCTCCAGAAAGCAAATTTTCTTCCAACAAATGACTATATTGTTTCAGCCCCAGGCTTCTTCACACCTACTCAGGTATAAGGTTGACTCAGGCTCTCAAAGACTGGCCAATCAGTAGAGGCTACTACAGGGCTACTTTATCAACTTCAGGATAGTGAGTTCTAAAACTACTTTCCTGAAATAGTTATAATAAATCTGCCCTTAGCATGTTGTTGGATTTATTGTAACCATTATTTTGATACTTTGATTGATTTTCCTAGCTAGCTCTCAAGTAAGGGAAGATTTTAACAAATTTACTAAATCATTCTCATGATAGCCTAGAGGGCTGGCAGCACCACAATAAAGAAAAACTACATTGGCTGTTTTTCCCTACCAGGGCACATAGAACAACGTTTATATTGTCTCTGCTTTCAATAACAATGCACCCTACCCTTGGGGCACTTAGGGCAGACCTTAAGGGTGACTTATATGTAATTAAAAGGTAGTTTAGGACTTTGAAAGTACTTTACATTTCAAATTCAAATTTGGACATATTTTGAAACCAGCCTGCAAGGCAGGCCCCTGGCTTTTAAAAGACTTCATACACCACAGCAGTGCACACTTAGTTGAATTAAGTCCACTGGGCATCTAAACCTACATGCCCTACCATATACTAGGGACTTACAGGTAGGTTGTCTTGAACAATTAGGATTATACCAAATACCATATACATCTAGAGGAAAGAGCACAGGTTCTGGTCCTGGTTAGCTGTGCCCAGGGCTCTTTCAGAGTCAGTAATCACCAGTAGCAGTCAAAAATTGGTGGTGATCAGGGCAAAAATGATGACTTTCCTACAATGAGACACATAATGACACTTTTCTGTCTCTATGTATAAAACATTCTAAACAGTGCCCCCTCCCCTTCACTCTCTTATGCTGCCAGAAAAATAAACAAAAAGATGTGCTTTCATTTTCAAGAAGTCATTGACTTACATCCCCTGTGTCTCTTCATTAATATCTATATGGAATGCTGCTTACTCTGATAATGTCAGCAAGCTTGCCCTTTAAAAGCATGTGTCTATAACGGAATACTAATGTTCAATGCATTTTCTCTATACTGAGGAGATCAATTTTTTTAAGGTCACATCAGTGGATTCCCCAGAACAAGATTTCCGTGCATTCCTTTGCAGCATCAGACTGGGATAGAAAATAGGCCAAGGCAACAAATTAAAATGGCCCCCATTAGTGAAGGAGAAAACTAAAAAAGTGGCCCATGTGTGTAAAAGTAGGCAGTGTTGGACTTGTAAAGACTTGGGGCCTCATTTATGAGGCCTTGCTTCAGTTTTGCGCTCCCAATACGTCACTATTTGTGATGCATCAGCGGCGTAAAACATGCCTCCTGTTGCGCACTATTTACACAGTGACGCATCTAAGCAGATGTGTCACTTTGTAAACCCCTGCGCTACATTATACCTGCGTCAGGTATAATGAATGCAGGGGGGCGTTCCCCTGCAAAAAGCCTCGTAGAAGTGACGCAGTGAAATCTATGAGATTTCACTGCGTCACTTCTAGGACGCTGTTGCGTCAAAATCTTGCGCCTGCCTCACAGCAGGCGTAAGACTGATCGCATCTCTCCTGAGGCGGAAGCCGGGAGGCCAAACCCACGAATTTAAAAATTACTACCTGAATCTCACAAGCGCCGCTTTTTAATAGCGCTTTGCGCCTTTTAAAACACTTTCACTTGTTGTTTTAGCGTGTCACTGCTTATACTGTTTATAACTTGTGGCAGAAGTCAAATTTCACTTTCTGACCGTAGCGAGCCGCTTTCTCATGCAGAATAATTGCATGACTTGAAGCTTCTCAGGGCTCCCGGTCTCCCTTAGCAACACCCCTCGAGGCACTGACTCCACGGGCGCCATCTTTGAAGGGGGATTGGACAGCGCTCTAGTGGCTGGGCGACTTGGCCCCAACCACTACAAAAGAGCTCCCAACCAGCTCCTCTCCATTCCCTGATCGCATCTCTCCTGAGGCGGAAGCCGGGAGGCCAAACCCACGAATTTAAAAATTACTACCTGAATCTCACAAGCGCCGCTTTTTAATAGCGCTTTGCGCCTTTTAAAACACTTTCACTTGTTGTTTTAGCGTGTCACTGCTTATACAGTTTATAACTTGTGGCAGAAGTCAAATTTCACTTTCTGACCGTAGCGAGCCGCTTTCTCATGCAGAATAATTGCATGACTTGAAGCTTCTCAGGGCTCCCGGTCTCCCTTAGCAACACCCCTCGAGGCACTGACTCCACGGGCGCCATCTTTGAAGGGGGATTGGACAGCGCTCTAGTGGCTGGGCGACTTGGCCCCAACCACTACAAAAGAGCTCCCAACCAGCTCCTCTCCATTCCCTGATCGCATCTCTCCTGAGGCGGAAGCCGGGAGGCCAAACCCACAAATTTAAAAATTACTACCTGAATCTCACAAGCGCCGCTTTTTAATAGCGCTTTGCGCCTTTTAAAACACTTTCACTTGTTGTTTTAGCGTGTCACTGCTTATACTGTTTATAACTTGGGGCAGAAGTCAAATTTCACTTTCTGACCGTAGCGAGCCGCTTTCTCATGCAGAATAATTGCATGACTTGAAGCTTCTCAGGGCTCCCGGTCTCCCTTAGCAACACCCCTCGAGGCACTGACTCCACGGGCGCCATCTTTGAAGGGGGATTGGACAGCGCTCTAGTGGCTGGGCGACTTGGCCCCAACCACTACAAAAGAGCTCCCAACCAGCTCCTCTCCATTCCCTGATCGCATCTCTCCTGAGGCGGAAGCCGGGAGGCCAAACCCACGAATTTAAAAATTACTACCTGAATCTCACAAGCGCCGCTTTTTAATAGCGCTTTGCGCCTTTTAAAACACTTTCACTTGTTGTTTTAGCGTGTCACTGCTTATACTGTTTATAACTTGTGGCAGAAGTCAAATTTCACTTTCTGACCGTAGCGAGCCGCTTTCTCATGCAGAATAATTGCATGACTTGAAGCTTCTCAGGGCTCCTGGTCTCCCTTAGCAACACCCCTCGAGGCACTGACTCCACGGGCGCCATCTTTGAAGGGGGATTGGACAGCGCTCTAGTGGCTGGGCGACTTCGCCCCAACCACTACAAAATGAAATCCTCATCTCGTCCGCGCAGCGGGCGGGCGCAGCGGGCGCGCCAGAGGCAAGCCCGTCTGGGCCCGTCCGGGCCAGGCCGGGCACAGGGCCATCCACTATGCCCAATTTTCATAATCAGCGAATCATCCATTCCCGGGACTACCTCCTACAATTTGACACAGCCTCACCTACCGTTACCCCTTCACCCCCGCCGCCGGGCCAACCCCCACAGATAGCCACTTGCCACTCACCTTACCTTGTTAGCCTTGCCCTTCTCAACTGTAGATCCGCTTACAAACACTCTCTAGAAATTAAAATCTTAATCCAAGATACCAATCTGGACATACTTTTCCTTACGGAAACCTGGTTTACACCCCATTCAGAAGCTGACATGGTGAATATGTTACCAAATGGTTACCTGATTCAACATCTTAACAGACCAAAGGGAAAAGGAGGCGGTATAGCGATTGTTTACCGTAACTCCATTAATTGCAGGATACAAGAAGGAGGAATCGATGACTGCGAAAGCGCCCTCTTTTCCCTCCAAATTACTCCTAACAAATCCCTCTCGGGTACCCTCGTATACCGTCCTCCTGGCAACTTAGGAAATTTTGCTGGGTCACTCCTTGACTTCACGACTTCATCCTGCACCACATCCTCCAATTTTATCTTGCTGGGAGACCTGAATCTCCACTTTGAGGATAGATCAGACAGCACCGTTAAGGACATTATTTCTGAACTAAAATCACTGGACTTACATCTCTTAAATTCGGAGGTAACCCACACCAAGGGCCATCTGCTAGACCCTATCTTCTCCAACTTGTCTAAAATAGAAACACGACCAACCCTCCCATTACCATGGTCGGATCACTTCCTCATCCCATTTATTTGGCAAATTGACCCCAACACCCCCCTAACGTCATCAGCAAGAGAACATGACAGAATCTGGTCCAAACTCTCACTTGAGCGCTGGACCCAAGAATTGATAAGCTCGGCCCCCTCTGCTCTCTCTGACCCCATAAAAGCAGACGAAAATTTCACTAAATGGCTCACATCAACTCTGGATACAGTTGCTCCCAAAAAAAATATAACTAAAAAAAACACCACCTTCAAATCCCCATGGTACTCCCAAGAATTGAAGAACCTTAGAAAATTATGTAAGATAAAAGAGCGAAACTGGAGGAAAAATTGGGACCCCATCATTAAAGATGAATATAAAAAAGCAATGAGAACTTACAAATTAGCACGAAAATCAGCACAATCATCTTTCTTCAATGAAAAAATAAAAAATGCTTCCAACTCATCCAGAGAGACCTATAAAATCTTCAAAGAGCTACTCAAAATCCCTAATCCACCCTCCTCTGAGCAACCCACAATTTCCAGATGCAATCAAATTGCATCCTTTTTTCAGAACAAAATCATTAATATTTTACAAACCCTCCCACCCATAACGAACAATGAACCCCCTGAGGAACAGGTGCCCTTCACAACTGGCCCGACCTTAGATAGCTTTCACCAACTGTCCAACGAAGACTTCCTAAAAACTCTTTCAGGCATGAAAAGTGGCTCACCCATCGATCCTGCCCCTATCCGTATCCTCAAACAAATTGGCCCTGTCATTTCACACCTAGCAACAAATCTTATCAATGCCTCCCTTACTCAAGGAGTAGTCCCCCCAAACTGGAAACATGCGATCGTCAAAGCCCTTCAAAAAAAGCCAGGCCATGACCCCTCAGACTTTTCGAACCTGCGCCCAATCTCTCTCTTACCAGGTATGAGTAAGATTGCAGAGAAACTAGTCAACCAGCAACTATCTAACTTTCTTGAAAGTAACAATCTCCTACGCCCATCACAAACAGGTTTTCGCCCCGGGCAGGGGACAGAGACCGCCCTGGTAAAGGTAGTCGAGGAAGCCAGATGCATTTTGGATTCAGGGGGATCGGTGTTACTGATCCTCCTGGATCTAAGCGCTGCATTTGACACGGTGGACCATAAGATCTTGATCCAGCGACTACTCAACCTGGGAGTGAGAGACAAGGCACTCAGCTGGCTTTCATCGTTCCTGAAGGACAGAACCTTCCAGGTCTGTGAAGGGAATATAAGATCAGACCCATTCCACCTCCAGTGTGGGGTTCCACAGGGCTCTTCATTGAGCCCCACACTATTTAACACCTACATGGCCCCCCTGGAGGATGTGGTAATTCCCTTTGGGATAACAGCTGTAACATACGCCGACGACACCCAAATGGTTGTGTCTTTTTCCCTTGAAGGTGAAAAAATAAAAAACCTCCATGATTGCCTTGAGGGAATCTACAAGTGGATGTCTAAATCAAGGCTGAAACTCAATGGCTCCAAGACCGAGCTCATGTTGCTGGGTCACCAATTATCACCTCTCCCGTCCGCCATGTGGCCCTCTTGCCTAGGTCCCCTTCCTCAGCCCAAGACGGAACTCAAGAGTTTAGGCTTCTGGATAGAACAGGATTTATCCATGAAGACACAGGCCAAAAAAACTGCCGGCACTTGTGTCGGCCTACTCCGTTCAGCCAGGAAGATTCTCCCTCCGCTCCCCGCACAATCTCAAAAACTGCTGATACAGGGACTAATACTATCGAGGTTAGATTATAGTAACGCCCTCTTCCTGGCAGCCCCAGAAGCTACCTTTAATGTTCTCCAAAGGACACAGAATGCCGCTGCTCGGATACTGACAGGAACACCTCGGAGACTCTCTGCCAAACCAGCACTAAAGGCACTCCATTGGCTGCCGATTCGAGAAAGAGTCATATTCAAGGCCCTATGCACCACCCATAGGGCCCTGCAAAACCTAGGGCCACCAATGCTTAAGACCATGATCTACCCCTACAAACCCAATAGGCCCCTCCGCTCCTCTCAAAGGAACCTGGCTACGGTCCACAGAGCAAAGAAAGCCCGCACTGGAGGACGCCGCTTCTCGGTCACAGCCGCTACTCTTTGGAACGCGCTTCCAACTCAGCTTCGGGCCGAACCCAACTACATGAAGTTCCGAAAACTACTCAAAATGCACCTCTTCCCACAATAAACTCCTCTCCCTTCTTTTACCCTTTGTCCCCCCCCTCTTCCTCCCCTCAGCTGTATATGGAATCTCAGCGCTGGGACGCTCTCGGGCAGCCATGCGCTATACAAATCCTGCTTTCATTTCATTCATTTCATTTCAAGACTAACGCAGGCACTAACAACATGGAACTTGCCCATGTGAAAGTACACATTGCTGGAGTTGCGTCACTTTTGTGACACACTCCAGCAATGCGTCACTTTTGCACCCACAAATACGTCAGAAATACTGACGTATCTGTAACTCCTTGCGACATGATGCGTCATACTGTAAATATGATGCATCGTTAGTGTTGCAGGGAGAGCGCAGTGAAAAGTAACGCATCCCTGTTTTCACGCAGCGATGCGTCACTTTTCATAAATGAGGCCCTTGCTATTTAGGTATTTTGAGAGGTGTGGAAAACTGCATGCATTTGTGCTTATTACAGGCAATGTTTTCTTTTAAGATCAGGGAAATAAACAACAAAAAAACAAACCCAGACGACAATAAACCAGGCTCACAAACAGCCCAAAAAAAGCTCACTCTCTAACCTGTTAGACCAACCCACCGCCACTGCCTGATTACCCTCTAGGCCAGTCCGACCCTGTTTTTTTTATATTTTAGAGCACTTGATTTTTATCACTTTTCCACTGCTTAACTGCTAATGTAGATCTTGAGAAATATATTTGTATAAATACATACACGTTTAGTGTACAATTTTAGCAGCAGCAGAAAGAATGCAGCACTGCCTATCCGTTTGAGAGAGCTTCAGAGTTCTATTTCTGTTATCTTAAGCTGATATTTCCAAACGTGTTATCTTAGGCTGCAAATAATGATGCACATCAGGGGGTCAATTTACCGACACTTTGCATCAGGTTGTGTCACAAAAGTGAGGCAAAGCCAGCACAAAATGTGTCGGGATTTTACTTTCCAACACAAATTCTGATTTGTGCTGAAAGGTTTCCTAAATTAAGGAAAAACAGCACTATGCACCACTTTCCACCTCAGATACTTTGTATAAGTGGTAAGGGGCAGTCTGAGGCAACAACCTATGGGCCGGGATGCAAATCCCTATTACTAATACTGGTAGAAATGGATTTGTGGCAAAATCATACGCTTCCTTGAGACACACATTAGGTTGAGACATGATTTTCTTTCTTAAAACCTTTCAAACTTTGCATGCACTGCACTGTACAAGTACAATATGGGAAAAGTATTAATGCACTTTTTTGTACAGAAAGTGTTCCCTTTCAGGAGAAAATATATGCCTAACAGAAAAGAAACACCCTTACCACTATGGTGCATGGGTGCTACTGTTGGTGCATGGCAGAAGGAGCGGCCCATGCAGGTAAGAACAGTGGGACGGTGGGGCCAGGTGGAGGGGATTTTGACTGACTACGATGAGGGCAAATTATTTATTTATTTAATTTTCTCTTGTGGTCGTCTGTCGAATCACCAAAACTGGCCGCACCACTCTTGCCGCTCGTGCATGGCAGCCTCAAATGACCCAGTGCTGTGGGAGGGAAAAACAACACCTTATTTTTTTAGATAGGTCACGGTTTGTTTTTTTGCTTTTGACACAATGCAGCACAATATAGCAAATTTGATTGATGTTCTGCTTTCAATAAAAATGAGTACCAGTACCTTCAAGTGTCGTATTTAGGGAAGGGTTTTATATTGGTCCTTTAGCATTCAGGTGGATGTTCCAGTGCCTAAGCCCCATGACAGCACTCTGCTGTTTCCCTTTGTCAATCGAGAGACCTTTGGTTTCCTCATCACTGCTAACAAATTATGGCTAATGACTTGAGGAAAGCATCTAACTAGGCTCTGCATACCATCATTATATGACTATATCTGCAGAAAGCAGATATGAGACGTCTCGCACGATCACATCTGAGGGACTCCCCCGAGATACCCACCGAGAGCAGCCCACGTTTATCTTGGAGAGGAACACTCAGCAGTGTTTTCATTCAAAGGTCAATGATATCTGTCTTGAGGACTTACCAATTAGGGTCATTTATTACAGTTTGATGCTGGCGCTCAGATGACTCAATGCGACACACAGCATTAATTGATTCACTATTTTAAAAGCCTGCCTGCATTATTTTCCATTGCCCAGATCGCCTAAACAATGAGGCATATTTACAAAAAAGTTAGGAAGTGCAGCACAGTAAGTCACCATGCTGCGCACCACTGTGTGACAGGGCAAAATCAGGAATGCAGCTTGTTATATGCAATACGGCACATTGCTGCCTTTTCATCTGTGCTGTCACCCTTTTGGCTCCTTAGCACCAACACAGGCAACCTTGCACTGTGCTGCAAAGGCGACTACCTTGTAAGAGGATTGTTTTTGTACAGAAAGGGGCACCTTCCTGCACAAAAACAATCGCTTGAGACTTTTTCCTTATTCTGTGTGCTGTAGAATGCAAAACGGGAAACAACCTTTACAACGCAACTTTTACAACGCACTACCATTACAACAAAACTTTTACAACGCAACATCCATTACAACACATGCATTTACAACACAACCATTACAACGCATGACACTACAACGCACACCACTACAACGCATGCCATTACAAGGCAGTCATTACAACGCATACAATTACAACGCATAGCATTACAACACATAGTACCCTTACACTATCCAACACTTACCCTACTGTTGCACCCCCTGGAGGTAGAATAGTAATTTATACCCCTACACTATCCAACACTTACCCTACTGTTGCACCCCCTGGAGTTAGAATAGTAATTTTAACCCCTACACTATCCAACACTTACCCTACTGTTGCACCCCCTGGAGTTAGTATAGTAATTTTTACCCCTACACTATCCAATACTTACCTTACATGCAATGTAATGTTATGCGTTGTAATGGTATGAATTGTAAATGTAGTATGCGTTGTAGTGGAATGCGTTGTAAAGGTAGTTTCAAAGAATTCGTTGTAATGGTATGCGTTGTAATGGTATGCGTTGTAATGGATGTTGCGGTGTAAAAAATGCGTTGTAAAGGTAGGCGTTGTAAAAGTATGCGTTGTAACGTCATACATCCATGAAACACACTTAGAAACCGGAAAAATACAAGGAGAAATAAAGACAGTTCTCCTCTTTACACCTCCCATGGGGAGGTGTAGGTTTTTGGCGCCTACCCAGGTCTACCACTTCTGGTAAATCTAGGATATCATCAACATTTTTGGAGATTTTGTGGAGAAACCCACACAACGCCCACGTAAAAACATCCCTGGAGCTGAGTAATGTAACACAGAAATTTGACCTGCTTTGCATTACTCGAGATTTATGAAGTCACACAGGGCTATACAAGGTGGCCTTGCCTAGCTCCATAAATTCAAAAAATTGCCGGCAAGGGAGTTTGTTTGAGCACAGTTTACAGAAATCGAATTCCATTATCACTTGGAAATTCGACCCAATTCAATTGGTATCTAATAACAGCTTTGATTAGTTATACCTCTACAACAGAGAGTAATGGTACCACACAGTTATGGAAAAAGAGAACAGCAACACGGGAGATCTTTTTTTGTCAAAAAGTTATTATTTTCGTATTGTGCAAAATTTATAAGGGTACATATTAATTATGGCAATTAATCAAAAATGCATTCAGATAAAAAAGGAATAAAACAATTTCTCCTATGATACATTAGAATAGAAAGTCCAAACTGAGATTTGTAATACAATGACTTATAATTTTACTAAAAGTAAGGCACTTGTGTCAGCAATCCTAAAAGGAGAATTGGACATAGAAGTCGACGTTTCGGTCTTTTTGTTAACTCCACAAGATCTTCTTCCATCACAGGCCCAAGGTCTGGAGAAAGTGACTGGTACAAATTCAATTGCTTTTCACCTAACCTATATGTACCATCAAGTGGCATTCACTGTATAACAAGGGATACGTAAATGTTGTGAATTTAGACGAAAAACCCATTTAGATTAGGCTTTAGAAAGTCTCTTTGTAGATATCTAGGGCATTATGGTCGAAACGTGAATGGATGCACTCATTGATATATTTCACGGAGCAAGCTCTTAAAATTACATAGATCAAACACATTTGAAAATAAAATCCTCAGAAAGCCCGTAGTTGCTGATTAGGTTATGCAATTATATTTTTGAAAGAAGGATGTAAAAACTAATTACATATGTTTAAAAGCTGGCAACAATCTAAAGGAATATAAGTCAAAATAAATTAATTATTTTAATAATATTTTTATTTTCAATTTTTAGCTTTAGTAATTGAAATCATATTCCCCAATTGCTGCCCTAAACTCACCATCACTCTTACTTGATTACTCTAAGAACTGTAGTTCTTTAAGAGGGATCAGGGAAGAGCCACTAGTATTTTGCAACGTTGGTAGAACACAGAGGTCATGGGTCCGATCCCTTACAGGATAACTCTGACCAGATTAAAACGCTTCAGTAGTGTAGTTTTTTCATTGTTTTGTTCCTTACAAATCTAGTGATAGCCTATGATAGACGTATCCAATCAAAACATGATTTTATCATTTTATTTATTAAATAAGCATGCACCCTAGATCAATTTAGGGTATCCTGCTAACAAAAAAAACGTAAGTTGGTCATAGTCCGTGACATTTCAAGATAGTTAAGGGCCCGACTTGAATATGTGCATATTAATATATGGTGAGGTAAATACACTATTGTTGCAATAGAAGATACAAATATGATATTTTTTATAACACATATATTTATAAACATGTCTACCTTAAGTGTAACTGTACTAGAAACTCTATCAGAGGAAGTATATACGGAACAAAGAAAAGTATTGAATGTTGGATGAAATATTGCCAGTAAAATTGTCTAAAAAAAAGCTATCACAAATTACCTTAAATGTAACACCTAATAATGTAACACAAATCACCGTAAAATTAACAATATATTATAAATTGCATTTCATTAAATTTCAGGTGGATTAATTGCAAAAGCACCTGATTTCTGGTAGTCAAACTCCTACAGCAGGGAAAGGTTGTAGAGAGAAAGGTATCCGAATGGAACAATCAGCATTGGAACCAAAGGCTCTGAGCAAGGAAAACTTGGAAACTGTGGCCAATAAGGATGCTTTAATGCTGGGATATTTTTTTCTGACTTATCCCAGTCAGACCTTTAGCTACAGAAGTGTTTTAACATTGAAATCATTCACATGGGCAAGCCTGACTATTGTACCTGGGAAGAGTTGCACAAGGCCAGATATAGTTTGCAGGAGATCTTATTGAAACATTTTTCTTCACAAAAAAAGTTCAGAGCAGGGTGAATTTAGATATCTTACATGCTGGATTTGTTTTCTTTCATGGGTAGCCTTGGTCCCTTGTCAAGGAGTCATTCCACCTAGTTATGTGTCATGCAGCTTCCTTCCAGTCCATGGTGAACCCTGAACATTTGAGAGCATCTTTCCCATCTACCAATGCGGAAGCCACCAATGTCCTTGATAATTACCCCAGATGGGTGGGAACCCTCAGTTTAAGGTCTCAATTTAAACACTGAGCTTAAACTAGGCTCCTTTTAGACAAATCCAGGTCTATTGGATGTTGTCGCAGAGGTATTTTACATCTCATCTATCTTTTGTCAGCAAGGAAGAGCGCGAGTAAACCTAACTTAACTACTGCTAAATCTTCCAGGCACCACTAAACATCTTTTGTGCTAAAAACAAAAAGCGTTAGAATTACTTCTAGATTTTGTTTAGCTCAGCTTGTGAAACGTGATCTTTAATTATAAATAGACCTTCTCAATAGAAGCCACAGTATTCTATACAGCAAAATTAGCACTTTGTAGCTAGTCATTACTCTTACTAATATTTCACCTCTCTCAATTTTATACATGATGGCCCATATTTTACTACGCTCTTGCGTGTGAAACAGAACCCATTCGGGGATTTACATAGCCATGCAAATACTGATTTCCATGGCTTTGTTTAAGAAATGCAACACAGTTCATAGCTCTGCATTGCATTACCTTGCATCAGGTAGGAATTACATAGGTGGTGTATGGGTGTTACTGTACGTCCACCCATATATTTTGACACAAACCCATATTTTCGAAAACTTTTAATCATGGGTTTGCAGCAAAATGGTGTGCCTACCTGCTGCTGTCATAACGAGAAAAATATCTTTATTTCTCTTCATAATTTCTTCTTTGCATGGATGCTGCATCCTGCAGCACACACAGAAAATAGCCTCATAGAATACTTTTTGTGCAGTAAAGTACCCCAGTGACTTTCCAATACCATTGCATGCTGCAAGTTATATGTCTTAATTCAAGCTATATTTACACAGTATAATGATCAAGTTGTTTCCTGGCTGTATTATGTTCCGGTGCTTGACTCCAATTATTATCAGTGCACAGCAGTAAATACAGAAAGTAACATCAATGCACTAAGAATTGAGATTATCTTCATCATCCATTTCCTGCACTTCATCTTGACACAACATGGGTATATGATGTAAGTGGTTTGCCTTGAAATTATGTCCCAGAACATATTCCAACTGCAGTTGTAGACATGCATAATTTCTGTACTTTCTAGTTGTCCACTTAGCTTATTGTATCTATTTGCTACAAAACCGGTGCTTATGGTTTATGCTCTTATCATGTGGCCAGATGTACAAAGGGTTTTACCATTTGTAGATCCTCTGATTCCGTAAATCAGATAGTTCGCGAACACTAAAATGATTTTTGAGATGGACTAAACCCATTTAACAACTCAGAAGAGGTTTTTGTGTCCCTTCCAAATACCAATTCCTCACGGTATATTATAATGTTTTATGACAAATCTGGTTGCAGAAAATACTTATTTTACCGACTGCACAAAGGTAGTATAGTAATCCATTTGCAAACAGGACGGAATCCCCAAGAGAACCCTTCCACTTTGTGAATGTTGAAAACAATTTTTTTAGGAGTAGGCAGTAGACCATGAGACCACTGGGTACTCCTAAAAAAGTTAGTAAAACTTTTCATTTTTTTTAAACATTTCGTTTTCCTAAGGAAAAGGAGTCATTAATATTCATGAGGTGGGTCGAATTGTAACCCAGTACCACTCAGTCAATTGAACTATTAGTACATAGATTGGTTCTTGTAATTGGAATGCATTTTTTTAAACGTGCGCAAATTACGTCCCCGAACTGTCTATAAATACAACATATTGCAACATGCAAAATTATTGTTTAAAATGACAATGCACAGCAGAACATCCTTCTTTATGGCCAATGATTGCATTCAGGAATTGTGTTTCCTTCTTGCCATTTAATTGTGTTGGCACCACCCCAACCTGTACAAACTGGAATAGACAGTAACTATGTTTAAATAAAGCATTATGCTCAAGCAGAGAATAAATCACCTAAATCAACTAAATAGTTCTTGCCTTTTTTATTCTATGCATGTTTGACTCTCTTTTTTTCAACAACTGTTCCCATGCTTCGTTTTTTGTAGCAATCTTTGAGCGGTATACACATAACACAACAAATTAAACCAGCAGCAGATCTTCATTTTCGGTATCTGTGAATTCTTAGTGGTACCCACCAAACTTTGGGGCTGATTCACAGAACTAACTTAAGACAAAATCCTAAACTTACTACTTTTGGTATTCACAGAAGTTAGGATTTTGTCTTAAGACAGACTTAAGACAGAATCCTAACTTAAGTCTGTCATAAGTCTGTCTTAAGTCTGTCTTAAGACAAAATCCTAACTTCTGTGACTACCAAAGTAGTAAGTTTAGGATTTTGTCTTAAGTTAGTTCTGTGAATCGGGCCCTAAGCTTTGGGAGTGTTAGTTGTCCTGAAATCACATGACGTAGGCCCTCTGTTGCTCTTGAAAGAAAATGCACTTCTCGCTCCCCTGGTTCCATTTCCTTGATCTACAATTTCCATCGCTTTAGGACATTGTCGAAATGGGAAAATACATTGTTTTTCTTGCCCTGGTGGAAGATGCTCAAACCGACACTAGCAGTAGAGAACTTTCTGCGTAAGGCATTGGCGGCATTACATGATAAAATTGACTATGCAATGTCCCAACTACAAGTGGACAAGGACGCTGGTGTTAGGATACCTTAATTGATCCTAGCACAGAAGGAAAGAATCGTGTGATTTCACCCAGCGGCTATGGTTATTATTATTTTTTTTTAGTCTTATATAGCGCGAACTAGACCCGAGACATCGGGTATCAGAGCGCTTTACATAGCACCGGTTTCACTACAGAAGGACTCATTAATTTTTTTTTGTTAGGCACGGGGAGATTAAGTGATTTGCCCAGAATCACAGGTTGTTGGGCATCGTTGCCGACAATTTTAAAATATATCTTCTGGGAGCAGGCTAAGTTTAAGTTGTGATGATAAAACTATCTCATTTAGGGCCAGATGTAGGTAAATACCATTTACCAATTCTAAAATACCGAAATATACCGATTCGGTATTTTAGAATGGGTAAATGGTATGTAGGTATTCATTTGACCTCCACTTCCGCTCGTTAAACACAAGAGGTACCGACGGATAGAGCGGGGCCTCATTCTCCCGAGCGGTTGCCGGGTGAGGTGAGGTCATCACCCACACAAAGCTGGGAAGAAGCACTGTCTTCCTTCCTCCAGCGAACAATGGAGAACAAAAGGTTCCTGGTAGATATGTGGCTTATTACGAGTGTAATTTCCTTATTGTTCCTCACATTCAAGTAATGTAAGTAGTAGTTGTATCTGTATATGAAAGGTCCTGAAGAAAGCCGGGGTAGTACCCCGAGAGGCTGAAACATGTCGACCACCCTATTCAGCGCCATGGGGTAGTATCCATTTTCAACTACTTGGCGTATTTTTAACATTTGATACCTAGATCTCTATTTTGAATATTCTCGGAGTCTAAGTAATCGATTTTAGTTATCACTATAATTTTGAGCACTGCACTTTATGAACACTACTAAGTAGAGGAACGATTGACATAGATTTTCTATGTAATCCTGACACTAATATGGTCAGGAATGGTTTTGAATAACTATTTGCTCCCACATGATGAAGTACCACCAACTGGGTGGTCTGATGGGATTTATTCAAACCTTTGGTTTTTGTACATATCTGTGTGACTAATCAGTCTTTATTTCATCTGCATCAGTACCCTACTGTTTCCGCCAACACATGTCCAAGCACACACCATCCCCAGACCTGGTCTACTCTTTTGTGTATTTTTTATTTTTTATTCATTTGAGTGCTTCCTACATTTCAGATTTGGTAATTTACCGAATCGGTATTTAAGAATTCGGTAATTTACCGATTCCTTAAATTACCGATTCGGTAAATTACTGAATCTGAAATGTAGCCACCTACATCTCAAATGCCTAATACCGGTCGGTAACGGCCGAAATTCGGTAATTTCGGCTGTTACCGACTGGTATTAGGCTTCCTACATCTGGCCCTTGGTCCCCACACCCAAATTGAAAGGGGCACAAATGCAATATTGTCCCTAAATTCAGCAGATTGACAAAAAGAATAGTTAGGGGGCCATCATTGTAACTATGGTGGACTTGATGGGGCAACTGAAGCTTTCTTTTCTCCCGACTCTGAAAAGGATTGAGCAGAAACTCTCCTCCATCAGACACTTCAAGACAGACGTGGCTCAAACCCCACAATCAGTCCACAGAATCTTTGAGATTGTTCCTGCCCATGCGTTCTGTTGGGATGTTTCTGTTACTACTACCAAGTATTCATAAGTGGACATAATAAGATGCTGGTTCCTCTAAATGCAGATTCTAGGCCATTGTCTGAAAGTAAAAGCGCAAACATGCTCTGAATTTGAAGGGGTACGTACGTGAGAGAATTCTGACTTTATGCATCTTCTTCCCAAGGTAACACCCTATACTACGAGTCTCCTTGATGTCCCTCCATATCATGATCACATCAGCCAGGACTCTTCTCAGCAGAAAAACAAGTCAGTTTATTTCCATGAATACCAACACGGTTGGGATAAAAATGAATTTGAAGACAATAATCTCTGAGCACTACGTGGTAATTAACTTTACAAATCCACACAAATCGGATGCATTATTTGCACGTATGATATACTTTGTTATACTGTGAATTCTAGTAGCAAAATTGTTTCTTTAAGTTAGTTTTATACATCCTCATTTGATAATAAGATTTACAATAATAATATTATTTCATTGTAAAATATTTTCCAACACTCTTCATAAAAAATGTAGCCTTTGGTCAACAGATTTTCTCCCCTTGATTCTTTGAAGGATTTAGATTGGCTCTAGAAGCCCATTCAGCCATTTGGCCCTTTACCTGAGGACAACGTATTTTGGCTTGAGTTGACTGCCATCCACTGAACACAGCTCTACATGTCTTTACCCGTATATCTTGGAGCATAGCTGAGATAGGAACTAACATAGGTAACAATGACTGGATCAGCTTTATTAATCTGTTTAGTACAGTATCACTTCATGTCCTCATGTAATGCAACTGTGCTATGTAAAGCGCTCTGATACCCGATTCGGGTCAAGTTCGCGCTTTATAAAACTCTGTAAAAGGAAAAAAAAGAATTGTGGCAACTAAAAACCGTTATTTAAGTGGCTATGTTAATCATCAAATTAAGGGAAGATTGCGTGGGTCACATAACATTCAGGTCGTGAATTAATTTTTCACTTTAATTTACATAATGACAGGTTTTCATTTACCAGTGTTACAAACCTTCAAAATATATCTAGTACTATGGACTCCATTAGGTCTCAATTATTAGGAAGCTATGGGTGGTGCTCTTTAAATAACCTTGCTGGGGATTTTAATATCAAATACAAGTACAAAAAGACTTAATTTCGACATTAGCCCATAAAAGCAGATAAAACAGTAAAAGTCATAAAACATCTAAACATATAAAACAGATAACAGCAAAATTCGGTTAAAGGAAAAAGACAATTGACCATCCAAGCTTTCACATATACTATCAATTTGGTTAAATCAACATAGCCGGTCATGAAGAAATTCTTTGTTCTGTTACACGAGAAGTAGAGGCAAGGCAAGCGAATTTGGATCGAACACTTGCTACTAGAATATAATACAAACAGGCTGGTAAGGACAGTATTTGTTATAGTTCGCTGGATAAAAACACAAGTCACTAAGGGAAAGCACCCGTTCCCACTTTATCGAGAGCACCCCCTACCTTTGTCCTTAGACTCCACATTCCCGGCAACTGTAGTGAGGTTATATACAAGCAGTTTACTTGTGTCTGTTCTCGAAATCCTAAGTGCCTCTTTGTATTCCCTGACACCCGGATTCCAACAGAATGGGGCTAGCCAACTCTTCCTGCTAGTCTTATAGGCCGATTAAAAAAAAACAGCTCATGCTCTATGGTCTCCCTTGGGGCACCACTGGTCGACATCGGGTATCAGAACCCTTCGGAGCACGTACCCACCGGCAGCAAATGCATTGAGGGTCAAAGTTCTATACCTAAACTGCAGGCAGTTTAGATAGAGAATCAGTTGAGGTACCATAGCTCACGTTTAAAATGATATCTCTGCATCACCAGTAAGCAATTTCAATACTGGACTTGAAAACCGACCCTGCCACTCCTGCAGAAGTTCACGAGTTAGACATCCTGATTTCCTTCACAAATCTTAGCCATAGACTACCACTGGGAGAAGGGTGCAATGCAGAAGGGGGAAGGGTTCAAGGCAGAGGGAGAAGGGTGCAAGGCAGATGAGAGAAGGGTGCAAGGCAGAAGGGAGAAGGGTGCAAGGGGGATGGTGATGAAGTAAAAAATCCCCCCCCCCCTGAATATTTCTACGGATGCCCATGCACTGCGCTTGAGCAATGACGCATGGCAGGTATAATAAAGGATAGGAGAAGAGCGTATGATTAACGTGTTGCTCTGAGATCTATGACGGTTGGAGGCGAGGTGCCGGGATTTTTTCTGTCTCCACTGTTGCGTGTCTAAATTGAATACATTGTGAACACAGTTGCAATACGAAAACAAGCAGTTGCACTCATTGTGATGAGAAAAAAACGCCATTTGGACATCAATTTTGGAGTACGGGAGGGGGCATATTTATCATGGGGGTATAAGATGTTTTCTATCTCTATGGATGGAGCAAATGTGTGGACCAGCACACAGGAAATTGTATATGTTGCGACTGTGGCATGCAATATGGATTACAAAGGGCTGTAACACATTGACTACATATGTTTTGAAGCAAACATGACACATATAGGTGATGCCTACTCGCGGCTCATAATGAGCCCCACCTAAGCATGAACAACTATGAGGGCCATATCCCGCTTTCGTTCGGATGAAATATAGGTTCCCGGTATGAACACATCTTGTGTCTGGCCCTCAGCTTCCAAAGAAGGGATCTTATTTTGAAGATTGAAAGTCCTCCCCGATACCTTCATCTGGAGGAGTAGCATGAATAGTTGACCTTTTCGAGTTCGGTATATCGTTCCAGCAGAATCCCCGCATATACCCCTGGCATTATTATCAGATGGAAAGTTCTTCCTAACATCTTTCTCTGGAGGAGCAGCATGAATATCTAACTACTTCTAGCTTGGTATATCGTTCCAGCAGAATCCCCGCATATATCCCTGCTATTATCACCAGTTTATCTACAGGATTATACAGTGCGACTATTCATTTATCTCACCTTATTTTGGGAAGCGAACGTCTGATGAAGTATATGTTTTTAAGTCTGAACTTTTTCTCAACTTGAGACCCCTTTCTCCTTCTTTCTCACTGCCAAAGACGGGTCACCTGATGAAGGCTTTCAAAGTCGAAACGCGCGTAGTGTGTCACCCAAGGCTTTGCTTGTGTGCTACCTACCACGTTGCCTCCATCATTCTTTGTTACATGTCTCTTTATATATTTGCTATGAAATTTTAGATGTGTTGGCGAATATTATGTGAAGTATTATATGACTATCAAGTTTATTATAATTCATCTATCAATTATATGTATATAATTTTTCTGTTGCTTCAAATAAATGTGTACAAAAAGTATATATATCTATGAAAAAATAAAATAAATCAGAATACCCCTACACTTTTGGTGATTCAATATCAGATTTAGTGGGCTTACATAATAGTAGTGTTTATTTATCTTTGAGCTTTTCTCACTAGCTATAGACCTTTTCAAAACACATATAGGTGATGACACATCAAAAAGTAGTACTTATCAGTCTCTACTTCACCGGGGACTCACTCCATCATCAAACCACAGGTAGGACACCTCCAGCACCGTGAAAACATCTAAATATGCTTGGCACCATACTGCTGACCTGACGGTGATAGAGTACTGTGAGCCCGAAGAGAAGACTGCCATATAGTGGTGGTTCAGCCAGCACACATCTAAATATGGTGGGCGGGCTCCACTTAACTCAATGAAGTGCTTTGCACAGCCGCCACGGAGGGACAGCGAGAGTACTACCAAGATCTAAATCATGCCCTTAATGGTTTACATGTGTTAGTATATTTTCCCGAGACACATTTAACCACTTGTCATTGTGTGCTTGTGACAGCTGCTAATCACAGTCAACGATGCACTTTATTATGTTTTGACAATTTTACTCGTTACCTAGGAAACAGTTTTTAATACCTCTATTTTGCTCTTTTAATATTCATTGTTATAAATCAGCTTTTAACTTATTATAACAACTTTCTACTGTTTTTTTGTTTTTTGGTAGATAAATCTATTCAATTTTCCTTTACAAATGCGGTCCAATTAACTATGAACGTTCAAAACAACTTATTATAGGGAAGTATGTGCCCTAGAATTTTGTCATTTTATGATGTTTAAAATGTTTTACATTGCTGCATTTTGCATAGTTTTCGGTCTAAGCTTGAATAAAGAATATTTGACTGACTGACTACAATATAGAAATCCCTATTCTCTAAAAACAAAAAAAAAATCGGAGCCAAAATAACATATACCCTGGGACATAAAAATGTGCATACGAAATAAATATGGCATCATCTTTGCTCTACGAAAGTAATTAAACATCAAACCGCAAAGGTAATACGAGACTGTTATAGTACTTTTGAATATTTGAGGAAAGGAACAAGTAAGAGGAGCTCAGCCAACATTAATGTAATAAACTCATAAGACAAAAGATGCTCTCAGTGATTAAATTATACTGAGGACTCACCATGAAATATCTGCTTTTTAGGCAAGTGAAGTAGATAACGTTAATATCCCCAAGTATCCACAAACATCAATTATCAAGATGCATAGACGCTTTTAATATACCACAGGTCAACAGCATCAACTGCTTTTATAGACTGACACTCGCTGAGATTTCCTGTGTGAGAATGTACAGGTTTGAGGTCTGGGCTATGGCGCCTCCTACTAGAGCATAGGCCCCGGTGATGCTCCTCCCCCTCGTCTGATGGCGGCTTCTCAGGTTTGGCCTGCTGCTGTATGAGAAAACGCCAAGGAGCTGCAGGCCGAAAAAGGGCGGAGAACTTCACCGCGCGCGGTCCCAGCTGTTCCTCGGTACCCGTGCGGTACTTCACGGAGTGATTTTGGCTCTGTACGAGGAGATGGTGCAGGGCTTGGAGGTCGGCTCCGGGTCTTGATGTCTCCAGGGCCGGCTCTAGGCTCATGGTGGCCCTGTGCAGGGAGCGTAGGTGGGGGCCCCTGAAGAGGGGGTCCGGACGGGGCGGAGAGAGAAAGAGTTATTTAGAAAGAGAAGTAGAATATACAGAGGTGATATAGAAAATTCAGTTCCCCAAGGCTCCTTGGAAGGTGGGGGCCTCGGCAACTATCCTCTTTGCCAATGCTTCATGACATCTTAGGCTGCAGGTGTCACACATTCGTATATGCACGTGCATTCTCCTGCTGCTAGGACCGCTGCTGTCATACTGTGTCAATGCATGCATAGACATTGGAGTGACGGTCGCTCTCCTCTACAGTCGATGAGGGTAGCAGTGGTTTTTGTCACAATGTTTCACTACATCCGTGAAGATATTACTGTTGCCTCCGACCTGTTGTGGTTAGGTGTACCTGTTACAGGTTGCACCGCTCTTGTAAATAGTCTGAACACCTAGCACAAGTAGTTTCTTCTTCAACTGCTGAAGGTGAACTGAAGCTGCCAAAGTCTGTTTCTGTGTTCACACTGTACCTGCTTGGCAGGTGCACTGAGTGACTGACATAGTGTCTGCCGATTCATGCTCCTCACAAGATGATTTGGAATATTAAAGCTTTACACATTTATGCAATGAGAAGAATCTCATTAACTCATAGGCACAAGAGAGCTAAAGTTGTCTTAGCTAGACTATTTGCATAAAGTCTTCTTCCAAAAATGTCACAGAAGCCGTGGTGGCTGTTCCAAGTATAAAAACAGCACAACAGAAGCAGTTCTTTCTGTATTGGATATACAGTAACAGCGGATGCCCAGCATAGGTTCAGGGGAGATTGCAAAATGTGTATGAAACAGAACACACATTCAGATACAATGTAAATGAAACTAATTAAAATAAGTCAGTGGCAATCTTAAAACATCTTCAAGGGATTTTACCCTCCTGGACGTACTTGGACACCCCTGTTGTCAGCCTAATTACCCGAGAAGTGGTGCACACATAGCCTGATGGCTGAGGTGTCGCCTGCACAAGGTGCCCACAAATTGTGGCAGAAGCAGCTGTAGCAGCATCAGATGTGCAAAACCAGCAGGAATGAGGAAGATCCGGGGCTGCATGCACAGGCTACAATGAAACTGAAGACTGTGCCTGTAGCTGTCACGAGTGCTGCTGCACGAGACAAAATTACATATTCTTAGGTTTATGCTTCCCGCTCTTTCTTTAAGTTTGGACCATTTATAAAATAGTTCTGCTTCTTATTGTTTGTGGAATAATAGGAGTGCTCCTTTATTCTGTCGCTCTGGTACCCTTCTCTAGGTGTTTGTTTACAGCAAATGTACACATCCTTTACACAACAAATGCCACACTCCTAACGAATATACTGTCCTTTCCGCATAGAGTCCAGTTAAATGATACACAATAAACACACACAGGCTCACTGTCAGTGTCAGGGCTTGGAGCTGGTCGGAACTAAGTGACAGTAAAATTGGAAGCCGGGGTCGGAGGCCGCCAAATCCTGCTAGGGGCCGCCGCTGCCACGATGTATCATTCCGATCCTGGATCCGATCCTCGTCGTGGCGGCCCCTGGGGTTTGGCGGCCCTGTGCAGGTGCACAATTTGCACATGCCTAAGGCCGGCCCTGATGTCTCTCTGACCGCCGAGTAACGAGAGCTGATGCTTTGCCTTTTTTTTGTTTGATGACAGTTACAGCTGCATAGTGAAGGGACGGCATTTGTTTGCTTCACAAGCGTGACTTAAACAAGAAGGCTGGGCTTTGAAATTATGGGAGAGTGCTACATGAAAAGTTTTCAAAGACAGAACCCTAAGAGATTCGTGAGTTGATTACGACAGGGGTGGCAGCACTGGTCAGTCTATTACTGATTGAAAAGTAAGACTTTAAGAGACTTTCAGAGACTTGGGCTGGTTTTCACTCCTGTGCATTGAAATAACTGCCATATGATGAGGAAACAATGAGGCTTGCTGCAGCTGCGGCAAAAGCGGATGCCGCAGTCATAGCAAAAACTAAAACGTGATTAGCCAAAGCTAAACTGATCCAGTCTATAACAAAAGTTGGTAGTAAAATGCATCTTGGCGAGTCTTCCTTTAGCTCTTTAAGCTCAGAAACTGATGATTCAACTTTAAAGGAGTTAAATGTAAAAGAGGCTCCGGGAGGATAATAATATACCTTTTTTGCTTGGAAATGTTCAAGTTCCAAAAAATCAAGAACAGAAGAACTCTAGATACTTCCCGCTTTTTGCAAAAAAGGTGATATTTCCCATTACTTCGCCTCGGATTGAGACGCTCAGCCAGGACTCTTAATGGGAGATAAGCCAGCACCAGTAGCAATATCGGTATCACAGCCCGAGTCTGAGCCAGATTGTGCTCAAGGGTCAGTATCCTCTTCTTCTTCAGTGCTTCAGGGCCCATCATCATTAATAGAAGCTCAGTTGACAATCTTATCAGACCCTGATCCAGACCAGTTTAATAACACTGCCCTGATGGTGGAAAAGGTGGCAATGGCTATTGCGACTCCGGTTCCTCAATCTCCGCCTTTGCCTCTCTTTGCCTCTGGAAAGGACATTCAAATTCAATCTAATGTTCCACGTCAGCCCACCAGGATTCACAAGCTCAGCTAGGCCAGCAAGATCTTCAAGGCCAACAGGTACCTTTGGTCCTAAGGAAGACTAAATCATTAGATTTTGGACTGCTTGAAGTCAATAATGAGACACAGCAGGGAACCAAAGAAGGCAATTCTGCTTTTAAAGAAGAGCAAGCCATTCTGTGTCAGATGGATATAAAAACAATGTTTAGTATGATTCTTGAAGAAATTTGGGACATGAAGAAATCTCAACAAAATTCGAAATTGCTGCCATTCATCAGCGTTTAGGGAAGACAGAGGAAGCAGTCGCTAGTCTTCCAATTCACATTCAGGAGGCAGAGGCAAGAATTTCCTTGGTTGAGGATCAAATGAATGGGATTGTACAGCAGGTAGATCAGATCTCCCGCAGGAAAATTAATATGGAAAATAAAATTGAAGAACTCGAAAATTTCTCAGGTAGGTGTAATCTTCGCATAGTGGTGAGTGACTTGAAGGAGTAGATACACTTAATTGGGTTGAGTCCTTTTTGAAGAACGTAGTGATTCCTGAGTTTTCAGGTGATTTAACTGTAACAAGAGCTCATCGGGTTCCAGCCCATCTTCCTCCCAATTGGAAGTTTCCCCGCACTATACTTGTACCTTTCGCAGACTACCGCATAAAGGAAAGAATATTGTCCAAGGCAATTCAATGGAGACAGTTTGAGATTGAGAATGGGGCTAAATGTAGAATTTCCTCTGATATGACTGCTACAGCTGGAAGACGTAAAGACTTTGTAACATTATTGTATATTTTCAAAGCCCAAGGGGCGCAGGCTTCCATTGCGCAACAATCCAAACTAAAAGTCCTTGTGCCGGGCAAGTTTCACTTCTTCACGTGTATCGAAGAGGCGCAGGAGCTTCTTAAGATTATTTCAAATGGAAAATATTTTGATCCGATTCACTACTATTTGGATTGTAAATCCTCATTTGTTTCTTTATTTGACTCAACCAGGAAAGTAGTATTTACCCTGCTGTCTACTTGAAAAATATATTTTTCTATTTTTTCTTTCTTTTTGCGGATCATGTTTTTGAGGTTTTTGGCCTATCTTTTTTGTGTGGGAAGAGGTAGGTCACCTTTGGTGCGATTTCAGGGCTCCAACTTAAGTAGTTGGGGGGGTGAATGTAGTTAGCGGGGCATGCCGCATTTTCCAAGGGTGGCTTGATCAGTCGGGGTGGTCCGGGGGGTGGGCAGTTTGGGGTAACAGTAGAAAAGAACAGGTGCTATCAGGGCTACGATAAAATGTGTGGCTATTTATTGAATACAACATTGAAGGTCATTAGTTTCTTTATTTCTATCCTTCTTTCGCTATTGATAGAAGGAATATATCCAGTAGGTGCCAGATCGTATCTGTTTATGGTAATGGAATGCTGAATCGACATAAATACAGAGGATTAATCAGGTGGCTAGTTACTTTAAAACCTCAAATTATTTTTATCCAGGAAACTCATTTCAAGGCAAATACCCCAAAAGGTTATATACCTGGAATTTTTTCTAGATTTTTTTTGCTTCAGCCAGTGCTGCAGTGTGGGGAGTTGCAATATATTTTTCTCGTGAAATGTATTGGATATTTCTTCATGAACAATGGGACGCTCTGGGAGGTGGATCTGGATTCAGGTTAAAGTAAATGAACAGCTTCTGAATCTTATTATTATTATGGCCCAATAACAGATGACATCTTCGCTTTACAATCTCTTCAAAGACTATTGTTTGTGGTCTCCGGGCAAATAGTGTTTGGGGTGATTTTAATTACATCAGTATCTGAAAATGGACTCTCAAATAGGGTAAAAAAACAACTGAAACCCAAGACTAAGAAGGTCTTCGATGCACTCCTAGAACTCTTGCAGTTAATAGATGCATGGAGATTACTTAACCCAATAGTTCGCAAATTTACTTGTATTTCATGTTAACATCAGACGTCATCCCGAATTGACTTTTTATTGATTTCACGATCAATACCTCTTAGGGCTGCTAGCATTGGTGTAAATGCTTTTTCAGATCATTCGTATGTTCAGATTGGACTAGAAATTTGTTCTTCAAAAAAGAGTAGCACCAAGTGGCAGATGGACCGTTTGCTCCTTCAAGATCCATTATGGATTGAACAGTTTCGGATTTGCTTCACTGATTTTTTTATTATGGATGAAGGGTCAGCTGATATTTTTTCCATTTGGGGCGCTTTTAAAGCTGCAGCTCGTGGTCAGATGATAGCTGCTTTGGCTACGAAGTCTAGGACATGGCTAGATAAAATTACATAGCTTCAGTTGTTATTGGATAACGCCTCTACATTTGAAGATTCTCTATCTCCCTGACAGTTGGTACAGGCTACGAAGGTTTTCAGAGACTTTTTTGTCTTAGAAGAAATAAATAGCTCCTAGACTTACATGCAGAAGGTATACATAGAAAGCCAAATGGTTGGCAAAATGTTAGCTTGGCCAACCAGGGCTCGTCAAGAATGCTCCTCTTTTGTAGAAATAATTGATCCCGAAACTAACATTATAGTTAATGGTAAAACGGATATCACACAAATTTTTGCTGCCCATTTTCGTCAAGTATGCACTGCAAAAAACTCAGTCAATTTGGATGTGATTCAGGAGTATTTTGATCTACTTCAATTACCAACTATATCCCAGAGTGTACTCATGCAGCTTCAAATGAAGATTACAGAGGCGAGATATCAGTAGTAATCAAGACCTTGGTGGGGCAAAAGCCTGTGGTGAGGATGGTATTCCTATCGAATTCTATAAAACCTTCGTGAATGAGCTAACTCCTTTCTTGAAAAAACTATTTGATTATATCAAAACGGGGGGGGGGGGTATCTTCAGAATTTAAGAGGGCGACTGTAACTAGCTTCATAAAAAAAGGTAAACATCCTACCTCCTAATAATCTTAATTAATTTCGATCAATTAGTTTATTGAATGCTGAGTATAAAATCTTGATCAAGATCTGGGCCCATCGTTGTGTCTTTGCAGCAAAGGACGTTATTCATATTGATCAAACAGTCTTTATAGCGGGTCGTATGATGACAACAAATACTAGTTTTTTTATCCAAGCATTAGATTATTTTAACACCAGCCTGCATCATGATGGTAGATGCTGAAAAAGCTTTGGATTTAGTTAACTGGGATACTTTATTTTTTGCACTTTCTAGGTTTGGGATTTCATCTTTAGTGGATGCTATGTTGCAAAATATTTATCACGGGGCGCAGACCCAGATAATAGTCAATGGGGTCCAGGCAGGGTTAATCAAAATAAATCGTGGAACTAGGCAAGGTTGCCATTTATCACCCTTTTTATTAACATTTTTTTTTAACCACTCGCAATTAAACTTCGAGACAATAGAAATATTATAGCCCCGATAGATGGAATGTTGAAAATAAAACGTTTCGCTGATGATGCCATTCTGTATTTGTCCTCTGAAATAACTAATCTGCAGACAATATGGGCAGAATTTCGGAAATTTGAATTAATAGGAGGCTATAAAATAAATCTAAGTGAAACTGAAATTTTAATATTAAATACTGGGACTGAATTTCTGCCAGATGATATGAAACCACAAGGATTACGATCGGACCCCATACGGTATTTGGGGAATTATGTCTCGGGCCAATATGGCCAGCTAGCTAAACTGAATTATGATGCCACCAGTATAAAGATCCATAAATTACTCTATAAATGGACCAATCTTCCTTTAACGTTGATAGGCCGAGTGGCACTAATTAAGATGTCGATTTTACCTCTTTTGATATTTCTTTTTTCTAACATCCCGATTAAGGTGAACATCAGTTTTTTTTAAAGGGATCGATTCTATGATCAGGTCATTTATTTGGAAAAAAAAGGCACCAAGAGTTAAGTTACCGATTTTACAACTAGATACTAAATTAGGAGGTTTAGGTCTTCCAAATATGCGTTTATGGTATGAAGCATCATTTTTTGATTACGTAGCATATTTATTATCTAAACAGAAACAGTTCAATAACTTTTTCATTAATAAAATGGTTCAAGAAGCTGGAACTCTAATTCCTACTTTTTTGAAGACCTCCAAACTCCTAAAGAAAACAAGATATAAGACATTGGTGGTTTTCGCATATCGACTTTGTACGGGGTTTAAGCAAAAGGATTTTTCGGGTTTTTTCTCCTTAAAATTAAATGAGTGTAGGGATTTAGGTTTATATATCCATCCCATCCAGCTGAGAAGATGGAATGTATTCAGTTTGGGGATGGTTAATCAGTTTACCATACAGGGAAGGATGATTACTTGGGAAGAAGTGCAGGCTAGAAGTTCTATTAAGAACAAACCCTCTTTTTTTGAATTTATAAAATTATTCATTTTTTGAAGAGATATAATCTGATATTTAATATCCCCCCGGTCAAATTGCAACTGCATTGTTTATTTCAAAATTTACCGGAGTGGGTAACTGGTATCGTTTATTAATCTCCCAAGATGAGTCTCCTTTGGTTTTTAAAATGTTGGAGAAAGTTACAATTCAAACTCAATGTGAGATCTCCTATCAAGATTGGCAAAATATATCAATTACATGAAATAAGGTACTGAGAGCTGATAATTATAAAAGAATGGCAATTCTTGCTTATTGGATGGTATACTATACCCCAGAAACGTTGAATAAAATCTACCCAGAGGTTATAAATAGCTGTTTTCGTTGTGGTACGGTATCAGAAGGGGGATGGCGGCATATTTATTTTTCTTGTCCTAAGTTGGTAACATTTTGGGAGAAAATATTTGAATACTTTGGTAGTGCGATTAAAAACATATGAACCTATAGCAGAAACTGCTCTGTTTGGGTTAACTAGTAGGGAGGCAATTCTTACAAAAACTGAGAGTCATTTCCTTGCGATTTTAATGTTGGTAGCTCGCTCATTATTTTTACAGAACTGGAGATCACACGAAATACCTTTGTTTGAAAAATGGCATATGAAAATAAAATGTACGAAGCTTTTTGAAGAAGCTTATGCTAAACGAGTGGGGGCAACTACGAAATTTGCTTGGATTTGGAAATATTTTATTGGCTGCTGAATTGATTATGTACTTGATTGTATACATTTCTCCTTTTTTCTTTTTTTTAGGTTTTTTGTGTGGTATAATGAATTAATTTTGTTTGATTCCTGACAGCTCTGTTGGGTGTGAGGATGCCCTGCAAGAGCATGAATAAAAAGGGGAGTGAGATGAATGGAGAGGGGGAATGCAAGAAACAAAGCCTTAGGCTCAGCACATATTGATTGCCTGTTCTGTGATATCCCAGTTTCTCTCAATCTGAAATGACAGTAGCTACACGCTAAACTGGAATGTTGTGACGTCAAGAGATTTATCTCTGCAGTGCCCACTCAAGTAGACAGATGGATGGGAAAATTTGAATAACTGAAAGGGATAGAGTTTGTGGTACAGTAGGGTGAGAGCTTGATTTAAAACAAGTTTAAAATTAGATTTAAAGTTAGGGTCAGGGTAGGGTAAAGGTTAATATTTGGTCATGGTTAGTCTAAGGCTAATAGTAAGAATTACAGTTAAGAGTCACTTATGATAGGTTTAGGACTGGGCGCAGGTGTATGTTCATAGTTAGGGTTACCGATTAAGAGAGGATGTGGGAAGTTACAATGCATCTCCTTCATAAATGCAGTTCTGATCGATTTGAAGATTCTTCTTGGTGATTTTATTGGAATTGCCTGTGTTCGCAAATATTTTCTTTATTCCAACATCGAGCTCAGATGTTAAATTAATATTTTTCTTAAAATGTTAAACACATCTTACCACTGTTTAATGTATCATTATATTTTCTTCAAATTCTTATGCTGTGCAGACATATGTAGTTTTTTTTATTGGGAGACCTATTGCATTGGTGATGCTTATTGCTGCAGAGCTGTTAGACTAAGTGCCAAAGGCATAGCTTTCAAGTAGGAAGCTGCTAAAACGCTATTATTTTCGCACAGAACCATAACACGGAAAATGTCTCCCTATAAATGCCACAAGTTACCCTCTATGTGCAGCACACACACCCCTGTTGAGCTTGCACTATGAAATACTGAAATCCCAAGATTAAAATCTCTTCAGCTTCCCCCCCCTTACCTGTCTGCTTTTGTTTTTAGTTCATTTCTATGGTCCAAATTGAAAAGCTCAGTCTGCTGACACGCTGCTAAGGTCAGTAAAGCAAATTATAAGTATTTAAAAAAATACGAGCTGAGTTGTGAATGATTTTGGGGCTGTTAAGGCAGATTTTCAGATTGTCAGGGAAGGATGGGGGAGGTACAAATTTGTAGACTTGGTGGGTGATTATGGGAGATGGAGAGTTTGTTATCATGGTATCTGCTGATCGGCCTTAGTAGTCTAGGGAAGGAAGTTTCGCCCACGCTGACAACTAGGGCGGCAAACTGACATGGGTGCAAATTCAGGACAGTGAGTGTAGAAATTCAGGACAAAGGGTAAAAAATCAGGACAAAATTCAGAACAGGATGTCAAAATTCAGGACAAAAGGTAAGTTTTACAGACACATCAGAGAAGGTTGTGCAATAATATATAAGTAAGGAACTAGACAACTACTAAAGTACAAGTGAAAATAAGTTTATATTAGGTTGAGACAATCGTGCACTTCATGGTTCGTAAGTATGTGCGCAGCTTTAAGCAAATGTGAAGGTCTTTTTGTGGTAACAAAACCGCCCCCACCTTTCCAGCTCCCAGAGAAAACGCCTGATGCCCGGGCCAGCCTGTCTGGCCGTGATACCACCCTAAAATGGCGCCCCTCATCTTCACATAGGCCCTCTCTCGTGTGTATTTAATTTCTTCTAGAGTGCTACTCATCCCAATACGTGGTGCAGAGTGCATTACAACACACACATATTATATAGAGACAATCACTCATATAAATGTGAAAGTCAATGTATAGGAAATGTTGCTTAAGATAATGGGGATTACAATGTGTAATCATACTTTCATCCATCATTAAGTCTTTCACTATTCATTCTGTCCTTCCATCTGTGTGCCCATCCATGTCCATATTCATCAATTTAGAAGTGTATCCATCACCTATCCTTCCATCCATCATTTCACTCATCCTTACCTCAATACACCCTTTTACTCATCCATCATACATCCATCCACTCTTTCACCCTATCCATCCGTACACTCATCCATCCACTCTTCCACCCAGCCATCCATTCACTCATCCGTCCACCCATTCACCCATTCAGTCATCTATTTACCCACCCCCTTTCTCTTTTAATCCCCTTTTTACTTGGCTTTCATCCTTCCATCCACCCACCCATCCTTCCACTCATCCACTCATGAAACCATCCATTAAACCTATCATTCATCCATCCGTTCCCTCATCCATCCATCCTTTCTTTCATCCATCCTCCCTTTCACTCCTTCACACATCTATCCATCCTTTTGTCCATCTACCCGCCCTTTCACTTACTCATCCAGCCTTACATCCACCCTTTCACTCATCTATCCATCCTTTCACCCTTTCATTTATCAATTCATCAATCCACCCTTTCACTTATCAATTCATCAATCCATCCATCATTTCACTCATCCACCCACTCATTCTCTCGCCCATCATCCACCTTTTCACTCATCCATCCATCATTTCACTCATCTATCCAGCCATCCATCCACCCATCCCTTCACTTACTTACTCACTTACCTTTTCACATTAATTATGAGACCCATCAAGAACTCCACCCTCGCTGTAGTTCCTAAAGCAAGTGGTGGTGTGGGGCAGGGTTCACTATGCCCCTGCACGTAGGCAATCTGAAAAAGTGGAAGGCATCAGTCATGCATGATGCACAGTGCCTGAACGTGGAGCAACTGTGACATGGTGTTGTTTCCAGAGCTTTAAGCGAGATGAAAAAACTAGGGAGGTCTCTCCAAAAGGGCGTTTAATGTAATAAAATGTGTGACTTAAAACACATAAGCTAATCATCTGTGCTTAATTGTTAGACCTGGCATCATTGGCATGAGTCTCTCCTCCATTTTTTTTGTCTGTTTGCCTCCTCTGTTTATGATGTTTTGCTGAAATATTGCTTTGGGCACTGTGCCACTGCTGATCAGTACCACAGTGCAAGTGCTTCCTATGTTAAATTGATACATTAATTGGATTCCATGTTTGGCTTATTTGGTTTACTGTCAGTCCCTAGTATAGTGCACCTGGAGTGCCAGGGCTTGTAAATACAAATGCTGCTGGTGGGCTTGCAGCACTGGTTGTGCCACCCACAGAAGCGGCCTAGTAAAATATGTCTAAGGTCTGCCATTGCTGAACCTGCGTGCAGTCTGGTACTGCCATGCTGACTTCGCAAGTACACCTACTTGCCAGTCCCCAAAACCTTCTCTTAACTTCATGTTAGTCACCCCTATGGTAGGCCCAAGGACAGGGTGCATTTTAAGCATAAGGTAGGACAAGCCCTAATGTGTGTGGCATGTCCTAATAGTGAATTACAGCCATTTTCGTTTTTCACTATTGTAAGGCTACCTGCTCTCCTTAGGCCAGACTGGGCTACTGGAATTATTACACTATATAATCCTAACAGACTCAGAGAGCATGATGGAAAGGCGAGTTTAGTATCCTTGAACTCAGAATTTAATAAGACATCCTTTAGGATGGATGGTTTTTAGATTCTGAGTTTGAAACTAGCACTTTTAGAAAGTGAGTAGTTTCTTGTCTAACTATTTACCGGTCTCTGCTGGTTTGGTGTGTGTGTGACAGGAACTGGGTGGCTCCAGAGGTGTGAATGAGTCAGTGTGGGGTGAATGAGGCATTTGCGTTTAGAGTGGGGAAAAAGTAGTTCCTGATAGCCTGCCCTACCTGACACAATACTGCCTCCACCTCTTGCTGGGTGACTGATGGCCCTGCCCCTGCCAGTGACAATACTGGCTCCACCTCCTGCTGGGAAGCTGAAGACCCTGCCCTGCACAGTGAATAGGCCAGGTGCCTTGGCCTGGCAACACCCACAACAAACCCAGGATGGGGGGAATTCCCCTGCATGGACAAAGGGATCAAAGCAGAAAAGGGGTATAGAGAAGGACCCCTGAACCAAGAATTTAGATCACTTCTGACAAGGGAACCTACACCAAGGACAAGAAGCCTGCTGAGCCAAGGACTTGCCTACCCCTTCTGCCAGAGTGCTGTTTGCTGGGGGAATCCTGCAGTTGTTTATTTATTTTTGCCAAGGAACAAGGAGAGAGGAACTGAGTGTGTACTCCCAAGCTTTGCCCAGAAAATCTCCAAGGACTGGAAGAGTGCCAGTCTCCTGCTAAAGGACTTCGTCATCGACTTGAACTGGAGCGTGGTGTTTCCAGTATTCTAAAGAAATCAGCAATCTCGACGTCGACGGACGCCGCCGAATCCAGCTCGACATCGTGAGTAACGGCTCCAGTGTCCCGCACCTTCGACTGAGGCTGCCGGGCCCGATCGACGCCAGTAGCGACGCCAGTGAGTAGCGAGTTCGGCTCCAGCTCCAAGTGACCCTGTGTCGACGCCACCACTGCCCTTCTCGACTCCGTGAGCGCTGCTTGCTCTTGCAACAATGACATTGACGATGACGCCGTATCCCGCTTCACCACCGTGAGTGCTGCTCTAGCCTGACACCTGTCGACGCCGCTGCAGATCACTCCGACTCCGAAGCTCGATCGATGCGGAAGACTCGACGCTGATACATCTCGACGCCGTGGATCATCGTTCTTCATTTTCCAAGGTACTGTGTTGTTGGGGTCTGTTTCGACTCCGGGCTCGACGTAGCGCTCCTCGCGCTCGACGCCGAACCTTTGGGATAACTTTGCTTCAACGTCGTGTGACTCCTGTGGGGGTTACATTGTTGCCAAGAACTGTGCTTTAAAGAAGAAGATTTACTTTTGTTGCTAAAGATCCGTTTACTAAGAAGAAACTGTTACCTGAACTATTATTTTTCCTTCCAAAGAGTATTTATTGAGATTGTGGTATATTTTTGTCGTTATTGGTCTTGTGCTAAGCATTATATAAACATCCTTATTTTTATAATACCTTCTGTGTTGTGTCCATTTGTGGTGTATTCACTTTATTACTGTATGTGGTCATAAATGCTTAACACACTGCCTCTGAGATAGGCCTGTCTGCTCTGCCAAGCTACCAAGGGGGTGAGCAGGAGTTATCCAAGTGTGTGATCCCCTTGCCCTGACTAGAGGAGGTGGGTCCCTATTTGTCAGAAGTATTTACCTCTGCCAACTAGAGACCTGTCGATCCTAACATTGTTGGTCAGCAGTGAGGATTTGCACTGTGCATTTATGACTCATGTGCAGTGATTAGTGTACGCTGCATAGTGAGAGCAGACCATAGCGCAGCCACAATCTATTTTGGTAGGATATTCTATTTTTGTTCCCCGCTTTCCTGGAGCTTGTTTTTGAACACTGACAGTTTTGACCATGAGTGATGCTGGGGTCACTACCCCTAATGTTGTGGAGGAATTTGATAGAGCAAAGATAAAGGACTACAAGTCACAGCATCTGAAACACTTTTGCAAGCAGTTTAAAGTTCCTACCCAAGGCCTCACAAAGAAAGGGGACTTTCTCAAAGCGCTGGAGGCCTGGTTAGAGGCCAGAAATCCCTCTGATGTGGTGGTGGTACCGCCAGAGGAACGGGAAGAGGCAGAGCCTGTGAATGGGCCTGAGTCCTCTCCCGGCAGCAGTGTTTCCTCTAAGGTTCTTTCTCCTGAAGAATTGGAAGACAGGGTGAAGGAACTAGCATACCAATTAGAAATGTCAAAACTTAAAATAGGAGGGCAGTTGGAGTTAGAGAATGCAAGAAGCAGGAAAGTGGCTGAAATGGAGAGCAAAAGGTTAGATTTTGAAAGAGAAAAATTAGCGTTTGAACGTGAGAAAACGGTAAGGGAGATGGAGCTCAAAAATAAGAGTTTAGAATTGAATACCTTTGGTGGCAGCATTCCATCTGGGCCTGCAGAAAGTAGGTTTTATTTTCCCAAAGATGTGATAAAAGATTTTCATAAGAATGAAGATATAGGCCAATGGTTCAAAGCATATGAGCTAGCATTGTTGGCCCACCGGGTCCCTGAGAAGGATTGGGGAGCGGGGTTGTGGGGTCGCTTTGTCAATGAAGGGGAGAGATACCTTGTTGGAAATGCCTGTTGAGGATAGGATGTCTTATACTATTATGAAAGATGCTATAATGTTAAGGTATGGCCTAACCCCAGAAAAGTACAGACAAGCCATTAGAGAATGTAAGAAATTGCCTGGTACTACGTGGGTTGAATATGTGTCATTTTTTTGCAGAGCTATGGATGGTTGGATAAAGGGTAGCAATGTGGAAAGTTATGATGCTCTTTATGATTTGTTTGCTTGGGAGCACTTGTCTAATTACTGTTTTCCAGAGCTACGCCAGCTCCTTATTGATAACAAGATATCTAGCCCTAGAAAACTTGCTGAGGAGGCGGACCGCTGGGTCAGTACCAGGGTCCACAAGGGTCCAGTGGGACACTCAGCCAAAGGTGGGAAGGGTCCCCAGCAGAAGAGTGGGGGGGACAGGGGTAAACAGAGGGAGTTTCAGAAAGGGCTCCAAAGTAATCCCCAAGGGAACAAAGGGAAGGGTTCCCAGCCTTCCCCAGTAAAGAAGCCAGAGGCCCGACAGGTAAACCTGTTCCTAGGGGTCCCATGACCTGCTACGCTTGTAAGCAGGTGGGACACCGTTATTATGATCCCCAGTGTCCCATGAAGAACTCTAATGCACCACCTTGTGCACCCCCCGTCAGATGGCGAGTGTATCCCTGGGAGGGGAGGAGATAATTGACCTTGGTGGGAAGGGCCCCGCAGAGATGTCCCTGGTCTCTCTAGGAGACCTGGAAATGGTCCCTCCACTCCCTCTGCCTAGCAACGCTAAGAAATATAGGCAGTGGGAGACCATTAATGGCCATAGGGTGGAAGCCCTCAGTGACACCGGAGCAAGTGTGACAGCTGTCAAGTGTTACTTGGTGTCCAGAGAGCAGGTGGTCCCTCATGCATTCTACCCTGTTGTAGCTGCTGACAACTCCCAGAGAGAGTGTGAGGTAGCTCAGGTTCCTTTGAATGGGGGGGGGGTCTTGGTTACTCTTCAGGTTGCTGTGAGGCCCGCAATGCCTGTTGACTCGCTCCTAGGCAATGATTTGGAGGACTCCCCTTGGGCTAAGGTGGAGCGAGAGACACATTTGAAAATGTTGGGTGTGCCGGAGTGGGTGTGTGCGACCACTCGATCCATGACAGCTAGTAATGGTGTTAATGGGGTTCTGGAGCCTGAAAGTATGGCCCAGGACCCAGCTGTGAAGAGGAGAGGTAGAGGGCACGGGAAAACGTCCCCCATAGTTCCCACGGTCCAGGAGGAGGCAGACCTTGAGGGGGATGCCCTGGAACCTACAGGGGAACAAGTTGCTGAACTGGGAGACCTGCCCGAGCTGACCCACTGGCAGCAGGATGGTGGTCCCTCCAGGGAAGAATTTAGTGCTGAACAGAAAGTGTGCTCTTCTCTTGTGGGTATGAGGCAGCCCACAAGAGAAGGGTGCCCAAACAACAGGTGATCAGTCAGGATCACATTTGGTCTACTGGGAGAACGATCTCCTGTATAGCGAGCCTAAGGCTGCTGAGCCCTGGTCAGCCCGTGTGCTGGTGGTACCTCAGCGTTTCAGAGCCTTCCTACTGGGTTTGGCTCATGACGTTCCGTTAGCTGGACATCTGGGGCAGGACAAGACCTATGATAGGCTTCTCAGCCATTTTTATTGGCCCCAGATGAGAAGGGATGTAGACATGCATTGTAAAACCTGCCAAACTTACCAGGCAAGTGGGAAAAGCGGGCGGAAGCAGAAGGCTCCCCTCCAACCTTTTCCCGTCGTCAGTTCCCCCTTTGATCGGGTGGGGATTGACATTGTGGGGCCACTGGTCCCCAAGAAAGCCATGGGCAACAGGGTTATCCTGGTCTTGGTGGACCATGCCATCCGGTACCCGGAAGCCATCCCTCTCCGCACAGTGACAGCCCCGTGGTGGGACAGGCACTGATGGGTGTTTTCTCCCGCATGGGGTTCCCCAGAGAGGTGGTGTCAGACCGGGGCACCAACTTCATTTCCAATTACACAAAGTCCCTGTGGAAGGAGTGTGGGGTAACCTACAAGTTCACCACTCCTTACCACCCACAAGGTAATGGGCTGGTTGATAGATTCAACCGCACCCTCAAAGGCAGGATCATGGGTCTTGGAGAACCAATGAGGTGTAAATGGGACGTCCTCTTACCATGCCTGCTGTTTGCTTACCGTGAGGTGCCACAAAAGTCTCTAGGGTTCAGCCCCTTTGAGGTTTTGTATGGACACCCGGTAAGAGGACCTTTGAGTCTAGTCAAAGAAGGCTGGGAGCAATCTCCCAGGAAACATCCCCAGGATGTATACAGTTACATGCTGGCCTTTAGGAACCAGACTCTGTGCTTCAGAGAGCTTGCTCAGGCAAATCTGGAGGCCAGCCAGGAAGAGATGAAGCGGTGGTACGACCGGAATGCCACTCTGGTGGAGCTTCAACCTGGTCAGAAGGTTTGGGTCATGTCCCCTGTAGAACCTTGTGCGCTCAAGGACAGGTGGACTGGACCATTTGTGGTTGTGGAGAAAAAGAGCAATGTCACCTACTTGGTGGACTTGAAGTCTCCCAGGAACCCCTTGAGGGTCCTGCATGTCAACCAGTTAAAGCCCCACTTAGAAAGGTCCGAAGTGGGCATGCTCCTAGCTACAGAAGCTGGAATGGAGGAGGAGAGTGAGCCTCTTCCTGACCTCCTGTATGCAAAAGAGCAAGATGGGTCAGTGGATGGAGTTGTCCTCTCTGATACACTGACCCCTGAGCAGCAGCAAGATTGTCGCCAACTGTTGGGACAATTCCCTGATCTGTTCTCCTTAACCCCTGGTGTCACTCAGTGGTGTGTCCATGATGTGGACACCGGGGACAGCACTCCTTTGAAGCACAAGGCCTACAGAGTGACTGATAAGGTCAGAGCCTACATCAAGGAGGAGGTCTCCAAGATGTTTGCCTTAGGGGTGGTTGAGTCCTCTAGCAGTCCTTGGGCCAGCCCAGTGGTCCTGGTTCCAAAGGCTGCAGCGCCTGGTGCCACACCAGAACTTTGGTTCTGTGTGGATTACCGGGGACTCCATTCAGTCACCAAAACTGACGCGCACCCCATCCCCAGAGCTGATGAGCTCATAGATCGGTTGGGGGCTACCCGGTACCTTAGTTTGTTTGATCTAATATCTGGGTACTGGCAGATCACCTTGACTGAGGGGGCAAAAGAGAGGTCTGCTTTCTCCACACCAGATGAGCACTTCCAGTTCCGGGTTATGCCCTTTGGGATGAAGAATGCCCCTGCCACCTTTCAGAGGTTGGTCAACCAGGTCTTAGCTTGACTGGAGGATTTAAGCGCCGCTTACCTGGAGGACATAGCAGTGTTCAGCGCCAGCTGGGAGGAGCACTTGCGCCACCTCCAGGAAGTGTTGTTGGCCCTGCGCAGAGCAGGCCTCACAATCAAGGTAAGCAAATGCCAGATTGGGCAGGGTTCAGTGGTGTACTTGGGCACCAAGTAGGGAGCGGCAAGGTGGCCCCCCTGTAACCCAAGATAGAGACCATCCTGGCTTGGGCCCCACCCAAAACCCAGACTCAGGTGAGAGCCTTCTTAGGTCTCACAGGTTACTACAGGACGTTTGTCAAGGGATATGGCAACATTGTGCATCCCTTGACTTCGCTGACTTCCAGGAAGCAGCCAAGACTTGTGATTTGGACTGACGCCTGCCAGACAGCCTTTGACACCCTGAAGACTGCAATGTGTACCGCACCCATACTCCAGAACCCCAACTTTTCCAAGGAATTTATTGTTCATACGGACACTTCAGAGCAATGCGTGGGGGCTGTTCAAGCACAGGAGAATGAGGAGGGCCGACACTTACCTGAAGCCTTCATCAGTAGGATGTTACTGCCCAGGGAACAGAGGTGGAGTGCGATAGAGCGAGAAGCATTTTCTGTGGTCTGGGCGCTGAAGAAGCTAAGACCCTACCTGTTTGGGACTCACTTCCGGGTTCAGACAGACCACAGGCCCCTCAGATGATTGATGCAGATGAGGGGTGAGAATCCAAAGTTGTTGAGGTGGTCCATTTCCCTACAGGGGATGGACTTCATGGTGGAACACCGCCCTGGTACAGATCACGCCAATGCTGATGGTCTGTCCAGATTTTTCTGCCTTAGTGCTGGGGACTGCCTAGGTGAAGGGTAGTTCTCCCCACATTTCAGCTGGAGGAGACACGTGTTAAACCTGTCATCATTGGCATGAGTCTCTCCTCCATTTTTTTTGTCTGTTTGCCTCCTCTGTTTACGATGTTTTGCTGGAATATTGCTTTGGGCACTGTGCCACTGCTGATCAGTGCCACAGTGCAAGTGCTCCGTATGTTAAATTGATACATTAATTGGATTCCATGTTTGGCTTATTTGGTTTACTGTCAGTCCCTAGTATAGTGCACCAGGAGTGCCAGGGCTTTTAAATACAAATGCTGCTGGTGGGCTTGCAGCACTGGTTGTGCCACCCACAGAAGCGGCCTAGTAAAATATGTCTAAGGTCTGCCATTGCAGAACCTGCTGCAGTCTGGTACTGTCATGCTGACTGCGCAAGTACACCTACTTGCCAGTCCCCAAAACCGTCCCTTAACTTCATGTTAGTCACCCCTATGGTAGGCCAAAGGGCAGGGTGCATTGTAAGCATAAGGTAGGACAAGCCCTGATGTGTGTGGCATGTCCTAATAGTGAATTACAACCATTTTTTCGTTTTTCACTATTGTAAGGCTACCTGCTCTCCTTAGGCCAGACTGGGCTGCTGGAATTATTACACTATATAATCCTAACAGACTCAGAGAGCATGGTGGAAAGTCGAGTTTAGTATCCCTGAACTCAGAATTTAATACCACATCCTTTAGGATGGATGGTTTTTAGATTCTGAGTTTGAAACTAGCACTTTTAGAAAGTGACTAGTTTCTTGTATAACTATTTACCGGTCTCTGCTGGTTTGGTGTGTGTGTGACAGGAGCTGGGTTGCTCCAGAGGTCTGAATGAGTCAATGTGGGGTGAATGAGGCATTTGCGTTTACAGTGAGGGAAGAGTAGTTCCTGATAGCCTGCCCTGCCTGACACAATACTGGCTCCCCCTCCTGCCGGGCGACTGATGGCCCTGCCCCTGCCAGTGACAATACTGGCTCCACCTCCTGCTGGGCGGGTGAGGACCCTGCCCTGCACAGTGAATAGGCCTGGTGCCTCGGCCTGGCAACACCCACAACAAACCCAGGATGGGGGGAATTCCCCTGCATGGACAAAGGGATCAAAGCAGAAAAGGGGTATAAGAGAAGGACCCCTGAACCAAGAATTTAGATCACTTCTGACAAGGGAACCTACACCAAGGACAAGAAGCCTGCTGATCCAAGGACTTACCTACCCCTTCTGCCAGAGTGCTGTTTGCTGGGTGGAATCCTGCAGTTGCTTCTTTATTTTTGCCAAGGAACAAAGAGAGAGGAACTGAGTGTGCACTCTCAAGCTTTGCCAAGAAAGTCTCCAAGGACTGGAAGAGTGCCAGTCTCCTGCTGAAGTCACAGAGCTAAAGGACTTCGTCATCTTCTTGAACTGGAGCGTGGTGTTTCCAGTATCCTAAAGAAATCAGCAATCTCGACGTATCGTGAGTAATGGCTCCAGTGTCCCGCACCTTCGACACCGGCCGCCAGGCCCGATCGACGCCAGTGAGTAGCGAGTTCGGCTCCAGCTCCAAGTGACCTTGTGTCGACGCCGCCGCTGATCGCATCGAAGCAGCAGCCCTTCTCGACGCCGTGAGCGCTGCTCACTCTTGTAACAACGACATCGACGACGACGCCGTATCCCGCTTCACCACCGTGAGCGCTGCTCCAGCCTGACACCTGTCGATGCCGCTGCAGATCGCTCCGACTTCAAAGCTCGATCACGCCGAAGGCTCAACACCGATACATCTCGACGCCGCGGATCATCGTTCTTCATTTTCCAAGGTACTGTGTTGGGGTCTGTTTCGACTCCGGGCTCGACGTAGCGCTCCTCGCGGTCGATGCTGAACCTTTGGGATAACTTTGCTTTGACGTCGTGTGACTCCTGTGGGGGTTACATTGTTGCCAAGAACTGTGCTTTAAAGAAGAATATTTACTTTTGTTGTTAAAGAACCGTTTACTAAGAAGAAACTTTTACTTGAACTATTATTTTTCCTTCCAAAGAGTATTTATTGAGATTATGGTATTTTTTTGTCGTTATTTGGTCTTGTGCTAAGCCTTATATAAACATCCTTATTTTTATAATACCTTCTGTGCTGTGTCCATTTGTGGTGTATTCACTTTATTACTGTATGTGGTCATAAATGCTTAACACACTGCCTCTGAGATAGGCCTGTCTGTTCTGCCAAGCTTCCAAGGGGGTGAGCAGGGGTTATCAGAGTGTGTGATCCCCTTGCCCTGACTAGAGGAGGTGGGTCCCTATTTGTCAGAAGTATCTACCTCTGCCAACTAGAGATCTGCAATTTTTAACATTAATATATTGTGCCACCCAACTGGCATTTTTGTTCCTTCTGTCATTCATCCAGATATATAATACAAAAAGTAATGTTACACTTGGAATAAGTAACTTTACACCTACAACAAGCCAGAACTATTGGCTTTGTCATTGGTTGTTAGTTGCATAAAATAAAAAAGCAGCAACCATGGCTGCTACACTATAACTATAATCCTTTCCTTTGAACTTCTTACACCACCTTCCTTTGGTTAACTGCATTCTCACCTAGCAGCAGCATGGGCGTTTTTGCACTTCCATGTGACCGAATGCCCTGCCTGGGACCAAGGCTGGAGGAGTATGTGGCAATCAGCCCCACACAGAATGATAATGAGCGGGGTGGGGCTAATCTTGTGCACAGTGGAGTGCGAGGTGGCCCCATCAGGGAACTAAGGCCTTTTGCATGGGAACGTTCCCTGCAATGCCTACAATTACAGACAAAAGGTGTCCGTAAAAAGGATCCTCACGGACAACGGACATGAGGTCCAATTTACGGACGGTCCGTGAAATTTACTGACGGTTGGTCACCCTACTGACAACTGATGTTTGTTGCCACTGGCAGACAAGTGCAAATGTTGACTTTTAATGCAAGAAACAAGAGTTTTACTTGTGTAGCCCTTTGGCGCTCGCTACAGTCAGGGTCGGACTGGCCATAGCGGGCACCGGGCATTCCCCAGGTGTGCCGCACAGGTGGGGGTGGGTTTTGGGCCCCTGGGGGCCGTTTTTGTTACAGGGTCGTTTATGCAACATAGCTGCAAAATCGGCCCTGTACCAAAATCGGCTGAAAAGCGGCCCCTGCAAAGAGCTCGGAAGCACCTCCAAACCCCGAGTGGGTAGGGGGGGCAGGCCGAGCACCTTGCCAGGGCCGGTTGTGGTTCCCAGTCTGGCCTGGCTACAGTTTGCACTTATCTGTTTGCTTTTTTTTTAAATTGTATTACAGCTTTTGTGGCACACATTATCTTAGAAATGCCTTGTTCCATAGGTCAGTTAGCTCATTCAGTGAGGGCAGAGTGAGGCTTGGACAGCGAGTGTTACAGCTTAACAGGAAGCCTACAGTCTGCCCTCTGCAGCTGAGGACCAATGTAGTGCCACAATGCGTGACAAAGAATGTAGAAATAGTACCTAAATCACAGTGCTTGCAGAGGAGGGACACTAATTAAGTTTAATTAATCAGTAGTTGAGCGGTACTCCATACAAGCCACAGGAAGTGATGCATCACGACTTCTGCCAAATTAGAAGGCGACAAAGGAGAGTGTATATGCTGTTAACCAATTGTGAGTGTGGGTGGGCTAAATGCCCGGTATGAGTTTTTTTGTTAAATAAAATAGAGCATCGACATAGCGACAGCGCATGCATGCTGCCTGTAGGTTCAACCTAAAAAGGATCTTGTCTTTGCCCAAGCCCTGTACCCAGTCCCCCTCTCTCCAGGGTAGATGGAAGAGGGTGAAACAGAGAGCGTGATGAGCGTGTAAGTGAGAACAGGAAAGGAGACATGAAGAAGGGTAGCAGAGATGAAAGGGAAGATGCCTGGCATGTGGGAATAAATATATAAAAGAAAGGAAACCGAAAGTAAAAGGATCACAGAAAGAGAAAGTCTAACACCAGAAAAGTTGCGAACAATGAGGGGCATGAGGACATAGGACTGGAATTCAAGCGACACAAAACTATCCAGGTGGCTAAGTGAAATTTGAGCAAAAAAGGAGACTTACAAAGATATAGATTAGGCAAGGAAGTGGGAGGGTAAATAACAAGGGTCAAGGAAGAGACACAAAGGTTAGAAGTTTCAGTGAGATGTCATAACATCCTCATTTTAAAATAAATGGATCTTAACCAAAATTCTGATGGCTAAGTAAATCCAAGGGACATTGTTTATTTCTGACAGTGCTAAAGGCGTAATATTGTTCTTGTTTTATACATACGTCAAAATTCACTTTAAACACTGGTGATTGGCTGAAGGAAGTTTAAGCCATCATGGACTTTAGTAACATTGGGCCAGATGCATCAAGCGAAATGCGCTCGCAAAAGGGCCAGATTCTCAGAATCTGGCCCTTTGCGAGTGCAATTTTTGCATTTGGGATGCATCATCCCAAATGCAAAAATCGCAAATAGAGAATTCGCTAAATTGCGATTGTTTGCATTTAAGGAATTTCAAATTGAGATTCCTTAAATGCAATGCATGAAAGTATCAAAAATAGCGAATTCGCTAATAGGGCACGCAAATTACCACGAAGTACAACTTCATGGTAATTTGCAAAAACTTTGAAAAATGCACTTTTGTGCATTTTTCAAAGTTTCATGTTGCGCACACACATGCCCTAAGGGCATGTGTGTGCGCAACATATGTGTACAGATCACTTTCAGGGGTGTAACAGGGTGTCCTTTGGACACTACACAAATGGGAGTCTAGAGGGAAGACAAACAGAACTAGGACGCCCTCCACTCTGAAAGCTAATAAACAACACCAGTCCTAGTCCTCATGGCAATACTCATTTGCTGGACTGTAAACATCCATGGTCGAAATTCGTTATCCACGGGATCTCTTAAGTCTGAAGAAAATCCTAAGATGTTTCAATCTATTGCCTCTTTAAAATAACAACCTCTCTGATAAATACAAACAAGACAGCACAGACAAAAAATGTGTGAAGAAGCGAGATGGCACCTCACGGGCGCACCACCAATGGGACCCCTGGTTGGTACTCACCAGGATGGCCCTGTTCTCATCATCGGTGCCATCAAGCTAAAACCAAAAAAGTGTCTCGACCCTCAAAAATAAAAGGACAGTGGATGGTGCAGTGGACACAACTTATATGTGACAAAACTAACAACATGTAACGTTTAACATATAAGTCACTGAGCAACTGGGGCCATAAACTTTTATTCTCATTCCCTTCTCTGTTGCAGAACAGTGAACACACATATACTAAAAAAGAAGAGAGAAAATACTACCAATCGATTCTCTCTCTACTTACAGCCGACATGTTTCATTGCCTTTGATTTTTCGGCAATTTCTTCAGGGCAATATATTTTAAATGCCACTGCAAGGGACACTGAAGCTTGGGTGCCTGCTTGCAGATTTGTCTCTCATACCAGTGGTGAAATTGTGTTAAAATCGAAATCCAGCTCCCTTAAGTGAGCATGGTCCTTACTCCCCGTTTCAAGCAATTTACGGTGTCAGAGTAGCGGTCGGCGTCCTCTCAACCCTCGAGCATTTTTCTAAGTTTTCGCTATTTACCACGAGGTTTGACCTCGCGGTAAATAGCGGGCCGAATTCGCAATTTTTAAATGGATGATGAATTGCATTTAAGGAATCTCAAATAGAGATTCCTTAAATGTAATTCCTCGCTAAATTGCGAAATCGCTATTACCGATTTTTGCATTTGGGATGATGAATCCCAAATGCAAAAATAGTGCTCGCAAAGGGCCAGATTCTCAGAATCTGGCCCTTTGCAAGCCGATTTCGGCTTGATGAATCAGGCTGTTAATCTCCTCTTGCCTAACAAAAATGAATGTGCCCTTGTGTAATGCAACTGGTGCTCATGTAAAGCGCTCTGATATCTGATGCCTTTCTGGTCAAGTGATTCAGAAAAGGGGGTGGTGATGAACAGAGTGTCTGAATTAAGCAGACCACTCTTACCCAGTCCAAAGATCAGGGCTTGATCCATCACCGTTTTTTAGCTCACTGCACCATCCCAGATCAGAACTTGGCTATATGCAAATTAGTCTGACCCTGGCCCAGTGCATCATGGGAACAGGGCAGACCAAACTACCAAGCCAATTCTTATACTGGGAAGGAAAAAACGGTGATGGATCAAGCCCTGATCTTTGGACTGGGTAAGAGTGGTCTGCTTAATTCAGACACTCTGTTCATCACCACCCCCTTTTCTGAATCGTTTTTGGCCACTATAGGTGTGGCAGGGTATACTCAGACATGAGTCCCTTGCTCACTGCACCATCAGGATTCAAGCAAGCCGGGCCGACGACGGCTGAAATGCCAGAAACCGGTCCCCGGAAGCTTGTCTCCTTTCCAGTGAAGAATTGGCTTGGCAGTCTGGTCTGCCCTGTTCCCATGATGCACTGGGCCAGGGACAGACTAATTTGCATGTAGCCAGGTTCTGAGCTGGGATGGTGCAGTGAGCCAAAAAACGGTGCTGTATCAAGCCCTGATCTTTGGACTGGGTAAGAGTGGTCTGCTTAATTCAGACACTCTGTTCATCACCACCCCTTTTTCTGAATCGTTTCTGGTCAAGTTGCGCTATAGAAAACACCAAAACAAAAAATGCCTAGACCAGACTGATATCAATTACCCATTCCTCTGACTGAAACTAAAACAATCATTAGCACATCGAATAGGTCAGTCATTAAACTTCTAATGTAAACAAACAGATTTGGTAATACCTGGACTTACATGTGCTAGCTCATTCTGAATGCCTGTATTTGCATGTGTTAGCACATTAAACACAGGGGAAACGCCAAAATTCTGAAGACTAGCACGCCCAGCACAAATGCATTCTTGCAAGTGATGCACTGTAAGAGGTTGAGGCCTTCACCTACCTGTACAGGGTGGCACAGACGCCGTCATCAAGGCAAGACTAGGCAATGCAAGGGCTGCCTTCAATCAGCTAGAGAAGATCTGGAGCTCAAGGACCTAACGCAACACACCAAGGTTAGGCTTTTTTCCACCAATGTAAAATCAGTCCTTCTGTATGGAACAAAAACCTGGAAGACAACAATGACCACCACCAACAAAGTCCAGACCTTCATCAAAACGTGTCTGAGGAAAATCCTCCGAATCCACTGGCCAAACACTGTCAGCAACAATGACCTGTGGCAGCAGACGTTCCAACACCCTGCTCATGAAGAAATTCTGAAAGTCACTGGGGTTGGATGTGTCACACTCTCTGTAAGCCTGTATCAAACACAACTAGGCAAGCCCTGACCTAAAACCGTCAAGGGAAAAGGAAAGGAGGAAGTCCAAATAACACCTGGTGCTGAGGCATTGAGGATGATTGCAAGGAGATGAGTTACACCTGGAGTGAAATTGAAAGAAATGCCAAGGACAGAGATCGCTGGGGAGTCCTGGTTGATGGCCTATGCCCCAGGAGGGGTAGTAGGCATAAGTAAGTGAGTAAGCACATTAAAGCCAGAACTACTGGCTTAGACAGTGCTTTCTCCCAATACAAACAGTTGCAAGAAGTACTTATTGATTCAGGCACAAGTACTTTAAGATTCTTTAACAATGTTGTAGTACATCTAGCAATTTCTAGGCATCTGTCTTGAATTAGGCAAAAATATTTGAAGTAGGTTGCACAAAAATGCAATAATGCAAGCTGTTACAAGATATCCATCCTGAGTCCAGAAAACTGTTTGCATTAAATCTATAAATCTATTGTTGTGTTGCCAAAGTAAATGCATCAAAAAGCAAAGACTAGGTAAACTGCACACCGTAATCCATCTGCAGTTTGATAAAAGGACTACTGAGGTAACCCTTCTCACAATACCTTAACCTTAACAAACAGCCTACCCAACCAATTGTAAACCATGATACACATATGATTGCCTACAGCTGAAGAGGGCTGACCCTATCCTACTCTCTCTATATATATCCCACTTTTTGATATTGGATGACAAGAGCCCTCATGACAGACAGCTTCAGCTACAAATGGTGCACCCCAAGTAAAGACTTGCAAAGAGCATTGGCAGAAAAATCTGTATATGTAAAGGAATTACCACACTTAGTGCCCGATTATGAAATTGGCGGACAGGGTTACTCCATCACAAACATAAGGAATATACCGGCCTCCAAATTACAATTCTATTATATCCAATGGAACTTCTAATACTGTGGACGGAATATCTGTCACGTTTGTGACAGAGAATCCCATTTGCCAAGATCGCAATCAGGCCCTTTGTCAACATAAAACTACAGTACACTGCCATTGCATCACTATTGTCATGCAGGCCACCAACAAAATCAGTGGTTTTATATGGACACTTGTATGTGTGTGTGTTAAACATGTTCGCAATGTTACAACCTACCTAGGGTGGAACAAGTAGCCAAGTTTCTGGTAAAAAATCTGTCACTTCTCACATGCAGTAAGTGCATATAACACAGAGTGATCAGGACCATTTTTAAATACACATCACAGTAACCTACTGTATACACATGCATGACATTTCAGATGTAGACGCGTACAAATGTAATAGGCCATGCTCATCATTTGCTATTACACAGAGAACTGGAACAGACATGTGTAAACCTATGGCCAACTGCATAAGTAACACATCCTCTGAAATACCATAAGAAATTTATATTAGTCATTCATTAACCACGACACACGTGGACAGGAATGTCGCTGTAACAGTTTAAAAGCACTGACTGCTGTCATTTCTGTTTAACCATCAGCTGAGCAAGGATATGGTCTCCAATCATAGGTCATGACCCCAATAGTGCATCCCACACTAAGACAAAATGACAGAACAGCCAGGACCTGGTCAAGACCTGCAACATCATCAAGAGAACCTTCGGTGTGCTGAAGTCTTGGTTCAGGTGCCTGGACATGTCAGGGGGGAGATTGCTATACTCTCACCCTACGGCCTGCAAGATCAAACTAGTATGTGCCTTTCTCCACAACATCTGTGTAAGGACAAATGTCCCATTAGACATGGACTACGCTGACCGGGACCCAAAGGAGGATGAGGGTGAGGACAGAGGAGGGATCCAAAATACAGTGGCTGGGAATAGGTGATGCACCCACGTTGTGCAAAATGTCTGCTCTTGATTTTCATGTACTTTGATGAACTGAATATCCAAACATTAGGAATAAAGGAAGGTTCAACATGGAAATAAAAGTTTGCATCCTTAATTTATGTTGGCATGTATGTCACATGCCCCAGCAAACATCAACTTATCCACATATGTCAACTAGAAGTAGGCCTCAAAATTCAACTATCATGTCATAAGTCCTGTTGACCAACATTGTGCCATGCCACACATCTATAATTTTCACACATACAGAACTAATCTATTAAGCAGTGTACTATACTAAAGGGACAGGCAAGCCATGCCAAATTTCAAGGCCCAAATCGATCATTACTCTTCCCTTGCATCTGAGCTATGAGGAGCTACACAGCTAGCAGTCTTACTGTGTTGTGCAACAGATAAGTGTACAATGGATGGTACTTAGTGAAGTTAGGAATACTAACCACAAACTGCCAACCCTGAGAATATAGAATAACCTCACATTGCAGTGTGTTTTACAAATGTTTTCCTATGCATCTTAATGGAATTTTGCTGGAACGCATGTTGATGCAGATGCCATCTGAGGTCATGAGTGAATGTTGCCAAGGACAAACCCCTACTGTCATGCAAACATATAAAAGCAGTCAGCAAAAACGCATAAATGCATGTGTGGCTTTCCACGAAAGATAGCACATGTGAACTATTTCCTGGCTACAATGTCACATATACCTCATCATGGTACAGTAGATAAAGACCCCTTCGCCATGCATTGCTCAGCAATGCAATGAGGACCAAAGGCCTGTAAAAATACAACATGATCATATGAACTTGTACAGAGTGTAAATGGCCAGAGCACTGTCAAATGTGAAAGGTTATATGCAAACATCTGAAAGCCTGAAGGATATTGAAATGGCAAGAGTGTGATTTCACTTGGAACAAAAGTCAGACAAAAATGTATGTGCATGCACACAACTCATTGCACATGGTCAGATAGAGTGATTTAGATGTGAACTTACCTTAGCATGGCAAGAGTTATGTACCTTCGGCCTGAGTGTGCAAGTGCATGATTGAGCAGATCACTAATATACGATCCACCCAAAGGAGAAATGTAAGTTGAGTGTTTGCCATTACATATAGCCATGTCAGGAAATGCAGTATCCTTGGACCAGGAGGCACACATGAAGTTAGCACTCAGATTGTATGTAGTGCTACTAATGTTGATAGGAGTGAGAAACAAATCATGTGTGAATGGCAGCATCTTGTAAATTGAACAAGTACAATGTACTATTTAACCATGTTTCACTGCAGTGGTGATTGATGGCTCACTCACCTAGTCAAAAGACCTGCTGCTGTGTGACACACTCACCCCTGATCTACATCATATTTACTGATATATATGTGCTTGATAACACCATTTGCAGAACAAGTGTGATTGTGCAAGACATACACAACAGAAAGTCTGCAATGTGTAACAGTCTGTACATGCAGAGATTGTGTGTACAGTTACAGTGTGTTCAGATACATACACTCTGCCACAGTTGTGAGTGAAATAGCAAACAGTGTGCAATGACTGAGTTTTTGTCTCGCACTTCATGATGTATGTTGCCATCTTATATATGTTGATCAGAGTATAGTTTACATGATGTCCTGTAAGTGTAAACAGAGGGCCATATATTGGGCATGACCACACAGTGTGGCACAGATACTCTCTCTATGCGACAGCAATGTTTGCAAGCCCATAGCAAGATTAGTACTGTATATAAAATAACACTTACAAATGTTGACTCTTGACCTGTGTTGGTGCTGGATTGGCTACCTAGGCCCATGAGGCCCGGATGCAACTGGCACATGCAGAAATGGATGTGGCTGTGATGGTGCTTCTTATTGTTAACCATATAGTGCTGTAGTGCTCCATCTCAGCCGCGGCCGGTGGTGGGAATACCTGCTGGGCGGTGTCGTGGGGAGGGGCAGGGTGGGGGGTAGTAATGTATGGAATATGGAGTTTAACAGGTAAGTAAACATATAAATAAATGAAACGAATTTCGTTGCGAGCACTGCATCGCATTTGGTGATTCAGTGCACGCAACAAGATTCGTTTTATTTATTTATATGTTTACTTACCTGTTAAACTCCGTAATCCATACATTACTACCCCCCCACCCTGCCCCTCCCCCTCCCCACGTCACTGCCCAGCAGGTACTCCCACCACTGTCCGCAGCTGCTCCATATACGTTTCTTTCTGTTCACAGGACTCAAAGAAAATCAAAGTAAAGATAAGATGTCATGGTCTAACTACATGTAATATCACTCATGTGGAGGAAGTACTCACTGACACATTGCAGGTTTGTGTGCTTCCTCTGTTAGTAAATGCACATATCACCATCTGGTGTGAATGTTTACTCACATTCAAAGCTCTGGAAACCCCTCTCTGTTACAGATTCATGTGATGGCGAGAATGGCGATTCATAGTGGCACTTGGGATTCATCACACATGTCTGGACTGCTCAAGCTGGATTTGTGATGCTCAAATTTGGCAAACAAATTTTGATTCAATGTGCATGTGCACACATATTGTTCCAGACACAAAGCCGAGAAAGCAGGTGCGTCTGTACCACAACATTCCTTGATGGTCGTTGGCTAATATAGTATGCTAAATGATGTCTATCCAACAATCACAGGTGTCATACTGGCCTAACAACATACCTTTCATATCTATCCAGTAATAGGTGAGCTGCATGCCACATGCACTGGAGACTGACGAAGCAGCCAGTCCCTGTACTTCCTTGAGTGTGTATTTCATCTGTACTATGTCCTGTGGCAGGAATACAGACAGTATGAAATACGAATTTGCGCATATTTGTGAACATAATGTTGTGTTTCATTGGCATAGTAATGCAACATATTCGACTGAAAAGATGCCTACTCCACAGGTACGCACGTTCACCCAAGCATACTGCAAAGCATAAGATCAACAAAAGGTTTGGAATGTCTCTACACATCACAATATGTATGTGTTTTTTGCATGTAAATATATTGTCACTCATGTCAGCACGATAAATTATATGATTCACACATAGGCACACTTTTACCAATGACATTCAACACATCCAAATATATCAAGGCTTTCAGGTCAGGAAAGAGGAGCAAGGAAAGTGAGCCCAAGGTCTGTTTACTTGCATTGCACAATTAGCTACACTGTATTACAGACAATATCGTCCTGAAAAACAGGTCATTTTACTTCTACCTTCTTCTCTCTCTTCTTTTCTGTTTTTATCCTATTCGAACATTGTAAAGATTTTTATTAATCAAACAATAAAATAATGATGATGATGATGATGATGATGTATTACAGACAATAGGCCAGTTGCTTAGGTCAGAATCCATGTATGGACTCATTCGCATGTCACATTACACCCAGAGCATCGGCTGGAAGCCACACATCATCGCCAAGGCATCAGAAACAATGTATTTTTGGGGTATTTCCGTACCATGTGTCATTAAGAACTACGGGGCAGATTTACAAGCCCCTTGCTCCACTTTTGTGTCACTTTTAACATGGGGAAAGTGATGCAAAAGTGGCGCAAGGCGCTTGTAAATCTGCCCCTACGCATTTATTGAAAATGGGCAGGGTACAACCAGGAAATTATGCAATGGCTCTGGCAGGCTGAAAACTAGGAAGCGTGAAATTACTTTCATTTTCACTTACAGTCCTTTTGTCTGTGCTGTCTGTAGGGGGTGTTTTGTGGCAGATAATTTTGAGTATTTTGGACTTGCTGATGCCTATGCTGTCCCTGTTGTGTGTCAATTGTGTTATTTGTGAGTTGCATCTGTTGCTTGTATTGTCATTGTCACTGTATTGTTGGGTGTATTTCAATTTAGAGGTTTTGCAGTTTAAGGGGTGGGGTAAGGTTGAGGAGTATTTTTCTATGTGGTAAGAGAGTGTAAAGCAGGTAGAGGCATTTTGGGGTTGGGGAGAGTGAAGAACCTGCCAGAGGAAGAATTAGAGTGGGTAAAGTCTGTGCTCCAGACCACACCGCACACAAGTTAAACACAGATATGCCAGTGTGTAAAGTTGCAAGGCTGATCTACCAGGTCACTCTGCATGGACGTCAGTGGCCCCATTGTTAATGACATATTCACCATCTGCATGTAGTTGTGTGCATATCTAAAAAGTATGTATTCTATCTCTTAACAGTAAGGGGCATATATTTTGAGGGGTAGTATGCCGTAATAGAGATTAAATCTGTCATATACTAACACTGTGCCCTATTGATCTGTTCACAGTGGCATAACAATATCCCCTGCAGACTGGTAGTACATGAGAGGCTTAGAGCTCCAGGGGGCTCCCTCTGGCACCATGCAGGGAGTGTGGGTCTCTGACCTGAGATCTCATGATTGGTCTAGAGATTGGGGGCCACCCTCCATGTATGTTGCAGGGGAGGCCCCTCACATTTTGTCATGCCATTGGCTGGAAAAGGTTTTTGTGTCACAGTAAATCATTCTCATGCATGTATTTGTATTCCTGATCTCAATTCACATACAAGCCTGTACAGATCATATATGTTTAATGTTGAAATACCCTGGAGAAGTGTGGCTCAAAGATTAGAGCGGCAGACTCTGATGCAGAGGTCTAGCCCAGGACCAGGGTTCAATTCCCTGCCTCAGCGGGTCTTGGGCTCAAAAATTCCATGGACCTGATAATGCTCGCCTTGGTGCCTATTCCAATCATGGAGTCCCACTCTGCAACTCTGGGCAATAGCTCGCTTAATCTCCTCAACGGCCCCCACAACGCTAAGGATGCCTGGCCTCCACCTTGGGGGTGCCCATGAGTGGACGCCTTAATGGGAAAGCCGGGATGGGCTCCACAGCGGTATTTGTACAAGCGCCTTGAGACCCTTGCAGGTGAGACGTGCGCTACACAAGTATACATTTACATTTTGCACAGGTGACATGCAAGGAGCAAAGTATTAAAAACTCACCAATTTCATATTGAAAGTGTGATGTGTGCTGCATTGTTCAGCACACATAGAGAGTTGGTCATGCCCCTGCCAATGTTATAACTTCCAGATAGTGGCCCTTCCAAGATTGTATTTTAATATTGTAATCAAAGGCATACGTCCTTGCACCATGTAGCAAGGAAGAATGCTTTGCACCTACTCTGCACTCTGATCACCAGTGACATAACTAATCAGATAGTTCCTTAAGGTGTACTTCAGTCCTTTATTAATCCATGTAGACGTTGCCACATGCTTCGTATCCAGCGTGCTGAATATACCAGATATTTGTGACGTCGTAGTACTGTACTTGTACACAGTGTATATATTCAATATTCACTAAGCAATGTACCATGTTTTTGACCCAGGCGAGGTTGAGTCCTTCAGGCATCCCAATGCTCCCAGAGAGTGTTAAAAGAATATGTTTGTAGCTCTGTAAGGATTGTATGTGATCTATGATCTTCCTAAGATTGCATTGTGTATGGGGTATCATTATTCACCTGTAAACAATTTACAGTACATGTTAATTCACCAATGAAGTAGCACACAGCAGCATGATTTATGGCTCTTCACCTGCTTTGGTGATGTTTGGCCAGCTACGGTTTAGATGCTTATGGCACATGTACTAACACTATCCACAACATTTACAGATGGTCAGAAGCGCAACTGTTTTATATCCATACCATGACACAAATGTAAATAAGTACTGTTCCAAAATATGTTGCAGCAAAGTGGCATAAGATAGGCTGAGGTTTTTTGGACATGGTATGCTTGCCTATGTCCATATTTGAGCATGAGACTGGTAAGAGTTGTGGTGTAACACATATCCCCAACAACATTACCAATAGTCAACATCACAGTGCCATGGAATGTTATAAACACTGAACATCATTTCCAAAATACTACTTCTACTATTGTTGTTTTGCATCTAATTATGCTCATATATGCAGAATAGGTTTATCCTCGCAAGCAAAATGAGTACATTGTGAAAGACCATTGACATTATCAGTCATTGTATTGTAATTGCATTTAAATAGAGCTTACTACCCCTGACGAGGGGTCAAAGCATTTTTTCAGTGAGTAGCACGCTACTTCGGAACCCATAAAGGATAAGTGGTGAATTAGTATAGCGAAAATATGAAAGTAATTTGAGTGGTGGATATGTTAGTCAGGTATTTGGATTGAGCAGGATAGTGGAGGGACAGAGAAGGGAAAAAGGTTTGCATTTATATAGCGCTTACTACTCCTGATGGGGGGTTGAAGTGCTTTTTTCCAGCGAGTAGCACACTACTCCGGAACCCAGAAAGTGTTAGAGGTGAATTAGTATAGTGAAATATGAAAGTAATTTGAGTAGTAGATTCATACTGTTCAACAACTACAATGTTTTGTGATCCATGCATGTACCAGTAGCTATGTATGTAGGCAAACTTCACAAACAGCAAACCTTGTGTACCATGTGAGTGGGCTAGGCCTCACAAACCAACATTCCTTCCTATGATAAATGCTCCATATGTAATTGTGAGGAGGCAAGGTTATTCGTAATTATTGATTAGAGTGAACAGATGGCAAATCAACATATGTTGCAGTGAGGGTGTAAGTACATTGTCAGTAGGAATAATTTCCTTAGTTTCACTACTTAGGCCAAAATTATCACAAAGAATTGCAACTGTAATCCAGTATCAGGGGCACCTGAACATCTCCCAGAGTAATCCATTACATGAGAGATGGGGTAACAGAGGAACAATTTCAAAGATGCCTTGAGGGATGTAAGGATGTAGAAGAGAAACTCTATTTGACCATGGGGTTGGACGGTTCATCTTCAGACTGTTTGATGCACATTGCTAGAGTAGATCTCCACATGGCAAGGCATGGAATATATGGCTTGGCAGGTCCTCAGAGGACTTAAGGAATCCAACCTCAGCGTATACAGAATAGGCAGAATTACATATGGCACATGTCACAAGTCTGTTCATGGAGATACAGTTAAATGCCTTACTCATGGTCCCATATACCCAATATCCTTTTCCTGAGAAATAATCATACATTTACAGGGAGTTGTTCATTTACATGCAACGTGGAAAGGACTACATGCAGATCTGCACTGTGTAAGCAGCAGACAGTCCATTTCACTGCTCACCTACTGGTGGTGTTACTCCTACTGGCTAGCACCAACCCTGTTACCCTTGACTTATGGTGGAAGGTTGCCTGCTAGTTACGGCACAATGTACTTGTAAACATGAGATCTGCAGCATGCATGCACAAACTCATGACATGGATATGTATTTTGTTAATGTGTATCACGGAAAGCAGCCTTACTGATATGTGGACATACACTAATATATATAAAGATCACCATGGTCTTGCTACAACTGCATACCATAAACTATGTGTTAGGGTTCCTGGTATTTTCCTGAGTCAATATTTGAAAAGTGTCCAACCGGTCTGTTTTACGGAAGGGAGCTAGCCACCCTCCATCTATGTTTTGACTACCTGTCATAGAGTAAGTCAATAAAGCAATGTGTGTGGCCATGTGTATTTTTGAGATGAGTTAACCAATGCAGAGACACACTACCTGTAATTGCATGACATAACTCCCTTCAAATAGGTTTTTGACAACAAAAATACGTTGTTACATGCTGTATAACCAACACCAGGAGTCCATATGTGGACCATGTGCTCAATTCTGTACACCACATCATCTTCCACTCAGTTTCAGGATTGAAATATTTATAAGTGTGTTTGTGTTGACACTGCCATTTCATATACCGATACAGCCCGCACTTGAGTGTGTTTGCCTAGCTACAATAGGTAAAGTATATGTTTGAAAGGAATAATGTTTATTTCTCTTTCCCAAAATGTGGTTGTGGGTGGAAATGCCACATGTGAAGTTCAGAAATTGTGAGCCTAATATTGATGACATCATGTACAAGTTCATCTTTTGCTGAAACACATTTTCTTCACCTCCACCAGACAGCATGACAGCTGATGAGGCGAAGAATCACAACATCAGGCTGGAGTGATACCCCCACATCATGCACATGGCTATGGCGTACAAGAGAATGGGGAAACTGTACCAGGAAAGAAAGGCGGCTGGCACCTGGAAGTCAGGCAGGCATGAGCAACCAGTACCTTCTAAGGCAACAAGAGATGATGTTGTGCCACATAACCGGAGCAGAGTCCCAGTGGGTGGAAATTCCAGGATCATCCTTTGGACAGCCGGTACAATCAACAGAGGCCCTGCTCACTACCACTGCAGAAGGGTACATTTTTGAAGCACAGGCCCTCAAGGACCTTCAAGAACTATAACTGAAGATGGCTGCCATTGAGGAGGAACCTTCAAGTATGTGGACCATAATGCTGACAGTGCAGGAGGCAATGGAGAGAATCAGTGCCCAAATTTGCCTCTCTTTCAGGCTTTTCACTTTTCCCCAGTTGGTTACCAGTTGTTTGTATTGTATAATATTTTTACCATAAGTTAGAATGTGTTAGTATAGGTCTAGTGTAGGGTAGTATAAGTTAGTTTCACATATTAATATATATTATTAGGTAGTATTCTAAGATGCGCATAGAAATAGGTATTTTTTTTAGTGGGTGGGGGTTTATGTAGTGTGTTTTAGGACAAAAATAAAATGAATGTAAAAAAGTAAAATACCAAAAATATAGATATTTGTTTAGATTTATATGGCTAGGTTGTGTATGTTTAGGATGCGTTTTTCTTTTGTGTTGTGCAGATATATGTGTAGTAAAGGGTGTGAGGATAGATGTTTAATCTGTCCTCTGTTTCTAATAGTTAAGATAGTTTGGAATAAGTTGGGACAGTGTAGGTATAGAGTTTAGGTAAGTTAGGATAGGCTAGATAAGTGTAGGTAGTTTTAAAAAGTTAGTATAATTGAGGAGAGCGTAGTTCCTAAATTTCGCCTTCTGAGGTTTTTTTTCAGTTCACACCCTCAATATTTATTTTGACGCTCACTCGCGGCACGATGCTCTTGGGTTGCTAGCGAGGGTGAGCGCAATTTTTTGCTTGCTTGCACAGCTTCCTCCCGCAACTGCTCCGATATAGTGCTGAATGTGAATGCACCACTCAGACAGCTTTTGTTCACAAGAAGCAGCTAAAGAGGATTTTAGAGTGTTTTTTCTCTCCAACAGACCATTGGAGTTGATTTTTTGTACCAGAAGCAAATTAAACAAAAAAGGTTTTCAACAGGAAGGAAATGCCCCAGAGCCTCCAACTTCCTGTTCCTGTCCAGCAGGCTCCTCCAAGTGCTTTGCTCATCTTCTGGTCACTTTTCATTTGGATTTGCAGCTGGAAGGATCACCTTGTCTGCTACATAAATACTAAGTATGGGCGAAATTAGCGAATTCGCGGATTTCCCTGTGAAATCGCAAAAAAATCTGCGAATTCGCGAAATTTCCCGCAAAATTGTGGATTTTTTTGCGATTTGCCCTGGAGTACTTTCTACTGGCTAATCCAGTAAGTGCTCCCTCATTGGGTAAATGTATAGTGCTTTTACTACACTGCAGCTATGTAAAGGGCCAGAAGATGTGTCTCCAGTGACCATGGAGGCACATGGTCTCCAGTCTCCAGTGACATGAGGCACAGGCACACATGGTCACTGGAGGCACATCTTTTGGCCCTTTACGCAGCTACAGTGTAGTAAAAGCACTATGGGGCAGATGTACAAGCCGCTTGCGCCTCTTTTGCGCCGCAGTTGCCTCACTTTTGTGACGCAGCGGCAGCACAAAAGAGGCGCCATGCTGCTGGGTATTAACAACGTGACGCATCTGAGAGATGTGTCACGCTGTAAAGCCCTGCTCCATCAGGAGGCGTTCCAGCACAGGGAAGGGCGTTCCTGCGCAGGAACGCCTCATAAAAGTGTAGAGTTCACTCAGTCATTTTTAGGCCAATGCTGCGTCAAAACCCTGCGCCTGCTTGAAGCAGGCGCAAGGCTTGACGCAGCATTGGGGAGATAGGGCGCCCCAGAGCATTGCTAGAGCTGCGTCGCGCTTGTGACGCAGCTCCAGCAATGCGCTGCTTTTACGGCACAGATGGTTGACGCATCTGTGCCGTTTTTGCCACATGGTGCGCCGCATTGTAAATGCAGCGCACCATGGGTGGCGGAGCTGCGGCGCACAATAACTGGCGCATCCCTGGGGATGCGCCAGTTATTGTAATTCTGCCCCTATACATTTAACCAACGAGGGAGCACTTACTGATTAGACAGTAGAAAGTACTCCAGTTGAATAGAGGTATTGAACAAAACGGTGGCATCTTCGTGGACAAACACGCAGGGCGGGATTAATTTTGCCCCCTGTTAGACTCGTTTTTTTTGCCCTTCTGCCCTCTGTTAGACTCGTTTTTCCCTTGTTTTGGTGCCCTTCTGCCCTCTGTTAGACTCGTTTTTCCCTTGTTTTTCTGCCCTTCTGCCCCCTGTTAGACTCGTTTTTTGTGCCCTTCTGCCCTCTGTTAGACTCATTTTCCCCTTGTTTTTCTGCCCTTCTGCCCTCTGTTAGACTCATTTTTTGTGCCCTTCTGCCCTCTGTTAGACTCATTTTCCCCTTGTTTTTCTGCCCTTCTGCCCTCTGTTAGACTCGTTTTTTGTGCACTTCTGCCCTCTGTTAGACTCGTTTTTGTGCCTTTCTGCCCCCTGTTAGACTCGTTTTTTGTGCCCTTCTGCCCTCTGTTAGACTTGTTTTTCCCTTGTTTTTCTGCCCTTCTGCCCTTTGTTAGACTGCTTTTTGTGCCTTTCTGCCCTCTGCATCACCACATCATCACTCAGCGCTACCCCAGCATCACTCAGCACCACCACATTATCACTCAGCACCACCACTTTATCACTCAGCACCACCAGAGCACCACTCAGCACCACCACAGCATCACTCGGCACCACCACAGCATCATTCAGCACCACCACAACACCCCTCAGCACCACCACAGCACCACTCAGCACCACCACAGCATCACTCAGCACCACCACATTATCACTCAGCACCACCACAGCATCACTCAGCACCACCACAGCATCACTCAGCACCACCACAGCATCACTCAGCACCACCACATTATCACTCAGCACCACCACAGCACCACCAGAGCATCACTCAGCACCACCACAGCATCACTCAGCACCACCACAGCACCACTCAGCACCACCACAGCATCACTCAGCAGCACCACAGCACCACTAAGCACCACCACAGCACCACTCAGCGCCACTACAGCATCACTCAGCGCCACCACAGCACAACTCAGCACCACCACAGCATCACTCAGCACCACCACAGGATCACTCAGCACCACCACAGCATCACTCAGCAAAACCACAGCACCACTCAGCACCACCACAGCACCATTCAGCGCCACCACAGCATCACTCAGCGCCACCACAGCATCACTCAGCGCCACCACAGCATCACTCAGCACCACCACATTATCACTCAGAACCACCACAGCACCACTCAGCACAACCACAGCATCACTCAGCACCATCACAGCATCACTCAGCACCCCCACTTTATAACTCAGCACCACCACAGCACCACTCAGCACCACCACAGCATCACTCAGCACCACCACAGCATCACTCAGCACCACCACAGCACTACTCAGCACCACCCCAGCATCATTCAGCACCATCCCAGTATCACTCAGCACCACCACAGCACCACTCAGCATCACCACAGCACCACTCAGCACCACCACATCACCACTCAGCGCCACCCCAGCATCAGTCTGCGCAACCATTCAACAAAAACTGGTTCAAATATGTTCTCTCAATGTTTCAAGCTTTATTACAAATGTCACAAAAGATGTTAATATTTCACTTCTGTTCTTGGATTTTCGTCACAATAAAATACACTGAACATAATCTTAACAAAAGTTATTTACAAAAGTTTAAGCTATTGCCATTATAAATTAAAATCACTTTTATTTAAGTATTAATTATTTAAAAAAATTAAAAGCCATTGTAATTTGTAATATCAATACATCTAAATCACGTAAATACAAAACATGTTGCATTACCAATGCTATAGGTGTCACAATTTTTTGTGAAAGTTATAACTATTGGCATTGTAAATGACAAAGCTATTAATTTAGCTATTTTCAAAACCAACACATAAATAAAAAAATTGTCATTTACAAAACTAATTGCTCAAACTTTCCTAATGCGAGACCTATTGCATTGCAAATGCTTGTTTTTATATCTGTCAGTGCATTCTGTTGAGGTTTATTTTCGTGACAGGCGCCTCATTGCCTACTTGTAGCTATTCTCTGACCCTGCTTCAAGGGTCAGAGAATAGTTGCAAGTAGGCAACGAGGCGCCAGGAAGCACTTACAGGCTTACAGCAGCAGGTGCCCAAGTTGAAGTTAATTTCTTTGTAACCCTTTTGTAAAAGATTACAAAAAATTAGCTTCAACTTTTGCACCTGCTGCTGTAACCCTGTATGTGCTTGGCTGAAAATTCGTCCCGCAGAATCGCGGATTTTACCACGATTTCGCGAGATTTGCGGACCGCGAAATCGTGGAAAATCCGCAAATTCCGTGAGCGGAACAAATTTTCAGCCCATGCTTAATAAATACCATTGTATTTAAGAACTTTGTATTTGAGATTTCACAAGTAAGGTCAAGAACACTTGGCTATCGGTGTTGTTTGTTTGATAGAGGGCATGCACCAATATTTGTTTGTATCGATATTTCAAAGTAATTGTGGTAAGTGGCCTATATTGTTTCAGTAGGGGCTTAGTTATATTTTTGCATTTAATATTCCTTGTTCAGCAAAGGAACAATGTTGCACAGTTCATTACATTTTCTCCATGTTTTTTTAATTTGGAATATTTATTTTTCTATGTGGCCTAGTCTGCCAAGGCGCCATCCAGTAGGGGCAGGCCAGTGCTAGTTATGGGTGAATGAAACAACTGTTTCTCTGGTATATGTTGTTTTAAAACACCATTTAGGGTTGTGATGACACGGGATTCAATTAAAAATGTGGTGGGGTTTTTTTGTATTTAAAAATGTTTTGTGTACAAAAAGTGTATATGTAAGGTAATATTTGATGTCTTTGGAGGATGTATGTTTTTGTAAACTTTTGTATTTTCTTTATTGGCATTGCTGAGATAATGGTAATGTTTTCTTCAGTGTTACCATGCCTCCTTTGTCTGTCTAGTGTGTGTGTGTTTGTCATGGGCCTCCATTTGTGTGTCTTTGATCTTGGTGCTAAGAGACCGGGTGCCATTTTGTGGAGTTTGTTTCTATAGACCTATGGACCTGAATGTGTTCTCTTTATTCCCCATACCTCTTTGCTTACTGTTGTTGTTTGGCCATGTGGCTGGCAGCCATTTTGTGTATTCAGCCAGTGTGTTGTTGACATAGACTTGCATGTGTTCTTTGTTCCCTATACCTCCTTGCTTGCGGTTGTTGTTTGCACATGTGGCACTAGCTGGCATCCATTTTGTGCATCCAGCCAGTGTGCCTTTGCCATGGGGGTTTCATGTGTTCTTTATTACCCATGCCTCCTTGCATGGGGGTTTCATGTGTTCTTTATTACCCATGCCTCCTTGCTTGCTGTTGTTGTTTGACCATGTGGTAAAGGCTGGCAGCCATTCTGTGCACATAGCAAGTGTGCCTTTGCCATATGCTTGGATGTGTTCTTTGTTCTCCATGCCTCCTTGCTTGCTGTTGTTGTTTGACCATGTGGTGCTGTCTGTCGGCCATTTTGTGTATCCAGCCAGTTTGCCTTTGCCATAGGCTTGCATGGATGGATGTGAGATATCAGTTTAATAATATGATTTAGAATCATGGTAGTATGTATATTGAGATTATGATTTTGATGAGCAGTGCTTATATTGTACATGCATGGTTTGAAAAAAAAATTTAGGGTGCCCCATTGCTTCAAAATAGGTTTCTTCTCAACCTCCCATACAAATATTAGCAATTATTGATTTTTTTTAGGTTTTTATTTTTATTTCATCTTTTTCATTGTTTGATTAGGTAAAAAAATGATTTTTTTTTTCATTTTGCCTTGGTCAATTCATCCATCCATCCCTCCATCCATCCATCTATCATCCATCCTCTATAGGCGCACATCCAGACAGAAGCATTCAGATTTTTTAGGTATAAGTCCATTTCCTACTGGATACCCTGACTGCTTTGAACTGCAGACACAGCAGCATCATTCATTTGCTCAATGATTATTCCACTTCCCCTGGACCACATTGCCTGCCATTGGTGCACACTAAGCTCCATATTTTCCATTTACCCATGCAGTTCCCTTAGGGCAACATGTATCTCCTATAGAAGATATTGACATAAAGGAAAGAGCTTTATCTGTATATTGTTATCCTGATGGGGAATACATTTTATGGTATTATGGTGTGGTTTGACTTTAAATGGGTTATTACATAAGTAAACAAGCATGCTGATATTGACTTTGTCTGTACTAATTCATAATGCAACAATGCCACATTTTAATAAATGTTTTTCTTGCTTGTTTGCTTTTAGGTGCACAAGAGAATAGACATCACACGCAGAACTGCCAAACAGAAGGCCTGTGCAGCTATGTCACACATTAGTCCTCCAATATTTTCTGCTTGTGCAGCTTAGTGCAACTGCCAACTGAGAGGTTTAAGATGGCCCCAATGAAAGATGCTTCCAACAAAGTGGTCAGTGAGAAGAAGCAGCTTCCCACCAGTAGTGTGTCGATCCAAATCTATTTTGGACCACGCCATGTGCCTGCTGCACTGGCCTTCGGGGAGCAAGCTGAGAGCAGCACTCCTGCATCAACAGCACCACCCCACCTTAAACCCAATACCATGTTTGTCAGTAAGGCAGCCATTGCAATCATGGCAAAACTGATGAACAGTAATGCTGAAAGGGATTTTTCTAAGTATGGGCGAATTTTGAGGATTTGTGGTCCTCAAATTCGTGCGGAATTGCGAAAAAATCAGCAAGTTCGCGAAAAAATTTGCGAACTCGCGTATTTGCACAAATAGACTGTTTCCCACTGTCTAGTACTGACTAATCAGTAAGTGCTACCTCTTTGGGTAAATGTATAGTGTTTTTCCTACACTACAGCTGCGTAAAGGGCCAGAAGAGTTGTCTCCAGTGACCATGTGTGTGTTACTATGCCATCGCGCCGAAGGGCGCAGGGGTCCCTTGAGTGAGCTGTCCATCATAGTGGGTAAATGGCTGGAAGACGGTGCACACAGCTAGTGTGTGGGCGGGGCCAAACAGGCAGGGCTTCTATGTGAGTTCACATGCCTCTTGTGTGTAAAAGAGGCCAGAGACTGATCGGAGAAGCAGATGAGGAAAAAGAAGCTCCTGGTCACAGGAACTGCAAGGGGATTCCACTCATGAAAGTGAAGGATGCAAAGGCCTCTATCCAGCATCACATCTAATATTCGACTGTAGATATGGGGAGAGAGCACACCTGCCCAGCCTCGACAAAGCTCACAATTGTTTTTGGGCTGATGGATGTTTTACTGAACTTGAGCTTCAACTCGGCACCTGCTTTATTTATATCTGTAAGTGCTTCCTGTTGAGGTTTAATTTTGGTGACAGGAGCCTTGTGCCAGAATGAACCCTGCCCTTCATATTTATCCAAGAAGACGCCACCGGTTTGTGCGATACCTCTACTCATCTGTGCAAGTACACTTGTGCCATGTGGCACACATACATGCCCTAAGGGCATGTATGTGTGTCACATGGCACACAAGCCAGAAACAGGGGTGCAACAGGGTGTCAAAGTGACACCCTGTCCCTCTTGGCAATTCGGTATTTTTACTGATTCGGTAATTACCAAATCGGTATTTACCATTGATTCCTATGGGCTTCAAGGCCTATAGGAATCAATGGCAAACATCCTCCCGATTCGGTATTTGTTACAGAATAATTACCTACATTAGATTTACTGATTCATGAATACCGAATCTGTAAAATTCGGTATTTATGAATCGGTAAATCTAAATTACCTACATCTGGCCCATAGTTGTATATATTTACTGAATGTTAAAAAATAATAAGAGAACAGATGTTGTAAATACTTACCCAATAGACTGTCAAATGTGAAAACGCCATAGAAAATCTATAAGGAATAAGAAAAGAAAAGTTAATTTGCAATAGTTCACGAAGGCATAAATAAATCTACAAGAAAATAATTCTCAGTAGAAACGGATAGCAAGATAAAGACATACCACAAATATAAGAAGTAAGTGAAGGCACATATTTAAGAGATTATATTCAATAGTTAAAAAGGGTGATAAGAATTTAATAAAAGTATTTGTGTGTTTAGGAAAAGAAGAATCTGGAAGTAGAATGAATAAGGATTAACCAGGAGCAGACAAGAAATATTAACAAATAGAAAAGACACAATAGAAAAGTAAGTGAACATTCTATCAGGCACATATGAGAGAGAAGTTAAGGGAAGGATTAGAAATTAATAGAATATTTTGTATTTAGGGTTCAGCAAAAACTGAGCTTGAGACTATTGGTAAAACAGCCGAAGAAACAGGAGAGAAGCACAATTCTTGGAAGATTAGGGTAGGTATAATAGAGTAAGTTAGAATAGAAAACTAGAGTAAGTTAGAATAGAATAAAAGAGTAGGATAGAAGTTAGCCTTGTGTTTACCTTTAAGATTCTCAGAGAATTGTCTGCCGGTCGGGCTAGAAAATAAGAAGAAAGAACAGGAGAACCAATTCCAGAACCAGTCTCTTCTTTGTTTATTGTTTTATCCACCCCCCCTTCCCCCTTGAGGGTAGTTTGGAAGCTAGGTCTATTCTGACCTCCGGAGTATCTTCAGGAGGGATTTGGACCTATCATCTCTGTTCCCGAGCAAGCTAATGGTAAGGAAAATTACATATTGTTTCTAGACATCATTATATTGATCCTGACACTTAGATTTTTCTCTTTCGCAAAGTAGTACCCAATCATTTCAGGAAAGAGAGCAAAGTGGACAGAAGCCATAGCCAGCAATAGTACATCTAACTGATGCTGGAGCAGAACAGGAAATTGAGCTTCCTGCCGAGCAAGAGCCTCCTCTTTTAGAACCATTGGCTCCCGGATTTCCAGCAAGGAAAAGGAAGGCTAATACTCTACCATCTTCTCTAAGCATCATTATTGTTGATGATGATAGGGACATAGAGTGTAACCTGGCAGAGTCCAGGAGACACTAGGGGAGGCCAGGGAAAAGAAGATTTCCTGAAAGCCTTAGAACTAGGGAAGGGGATGATGAGGAGGATTACAATGACGAGATAGTCATTGTGGAAGGTGACACAGAGGAGTCCGACATTGCTATTCAACATGCTCAAGGGATGTGGCACAGGTAGCACCACCATTTCCCATATCTGCAAAGCCCCAGCTGAGACCTGTACTATTAGCCCTTACCTCAGTAAATGTATGCACTGCAGGAAGGGATTTGATGACACACCCACCTACCTTCAGTTCTTCTTCAGGCTTAGGGAGTAACCCAGTAAAAAAAATACTCCTCCTCAGTTTGGGACTTTTTTACAGTTAGCAAAGAGGGGGGCACATTGCAGTATACAGCATTTGAAACACCCATGTTCATAAAGGTAAGCCTGGTACATATGTTGGTACTGGAGGCCAAAGAACCCATATGAGAAAACACCATGAAATCCGGTAGGAGAAGCACCTTAAACTAAGTGCTGAACAGGGTAGTGGTGGTGAAGGTGAGGAGCGCCGAGGAACATCGGGTACAAATCCGATAACGGTGAGAGGTGATAATGAGGAATAGGAGAGTAACATCCTCATGCACAGAAGCCCTATCCCCAGCAGTGCGCAAGCAGAGTCACTCCCCTCAGGGACTTCACATTGGCAGAAGACTCGGAGTCAGATGAAGACAACACAGCATACAGATACTTCCCCACCATGACGAGCACTGAGTCTATGACCACCATCTTCTCAAAAGTCACCTGCATCAGTGGCCATGACTGTCTCAAAAAAGAATACATAGTCAGCAACATACAGACCACCTGCAGAAGAATCTGCCCTCATTTTAGCCATACTTTTAAAGTTCAGAAAGAGTTGCAGATTATTCAGTATGCTAAGAGAGCATCAGTTAAAGCCCTGATAATGGAGGTGCCAACACATTTGTACTCGACCTGTTACATATTGCAATGTCTGAGCAGTACAAACAGATCAATGACTATGCCATTTAAAGGGGATGTGATGCGGTTGGTAAAGCTATGACCATGGATTTGGAGAAATGGGGCCTATTTAAATTCTTGACACAGATGCTACTCCCTTTAAAGGTTTTCATAGGAAGTCAGCAAGGAGGACAGTGCAATGGGCCAAGCTATCCTATTGCGTCATATGCTACAGGACCCACAAAAGAAGGTGTCTGAAATGTTTACCCCTACAGGTGTGAACAAAAATACAGAAGTGCCTGCCTTGGTGGAGAGCTTACTCTTTCGATAGGCTTCAAATACAAGGCTTCAAGACAACATCATCTCATCCAAGGAGTACATCTGTGCCACACTACCTGATCCATGGTACAAACAAATTTTGCCTACTTTCATTCCGTTTCTTGGAAGGGGATGTTCCAAAATACAATAGGAGGATTGTTGAGCAAGCCAGAGACCTGGAAGAAGAACAGTTAGACCATATAGTCCTACCCTAAAATTCCGGGGTGTATCCTTCAACTTCCAGGGAGGGCAGTCTTGTCTCACACCAGCCAACATCTTCATCAACCCTAACACTGACAATAATAGCAACAGTAGGACCAGACCCAACATCTGCATGGTATTGGATTCCGTTAGAAGGGTTTAAGTCCAGGGGAGAGGCGATGGCAAAATAGGTTAAGCAAGTGGCAGCACCAATGACAGCACCAATGACCATCCAGAGGATGTTCCAGGAGTATCTGGATGATCCAAAAGAGGTCTATATGGATCAAAAACCATTGATGTATTGGTATGGGAAGATGAGCCAATGGCCAGAGCTCAGCAGACTGGCAATAAATTATCTGGTTGTCCTAAAGACAGTGTTTCTGCTGAGTGTACGTTCAGTGCAGCTGTGCAGTTGTTACCATGAGACGGACCACACTCTCGCCTCAAATGTAGAGAGATTGATTTTGATCAAAATTAACCAACATTTCATACCACACAATTACAACTTCCTGAAACAGCACATGAGGAGAAGGAGGAGAAGGAGGAGGAGAAGGTCAGTATCAAGCTGTTAGCTGACCAATTTCTGGGTGAACCACCTTAATTTGGGGATGAACGCTACTTCCCAGACTGAGCATTCCAGTGCCGACATAGAACTTTAAAGAATGTTCTTGTTGAATTTCTTTCTTTGCAACAAAAAATAGCTACTAGTGAAGCATTATTGTATGCTGCCCCACCATTTTCTAGTCACATATATTGTAAGTATGGGCGTAAAATCTGTTTCGCGGGCGAATTTGTGGATATTTGGCAATTTCTCGATCCGCGAATCGCGCAAAATTGCCCAAAAATCCGCAAATTTGCAAGCTACGAATTATTTTGCTTGGTCGCGCTTGAAAAATACAATATCGCGCGCGCGGCGTTGACTTACCGTGATTCTGAGTCCGCCCAGTTGTTTTTCTCCCGGTTTGCGTGTGCTGCGCCATTTTCGATCTTGCTGCGTGATCACGCGAGAGTTTTTCAAACGCAATTACGTTATCGCGGCTCTTCATCTTGCACAGCGAGAGTTTGACAACGCGAGTACGTCATAAAGGCCAGCGATCATGCATTGCGGGAGTAAACAATGCCGAACACGTAGATGCGGCGCGCAGCTGACTTCCGGCGGGAGATTTGAACAGCTCGCGTTCTCGAAATGGCAAAAATTGCAATTATGCACAAGAAATCCACCGCAGGAAGCATAAACCTTGTGAAAATGATGATATTGATCAGAATAACTCCTCAGATTGACATTTGGCTGCACTTGTTGGTGCAGGAGTCCATTTTTTGGGGTGGGTGGGGTGGGAGGAAGGAAGTGCCCCAGGGTCTCCAACTTCCTGTTCCTGTCCAGCAGGCTCCTCCCAGTGCGTTGTCCATGTCCTGGTCACTTTTGATTTGGATGTGTAGCTGGAAGGATTACTTTTTGTGGATGCTGCTGGATATTTGTATTTGAGGACTTTTTGGACTTTGGAGTTTGGATCACTTTTGGACTTGAGATTTTACAAGTAAGCTGGTGTTTTTTGTTTGGGGCATTGCAGTTGAGGCAACTACTGTTCAAAATCTTTTTTCACAACTTTAACAAAATATATATTGTGGGTAGCCACAGTATCCAGTAGGCCCAGAGTTAGTCATGGGTGCATGATACAACTGTTTCTGTGATTTTTTTAAACGTAATTCTCATTTATGTCATGGAATTTTAGCTCACTATTATATGTCGATTTTTTTTTTTACATTTTGGGGTGCCTGTAAAGCCTCACTAGCCAGTAGGCCCAGGTGTAGTGAGTGGTGCATGGACCTAGTCTTTCTATGGTGTGTCTTGAATTTAAACATCATTGAGGGCATGGATGGCATTGGATTGTGGTGATTTTTGTGTATTTTTCGACTTTTTGGGTGGTGTTGGGGCCTGGCCATGTGGGTAGGGGCCATTTTGAGGCCTGGGACAGGCAGGGCCTGGCCATGTGGTAGGGGTCAAGGGGCCATTTTGAAGCCAGGCAGTGTGCTCAGGCCGGCACCCAGTTTGCCTTGCTTTCAACCATTATGCCCAGGGGTACTCAGTGGTGCATGGGCCTGGTCTTTCTGTGGGGTGTCTTGAGTTTAAACATCATTGAGGGCATAGGTGGCATTGGATTGTGGGGTTTTTATTGTGTTTTTCGACTTTTTGGGGTGTTGTTGGGGCCTGGCCATGTGGGTGCGGGCCTTTTTGAGACCAGGGACAGGCAGGGCCTGGCCATGTGGTGGGGGTCAAGGGGCCATTTTGAAGCCAGGCAGTGTGCTCAGGCCTGCACCCAGTTTGCCTTGCTTTCAACCATTATGCCCAGGGGTACTCAGTGGTGCATGGGCCTAGTCTTTCTGTTGGGTGTCTTGAATTTAAACATCATTGAGGGCTTGGATGGCATCGGATTGTGGTGATTTTTGTGTGTTTTTCGACTTTTTGGGTTGGTGTTGGGGCCTGGCCATGTGGGTGGGGGCCATTTTGAGGACTGGTAGAGGCAGGGCCTGGCCATGTGGTGGGGGTAAATGGGCCATTTTGAGTGTTTTTTGACTTTCTGGGGTGTATAACTGATGTTCCTCTGGCTTCCATTGCTTTTAGGTGCACAAGAAAACCACCAGTGCCAGGAAGAAGTCCTGCAGCGGTGTGTGCAGCACAACGCCATGTGACGTCACGTGTGGCCACAGACAAGATAACTCTGCAACTCGTGCAACTGCGGCCTGCTGTTCTGACAACTCAAGAAGATGGCCCCAAAGAAAGTTGGCCGTAGCGCCTCAGCGAAAAAAGTTGCCAGTGCCACTGCCAGTAAGAAGGAGCAGAAGAAGCAAGTGGCACCACCTACCAAGGAGACTGGTGTGCCCACCAGCACCTTTTTTTGGGGAAAAAAACTACGCCTGCAGCAGCAGCGGTGTCTGCCGGGGACCAAGCTGGAAGCAGCACCTCCGCTTCATTGGGCTCAGTGCCACCACACCAAGTTAAGTCCAAGAACATGAGTGCTGCTGCAGCAGCCACTTTGGGTGTTAAATCACTATCGACCAGTGGTCTTGGCTCATCACAAGAAAGTACCATCCAATCAACGCCGGGTGTAACTCAGCTGACGAGTGTTCAACAACCACAGCCACAAACACAGGTGCAACTAGTATAAGCGCATGGGCAAGGAGAGGCGCATGGAGAGGCGCAATGAGAGGCGCAAGGAGAGGCGCAAGGAGAGGCGCAAGGAGATGCGCATGGAGAGGCTCATGGAGAGGTGCTAGGAGAGGCGCAAGGAGAGGCACAAGGAGAGGCGCATGGAGAGGTGCATGGAGAGGTGCAACTAGAGGTTCATGGAGCAGCACAACTGCCTACAACGCTTGTTCCTCCAGAAGTAGGATCACATCAGGAAATTGATATTCAAGAGGTGGTATCATCCGAGGAAGCCACTCCTCCTGATGACGATCCATTGTCTTCCAGATCCCCAGCAAGAAAACGGTCAAGGAGGGATACTACTACTACAAGTTCTTCTTCAAGCCCCCTTCATTCTGATGACCTTGATCATGATTGGAACCCAGCAATGCAGTCTGAGAGTGAGTCACGCCATGAACCGACAAAGGTAGCTAAGCCTAAAAGGAAGGCTCCCACAATGCTTCGCCTTATGGGTGATGATGATATTTTCCCCGCGAGCACGCAAAAACACATGCAAACTCGTAATAGTGCGCCGCACACACCGCGAGATTGCCAATAGCGCCCGGAACCAGAAATACGCAATGCGCACAAGATGACCGCGCCCATGTACGACCGCATGGGTTACTTCGCGGTCGTTGTGCTGCAAGCGGCCCGCGAAGACGCAAAAAAACCCAGCAAACATGCACAAAAAAACTATCCGCTAATTAGCACGAATTCGCGGATTGCGAGTTCGATTTTGTGCAAATTCGTGCCCCGCGAATCTCGCGAAATTGCAGAAAAACGTTTTTTGCAAAACTGAAAGCACTTAGCAGGTGCAAAAGTTAAAGCTAGTTTGTAACCATTCCCTGTAGTGCTTCCTGAGGGGCCCCTCCAGAGTTCAGTTGCCTACTTGCAACTATTCTCTGAACCTGCTCTGACCCTCAAAGCAGGGTCAGAGAATAGTTACAAGTATGGCACAATGCTCCTGTGAAAAAATTAAACTTCAACAGGAAGCACTTACAGCTAAGGAAGCAGGTGCCAGACTTGAAGCTCAAATTCAGTGACGCATTAACCAGCCCCAAATTAATTCATCTCAGTTGAGGCTGGGCAGGTGTGCTTTCCCCCCATAATCTACAGTGGTGAACCAGAGGGTGCTGTGATGAACCAGAGGGTGGCAGTGTTGAACCAGAGGGTGGCAGTGATGAACAAGAGGGTGGCAGGGATGAACCAGAGGGTGGCACTGGTGAACCAGAGGGTGCTGTGATGAACCAGAGGATGGCAGTGATCAACCAGAGGGTGGCAGTCTTGAACCAGAGGGTGGCAGTGATCAACCAGAGGGTGGCAGTGATGAACGAGAGGGTGGCACTGGTGAACCAGAGGGTGCTGTGATGAACCAGAGGGTGGCAGTGATGAACCAGAGGGGGACAGTGATGATCCGGAGGGTGGCAGTGGCAAACCAGAGGGTGGCAGTGATGAACCAGAGGGTGGCAGTGATGATCCTGAGGGTGGCAGTGGCAAACCAGAGGGTGGCAGTAGTGAACCAGAGGGTGGCAGTGATGAACCAGAGGGTGGCAGTGATGAACCAGAGGGTGGCAGTGGTGAACCAGAGGGTGGCAGTGATGAACCAGAGGGTGGCAGTGATGAACCAGAGGGTGGCACTGGTGAACCAGAGGGTGCTGTGATGAACCAGAGGGTGGCAGTGATGAACCAGAGGGGGAGAGTGATGATCCAGAGGGTGGCAGTGGCAAACCAGAAGGTGGCAGTGATGAACCGAGGGTGACAGTGATGAACCAGAGGGTGGCAGTGGTGAACCAGAGGGTGGCAGTGATGAACCAGAGGGTGTTAGTGGTGAACCAGAGGCTGACAGTGGTGAACCAGAGAGTGACAGTGGTGAACCAGAGAGTGACAGTGGTGAACCACAGGGTGGCAGTGGTGAACCAGAGGGTGACAGTGCTGAACCAGAGGGTGGCAGGGGTGAACCAGAGGGTGGCAGTAGTGAACCAGAGAGTGCTGTGATGAACCAGAGGGTGACAGGGGTGAACCAGAGGGTGCTGTTATGAACCAGAGGATGGCAGTGGTGAGCCAGAGGGTGGCAGGGGTGAACCAGAGGGGGGTAGTGGTGAACCAGAGATTGCAGTGATGAACCAGAGGGTGGCAGGGGTGAGCCAGAGGGTGACTGGAGTGAACCAGAGGCTGGCCACGATGAACCACAGGGTTGAAACAGGCTGGACACGTAGAAAAAACATTGTTGTGTCCGTTGTGATAACACAAGTAAGTTTGCGTTCCCGAACTTGTAAAAAACCCTTGCGAACTGGCAAAAACCCTCGCAAACATGCAAAAAAAAATTCGCACGAAATAGCGGATTTTGCGGATTTCAAGTTCGATTTTGCGCGAATTCGCGGACCGCGAATTCGCAAATTTGGCCCATATTAATATATTACGGGATTACAGTTAGACCAGAGTACAGTCAAGATGCCTTCACAATTTCTTCATGACATTGGACACACTGCCTGCATCCCTGGCAGACCTATCATTTTTTGCACCACTTAGCAGGGCTACTCCAGAAGGTTGTTGATTTACAAGAGTGACAACACCAAATTCCAATGGGTTGCTTTGGTCAAAGATCAGTACACAAAAGAGAGAAAGCCTCAAAGCTCCAGCTGAGTAGGTGCAAGAGATGACAATGTACCTTGGTATATGTGTCACGGCAGGGAACGCCCCATCCCCACTACCTCATGGAGCCTGATTTTTTAGGAGTCATAGACCATTAGAGGAAAAAGGTCCTTTATGGTCTGTATGACAGCATGCTTCATGTTTAGCGTACTGTGTAAACCAGCATTAGGAGTTGGTATTTAACGCAATGCAATCTGTTGAAAAACTACAGATTTAGTCAGTCCTGAAGAAAGCCTACTGACCCTGAGTGGCACTAGCAAAGGGCTGAAAGATGTCAACCTTGCTGAACTATAGATGTTAGGGGTGATTGCACTCATAGAACATCACAAAGTGTGTATCCCAGATAAAGGACCGTACTAATAAACAAGAATTTGGACCCTGAAGGCTTTTTTTCTGCAGGTAGGTTTTATTAAGAGCTCCGTTTACAATCTGCATTGAGCCTACCCCCTCCCACTAGGTGCAGGAGGTGATGATCCGATCATGAAGCTTGCCACTGGTGGTACTAGTGGGTGAAGATCTTACTAATATATCCATGTGATGCAAGGGTTGCACCTATTTACCTGGGTGAAGATCCTTTTCACTTTAATACATATTGAGACCAGTTAATTTGACCTCTTAAAATGTTAGGAATTCATCAGTTGTGAGCCTTTCTCTCTTTTGTGTACTGATTACAATGTTTATGGGTGGCTGAGGGTTGCACCAATGTAGCTTCTCACTCCCCCTTTTTTTCTCCTGCCTGCATCAAAGATATAATTGTGCGCCTACTACCTAACCTACCCATGCTTGGATTGGAAGAGGTAACTACAACTATTGCAACAGTGAGTGAGTGATTGTAAGTGATGATTGATGATTCATGTGATGGCAGGCAGTGTGGGAAGCTGTTCAACTGTAATCTAGAAACTTGATTGAGATGATTTTGCAATCATTGAGGCCTGCATGATGGGTGATAATTTGTTTCCTGGAGGTGATTGGCCTTTGGAAACGTACTTAGCAAAAATTAAACTCTTTTCGGTCCACTTCTATGATCGTTCCATTTTTCATCACCTAGGAGGACTGACCCAGAAGATCATTTGATTTACAAGACTGCCAATTTCCATTTGGTTTCTTGAATCAAAGAGGTGAAAGTGTACCTTCTACTGTGCTTGGTTTGGAGCAGGTACCCATTGCACCAACAAGTGATATATTATTGAGTGATTATGAGTGATGATTGATGATTCATGTCTTGGCACACGGTGAGGGAGGCTGTTCAACTGTAATTAGGGAACTTGAGTGAGATGATTCACAATGTTTGGGCCCTGAATGATGGGTGATCATTTTTTCCTGGAGGTGATTGGCCTTTAAACTTACTTAGCAAACCCTTAATCTGTACGGTCCACTCCTATGATCCTCATGTTTTTCATCACCTAGGAGGGCTGCCCTAGAAGATCATTCGACTTGCAAGACAGCCAAATTCCAAACTGTTGCTTGTATCAAAGAGGAGATAGTGTACCTACTACCGTGCTTGAATTGTAATAGGTAAACATCGCACTAAGTGATATATTATTGAGTGATTGTGAGTGATGATTGATGATTCATGTGGTGGCAGACAGTGAGAGAGGGTATTCAACTGTAACTTGGGAACTTGATTGAGATGATTTACAATGTTTGGGTCCTAAATGAATAATTCATGCAGGTGAATGGTCTTTTCATACTTTAACAGGTTAACTTGAAGGGTTCACTCCTTTTTACTATATTTTTCAGAGACCAGAAGAGTTACTTCAGTTAACAAACAAAAACCTATACAAAATACTGCAATACGGTTCCTCTGCTTGTTCTTTAACAGCAGTGCACTACACGCCAATCTTGCTCGGGCCGTGACTGGGATGGAGTTACTCGGAGTCAGGAGGAGGATGGAAGAACTCAGGGCATGACTACCTTATCAATAGCTAGAACAAAACATGTATAGACTTCAAGGGAAAACCATGACTCTGAGCCCTAGTACTCATCTATTTGGAATGCAGAAAGGTGTGAAACTGTAAATGTAAATGTATAGGCATTTATATAGCGCACTTCTTACCCGTAGGGTCCCAAGGCGCTTCGACCGCTGCGAAACCCTTCCTGGCTTCCCTGAGAGATGGTCCCTTAATGGGTATCTCCAGCATCAGGGGGATTGGTGCCAGCTTTCTGATGTCAGCCATTCAAGCAGGTCTCCCTCATACAGTGTGAGTCCGGGTGACAGTCTCGGCACTGCACCTACTAGCCGGAGGCTACCAGTCAAGCTGCATTCTCTTGCTCCACAACTAATACAGGTCCCACCCTCTCTACCCACATCAGGCCCACCCCCTCCACAAACAAGCTGACCCATACTCATCCCACAACCAATGTCCAAATGTCCAACAAATAACAAAACCCAATCCCAACTCCCTTCTAACCTTCTCCACCCTCAACAAATCCCTCCCACCAAAACAAAAAATAAAAAAGTGCCTAAAAGAGAGCATTGTCCATTTGGGTCCAGAACTGGTCCAGGCTCCACTCTATCCTGTCCAAGCGGCTCTCCACATGCCGCTCCATGCAGTCCAACTGCTGCAGGATGTATTGCAGCAATGTCCTGGCAGAGCAGGGTGGGGCAGCAACAGTTTTTGTCAGGGCCTCTTGCAGCTGATGGTGACCCCGGCAATGGAATGGCTGGGAGTCTGGAGTCTGTGGCTGACTAGCTGAACTGGAGCCTGGCTGAGAGGCCGCTAATCCAGCCTCTTCTTCCTCATCCATTTGCACTGCTGATTTCCAACTGGTTGAGTACCACCGTTTGTCGCTGTAGCTGAGCCATTATCTCCTGCCTGTTGGTTGCTGTGGGTAGTTCAGTAAAAGACAAATTGTAATAATGCTCTGTGCAAACAAATGTTTCAAATTAGTGGGTGGCACTGTAGCAGTACATTGTTGGTCCCTTAGTTCCATTGGAATTTGATGTGATTATGATTAGGAGTCACAAGGTCAATTTAAAAAAAAATTACACAAATGTCTCACATAAAAAAGCACTGCCTGTCTGACAGAATAATACCGGGTTAAAAAACAATGATCTTCTAGGAACTATAGGAACACTTTGAGTGGAAAAATCAAAATAAATTACCTCTCATTAATGAGTAATGAATAATGCACTATTGAGTCCAAGTTGTGCTGTGCTAAATTAATGGAGGCATGTAAACAATTGCTTCAGGTACTTTGATGCTGTCTGCAGCTCGGGCAGCTGTGGTTGAAAATTATCTATTTTTAATTCCAATGGCCCGGCTCTTCTTCAAATGCTTTTCACTTTCTAACCTGACTCCAAAAATGCAGATGAATAAGAAATAGGATGCCACATCACACACCTCATGTATAAAATGTGGATATTATCCTGTCTGTTATAAGTAGATGCTGGGAAAAACAATGCACTGCACTACAGGGAAAGGAACAGGCTATGTAGATGTCATTTATCACATTCGTCACATAGTGTCACATAGGTCAAACTTGAAATGAAATAAGGCACTTAGTCCAACTTTACTCACTTGCCTTGCCTGCCATCACAAATTATTTCCAACAAAATAATTTGCTGAGCAGTAAGAAAAGGAATCCTGATGTATTGTACTGTAGGGTAAGGTAATGGGATTAGGCATGTAGGTAGAGCTTTTGATATTGAATAGAGGGGTGTCACTGATCATCGATTTGTCATGTGACTATTAAGCTTTGGCCAATTTAGTCACTGTAGTGGATAAAAGTGGAAAGGGAAACTCTGAGCAAGAATAAAATTAATCTGTTATGGGAGGCCATGAAATATATTTTGGAATCATGTCACATGCCCATATAATGTGGCACATGCCAAGAATGAATTTTTCAATTTTTTGGTAGGCTGGGAAGGAAGAACTTTGGAAAGAATAGAGGAGTGGAGTACTAAGAGGCAAAAGAGTGGACAAAGGGAAACCCACCGTGTGTGTTTGGTTTGCAATGTACTGAGAAATGTGTAAATGCTGCCTTAACAAAAGCAGATTCACATTGCACAGCCAATACTGTATTCATAAAATTGAACCATACTTCAGTCATGGGTGGCGAAATTCTATGGGCAGGGACTGGAGTGCGAATGATGATGGATTGGATACATATCTGCCTCACTTAACAGATACAGTCAGTCGAAGGAGTAGAACAAAATTTAAAAAACACTCCCCACTTTGAACCATAGCTTGGTCAACCATAAAACAAATGAAAAAAGTTAAGTAGTTAAGCAGCATTCCCCCTCCAGGAGTGCTTCCTTGCTCATTCAGCCAAGCAATTCAATTATTAATTCATTCTTTCATTCTTCTACATTCACACATAGCCATAATGATTTAAGTTTTACTTTCTCTTATCCAGTCTTTTACCCAAATTTCAATCCATTATCCACCCATTCAGTATCCACCCTTTCTTTCAACCATCCTTTCACCCACCAACACATCCTTTCACTTATATACCATTTCACCCATCCTTTCTTTTAACGTTCTGTTCATTTCCATTTCCCTCAGGTCATCATTTTGAGCTTTCATTATCTGAGCGTTTGCTGAGTTGCAACTAGAAGAGGTCATAACTCAACCACTGCTGCAGTTGGTAAAGCGGGGGTTCAAAATCATGATGACACCCTTGTAGCTAGTCAGTATAATAGTAATTCTCAATAAGCAAGACGTGTGAGTTACAACCACCTATCCCAGCCATGGCTTCTACCCCTCCAACTCACTCTCCTCCTCCTGCAGCAGCACTTGAGCCAGCTGCACTGGTAGTTGGTGTGGTTAGAAAAAATAATCAACATTTTTTAGATGTCAGATGTTAGAACCGGCTGTCTCTAGTTGGCAGAGGTATGCACTTCTGACAAATAGGGACACACCTTTTCTAGTCAGGGCAAGGGGATCACACCCTTTGATAACCCCTGCTCACCCCCTTGGTAGCTTGGCCGAGCAGACAGGCTTATCTCAGAGGCTGTGTGTTAAGCATTTATGACCACATACAGTAATAAAGTGAATACACTACAAATGGACACGACACAGTAGTATTATAAAAATAAGTATTTTTATATAAGGCTTAGCACAAGACCAAATAACGACAAAAATATACACAATCTTAATAAATAATCTTGGAAGGGAAAAATAGTTCAAAGGTAGTTTCTTCTTTAGCACAAAGTCTTTCGTATCAAAGCAAATCTTCTTCTTGGAAACAAAGTTCTTAGCAACAAGGTAACCCACACGGGAGCTACACGACGTCGAGGCAAAGTTAATCCAAAGGTTCGACGTCGACCGCGAGGAGCGCTACGTCGAGCCCGGAGTCACACGGACCCCCAACAACACAGTACCTTTGGAAAATGAAGCACACGATGATCAGCGGCGTCGAGCAATCCGGCGTCGCGTCGTCGGTGTCGATCAGGCCTCAGCAGGCGTCGTCGTCGATGATGCTGTTGCAAAGAGTGAGCAGCACTCACGGCGTCGAGAGGGCACGAGGGCGATGCGATCAGCAGCGGTGCAGACACGAGGTCCCTTGGAGCTGGAGCCGAACTCACTACTCACTGGCGTTGCTGCTGGCGTCGATCGGGCCCGGCGGCCGGCGTCGAGGAAGCGGGACACTTGAGCCGTCACTCACGGTGTCGAGCTGGATTCGGCGACGTCCGTCGGCGTCGAGATTGCTAGCTCTTTCAGAGGTGCTGGACTCACAGGTTCCAGCAAATAGCACTTTAAGCAGATGAAGTCCTTTAGCCCTGTGACTTCAGCAGGAGACTGGCACTCTTCCAGTCCTTGGAGATTTTCTTAGCAAGCGGGAGAGTACACACACAGTTCCTCTCTCCTGGTTCCTTGGCAAAAATAAAGAAGCACTGCAGGATTCCCCCCAGCAAACAGCGCACTGGCAGAAGGGGTAGGCAAGTCCTTAGATCAGCAGGCCTCTTGTCCTTGGTTACAGGGTTCCTTGTCAGAAGTGATCTAAATTCTTGGTTCAGGGGTCCTTCTCTTATACCCCTTTTCGGTTTTGATCCCTTTGTCCATGCAAGGGAATTTCCCAACATCCTGGGTCTGTTGTGGGTGGAGCCAGGCAGAAGTACCTGGCCTATTCATTGCGCAGGTCTGGGTCCTCAGACGCCCAGCAGGAGGTGGAGCCAGCATTGACACTGGCAGGAGCAGAGCTATCGGCCTCCTGGCAGGAGGTGGGGCTAGGATCGTCCATGGCAGGCACAGAGCCATCAGCCGCTTGGCAGGAGGTGGAGCCAGCATTGTATCAGGCAGGGCAGGCTATCAGCAACTACTCTCCCCCTACTCTCAACGCAAATGTCCCACTCATCCCACACTGACTCACTCAGACCTCTGGAGCCACCCAGCTTCCTGTCACACACACGCAAGACCAGCAGAAACCAGAAATGGTTAGACAAGAAAATAGACACTTTCTAAAAGTGCTATTTTCAAACCCAGAGTCCAAAAACCATCCACACCAACGGATGCGTAATTAAACCCCGAGTTCAGGGATACCAAACTCGACATTGCACCATGCTCCCCGAGCCAGCTAGGATCATAACATTAATAATCCCGGCGGCCCATTCTAACTAATGGAGAGCAGGCTACCTCGCAATAGTGAAGAACGAAGATGGCTGTAATTCACTATTAGGACATGCCAACTTGGTCAGGCGTGTCCTACCTTATACTTACAATGCACCCTGCCCGTGGGCCTACCATAGGGGTGACTAACATGAAGTCAAGGGAAGGTTTGGGGGGCTGGCAAGTAGGTATACTTGCGCAGCCGGCGTGACAGCACTAGGCTGCACGTGGGTCTCGCAATGACCGACCCGTAGACATTCTTTTACGAGGCCGCTCCTGTGGGTGGCACAACACGTGCTGCAAGCCCACGAGCGGCATTTGTATTTACAAGCCCCGGCACTCCTGGTGCACTAGACTAGGGACTGACAGTAAACCAAATAGGCCAAACATGGATACAATAGATACATCAATTTAACATAGGGAGCACTTGCGCTGTGGCACTGATCAGCAGTGGCACAGCACCCAAAGCATATACCAGCAAAACATCGAAAAACAGTGGAGGCAAACAGAAAAAATGGAGGAGAGACTCAAGCCAATGATGTCAGGTCTAACACGTGTCCCCTCCAGCTGAAATGTGGGGAGAACTTCCCTTGACCTAGGGAGTCCTCTTCACTAAGGCGGAAAAATCTGGACAGACCATCAGCATTGGCGTGATCTGTACCAGGGCGGAGTTCCACCGTAAAGTCCATCCCCTGTAGGGAAATGGACCACCTCAACAGTTTCAGATTCTCACCCCTCATCTGCATCAACCATCTGAGGGGCCTGCGGTCTGTCTGAACCCGGAAGTGAGTCCCAAACAGGTAGGTTCTTAGCTTCTTCAGCGCCCAGACCACAGCAAATGCTTCTCTCTCTATCGCACTCCACCTCGTTTCCCTGGGAAGTAACCTCCTACTGATGAAGGCTACAGGCAAGTCTCGGCCCTCTTCATTCACCTGAGCTAGAACAGCCCCCACGCCGTCTGGACAATAAATTCTTTCGAGAAGTCGGGTGCCTGGAGTATAGGTGCTGTGCACATTGCAGTTTTCAGGGTGTCGAAGGTCGTTTGACAGGCATCAGTCCAGATCACGTTTCGTGGCTGCTTCCTGGAAGTCAGCGAAGTCAAGGGGTGCACAATGTTACCGTAATCCTTGACAATCCTCCTGTAATAACCTGTGAGTCCTAAGAAGGCTCTCACCTGAGTTTGGGTTTTGGGCGGCGCCCAAGCCAGGATGGTATCAATCTTGGGTTGCAGGGGGGCAACCTTGCCGCTCCCTACTTGGTGCCCCAAGTACACCACCGAACCCTGCCCAATCTGGCACTTACTGGCTTTGATTGTGAGGCCTGCTCTGCGCAGGGCCAACAACACTTCCTGGAGGTGGCGCAAGTGTTCCTTCCAGCTGGCGCTGAACACTGCGATGTCGTCCAGGTAGGCGGAACTGAAATCCTCCAGTCCAGCCAAGACCTGGTTGACCAACCTCTGGAAGGTGGCAGGGGCATTCTTCATCCCAAAGGGCATCACCCGGAACTGGTATAGCCCATCTGGTGTGGAGAATGCGGACCTCTCCTTTGCCCCATCAGTTAAGGCGATCTGCCAGTACCCAGACGTTAGATCAAACGTACTAAGGTACCGGGCCGCCCCCAACCGATCGATGAGCTCATCAGCTCTGGGGATGGGGTGCGCGTCAGTCTTTGTGACTGAATTGAGTCCTCGGTAATCCACACAGAACCGGAGTTCTGGTGAAGCACCAGGTGCTGCAGCCTTCGGGACCAAGACCACTGGGCTGGCCCAAGGACTGTGAAGTAGTGTGGCTCACTGGTTAGAGGCGGCAGACCCGAGAGCAGAGGACAGCCCGGGACCAGGGTTCGATTCCCGGCGCGGCAGGTTTCTGGACCAGGGTCAGCGGACTCGATCATTCTCTCGCCTCGGTGCCCACTCTGATCAGCGATCACACTCGGCAACTCTGGGCATTAGCTTGCCTCATCTTCACTAACGGCCCCACCAGACCGCCGGGGATGCCTGGTCTCACCCTGGAGATACCCATTAAGTGACCATCTCTCAGGGAAGCCAGGAAGGGTTTCGCAGCGGTCGAAGTGCCTTGGGACCCTACGGGTAAGTAGTGCGCTATATAAATGCCAATACATACACATACAGACTGCTAGAGGACTCAACCACCCCTAACGCAAACATTTTGGAGACCTCCTCCTTAATGTATGCTCGAACCTTGTCAGTCACCCTGTAAGCCTTGTGCTTCACAGGAGGGCTGTCTCCGGTGTCAACGTCATGGACACACCAATGAGTGACACCCGGAACCAAGGAAAACAGATCCGGGAATTGTCCCAGCAGGTGGCAACAATCCTGTTTCTGCTCAAGGGTCAGTGTGTCAGAGAGGACCACACCATCCACTGACCCGTCTTGCACTTTAGCACACAGGAGGTCAGGAAGAGGCTCACTCTCCTCCTCCATTCCAGCATCTGTAGCTAGGAGCATGCCCACTTTGGACCTTTCTAAGTGGGGCTTCAGACGGTTGACATGCAGGACCCGCAAGGGGTTCCTGGGAGATTTCAAGTCCACCAAGTAGGTGACATCGCTCTTCTTCTCCACAACCTTAAATGGTCCAGTCCACCTGTCCTTGAGCGCACAAGGTTCCACAGGGGACATGACCCACACTTCTTGACCAGGCTGAAGCTCTACCAGAGTGGCATTCCGGTCGTACCATCACTTGATCTCCTCCTGGCTGGCCTCCAGATTTGCCTGAGCAAGTTCTCTGAAGCGCAGAGTCTGGTTCCGAAAGGCCAGCATGTAGCTGTATACATCCTGGGGAGGTTTCCTGGGAGATTGCTCCCAGCCTTCCTTGACCAGACTCAAAGGCCCTCTTACCGGGTGACCGTACAAAAGCTCAAAGGGGCTGAACCCTAGAGACTTCTGCTGCACCTCTCGGTAAGCAAACAACAGGCATGGCAAGAGGACGTCCCATTTCCGCCTCATTGGTTCTTCAAGACCCATGATCATGCCTTTAAGGGTCCGGTGGAATCTCTCAACCAGCCCATTTCCTTGAGGATGGTAGGGAGTGGTGAACTTGTAGGTTACCCCACACTCCTTCCACAGAGACTTCATATAGTTCGAAATTAAGTTGGTGCCCCGGTCTGACACCACCTCTCTGGGGAACCCCATCCGGGAGAAAACACCCATCAGTGCCCGTCCCACCACGGGAGCCGTCACTGTTCGAAGAGGGATGGCTTCCAGGTACCGTGTGGCATGGTCCACCAAGACCAGGATGAACCTGTTGCCCAGGGCTGTGTTGGGGTCCAGGGGCCCAACAATGTCGATACCCACCCGGTCAAAGGGGGTACTGACCACCGGAAAAGGTTGGAGGGGAGCCTTCTGCTTCCTTCCGCTTTTCCCACTTGCCTGGCAAGTGTGACAAGTCTTGCAATGGATGTCTACATCCCTACGCATCTAAGGCCAAAAAAAATGGGTGACAAGCCTGTCATAGGTCTTGTCCTGCCCCAGATATCCAGCTAACAGAACGTCATGAGCCAAACCCAGTAGGAAGGCTCTAAAGCGCTGGGGTACCAGCAGCACACGGGCTGACCCAGGGTAAGCAGCCTTAGGCTCGCTATACAGGAGGTCGTTCTCCCAGTAAACAAAATGTGACCCTGACTGATCACCTGAGGTTTGGGCTGAGGCCTGCTGCCTCATACCCATAAGAGATGGGCACACTTTCTGTTCCGCACAGAATTCCTCCCTGGAGGGACCACCATCCTGCTGCCAATGGGTCAGCGCGGGCAGGACTCCCAGTTCGGCAATTTGTTCCCCTGTGGGCTCCAGGGCATCCCCCTCAGGGTCTACCTCCTCCTGGACCACGGGAACTACGGGGGCCGGTTATCCGCGCCTCCTGCCTCTTCTCTTCACAGCTGGGTCCTGGGCCGTACTTTCAGGCTCCGGGACCCCATCAACACCCTTACTCGCTGTCATCGATCGAGTGGTTGCACACACCCACTCTGGCACGCCCAACATTCTCAAGTGCGTCTCCCTCTCCACCTTAGCCCAAGGGGAGTCTTCTAAATCATTGCCCAGGAGACAATCAACAGGCATGGCGGGCCTCACAGCAACTTGAAGAGTACCTGAAACTCCCCCCCATTCAAAGGAAACCTGAGCTACCTCACACTCTTTCTGGGAGTTGTCAGCAGCTATCACAGGGTAGAATGCATGGGGAACCATCTGCTCTCTGGACACCAAGTGACACTTGACAGCTGTCACACTCGCTCCGGTGTCTCTGAGAGCTTCCACTCTATGGCCATTAATGGTCACCCACTGCCTATATTTACTAATGTTATTAGGCAGAGGGGGTGGAGGGACCATTTCCATGTCTCCTAGCGAGACCAGGGACATTTCTGCGGGACCCCTCCCACCAGGGACAACCATCTCCTCCCCTCCCAGGGCTACACTCGCCAACTGGCGGGGGGTGCACGCGGAGGTGCATTCGAATCCTTTTTGGGACACTGGGGGTCATAAAACCGGTGTCCCACCTGCCCACAACCGTAGCAGGTTAGGGGGCCCCTATGAACAGGTTTACCCGTCGGGGCCCCTGGCTTCTTCTCAGGGGGAGGCTGGGAACCTTTCCCTTGGTTCCCTTGGGGATTACTTTGGGGGCCTTTCTGAGACTCCTTCTGTTTACCCTTGTCCCCCCCACTCTTCTGCTGGGGACCCTGCCCACCTTTGGCTGAGTCTCCCACTGGACCCTTGTGAACCCTGGTACTGACCCAGCGGTCCGCCTCCTCAGCAAGTTTTCTAGGGTTAGATATCTTGCTATCAATTAGGTGCTGGAGCAGCTCTGGAAAACAGTTATTAGACAAATGCTCCCAAGCAAACAAATCATAAAGAGCTTCATAACTTTCCACTTTGCTGCCCTTTACCCAACCATCAATGGCTCTGCAAAAATAAGACACATATTCAACCCACGTCGTACCAGGCAACTTCTTACATTCTCTAAAAGCTTGTCTGTACTTCTCGGGGTTAGGCCATACCGCAACATTAAAGCATCTTTCATATGAGTATACGACATCCTATCTTCCACAGGCATGTCTAACAGGGTATCTCTTCCCTCATTCACAAAGCGACCCCACAACCCCGCTCCCCAATTCTTCTCAGGGACCTGGTGGGCCAACAAGGCTAACTCATATGCATATAAACCACTGACCAATATCTTCGTTCTTATGATAATCTTTTATCACATCTTTGGGAAAGTAAAACTTACTTTCTGCAGGCCCAGATGGGATGCTGCCACCAGAGGGATTCAATTCTAACTTCTTAGCTTGGATGTCCAACTCCCTCAACTTGGTATCACGCTCCAAAGCTAACTTCTCTCTTTCAAAATCTAACCTTTTGGTCTCCAAATCAGCTTCTCTTCTACCTCTTGCATTTTCTAACTCCAACTGCCCATTTATCTTTAGCCTTGCCATTTCCATGTTGTATGCACGCTCCTTCGCCCTTTCTTCTCTTTCTTCAGGGGAAAGACCTTTGGAGGAAACACTGCTCCCGGGAGAGGACACAGGCCCATTCACTGGCGCCTCCTCATCCCCTTCCACTGGCGGTTCCACCACCGGATCAGTGGGATCTCTGGCCTCTAACCAGGCCTGCAATGCTTTGAGATATTCCTCCTTTCTTGAGATGCCTTTGGTAGGCACTTTCAACTGCTTGCAAAAGGATTTCAGCTCCTTCAAGCCGTAGTCGTTTATCTTCGCTCTGTCGAATTCCTCCACAACAACAACAGGGGTAGTGACTCCGTTGTCACTCATGGTCAAAACTGGCCGTGTTCAAAAAAATCAAGCTTCAGAAAAGCGGAGAACCAAAAATAGGATCCTTCCAAATTAGATTGTGACTGCGCTATGGTCTGCTTTCACTATGTAGCGTACACTAGTCACTGCACATGGGTCATAAATGCAAGGTTCAAATCCTCACTGCTGCATCCAATGTTAGAACCGGCTGTCTCTAGTTGGCAGAGGTATGCACTTCTGACAAATAGGGACACACCTTTTCTAGTCAGGGCAAGGGGATCACACCCTTTGATAACCCCTGCTCACCCCCTTGGTAGCTTGGCCGAGCAGACAGGCTTATCTCAGAGGCTGTGTGTTAAGCATTTATGACCACATACAGTAATAAAGTGAATACACTACAAATGGACACGACACAGTAGTATTATAAAAATAAGTATTTTTATATAAGGCTTAGCACAAGACCAAATAACGACAAAAATATACACAATCTTAATAAATAATCTTGGAAGGGAAAAATAGTTCAAAGGTAGTTTCTTCTTTAGCACAAAGTCTTTCGTATCAAAGCAAATCTTCTTCTTGGAAACAAAGTTCTTAGCAACAAGGTAACCCACACGGGAGCTACACGTCGTCAAGGCAAAGTTAATCCAAAGGTTCGGCGTCGACCGCGAGGAGCGCTACGTCGAGCCCAGAGTCACACGGACCCCCAACAACTCAGTACCTTTGGAAAATGAAGCACACGATGATCAGCGGCGTCGAGCAATCCGGCGTTGCGTCGTCGGTGTCGATCAGGCCTCAGCAGGCGTCGTCGTCGATGATGCTGTTGCAAAGAGTGAGCAGCACTCACGGCGTCGAGAGGGCACGAGGGCGATGCGATCAGCAGCGGTGCAGACAGGAGGTCCCTTGGAGCTGGAGCCGAACTCACTACTCACTGGCGTTGCTGCTGGCGTCGATCGGGCCCGGCGGCTGGCGTCGAGGAAGCGGGACACTTGAGCCGTCACTCACGGTGTCGAGCTGGATTCGGCGACGTCCGTCGGCGTCGAGATTGCTAGCTCTTTCAGAGGTGCTGGACTCACAGGTTCCAGCAAATAGCACTTTAAGCAGATGAAGTCCTTTAGCCCTGTGACTTCAGCAGGAGACTGGCACTCTTCCAGTCCTTGGAGATTTTCTTAGCAAGCGGGAGAGTACACACACAGTTCCTCTCTCCTGGTTCCTTGGCAAAAATAAAGAAGCACTGCAGAATTCCCCCCAGCAAACAGCACACTGGCAGAAGGGGTAGGCAAGTCCTTAGATCAGCAGGCCTCTTGTCCTTGGTTACAGGGTTCCTTGTCAGAAGTGATCTAAATTCTTGGTTCAGGGGTCCTTCTCTTATACCCATTTTCGGTTTTGATCCCTTTGTCCATGCAGGGGAATTTCCCAACATCTTGGGTCTGTTGTGGGTGGAGCCAGGCAGAAGTACCTGGCCTATTCATTGCGCAGGTCTGGGTCCTCAGACGCCCAGCAGGAGGTGGAGCCAGCATTGGCACTGGCAGGAGCAGAGCTATCGGCCTCCTGGCAGGAGGTGGGGCTAGGATCGTCCATGGCAGGCACAGAGCCATCAGCCGCTTGGCAGGAGGTGGAGCCAGCATTGTATCAGGCAGGGCAGGCTATCAGCAACTACTCTCCCCCTACTCTCAACGCAAATGTCCCACTCATCCCACACTGACTCACTCAGACCTCTGGAGCCACCCAGCTTCCTGTCACACACACGCAAGACCAGCAGAAACCAGAAATGGTTAGACAAGAAAATAGACACTTTCTAGAAGTGCTATTTTCAAACCCAGAGTCCAAAAACCATCCACACCAACGGATGCGTAATTAAACCCCGAGTTCAGGGATACCAAACTCGACATTGCACCATGCTCCCCGAGCCAGCTAGGATCATAGCATTAATAATCCCGGCGGCCCATTCTAACTAATGGAGAGCAGGCTACCTCGCAATAGTGAAGAACGAAGATGGCTGTAATTCACTATTAGGACATGCCAACTTGGTCTGGCGTGTCCTACCTTATACTTACAATGCACCCTGCCCGTGGGCCTACCATAGGGGTGACTAACATGAAGTCAAGGGAAGGTTTGGGGGGCTGGCAAGTAGGTATACTTGCGCAGCCGGCGTGACAGCACTAGGCTGCACGTGGGTCTCGCAATGACCGACCCGTAGACATTCTTTTACGAGGCCGCTCCTGTGGGTGGCACAACACGTGCTGCAAGCCCATGAGCGGCATTTGTATTTACAAGCCCCGGCACTCCTGGTGCACTAGACTAGGGACTGACAGTAAACCAAATAGGCCAAACATGGATACAATAGATACATCAATTTAACATAGGGAGCACTTGCGCTGTGGCACTGATCAGCAGTGGCACAGCACCCAAAGCATATACCAGCAAAACATCGAAAAACAGTGGAGGCAAACAGAAAAAATGGAGGAGAGACTCAAGCCAATGATGTCAGTTCTAACACGTGTCCCCTCCAGCTGAAATGTGGGGAGAACTTCCCTTGACCTAGGGAGTCCTCTTCACTAAGGCGGAAAAATCTGGACAGACCATCAGCATTGGCGTGATCTGTACCAGGGCGGAGTTCCACCGTAAAGTCCATCCCCTGTAGGGAAATGGACCACCTCAACAGTTTCGGATTCTCACCCCTCATCTGCATCAACCATCTGAGGGGCCTGTGGTCTGTCTGAACCCGGAAGTGAGTCCCAAACAGGTAGGGTCTTAGCTTCTTCAGCGCCCAGACCACAGCAAATGCTTCTCTCTCTATCGCACTCCACCTCGTTTCCCTGGGAAGTAACCTCCTACTGATGAAGGCTACAGGCAAGTCTCGGCCCTCTTCATTCACCTGAGCTAGAACAGCCCCCACGCCATGCTCTGAAGCGTCCGTCTGGACAATAAATTATTTCGAGAAGTCGGGTGCCTGGAGTATAGGTGCTGTGCACATTGCAGTTTTCAGGGTGTCGAAGGTCGTTTGACAGGCATCAGTCCAGATCACGTTTCGTGGCTGCTTCCTGGAAGTCAGCGAAGTCAAGGGGTGCACAATGTTACCGTAATCCTTGACAATCCTCCTGTAATAACCCGTGAGTCCTAAGAAGGCTCTCACCTGAGTTTGGGTTTTGGGCGGCGCCCAAGCCAGGATGGTATCAATCTTGGGTTGCAGGGGGGCAACCTTGCCGCTCCCTACTTGGTGCCCCAAGTACACCACCGAACCCTGCCCAATCTGGCACTTACTGGCTTTGATTGTGAGGCCTGCTCTGCGCAGGGCCAACAACACTTCCTGGAGGTGGCGCAAGTGTTCCTTCCAGCTGACGCTGAACACTGCGATGTCGTCCAGGTAGGCGGAACTGAAATCCTCCAGTCCAGCCAAGACCTGGTTGACCAACCTCTGGAAGGTGGCAGGGGCATTCTTCATCCCAAAGGGCATCACCCGGAACTGGTATAGCCCATCTGGTGTGGAGAATGCGGACCTCTCCTTTGCCCCATCAGTTAAGGCGATCTGCCAGTACCCAGACGTTAGATCAAACGTACTAAGGTACCGGGCCGCCCCCAACCGATCGATGAGCTCATCAGCTCTGGGGATGGGTTGCGCGTCAGTCTTTGTGACTGAATTGAGTCCTCGGTAATCCACACAGAACCGGAGTTCTGGTGAAGCACCAGGTGCTGCAGCCTTCGGGACCAAGACCACTGGGCTGGCCCAAGGACTGTGAAGTAGTGTGGCTCACTGGTTAGAGGCGGCAGACCCGAGAGCAGAGGACGGCCCGGGACCAGGGTTCGATTCCCGGCGCGGCAGGTTTCTGGACCAGGGTCAGCGGACTCGATAATTCTCTCGCCTCGGTGCCCACTCTGATCAGCGATCACACTCGGCAACTCTGGGCATTAGCTTGCCTCATCTTCACTAACGGCCCCACCAGACCGCCGGGGATGCCTGGTCTCACCCTGGAGATACCCATTAAGGGACCATTTCTCAGGGAAGCCAGGAAGGGTTTCGCAGCGGTCGAAGCGCCTTGGGACCCTACGGGTAAGTAGTGCGCTATATAAATGCCAATACATACACATACAGACTGCTAGAGGACTCAACCACCCCTAACGCAAACATTTTGGAGACCTCCTCCTTAATGTATGCTCGAACCTTGTCAGTCACCCTGTAAGCCTTGTGCTTCACAGGAGGGCTGTCTCCGGTGTCAACGTCATGGACACACCAATGAGTGACACCCGGAACCAAGGAAAACAGATCCGGGAATTGTCCCAGCAGGTGGCAACAATCCTGTTTCTGCTCAAGGGTCAGTGTGTCAGAGAGGACCACACCATCCACTGACCCGTCTTGCACTTTAGCACACAGGAGGTCAGGAAGAGGCTCACTCTCCTCCTCCATTCCAGCATCTGTAGCTAGGAGCATGCCCACTTTGGACCTTTCTAAGTGGGGCTTCAGACGGTTGACATGCAGGACCCGCAAGGGGTTCCTGGGAGATTTCAAGTCCACCAAGTAGGTGACATCGCTCTTCTTCTCCACAACCTTAAACGGTCCAGTCCACCTGTCCTTGAGCGCACAAGGTTCCACAGGGGACATGACCCACACTTCTTGACCAGGCTGAAGCTCTACCAGAGTGGCATTCCGGTCGTACCATCACTTGATCTCCTCCTGGCTGGCCTCCAGATTTGCCTGAGCAAGTTCTCTGAAGCGCAGAGTCTGGTTCCGAAAGGCCAGCATGTAGCTGTATACATCCTGGGGAGGTTTCCTGGGAGATTGCTCCCAGCTTTCCTTGACCAGACTCAAAGGCCCTCTTACCGGGTGACCGTACAAAAGCTCAAAGGGGCTGAACCCTAGAGACTTCTGCTGCACCTCTCTGTAAGCAAACAACAGGCATGGCAAGAGGACGTCCCATTTCCGCCTCATTGGTTCTTCAAGACCCATGATCATGCCTTTAAGGGTCCGGTGGAATCTCTCAACCAGCCCATTTCCTTGAGGATGGTAGGGAGTGGTGAACTTGTAGGTTACCCCACACTCCTTACACAGAGACTTCATATAGTTCGAAATGAAGTTGGTGCCCCGGTCTGACACCACCTCTCTGGGGAACCCCATCCGGGAGAAAACACCCATCAGTGCCCGTCCCACCACGGGAGCCGTCACTGTTCGAAGAGGGATGGCTTCCAGGTACCGTGTGGCATGGTCCACCAAGACCAGGATGAACCTGTTGCCCAGGGCTGTGTTGGGGTCCAGGGGCCCAACAATGTCGATACCCACCCGGTCAAAGGGGGTACTGACCACCGGAAAAGGTTGGAGGGGAGCCTTCTGCTTCCTTCCGCTTTTCCCACTTGCCTGGCAAGTGTGACAAGTCTTGCAATGGATGTCTACATCCCTACGCATCTAAGGCCAATAAAAATGGGTGACAAGCTGTCATAGGTCTTGTCCTGCCCCAGATGTCCAGCTAACGGAACGTCATGAGCCAAACCCAGTAGGAAGGCTCTAAAGCGCTGGGGTACCACCAGCACACGGGCTGACCCAGGGTAAGCAGCCTTAGGCTCGCTATACAGGAGGTCGTTCTCCCAGTAAACAAAATGTGACCCTGACTGATCACCTGAGGTTTGGGCTGAGGCCTGCTGCCTCATACCCATAAGAGATGGGCACACTTTCTGTTCCGCACAGAATTCCTCCCTGGAGGGACCACCATCCTGCTGCCAATGGGTCAGCGCGGGCAGGACTCCCAGTTCGGCAATTTGTTCCCCTGTGGGCTCCTGGGCATCCCCCTCAGGGTCTACCTCCTCCTGGGCAACGGGAACTACGGGGGCCGGTTATCCGCGCCTCCTGCCTCTTCTCTTCACAGCTGGGTCCTGGACCATACTTTCAGGCTCCGGGACCCCATCAACACCCTTACTCGCTGTCATCGATCGAGTGGTTGCACACACCCACTCTGGCACGCCCAACATTCTCAAGTGCGTCTCCCTCTCCACCTTAGCCCAAGGGGAGTCTTCTAAATCATTGCCCAGGAGACAATCAACAGGCATGGCGGGCCTCACAGCAAATTGAAGAGTACCTGAAACTCCCCCCCATTCAAAGGAAACCTGAGCTACCTCACACTCTTTCTGGGAGTTGTCAGCAGCTATCACAGGGTAGAATGCGTGGGGAACCACCTGCTCTCTGGACACCAAGTGACACTTGACAGCTGTCACACTCGCTCCGGTGTCTCTGAGAGCTTCCACTCTATGGCCATTAATGGTCACCCACTGCCTATATTTACTAATGTTACTAGGCAGAGGGGGTGGAGGGACCATTTCCATGTCTCCTAGCGAGACCAGGGACATTTCTGCGGGACCCCTCCCACCAGGGACAACCATCCCCTCCCCTCCCAGGGCTACACTCGCCAACTGGCGGGGGGTGCACGCGGAGGTGCATTCGAATCCTTTTTAGGACACTGGGGGTCATAAAACCGGTGTCCCACCTGCCCACAACCGTAGCAGGTTAGGGGGCCCCTATGAACAGGTTTACCCGTCGGGGCCCCTGGCTTCTTCTCAGGGGGAGGCTGGGAACCTTTCCCTTGGTTCCCTTGGGGATTACTTTGGGGGCCTTTCTGAGACTCCTTCTGTTTACCCTTGTCCCCCCCACTCTTCTGCTGGGGACCCTGCCCACCTTTCGCTGAGTCTCCCACTGGACCCTTGTGGACCCTGGTACTGACCCAGCGGTCCGCCTCCTCAGCAAGTTTTCTAGGGTTAGATATCTTGCTATCAATCAGGTGCTGGAGCAGCTCTGTAAAACAGTTATTAGACAAATGCTCCCAAGCAAACAAATCATAAAGAGCTTCATAACTTTCCACTTTGCTGCCCTTTACGCAACCATCCATGGCTCTGCAAAGATAAGACACATATTCAACCCACGTCGTACCAGGCAACTTCTTACATTCTCTAAAAGCTTGTCTGTACTTCTCGGGGTTAGGCCATACCGCAACATTAAAGCATCTTTCATATGAGTATACGACATCCTATCTTCCACAGGCATATCTAACAGGGTATCTCTTCCCTCATTCACAAAGCGACCCCACAACCCCGCTCCCCAATTCTTCTCAGGGACCTGGTGGGCCAACAAGGCTAACTCATATGCATATAAACCACTGACCAATATCTTCGTTCTTATGATAATCTTTTATCACATCTTTGGGAAAGTAAAACTTACTTTCTGCAGGCCCAGATGGGATGCTGCCACCAGAGGGATTCAATTCTAACTTCTTAGCTTGGATGTCCAACTCCCTCAACTTGGTATCACGCTCCAAAGCTAACTTCTCTCTTTCAAAATCTAACCTTTTGGTCTCCAAATCAGCTTCTCTTCTACCTCTTGCATTTTCTAACTCCAACTGCCCATTTATCTTTAGCCTTGCCATTTCCATGTTGTATGCACGCTCCTTCGCCCTTTCTTCTCTTTCTTCAGGGGAAAGACCTTTGGAGGAAACACTGCTCCCGGGAGAGGACACAGGCCCATTCACTGGCGCCTCCTCATCCCCTTCCACTGGCGGTTCCACCACCGGATCAGTGGGATCTCTGGCCTCTAACCAGGCCTGCAGTGCTTTGAGATATTCCTCCTTTCTTGAGATGCCTTTGGTAGGCACTTTCAACTGCTTGCAAAAGGATTTCAGCTCCTTCAAGCCGTAGTCGTTTATCTTCGCTCTGTCGAATTCCTCCACAACAACAACAGGGGTAGTGACTCCGTTGTCACTCATGGTCAAAACTGGCAGTGTTCAAAAAAATCAAGCTTCAGAAAAGCGGAGAACCAAAAATAGGATCCTTCCAAATTAGATTGTGACTGCGCTATGGTCTGCTTTCACTATGTAGCGTACACTAGTCACTGCACATGGGTCATAAATGCAAGGTTCAAATCCTCACTGCTGCATCCAATGTTAGAACCGGCTGTCTCTAGTTGGAAGAGGTATGCACTTCTGACAAATAGGGACACACCTTTTCTAGTCAGGGCAAGGGGATCACACCCTTTGATAACCCCTGCTCACCCCCTTGGTAGCTTGGCCGAGCAGACAGGCTTATCTCAGAGGCTGTGTGTTAAGCATTTATGACCACATACAGTAATAAAGTGAATACACTACAAATGGACACGACACAGTAGTATTATAAAAATAGGTATTTTTATATAAGGCTTAGCACAAGACCAAATAACGACAAAAATATACACAATCTTAATAAATAATCTTGGAAGGGAAAAATAGTTCAAAGGTAGTTTCTTCTTTAGCACAAAGTCTTTCGTATCAAAGCAAATCTTCTTCTTGGAAACAAAGTTCTTAGCAACAAGGTAACCCACACGGGAGCTACACGACGTCGAGGCAAAGTTAATCCAAAGGTTCGGCGTCGACCGCGAGGAGCGCTACGTCGAGCCCAGAGTCACACGGACCCCCAACAACTCAGTACCTTTGGAAAATGAAGCACACGATGATCAGCGGCGTCGAGCAATCCGGCGTTGCGTCGTCGGTGTCGATCAGGCCTCAGCAGGCGTCGTCGTCGATGATGCTGTTGCAAAGAGTGAGCAGCACTCACGGCGTCGAGAGGGCACGAGGGCGATGCGATCAGCAGCGGTGCAGACAGGAGGTCCCTTGGAGCTGGAGCCGAACTCACTACTCACTGGCGTTGCTGCTGGCGTCGATCGGGCCCGGCGGCCGGCGTCGAGGAAGCGGGACACTTGAGCCGTCACTCACGGTGTCGAGCTGCATTCGGCGACGTCCGTCGCCGTCGAGATTGCTAGCTCTTTCAGAGGTGCTGGACTCACAGGTTCCAGCAAATAGCACTTTAAGCAGATGAAGTCCTTTAGCCCTGTGACTTCAGCAGGAGACTGGCACTCTTCCAGTCCTTGGAGATTTTCTTAGCAAGCGTGAGAGTACACACACAGTTCCTCTCTCCTGGTTCCTTGGCAAAAATAAAGAAGCACTGCAGGATTCCCCCCAGCAAACAGCACACTGGCAGAAGGGGTAGGCAAGTCCTTAGATCAGCAGGCCTCTTGTCCTTGGTTACAGGGTTCCTTGTCAGAAGTGATCTAAATTCTTGGTTCAGGGGTCCTTCTCTTATACCCCTTTTCGGCTTTGATCCCTTTGTCCATGCAGGGGAATTTCCCAACATCCTGGGTCTGTTGTGGGTGGAGCCAGGCAGAAGTACCTGGCCTATTCATTGCGCAGGGCTGGATCCTCAGACGCCCAGCTGGAGGTGGAGCCAGCATTGACACTGGCAGGAGCAGAGCTATCGGCCTCCTGGCAGGAGGTGGGGCTAGGATCGTCCATGGAAGGCACAGAGCCATCAGCAGCTTGGCAGGAGGTGGAGCCAGCATTGTATCAGGCAGGGCAGGCTATCAGCAACTACTCTCCCCCTACTCTCAACGCAAATGTCCCACTCATCCCACACTGACTCACTCAGACCTCTGGAGCCACCCAGCTTCCTGTCACACACACGCAAGACAAGCAGAAACCAGAAATGGTTAGACAAGAAAATAGACATCTTCTAAAAGTGCTATTTTCAAACCCAGAGTCCAAAAACCATCCACACCAACGGATGTATAATTAAACCCCGAGTTCAGGAATACCAAACTCGACATTGCACCATGCTCCCCGAGCCAGCTAGGATCATAGCATTAATAATCCCGGTGGCCCATTCTAACTAATGGAGAGCAGGCTACCTCGCAATAGTGAAGAACGAAGATGGCTGTAATCACTATTAGGACATGCCAACTTGGTCAGGCGTGTCCTACCTTATACTTACAATGCACCCTGCCCGTGGGCCTACCATAGGGGTGACTAACATGAAGTCAAGGGAAGGTTTGGGGGGCTGGCAAGTAGGTATACTTGCGCAGCCGGCGTGACAGCACTAGGCTGCACGTGGGTCTCGCAATGACCGACCCGTAGACATTCTTTTACGAGGCCGCTCCTGTGGGTGGCACAACACGTGCTGCAAGCCCACGAGCGGCATTTGTATGTACAAGCCCCGGCACTCCTGGTGCACTAGACTAGGGACTGACAGTAAACCAAATAGGCCAAACATGGATACAATAGATACATCAATTTAACATAGGGAGCACTTGCGCTGTGGCACTGATCGGCAGTGGCACAGCACCCAAAGCATATACCAGCAAAACATTGAAAAACAGTGGAGGCAAACAGAAAAAATGGAGGAGAGACTCAAGCCAATGATGTCAGGTCTAACACCAGAATTGACTCCCCTTAATTTTTTTAATAAAAAAATACAGCAGCAATACATCACTACAGTTTGGTTAGCACTGTAGTATCTTCTAGCAAATATATCTCTGGGAAAAGCCACGTAGTGAAGCCAACCCAAAATATTTCATATCGGGGAAGACCTAAAGCCTATGATGATCATGCTGACTCTGAGTCACTGACGTACAATGATGGGGCAGAATAATGGTCAATGAAATACATATGGTGTAGGTTGGCTAATGCAAGAAGATCTCATAGTTTCTGGCAATGTTGAATTGTCATGGAAACAAATGGTATACTGTATACAAAAATTACACAGAACAACATTGGAATGGGGGTTAGTGGTCCATGACCATGGACACTTTTTTGTTAACTGTTAGAGCGTGAGCAAGGTAAAGAAAGCCTTCTCAATAAATATACATGGCGAATATTATTTTTAAAACTTGCTTTCTTGGTCCTTCAATCTTCATAGTAGACAGTAGAGTACAAAAATATGTTCTTAGTCTTACAGTACCACAAGATATACAGGAGAGAGGGAAAGATTACCAACAAATTAGAAGATAACTTAAGAGACTAGTACAGACCGGAAAATGTTAGCTACCCCTATAAAAAGCCTTATAAAAGGGAAAAAAAGATAATGCAGGGATAACAGAATTGAAACAAAAATTGGATAGTCGAGTTAGAAAAAAAGGATACTGCATGAAAAAATAAACGAGGTAAAATTTAAAAAATAGCATAGTGAGCAGAGGAAAAAGAGCGAATCATTGTGCTTTGCACGCGTTGGTTCATATCCCATCCTCATCGCCACGTGAAAGTAAGTCGGCAGGTAAAGGTGCCAGAGCAACTTTATTTCTTGTCAGCAACAACAGGCAGCATCTCACCTTCTAGAACCTGCCCCTCCACTGTTCTGACATGGCACCAGGTGGGGGATAGGAAAAACAGGGGAAGGAAGGAAGGAAGGAAGGAAGGAAGGAAGGAAGGAAGGAAGGAAGGAAGGAAGGAAGGAAGGAAGGGAGGAAGGAAGGAAGGAAGGGAAGGAAGGAAGGAAGGAAGGAAGGAAGGAAGGAAGGAAGGAAGGAAGGAAGGAAGGAAGGAAGGAAGGAAGGAAGGAAGGAAGGAAGGAAGGAAGGAAGGAAGGTAGGTAGGAAGGAAGGAAAATATAAAGGAAGGAAAATATGAAGGAAGTAAAGGAAAAATAGAAAAAGTACAAAAAGTCATGAAAACTATACAAAACAATTGACAAAACACAAAATACATAGATGCAAAAGCAAACACTTATATAAATACAAATAATGGGTAGTTCAATTAGGAGGACAGGGACTTGAAAGGATTAACTAGGGATTAAAAAATAGGCCCAGCACTATGAACGGACAGAGAAACCAAGATGGCCGCACCCATGAGAACCCTGTGGGACCATTCACTTGCGATTTTCAATGCAAGGACGCCGGGAAACTACCCCTGATCTTGGAACTCTGCATAGCACGGCAGAATTCTTCAGTCACTTTGCGGAGATCCATGTAGCGCCACTGCGCAAACTCTGCCCAGGCCTAATTGTTAGCAGAGTCTTTTGGACAAGAATCATTTTTTTTCCTTTTTTAATGTGTTTATTAGCATTTGATATACACAACAAGTAGGCCAAGGCTTAAAGCATTCAACAAGGGAGAGAGGAGGAAAGAGGTGAGAGGGGAAAAGAGTCCCGGTAAGGAAGTGGCAGAACATTTCAATAGTAATGTCATCATGTCAAAGATAGCAAAGCATGCCATACACCAATGAAAGTAGCATTCAGACTAGGTATTGAAAACAGGACAAGTATATTGCAATCTCAAGTATTCACTGAGGTGCAAGCTCCAGCCATAATCCAGTATCTTAGCGGACGGGAACAATGACTCTCTGGGCAGAATTCTGACACTCTGGAAGAGGTCACCACTCAAAGGTCAGTGTCTTGTTGTCTTAAATACAATAAATGTGGTTCCCAGATGTCTTTCAGGCATGATGTTGGTGGTATTGACTCCATGTAGGTAGCTAATTGCTCTTGAAAATGAGTAGAATCTAACATCCATGACTCAATCCTGGGCGCCAGTCTTCTCCCCCAGTGCATGGCAATGCGGCGATTAGCCAAGAGAAGGAGCATAGGCGTGAGTTGACGAGTGACCAAAGGGATGTCCTAAACATAATCTAAGAGACGGACAAGCGGTGTCTGTAGCACAGGGTGTCCATTGATTTGACAAAGAATGTGGCATGCCGCCTGCCAGTGGTCCGCCACTTCTGGGCAGTCCCAGGCAAGATGTAGAAAGGCAGCCTGGGGGTCCCACACCTCACACATCCAGAGAAATCCCATATTCAGAGGCCAGCGACATATGAAGAATAGTAGTGACCATTTTGCCAGGTTGCTTACCCTCCCTGTAGCAACGGACCATCGCCTCGCAGAGTAGGAAATTCAACTTCCATTGTGCGTCATCATTGTAGTCTGCGAGCTTGGCATGGAAAGCCACCAAGGCATCCAGAGTTTTTATTTCACAATATTCCAGATCAAGGGCTTGAAGCTCACATTCCAACACTTTCAACCATGCTCTAAATTCCCTAAGAATGCCTGCCTGCTTAGCAATACTCTCAACTTGAATCACAGCATAAAAAGGTTTCCCATAAAACTGCTGGGGAGGAAACCGAGTTCCCATTTATGGCAAAGTATTCAATGACAGTGGTACAGATCTCACACTTAAAGATAAAGACTCACAGGGCTGCGGCCGATAATTGCAAATGCATGCAGGACAGCTAATGAGAGCGTTAGTTCTAGTAATAGTGGAGCGTGATCATATAGTGTTCAGGAGAGGTACATGACGGCCATAGTCCATGCAAAAACATCTTGTGTGAGCAGCTAATAGTCAATCTGCGACCACGCACCACTTGCTGTAGAAAGACAGGTGCCTTCCTCCTTACTGCCATACATTGATCTCCAGACATCAACTAAACAGTTGTACCTGATTAGAGTGCGCAGCTGTGTTGCTGTGTTGGGATGTTGGCGGTGGGAGGGGCCTGAGCAATCAGCAATCGGGTCAAGAATCACATTAAAGTTGTCCCCTCATATAGTTACGCCCTGCCCCATGTTAGATGTCCGTCGCAAAACATTCGCAAGAAATTCTGGAGAATCAGTATTGAGGCCGCAAATTGATGAAGCTCACCAGCCAGGAGAACATATCCCCCCTTTGTGTCGCAGATCGTCTGTGTCTGGTACCAGGGAAGACCTGTTGTATAGTTGGAGTATAATAAAACATATGTTTGTAAGCACCAACCTGCTCGGAGGCAGGAGGATTTTGATGGTGTAAGGTGAAGTTTGTGCAGAAAGCAAATATCTTTATCGTGTCTAGTGAGGTACGCATACACTAACCTAGCCGTAAGCTGGTCATTGAGCTCATGAAGACTCCATGTCAAGCACCTAGTGGTAGGCATTAAAATACGGAGTCACAAAAAGTATCAAGCATAAGGTCTTCTTGGTCCAGGAGAGTCTGGGCCAGGGTCCTTTGTAAGGTGTCTAAAAATGTACCTTTTGAGCATAGCTGTGTAGGAGTGGTGAGAGTGGAATACTGTGAGATATAGTCTGAGCGAGTCAAGCAGTTGTTATGGATCCTGTAGAAGACCTGCAAAGGGAAAGGAAAAGACCGCAAGCAAAAACATAATCAGAATAACCCAACCTCCAAACTTTGTTGAGATTAATATACCCACCCCATCCGAGAAACCAGCACAAAAAGAACAAACAAGTTTGGGTATCATCCAAGAGGGCGGTGTCTGTCATCAAGCGAAAGACCAGGCAAGGAATTGGCTGGGTGGCTGAAGGGGCACACCTTAGGGGTCCGGTATATCTAATAGTGATGTCAAGTATTGTGGAAGCCAATTGAGCTAGTTGTCAGAAGTAGCAGAAGTGTTTTTGGAGACTTCGATTCAAACCCCAGTGTGCAGGAACAAATGTATTTTAATTATAAACATCAAAGCAAGGAAAATTAGTCATTTTCTTAGAGACGGGCCCTACCTGACTGCGCGAGGATGATCGAGGGATCTTGTTCCAGCAGTGGCGCGCTAGGCAAATTTGAGAGTGGCCTTTGGATCTGTAAAGTGGTGAGACTTTCCATCATGTGTAATGTGCAGTTTAGCAGGATAAAGAAGCAAAAATGTATTATCTGCCTTTTGCAGGTGTGTTTGGCTGGTAGAAATTCCCTTCTAGCTGTTTGAAATGCAATGGTAAAATCGGGCTAAAAGGAAAGAGTGTTACCTTGATGTTTGATGTTGTATTCCAAGGGTCTCCCTGGAGGAGGATAGAGTCAGGGCCTTGCAAAATAGGAGCCTTGCAAAGATAAGGCAAGCAGAGGCACCCGGAGAGGGCTGCGCAGCGAGTGTACAGTGGCCCACTCCATGATAAAAACTGGGGATAGAATCTCCCAATATAATTCTTGCAGCAGAAATTCATCATAATCCTCCATCTTGGTTATAGCTGTACTCCCGGATTCTGAGAATGCAAAGATTGTTGCGCCACAACCTTGCTTCCAGGTCCTATTTTTTAGCTTTGATCAGTTCAAGGACTTATCAATCTGAAAGAGTTGCTCACTGGTCGTGACTTGTAAGTCGTCAGCATCTGAGACCCTTGCTTCAAGATGGTCCAGGCGATCCTCAATCTTATCAACCCACTCCTTCAGGCAGTCAAGCCAGGTAGCCATATGGTCTAGTTTGGTATTGATATTATGGAGACTGGATTTAAAATCACTGAAGATTTCTTTGAGGCCATCTTCCGGTGCCCCACTAAGTGAGTTAGGGGGGATTGTGGCGGGGCAAACCTGATCTGTTTGTCGGGTGTGCCTCTTGCTCTTGTATGGCAGCTTTGATTGCCTTGCATCTTGCTTACCCATCGTAACAGCTGTTGATGGTGCCAAAAGGGTTGAAGCTGAGCACTGTGTCTATTGTCTGAAGAATGTACCTGGGCAGCAATAGGCACAGCAAGTGGTCAAGGTCAAATATCTGTAGCTCGTTGACGGAAAATAAACTTTCCCGGTCCCGCCACACCTCAAAATGTTCTCCAATTGCGGGGGCAGGAGCAGACTGCCGGTCAAGGTAGAAGGTAGCTTGCAATCAACACCAGCCTCAGCAGTCCACAGACGGAGCATGGGGCCACCTCGTGTGCCATGTCTGAGCTGATTTATAAATGGAAGCGGGCCCGGGTGCAACAGTTGCCTTGAAGTAGAAAGCAGATAGCAGTCTGTAATATCCCTTTGTAAGAACTTAGCTGGAGACCGGAGTACAGTGTAAGTTATGTATGAGCTCACATAGGCCAGGCAGGTTGCCCAGCAACAGTCCTGTAAGGCCAGATGTTGGCAAATTACATAAATTGCATCCTAGACCCCACCTCACCTTTGGAAATCCATCAGAAGCTGTAGGCACAAGCAGGCCCATTTCTTAAAGGAGAATTGATAAACGAGGGTGGAGGCCAAAATATTGGACAGACAGGAGCTGGGTAGACAACCGTCCCAACACTCAGCAATTAGAAAAATGTTAAAACACTCTCTTAAGTATGTTTTAATAGAGGGTAAATGCCTAGTAGTTGCAAACAGGGCTGGGCCCAGATGGCAAACAGACCCGCCTCAATTCAGGGTCTCCATTTCATTTTCAGGTGGGATGGGCACTTCCTTAATGCCAGATAGGCAGGCCCCGCCAGGTGAACCTGCGCCGCACTCAACAAAACCCTTCCATGCCTTTGGAATGTACCCTTCCCTTAGAGAGGCATTCAGATGCTGTGTTAGAAGTTCCAAAACCTGTTGGTCCAGTTTACGGAAACCCAAATGAGGTACTGAGTCTAATGGAGAACCTGGTTTAATGCTATGTAGAAGCTCTTTGAATGTTCTAGAGTCAGGGTTCCAAGTGTGCACAGCATGCAGGGGAGGTCCGTACCTAGGGGGTGATCCCCAGCAGTCACCTTCTGATGATTTCTGTACAGTTCAGGGATGGTGAAGGTGGTGGGAGGGATCATATAATCTACTGTCTTTTCCACTCTTCTTGAGCTATCAGAGGAGTCCACCAAAGTAAAGGAGGCTTGAATATAGACTACTTTTTGTGAAAAAGCAAGTCAATTTATCACATTGGTTTGAGAGAGAGGGACTGGGTTGGTAGTCTTGGTGGAGTCTGATAAACTTGTCATAACTCGAAAGAGTGTCTTAGGACGTTTTTGAGCTTTAATGATTTTGTGCGAAAAAAAGAGGCTCTAGAAGCAAGGCACTTTTATGATAGCTCTCCAGCACTATTTTATAGGCTGCTTTCTCACTTTCCGCATACGGTTCCCACCAAATTGTTTCTAGGTGTTGCCATTTTCTTTTTTCTTCATGCAGTGCTTTACTAAACCATGGCACTGGTGGAAGTATTGTGTTATGTCTGACTTGGGTCAAAGGTAATAAAACATCAATAGATGATCAGAGCTGTCCTTAATATAGTAGAGTCTGCTTCCACTGAGTGGTGTATGGTATTGTCACTAGTCATTAGCCTACAATTCAAGGTGGACATATCAATTTTGAACCAATTCCTCAGTTTTATGAGTATGTCACATTTTTCTTACACTGTGTCACAATGGGGTATCACAGGAGAATGTTACTATTAAATGATCTGATCACAACAGGAGAATTGGGGATTCTGTGTAAATGCTTTTCAAATTTGGAAACAGGGGTTCAAGCAAATGATCTGTCCTATGTTTGGGCATAATATGAATGTTAGAAATGGGGGTCTCTAGTTGGCAGATATATTCACCTTATCCAAGTAGGGAGCATTCCTTCTAGTCAGGGTAAGGGGATTGCACTTCTAAAATAACTCCCTGCTCACCCCCATGGTAGCTTGAAACAATCATTCAGGCTTATCTCAGAATTATTTAGACATAACACATAGTAATACAGTGAAAACACATCAATGAGGACACCAAACCAGTTTTAGACAAATAGCCAGTATTTATCTGTGTGAAACAAGACCAAAACAATAAAAATCCAACATACAGTAATCAAAATATGAAGATTGCATAAATAGACTTAAAATATAATTCCCTGAAGTCGATAGCTCCGTCCAGGGCTATCACGGTATTGTGAACAAACAAATCAAATAGTTCAGGCCGATCTCTGTGTCAAGGACCAGCTACAGTGTCGGGAATACCCTCAAACAGTGCCTTGGAGATGCAGGGAGTCGTGGATCTTGCAATATACTCTGAAGAGGCAGTGTCGGCAGGCGTTAGTCCCGGAGGTCAGGGCCGGAGTTGTTGGGCCCTTGAAGTCGCACACGTTTTAGATTGAAATTCATTAATTGAAATCAGGAGCGCCAGCACGACTCAAGGCTGAGGGCCGAAGTGCAATTACAAACTACAAGTGGTTCTGTTGGGTGACACAATTCTTCATCAAGAATTGTGGCAGATGCTAATAGGCATTGTTATTAATAGCTAAAGGATGTTCCCTTTCAAACAGAATAAGATAGCTTCTTCTAGAGATAAATCAAACAAACCTTCTGCAAAAAAATAATTATGTAAACCACGACACAGAAAGCAATTTCTTACTTCAATATATTGGTCAGCTGTCTATAACACACAGAATACATACAACACTTTATATCTCACTAACATTTATCATGTACAAAATCAAATAATCCAAGTGTTTACACATACAAACATGAAAAAAGTGAAAACAGATATTGTCATAACCTTTCACACACCAATTATACCCCGGCTGGCAGCCATGGTGACATAGATATACTTTGGACACAAGATCGGAGTTCCTTGTTACATCCACTAGAGGCTGTCCTTTGGTATTTTTAGTCCTGAGGAAGCCCCTCTATAATACATAGCGAATAACACATGATCATAGTGTTGAAACGTTTAAGTGAATATCATATGTCCCACATCAGATATCCTACAATACAAAAGGAATATATAAGGATATTCTGAAATCTATTTGTTTGGACATTGGACTACATATATTTTTCATGTTTGGCCAAGGTCACAGACAAATATTACTGTTGAGTTCACTGTAAGAAATTGATGAAGTCCACATCCTCCTCCACTGATCTGAGGTGTGACTCTCCTGTGGTTGTGCCTCTCCTGAGGTTAGTGGTGTTTGTGCAGGAGGAATATGAGGCACACACACATCAGGGACTAAAGACGCGGCTCCCCTATCCCCGGAAGAGTTGTTCAGTGCCAACAAGGAGTGCAGAACAGCACTGACAAGGGTCTGATGGCTTGTCTACAAGGCAACAACATTAAGGTGGAAGGCACCCATATTAGCAATGCAAGAGTCCTGCTTCTGCTCCATAGATTAGAGTAGAGGTCTTCAACCTTTTGTAGGTTGAGCCCCCGCTGAATTTTTTAGATGTTGGGCCGCCTGACAGAAATTTCTGAAATCTGGTACACTACAAAATCGACAGCCACGCACATATCCTGGGCCATATCGAGCAAATAGTGTTCAACACAATAAGAGTGTTTTGTAAACTGCAGGTTTGTGAGTGGGTGTGGTGAAATGACAAAGGCGTATTACTCTGCTCTAAACACCATTTTCCAAGATAAAATGTGCACAAATTGTTTTAACTGGGATGCTTTGTTGTACACATGACATAGATTGATAATAACACCACCAACATATATGTGACGGGTGTGCCTGTTTTTTTGTCGGAGACTGTCAATCTGTGAATGGATTTTTGCTACTGCGATCCCCAGGTTGTGCTCCACATCCAGTCTTGAACGTTACTTAGGGGTCGATTAGGATCGCGGACGGACGTAGTCCGTCCGTGACCCCAGAGCAGGAGGGAACCTCCGCATGGCATGCGGAGTTCCCTCCTGTGCAATTAGGATGTGACCGCCACCCTGGCGGTCACATCCTCTATTTTTAACATTGCGTCGGGTGCGGCTTCAAGCTGCACCCGCGGCAATGTTAAAAAGGCACGCATTGCATTTGCATGCAAAAAGAGGCAGGCACCGCGCGGTGCCTGCCGCTTTCTGCATGCAAATGCAGGGGGGTACCATAGGTACCCCCAATGTGCACCCCCCACCCCCCCTTCACCTAGGGGGCCCGCAACGGGCCCCTGCAGTGAAGTTCCGTATGCTTTTCCGCGGTGGAAAACCCGCCGCGGAAAAGCATACTTTACTGCACATCCTAATATGGTGGACGGTGTCTGGAAGACACCGTCACCATATTAGAGCTTTTACGCCGCGGTTGTAATCCGACCGCGGCGGAAAAGCTGCAGACGGAAACCAGTACCCACCAGCCATCCTAATCTGGCGGTGGGTCTTTGGTCAGTCCGCTGCGGATTTTCCGCATCCTCGGGGCCGGCGGTGGCTTCCGCCGGCCCCGAGGATGCGGAAAATCCGCTATCATAATGACCCCCTTAGTATTTAAAACCGCAAGTGCTGAGAACCCAATCTCACATAAATAGGACGAGCTGAAAGGCAAGAGAGTTTTGATAGTAGTGTCTTTCAAAGTTGAATACTCCGCAGACATTTTCAGCCAAAACAGGGACTGTAAAGGAGAGAGTGTTGTCAGATTTTTCTAGCACTCCCTAGCTCAGCGCTGGTACACGAGAAACAATTCTTCTCTAGAAATCATTACCAAACGTTTTAGGCAGCATTATAATAAGATAATTGCCCACTGACAAGTTACGGATCTGAAGACAAAGTTGAAAGTCCACAGAGGAGGCACTGAATGAACACCTAATTGAGAATTCTTTAGTGGAACGATAATTTTTTTGCCTGAACCACTTGGGGTTAAGGACACGTGGGGCTTATGTTAAAAAAATAGGACTAATAATAAATTAATGATGTCTATTTTACTTCAGAGCAATGTTGTCTGACAGACTTTGTGGTGGCAGGGATATGTTAAGAATTTTGGGTGCCCTGGGCCAAAACGATTTTGGTGGCCCCTGTTCAGTACAGCTTTGAGTTTAAATGATTCACTTTCAGCACTGCCATACCCTCTTTAGCCAGGCTACTAACGGTGCACAGGCACTGTGGTCGAAATTCTAAAAGTGTTTACATCTAATATTCAGAGATAGTGATGTGTATTCACTGTTGTAACAAAGCAGCAGCCCACTAATTTTACAGCAATTAAAATCTGTGTTATCCTCCAATTTCTCATATGTAAGGACCCACTTGGATCTAAAATAAACTTTTTATGGTTGTTGAATGAAATAAACACATTTCTCTGCAAATAGTAATAGACTTCCTTACATCAATCACATTAAAAAGAAAGTAAACAAAACAGTATTTACAAGATTCTGTTTAGGAATTATACCAGGCCATCAGGGCAAAAACAGAGCTGTCTCTATCAAGGGGACCCCTGAAAGGCTGGATTGCAGTGCATGTAAATGTGTCCTTTTGTAATTTAGGATGAAAACATTAATGGGGCACGACATGCCCACACTTGTGTACAGGGACGCAACTAGACCCGAACTTTGGGTGGGGGCTAATACTCCCAGCCAGGGCAGGCCCTAGCACTGGTTGCACATAGTGCAATACTCTTTTTTGGCGCCCCTCCCCCATTAAAACCACCTCCATAAATGTCCTCACTATCACTCACCAACAATGTATCTCATCTCTCTATAGAACCTTTCTGGCAAATATTTCATTTTTATATAGCACTACTCATTGTTTACTCACACTCAGTTCAGTGATCTGCTTGGTACATGGTCTTTGTAGCAGGCACATTAAACCTCTGCACTGTGTAGGTGGCAGGAGTGCCCATGTGAGTGCACGGTGAGCGATGTGACAGTGTGAGAAGAGGGTGAGAGGAGTGAGTGCAGGGTGAGTTACGTGACCATATGAATTTGGGTGCGGATGTAAGTGCTGAGTGGGACAAATGAATGCATGGTTAGTGATGGGCTTGTTTGAGATTGCAGAGTGAGCAGTGAGGGGGACATGTGAGTGAAGTATCACCGGAGTGCAGAGTGAGTAGTGTGCTTGTGTGACAGCAGGGTGAAGTACAGGTTGAACAGAGCAAGTGCATTGTGAGTGCAGAGTGATCACTGTGAGTGCAGGGTAAGCAGGTAACTAGTATGAGTGCATGGTGATCAGTGTGAGGGCATTGTGATCGCTGTGAGTGCAGGGTGAGCATAAAAGTGAAGGGTGAGAATTAGGAGTCAATTTTCTGAATGCAGGGGACATTCCCAGACACTTGAAGTAACTCATTATGTTATTGACAATGGTGTAGGGCAGAGCTATAAGTAAGATGAAAAAAACTGTGGGGTCTCTCAAAGGGGCATGGCCTTTGTAATTAAGGGCATGGCTTACAAACACATAGAGTAAAGATCTGTGCTTAGCATAGTGTGCCGCTAGACTTTTTTTTTGCTTTTTTTGCTGTTTTTATTATTGCACCCAGATATATGATACAACAAGTAACGTCATACCTACAAGTCAAGACTAATGGCTTTGCCAATAGATGTTAGTTGTATATGCTAAATAAGCAGCAACTATTGCCTGTATATAATACTGAAAAAGCTTCCACTTAAAGCCAAGGCCACAACGATGTTGCTGCTCCTGCATTTCAAAAAGAGAAGCGAAATCCAGAGAGATATTTACTCTCTTTAAAGGATTTCCCTTCCCAAACAATGCTCGCCTGGCATGACGTCATGACGTAACTTCTCCACTATTGAGAAGTGAGCAGTGTGCGCATGCGCACATCGATGTGCCGCTGTCACTGCAGTCTGGAAAAAAATGGACCGTCTGTACCAGGGCACGAAACAGAGCCTGATAGAGGCCTGTTTCAAGGCCTTGTTTAAAAAACTGCTGGTGCTCAGACCCTGTGAGACCCCACTTAAAGTCCTGGCGTAGGGTTTCAGATATGCTAAACTATTGCTGTTATACCATGAACAGGGATCAGGGTGTCGGAAATAAATGTGCTGATCTTGCAACAAACTTCCAGTCTTATGATTAGGGTTGCCAGCTCAATATTTTGATGTCCCAGGTGGTACAAACATAAGAAGTCACCCAAAGCTATATTGTCAGCACTTGCTGGTGCATACTTTGAACAGAAAATAAATATAAATAGAAAGAACTTTTAATTGTGTTCTAGGGCTGGCTGCCTGAATAATCTATGACTGATAATACAAGGGAACAGAAACAGAAAAGTCACATTACCAATGAATACATGCTTTCTTTTTTTAATAACCATATTTAGTTTCAAGACGAGCAATTTGCAGGCTGTTTAAATAACACATGGCTGGCTGGCATTTTGCTTACCTGCCTGTGTAATTTTAAAAGATACATTGTCTCCTTTCTGGAAAGAGCTAACCCTCCCAGGATGGGGTTAGATTTGTAGAGCTGAAATGATTCAGCTGCAGTGGGAGGCAGGACGTCTCCTCTGTTAAAACTGAAACAAACAGTCATGAAATCGAACACAAAAGAACAGGACTGTCTGTTCCTTTGCTTTCGGTTTTAGCAAAGGAGACTTCCTGCCTCACACTGCAGCTGAAGCATTTATGCTGTACCAATTAACACCCCCCGGGACGGTCAAGATGATAATGACAAAAAGCATGGGAACTTTGTGACCCATCCATTTGCCCTCCCTCCCCCCTCCAACCATACTGGAGTTCTCAAGTAAAAGAAATCCCCAGAAGACTTGCGACGCAGGACAGTGAAGAGGAACAAAGGTAAGATTGGAGTGGAGGGCGTGCCCCCCGAGAGGGTGTCCCGCCCCCCCAGGGGGCACACCCCACAGATTGAAGAACTCTGGATTAGGATGGTTTTGGGTGACAAGCTCACTGGTGTCACATTGGCAGGGCTGCTGTTGTTGCCTCTGCCTCGTGACACCAGCACCTTCCACTAGGAACAGTTACCATTCTATGGAGCGATGAGTAGTTGCCTTTGATAGCATCGGAGGGGTTCTTATGGGGACTGAGGTGCCTATGGACTCCCTCTAGGGTACTCACAATGGTCTTGATACCCGCCTGCATCTCATCTACCAGTTGCTGCTCGACTCGAACCACTCACCAATGGAAGACAACGTGGAGGTCCTCAAAGGCCAGGCTTGGGCTTTGGCTGGCAGATCGGGTATGTTCTGTGGTAAGCAGTTCCAATGCTGTCACCACTTGCCGTGAACAGGGAAGGTGTTCCGATGCAGTCCAGGAGTTGATGAAAGGTGTCATTGTCGGTTGGGGGCAAGATGTAGTTGCCAACTGATTGGTCATCCAGGACTGGCTGTTGGTCAGGAGGTGTTGTTTCTCCCTGCGATAAAAATTGGAAATATGATAATGGAGATCTTTGTTAGATATTGACATGAGTTACTTTAGCCAAAATATAGATGTAATTAACATTCACTTTCAGTTCAACATTGATATGTAGGACATACGTTACTTGTAGAAATTGTGGGCAAGATTCACTTCAGTTGCCTTTCTGATGGCATTATCCCTACATTGATCACAGGACCAATATGTGGCAAAGGTGATACTTTGAGTCATAGCACACATTACAACAGGTACATAGCTTGCTTGGCTGCCCTGCTGGGGAGGGTGAGTTGAGGTAAGGTCCATACCTGCCTTGGTGATAGCCTTTCTTTTTCATGAGGACTATACTGAATTAGTTTCACTTTTTGACACCACAACTGTGCACACTGCACAAAGTCACCAGGGTGCCTGTATTTCTTTTTGCCACTACTCAGCCCAGATCCCCTTGGTAAGTGATGTGGGTTTGGTCATGCATTCTTGTTCATGCAGTCTGCCTTTCACACCGGACACCACACCACTCTTTCTTTTTGTGCTGTCTTGCTCTGCTCAAAGCTCTGCACTGGTTGCCTATCCGGGAACGTGCCCTGTTTAAGATGAGTTGTATCACCTTCCAGGCCAGGGCGGGGACAGCCCCTGGCTTTATTACCTCTGAGATCAAGACCTACTGTCCTACCAGAGAGTTGCGTTCCTCCTCACAATCTTTTTTGGTTGTCCCTCATTTCAAGAAGAAGAGGTCAGGAGGCGTTAAATTCTCCACCATCGCGCCTACCTTCTGGAATACTCTTCCCCCGTTCCTCAGGTCCTCCCCCCATTATCCAGAGTTTCGGAAAGCTCTGAAAACATTTCTTTTTGCCCAAGCCTTCCCACTCTAGTAGTTCGTCCTTCCACTGTCCTATGGTCTGTGTCCCTAGCGCCAAGGAACTGCTCGGTGGATGTGCGCTTTATAAATATTTTAATTTCAATTTCAATTTTGATTTAATTTCAATTACATTGTGCATTCATGTGGCCAAGGGCTCATATTTGACAAGCTCGCACAGAACTTTACACAGCTAGCAACCTTGTTACACTGCAGGTTTGTGTAAGTTCATGTACTTGCCATGGTTTTCCTAATTGTGTGTAGTCATGTGATTACAGTACACGCACAATTGTCTTCATAGTTTTGTACCATAGGCACAGTATACTAACTCTGAGGGGGTAGGCCTAGTCAAAGTAGGAAGGTTGCTACCATTGATGCTTACCTCAGTTTGTAATTGCCAGATTTGATTATCGGTTGAGTATCACACATCACTCAACTCAGGCCCACTCACTCGCACCAGTACATGACTCATCTGCCAACCATCTAGTGGACCCATGGGCTTTACTTTCTGGCTCACACTGATGGCACACAGATAGTCATTTGACTCTCACTGAGGGCTATGGCTGAAGCTGGGCCCACATGTTAGTGGTTATGATATTCTGTGACATTGACGTACCCAGGTTGTCCAGCCAACTAGGCCCATACACCTAACCCTCCAAACATCACTAAGACCAACCCATTGTCATTTGACATACTCCTTCTTTGACATATGTGTCATATTCAGACATTTTCCTTTCCAAATCTCTCATGACATGTGCTACATCTTTACCAAGGTCCACATCAGGTGTAGGATGTAATACACCAATGCCATCTGCTATGGCATCCCTTCCCAGCTGCATCAGTCGTGTGACACTGGCAGGCGAAGCAGTGCATGAGTGTGGTTGAGGCTACCTATCAGTACACATGTTACTTCTCACCTCCTTATTGTGCAATGTTTCCCCATTAAATCAATCAATCTGAAGATCCCTATTTAGCCGAAATTCCACATATACAAATTACCACAAAAAATTATTTAAAATTCCAGTTTATATAACAATAAATAATTAAAAGCTACACAAAGCAGATATTCCAGTTCAAATGGCAGCTTTCAGGAAAGAACATATGTTGAAGCAAACGTTCAGGGTGTTCAACAATTGCAGGCGATACATTCAGAAACAGTGTCAGTTCATTATGTTCAGACACACCTACATTGCAATACTCTACCAGGGACTGCCAGTCTCACACACCATATATTCTTCCAACAAACACTCATGGTCCTCTGGTGTGCATTACCTGCAATTACCCCCACCAAAAGTTTTGATTTCTGCATGACAAGAAGTAGGGTGGTCTTCACCATGGCAGCCAACACCTGAGTGCTTTCACCCCACACATCGGTACAGCTGCGTGCAATGTAGTTTCATGCTAGTGTGTGTACCCGTGGCTCTTTGCAGTTTCCTATGTGTTGATACTTCGCATACACAACACATGGAACCCCTCTCAGAAGAAGAGGTAATCCTCTGGAAACCTCATTCCATTCCATAGGTTTGCATTCCACAATTTGGCTGCATGGCCCCAAGACAGACATACTAGCCTCCTCATGGTGCAAGGGTGCATGTATTTTCAAAGTCAGGGTGAGTGGGGTCCCAGAGTCCAAGCATGATGTGAGTTTCCAGTCCAGTTTTTTTTGCTTGATATTGTGGGGCTTGTAGTCCTGGTCACTAATGTTTTACATTACAGTACATGTTCCTGGATTTATAGGTGAACCTGGACTGGTGCTGCACATCACATATGTACTGGACTAACTTGACAGAGCTGAACTGGCTGTGCGACATGTGACTGCATATTTTGACTTAAATTTCTATGATGTATGTCTGGACATGTAAGCAATTCCATATTTTTTACTTACACTCAGCACAGTGAAGAGCAGAAATGTTGCTTGCTGTGATTTTTGGTTATACCGTCCCTTGGTGCCACTTACCCTGTAGATCTTGTTGGTCCTCAAAGCCAGCATGTCCTGTCAGGGAACTCCTGCCACCAACTCTGCTGGGATGAATGCTGCCACCTGCTCCTCCAAGGCTGCCAGCTCCTCCTGGCCCTAAGATCCTCCTCCTCCTATCCACGTGGCTGCCTTCGGGTGCTTGGCCAGTTAGTTTCTCTATGGTCCTATACTTAATCATGCCAGTGCTTCCAGTTCTCTGGCACTGTCCTTTTGACTTTCCCGATATTGGTAATCTTGTCCACTGTGGACTGCCAAATGGCCTCTTTCTTCCTGAATGGCAATTTGGAGATGTCAAAGTGTTGATATTCATACATTGTCACCTTTGTTATCAGAATTTGGTTCTCCTCATCACTAAAATTCTTCTTCTTCTCCCCTGGGGAGGCTGTATGGACATCCTGACTGGTGCTGGAGTTGTTGGGGCAGTTGCCCTGGCTGCTGCTGCCTGCTCCATCTCTCCCTTTTGAAGGATGAGGAAATGTTTTATCTCAAACAAGTCATTTTTTTAGGGATTTTTGACACATGGCACTCTCTATTGTGATGCAAAAGGGGATTTGCGTTGCTTTACATACAGCAGAGCAACCCAGCTTCACTTTTGCTGCACATGTGTCAGTAATTTCTTCGGAAGCCATCCCATGGAAGCATCATTTTTATTGATGCACTATGGGATCTTATGTCATGGTGCATCGTTTCGTAAATATGAAGCATCCAATGCATTTGAAAATGTTGTACCGCAGCGCATGATTTTCTGGCTCATCACTGCCTTACCGCACCGATGCGTCAGTTCTCATAAATGAGGGCCTTGGCCATTACATGCAAGAGCAAAAATGTGTTCAACTTTGAAAAGAATTTACTAAAACTTGAGAATGTTGTTTGCATTGTAAACAGGAACAATGCGTTGTAGGGACATTTAACATTCTGGGTTCATGCCTTGCTTGAGACAACTGCTTCATTTAAGCTTACCCTCTGAAAATAATTAAGAGGAAGGGCACTGCCTGCCTGATGAAAAAGCAATTAAAATAACTTAAGGACTGTATTTTAGTATTCTCCTTTATTTCTACATCTTTTTGCCTCTTGGAGGTAGATTAATTGCTATAGAATTCATTGCTGAACCTAAATTCCTTTTCACTTTCTCCTTTAACTCAAGTCTTGTTAACTACACTAGAAACATTAGGATGATGAGTGTAAAAAGAGATGCACAAGTTGGCTGAAGTGGAAGGTGATTTGTGATCACTGAAGATCAGACAGGGAAGCACCATTTATACTCTTTTACATTGTGATGTAATGGCCCATGCATGCTTATTTGAATTGATAAAATGCTCATTTCCACGTTTTCAGTCGAAACCCCCTCTATTATGACTGCCAGGACGGCACAAAAGGTATCCGCGCAGGTGGAATTGGGTTTACTGCACTGTTTTACTGAAACAACTAAGGAGAAATAGTTAATCTTCCTGCTTGTAGGACACATAGAAGAAAGTGTTTAGCGACATGAAAAACATTTTTCCATGTGGTGGAAAAAAGAAAAGGAAAAAACAAATATGCATTTGCAGTTCTACCACCATTTCCCCAGTGCTTTTAAGTGTAAGTCACACAGAAGTAACAATTGGGAAATTGGATCGCAGGTAATATGTAACAGACCATTCTCAGTTGTACACCTGGAGATCTGCAACTCGTGCAACTTTCTAGAAATACAACTTGGAATATGTATGAGTTTCAAAAAGTAGTACATCTGCAAACTTCATAAGAGTACTTTTACTGTGAAGTATGAGTCTCTCTTTTGTGAGTTAATGTATTTCTAAACCCTCTGTCTTTCAAGCTGTCTGTTGCCGCTGGTCTGCTCTCTGTGTCCAGCTCACCAAACCCCGGATTTTTGCCTTAACACCTTGCGGTTCCCGCTCCGCGGGACCCGCTTCGCTGCCAGGACCAAGGAAGCGCCAAGGACTACTCAGGGCGCAGAAAGGGCCAAGCAGGGCTGTGAGTAAGTGCAGGGACTCAAAGTTCCAGGAGTCCCTGCCGGCCGATTGAGCACACCTGGCCGCTCTCCTTGCTAGCCCCGCCCCCCTGAGCACCGGGTGATCAAAAGACCCACCTCTTCCTTCTTTCAGCGGGACCCTCTGTCTTTCGAGCTGTCTCTTGCCACTGGTCTGCTCTCTGTGTCCAGCTCACCAAACCCCGGATTTTTGCCTCAACACCTCGCGGTTCCCGCTCCGCGGGACCCGCTTCGCTGCCAGGACAAAGGAAGCGCCAAGGACTACTCAGGGCGCAGAAAGGGCCAAGCAGGGCTGCGAGTAAGTGCAGGGACTCAATGTTCCAGGAGTCCCTGCCGGCCGATTGAGCACACCTGGCCGCTCTCCCGGCTAGCCCCGCCCCCCTGAGCACCGGGTGATCAAAAGACCCACCTCTTCCTTCTTTCAGCGGGACCCTCTGTCTTTCGAGCTGTCTGTTGCCGCTGGTCTGCTCTCTGTGTCCAGCTCACCAAACCCCGGATTTTTGCCTCAACACCTCGCAGTTCCCGCTTCGCGGGACCCGCTTCGCTGCCAGGACCAAGGAAGCGCCAAGGACTACTCAGGGCGCAGAAAGGGCCAAGCAGGGCTGCGAGTAAGTGCAGGGACTCAATGTTCCAGGAGTCCCTGCCGGCCGATTGAGCACACCTGGCCGGTCTCCCGGCTAGCCCCGCCCCCCTGAGCACCGGGTGATCAAAAGACCCACCTCTTCCTTCTTTCAGCGGGACCCTCTGTCTTTCGAGCTGTCTGTTGCCGCTGGTCTGCTCTCTGTGTCCAGCTCACCAAACCCCGGATTTTTGCCTCAACACCTTGCGGTTCCCGCTCCGCGGGACCCGCTTCGCTGCCAGGACCAAGGAAGCGCCAAGGACTACTCAGGGCGCAGAAAGGGCCAAGCAGGGCTGCGAGTAAGTGCAGGGACTCAATTTTCCAGGAGTCCCTGCCGGCCGATTGAGCACACCTGGCCGCTCTCCCTGCTAGCCCCGCCCCCCTGAGCACCGGGTGATCAAAAGACCCACCTCTTCCTTCTTTCAGAGGGACCCTCTGTCTTTCGAGCTGTCTGTTGCCGCTGGTCTGCTCTCTGTGTCCAGCTCACCAAACCCTGGATTTTTGCCTCGACACCTCGCGGTTCCCGCTCCGCGGGACCCGCTTCGCTGCCAGGACCAAGGAAGCGCCAAGGACTACTCAGGGCGCAGAAAGGGCAAAGCAGGGCTGCGAGTAAGTGCAGGGACTAAATGTTCCAGGAGTCCCTGCCGGCCGATTGAGCACACCTGGCCGCTCTCCCTGCTAGCCCCGCCCCCCTGAGCACCGGGTGATCAAAAGAACCATTCCTATTTGTCCAAATAACCTTTTAAGTGGACCATACTACCGCTGCGCGGGAGCGCGCAGGAGGGCGCCGGGAGAAGCCCGGGACAAGGGCGGGACCATCTGTGGCCGTCAGGGGCCGAAGGAGGCCGGGCTGGGCCACCCCACTGACATTTACTGAACTGGTATTCTTCTTTGTTGGTAGTGTTAGTGACCTAACTTGCTTTTATTTATTGAGGTGGTAGGAGGGTCGCTAACATGGCTTGTTCTATAAACACTCCTACCTTGCTGCCCTCTTTGAATGAGACAGGGGCTGCTATCATGGGCCCCCTAGATACTTATTTTAAACGGCTGCCTCAGGATATTGACAGGGAAATTGTCCTGGCAGAAAGACGTGCGGGACGCAGGTTGTCCATTGAGCTTCTAAAAACCTCTGTTGATAAACGTCCAACCCAAAGTTTTCCATCATTGGTCACGCCTTTATCATCCATCATGCTGCCTGTTGCACAGGAAATCCCATACCTCTCTCCCCCAACAATTGAGCCATTGGCTACTTTTCCTTTGGAAATAGTAACCTCTACTTTGCCTGTAACCCCTCCTAGTGTTCTTACTAATCCATTCACTGGGCAGCAGCCTACAGCTCAACCCAGTGTTTTAACACATGTTGCAAAACCCAAACCCTGTTCCAAAAGGAAAAGGAGTGTAGTTCCAAAGAAATGTCATGCTCCAAAACCTCCAAAAAAATACAGGAAATTAGGAACATGTACACGACCTCGTGATACTACTGGGAGTAATCTTAGTGGGCCACCAATGGGCGAGGGAGAAGCTGTTCCATCAGGCTCAGATCCCATAGTAATAGCATCCCCTGGGACACCACTACCATCAGGCTCAGATCCCATAGTAATAGCATCCCCTGGGACACCACCAAGTAACCCGCAACTCTTCTTGGAGTTGGAAAAATTAATACGGTCCCTCCTGAACCCCTTTGAAGACAGACTTAAAAAGCTAGCTGACCAGCTAGACCACCTAGAGCAGGCTAGTCTAGATAATTTCTTTTCAACAAAATCACTAATCAAGTCCTGTCCTAAAACGGGCGAGAATAGGAATCACCAGCAATCAGCTGAGCGAGATGGAGGTGCCCCCTCGGTCGAACTACATCCTCCCGTGGCTAGTATTGCAACTGGCCTACGGGGGAAGGGACAAAGCAGTAAGACTACTACCGAATCGCCAGCTATCCCAAGCAAAAGCAATTGCGGGAAAACCAAGCCCCATAGTACGGTGGTTAAAGGTAGCAAGGAATGCCTAAAAAATGTCACCCCTGCTAGTAATGTTATCCAACCCCTACCAAGTGGTAGGGTGTTGAAATATCGATTACTAAAATATAGTTGACATAAATATAGTTGTAAAAATATCGTTTACAAAAATATCGACACCCTATACTTAAACAGGTAAGTACATAAATATCTACTCAAAAATATTGTTGTAATAAATATAGATGTAAAAAATATCGACTTTTTAAATTAATTAAAATTACATTAAATAATGAATAAATATAAGTACTATTAACAAAATACATTACATTACTTTTATTTTTTAACTATTTAAAACAAATTAACTACACTTTTTCATTATAAACTTAATAAATGTGTACATATACATATATTTAACACATTACTTTATATAACAACAGTAATACATACATATAATTAAAATATACAATATATTATTAGTTAAAACATTTGATAGCGTAGGTTTAAAAATTACTATTCCCACTCCAGAGGGTGCAACAGTAGGGAAAGCGTTGGATAGCGTAGGGGTAAAAATTACTATTCCCACTCCAGAGGGTGCAGCAGTAGGGAAAGCGTTGGATAACGTAGGGGTAAAAATTACTATTCCCACTCCAGAGGGTGCAACAGTAGGGAAAGCGTTGGATAGCGTAGGGGTAAAAATTACTATTCCCACTCCAGAGGGTGCAACAGTAGGGAAAGCGTTGGATAGCGTAGGAGTAAAAATTACTATTCCCACTCCAGAGGGTGCAACAGTAGGGAAAGCGTTGGATAGCCTAGGGGTTAAAATTATTATTCCCACTCCAGAGGGTACAACAGTAGGGAAAGCGTTGGATAGCGTAGGGGTAAAAATTACTATTCCCACTCCAGAGGGTGCAACAGTAGGGAAAGCGTTGGATAGCGTAGGGGTAAAAATTACTATTCCCACTCCAGAGGGTGCAACAGTAGGGAAAGCGTTGGATAGCGTAGGGGTAAAAATTACTATTCCCACTCCAGAGGGTGCAGCAGTAGGGAAAGCGTTGGATAACGTAGGGGTAAAAATTACTATTCCCACTCCAGAGGGTGCAACAGTAGGGAAAGCGTTGGATATCGTAGGAGTAAAAATTACTATTCCCACTCCAGAGGGTGCAACAGTAGGGAAAGCGTTGGATAGCGTAGGGGTAAAAATTACTATTCCCACTCCAGAGGGTGCAACAGTAGGGAAAGCGTTGGATAGCGTAGGAGTAAAAATTACTATTCCCACTCCAGAGGGTGCAACAGTAGGGAAAGCGTTGGATAGCGTAGGGGTTAAAATTATTATTTCCACTCCAGAGGGTACAACAGTAGGGAAAGCGTTGGATAGCGTAGGGGTAAAAATTACTATTCCCACTCCAGATGGTGCAACAGTAGGGAAAGCGTTGGATAGCGTAGGGGTAAAAATTACTATTCCCACTCCAGAGGGTGCAACAGTAGGGAAAGCGTTGGATAGCGTAGGGGTAAAAATTACTATTCCTACTGCAGAGGGTGCAACAGTAGGGAAAGCGTTGGATAGCGTAGGGGTAAACATTTCTATTCCCACTCCAGAGGGTGCAACAGTAGGGAAAGCGTTGGATAGCGTAGGGGTAAAAATTACTATTCCCACTCCAGAGGGTGCAACAGTAGGGAAAGCGTTGGATAGCGTAGGGGTAAAAATTACTATTCCCACTCCAGAAGGTGCAACAGTAGGGAAAGCGTTGGATAGTGTAGGTGTAAAAATTACTAAATGTATTTAGTCATTTATAAAATAACAAATCTTTATTTTTATTTAATTAATCATTAATTAAATAATTATTCAATTAAAATGTAATTAATTTACTACATTTTCACTAAAAAATTCCAGTACACACCTAAAATTAATTAAACAATTAACAAAATTAATTACATAATTATTAATCAATTAACGAATTGAAATTAATTAACTATTATTTATTACACTATTTATATTCATTTAAAACATTAATTAATCTATTATTTTATTATATTTAAATTACTTCCCACCCTACTCCCCTATAAACCCACAACCCGCTACGGAACTATTAATACTAAATTCTACATAAAATACATTATTAACTAATAAAATACTACAAAAAATACTACTTTGACAACAAATACTCATTAAAAACACTACATTACTTATAATTATTTAAAAAACAATATTTTTGTAAACTATATTTTTGTAAACAATATTTATTACAACTATATTAATGTTATCGATATTACTTACCTGTCTGTCGATATTCTGGTCAGACTATATTTTTGTCATCGATATTTCTTCCTGTAGATATTTTTGCAGCGATATTTATGTTAGTCGATATTTTTACGACGATATTCCCGTTCTGTACCTACCAAGTACCCTGATAGCTTGCCAGGGTCCTTCGGTTAGTGATGATAGAAATTCCTGCAAAAATAGTGTTGAAACAAATAAGTCCCATGCTCCACAAGTTCAAAACAGGGGTGGTTCTGTAACTGGTGGTAACGATAGCTTTAGGAAAAATAATGCTTCCTTGGTGTCAAAGAATTTTCTCCTTCCACGCCCTGTTGTTCCAGAACAAAGCCGACCAACATCCTGTGTGACAAAACCTCCAACTAGGATACCACCAATAAATCTTACCCCGGATTCTCATCCCTTTGTGGCTATTCTTACCAATGTTCCATCTCTATTGGTAGGTCAAAGAGAAACCTTCCAGATGTTAAAAAATAAGGTTATGCACTGGTTAAGGGTTAATAGACCACTGCCCGGGGAAGTGGATGGTTTGATTATCGGGGTAAGAAGGGTTAACTGGATAGGATGTACCCCGAAAAATCTGGGGGGAGAATGTATAATAATCAACTTTCAAGATCCAAGGGTGGTAGGATTGATCACGAGGCCAGGCTGGAGCACTAGCATTGGTGGGATTGGTATTGTGGATCTCACCTTTTTCTATCCAAGACCAGTTGGCGCCCATCTTGGTGGGAATAACGAGCTAGGGAGATTCAGCTTTCCTCCACAGGCAGAGATGTGGTGGGGAAGATGGTAGTTAATAAACTTATGGACTGGGTAGAAGAGAACAATGCTCTTTCCCCTTACCAGGCAGGCTTTAGACAGGCGACCAGCACGGTAGATCAAATATTTCGATTTACCTTGTTGCGGTGGGGGCCGGTACTCCTTGGCGAGGGAAGCCTATATGGCGCTTTTGTAGACTTGAGGGCTGCCTTCGACCTGGTTCCAAGGAGCAATCTCTGGGCAGTCTTGAAAGGGATAGGGGTCCCACCCAAGTTTCTCACCCTGATAATGCTACTCCATGAGTGTAACTATGCCAAAGTCCAATGGGGGAGGAACGGGGAATCTACTGTTAACTTTCCTGTCGAGCGGGGTGTACGGCAGGGTGCACGGCAGGGATGTGCAATGGCACCCCTCCTCTTCTCCCTATTCATCAATGGTATTGTGGATAGGATGTTGGACGCAAGTGTGGATGCACCTTCGCTAGCGGGCATCAGGGTTCCGATCCTGATGTTCGCTGACGACACCCTAATTGTGTCCAAAAAACTAAATATATTTAACACTTTTTGTAGGGAGCATGGCCTTGAAGTTAATGCTGGCAAAACTAAGCTGATGGTCTTCTCCCAAAGGCGCCGACCCCAACCAAGGGTATCTCTGAATAACATCGAGCTTGAGGTAGTAAATGTTTTTACCTATCTTGGGGTAGAGATATCGAGCAAGCCAGGTTGGTCCCGCCATATAGAAAAGGCGGTACTAAGACACCAGCAGATTGCAGGGGCGCTTCGGGTAGAGCAAGCAAAATCAAAAACTAGGCCTATAAAACCGGTCCTCATGGTTTATGATGCCAAAGCTTTAGGGTCAGCCCTGTATGGGGCAGAAGTATGGGGTTTTGAGAGGTTCCCTACTCTACAAATATCAGAGAATAGGTTTCTGAGGGGAATTACGGGTCTCCCCCAGAGCGCGCCATTAATCCCGCTTGGCCTTGATCTAGGGAGGAGATCGGTTAGTGACCGTGCTCGATTAAGGCCTATCCTTTATTGGAGACGGCTTTGGACAACCCCAGAGATCCGACACTATGCTGATGGGTTTTTAGCCTTAATCAAATCAGATACTTTTCACAAAATATCATGGTTGAAGACACTCAGGGTTGTTCTTGGTGAGCTTGGTCTCCCTAACCTTTGGGAAAATCCCTCCGGGGAAGTATTCCCAAGTAAAAATACCATCAAGGCCATCTATTGGGATCACGTAGAAGAAAGGCTCTGGAGGAGTACACAATCCGAAACAATGGGGGGTAGATTTCTGGAAATTAAAACGAGACCTGTATTAGAACAATACTGGGACAGTATTACTGTCCCGATAGACAGGAAGTTATTTTTCCAGCTAAGGACAGGTTCTCTTCCCCTGAGGTCATTGACGGGTAGGTGGAGGAGTTCGAACACCTCATGCTGCCCGGTGTGTGGTGCTCCTAACGAAAGCATAGCCCACTTCTTATTTTTGTGTGAGGCCTATGCAAACCCATGGAGAGTATGGTTGGCTCCAGTTTGTAGAAACCTTGGGGTATCTAGTGGTGTTGAGGGGTTGAGAATTATTTGTACCTCCACTGACATGCCCATTGTGCTGGGAACAGCAAAGTACTTGGGGTGGGCATGGTCCATTAGGCGAAGGGCTTTATCTCCCAATATGAATTGAAATTTTATAGTAATTTTTATCATCCTTCTTGTTAAAGCTTGCACAACTGTTCAAAATGTATTTTTATGTATGAAGTCTGAATTTCAATTACAATGTATTTTAAAATGTATGTATTTTAAAATGTATGTTTGTGCTTTTATGAGTCTATAACTTGAATAAAGCTTTTCAATCGGTGTATTTCTAGAAAATGTTTGACGTCTACTTATAAGGATGTTTTTTCCCAATGCAGTCAGAAGGCACAGGCCCCAACTGTAGCAACTGGAGTCTTTCCCCTCTAGTGTCATGACACCCACATACTATTGTGGTAGCTTTTTCTAAATGTTTAATTTTGGGTCACCCAATATTTCTGCATACTAATGATTGTTATGATGAATATAGTTATAAAAGACGAATTAATAATGTTGCAATTGGTAACAAGTTTTACTAGATGCTTTGAAATGTCTTCATTAATGTAGTTTAGTTGTGCTACATTTTTGCAAAGACATCATTTTGGGTTGTGGATGCTGTTTTGGTGTTTTATTCATTTTGCTCTTGCTCATTACCGCTCCTAACCAATATGCCTCTGCCTGCCTTCTATCCCCAAGGTCTTCATGGAGCAATGGACTCTGTGATGCAACTATTTATTTTGCTAAGAAAATATGCATTGTGAATGAACCTTTCATTTTGTACTGAATGATGGAAAGACACAGCCTCTGTAAGTTAGGATGTAGCTTCCTAGCATACACTAGCCTATGAGCCTTCATGTGAAAATCTTTGCTATTGTGTTGTACATCTATGGACTGCGCTGATGCTGTGGAAGCTAATGGAGTTTTCTTTTCTTAGAAAGTGGGTTAATGTTATATTTTTTGTTATATTTTTGTTATGATGATCTATATTCTGATTTGCTCAATAAATGCTATCACTAGTCATGGCATGCTGAATTTGCAGTTTTGGCTTATTAGGTATTTTTAAAATGTGTATAAAAATGCCTTGTTTTGCGGATGAACCAAAGACTTTTCTTGATCTACTAGAAATGCTGTCCGATTTGCTCAGATGATTTCCTTTTCTACCAGGGATTCTCTTTGTTTCACTCTTGATTTTTGTTGGTTATTGGACATTGGAATAATTCTGATATCTGACTGTGTACTCTGTATCTGAGCCTTCATGGTGTATATTTTGATTTTCTCATTAATGCCTGTTTTTTTATTTTTGTAATAAAACTCTTTAACTTTTAATCAAATTAGAACTCAGTTAATGAGTGGTCTCAATCACTATTTTATTACTCCGCTAAGCTAATTTGTTGTGGCTGACCTGGAGGTGGGTGGTACCTCATATCGCAAGATCAAGGGTTCAGGAGCCAAGGTGCCAGAGGAAACCTTTTGGTTGATCAAAATATTGGAGGTACAGTAAAATATTGGGGTTTCGCTCCAACAAAAGTATTAGCAGAGGATGATAGTGAAATAGAACCTTCTCCTCCTCCTCCTTTGTAGGAATCCCCAAAATATTTCCCATGATTTCTGAAACTAAATGCCCAGTCTGATGGAGAAAGGAGTTTTTGGAGCTCTGCTAAAATTCAGTTGCAGGAGATTCCTGAGAAGTGATTTGTTGAGAGTTCCTAAACAATTTTGTGTATACGTATGAATAGAGTGAATTTATTTGTGTATTGTGTATGCATTTGTGATGCATGTTGATTTATGTGTAGATGTATGAGTATGGATTTCTGTTCTGTGTTGTTTGGATATGCAATGATGATTGTGAGTTCTATTGGTGGATTGATTACTGTAGTAGTGATTACATATTATTCATATTTATAAATGCATACAAAAATCGTTAGGTTCTATTTGTCCTATTGATTGGTTTGGTTTGGTTATTAGATTCCTCAAAATCCAGGATCTCAAGATATATTGGTTTTACTTGTCTGTAATTGTGGTGTGTACAGTGAGGCACTGCATCCAGATTGATAAAGATGCAAAACTAACAATATTTCTAGTTTCCTTGCATATTAAATATTTTGTTGAGAAAACAAAGGACTGGAGAGACTTGAGAAAACATTGAGAAAGAGCGAACAAAAAGGACAGCAAAAAAAAGAGAATGAAAGTGAATGAAGGTAAGGGGGGAGGTGTCACAAGTGAGTCAGAAGTTAGGGCAGGATCAGTTTTAGAAATTCCTTTGAGAGAAATTCATGGAGGGAATTTTGTGCATGTGCCATTGACTTGAGCTTATTTGTATGCATTTCCTACTAATTTTACAAAATTGAAGGAGGATCCAGGAAATTGGTGTAAAGAGATACATAAATTAACACATATAACCCAGGTGCTATTGGCTCATTTGAATATATTGTTAGAGATTGTGGTTCCTAGTGATGTGTGGGCTATGTTTAAGGCTGTTGTTGTATGTTGGTTGGATGAAATAGAATGCAGCTTGTTACTTCTGTGGAAAGATTGGTCACTGAGAGACCAAAAATCAGAATATCAACAGAACTCAGAGGGATGTGGAATAGCTGTCATAGATGCAGAGAAATATTGTGATGGTCCAGAAAGTGTAATAGTCTGAACAGGGTATGCAGAGACAGAAATTTCAAATGTTAATGCTTTTAACTGCAGAGAATCTCTTGATTTTGAATGATGAGTTGGCAAGGAGTAATTCACAATGGCTGTGCCTGTGTGGGAGCAGGATTGCTTAATGGAACAGCTCTAGAGGTATACGAAAGTGGTCCATACATTGACGGACAAGTCAGTGGCCAATCCTTTTATTTTTTAATTGATATGGGAGTCACACATTCTATAGTTGGTTTTTTTGGAAGTTCTAACCTGCTCCTCCCTGGAAGAGAAGTTAAACTTGTAAGGGTCAGTTGTAAACAAATTGTACATCATGATACAGCAGATGTTACATTTACAATTAGTACGATGGAAAATAAGTGCTCATTTATGTTGTGGGATTCAAGTCCTGTGAACTTGTTTCAAAGGGGCTTTCTCTGCTAAATGAATTGGGTGATTTATTTATTTATTTATTTAATTATTTATTTATTTATTTTTGTCCTCATTAGCCTTTATGCCACCCATTTCTAACCAAACGATACCGTCCATGTTTTTTTTTATCTCATATACCGGGACCGTTAACAACCACACTAGTAGTGCCAACCCATGGCCACCTCTCAATATGTGCCACCCTTTGTAAGAGGTTGGTACATAGGTGAACTCCACCGTCACGTTGAAACACCACCGGCGAGATAGGCCGAGACCTTAATCATTGGACTGAATTACTTACAGATCCACCTATCCTCTTACCCTAGGAAAAACACTCTTCACCCAAAGTGTGCCAAAAATAATGTCCAAAATTTGCATTTAACTTTTGTCGGACCCAAAGTATCCATTTTAGCTGTAAATCTCATAGCTCGCAACCAGTCTGAAATCCCTGGAGATAGCGGGGACACCCAAAATTTACATATCTCTCTACGGGCCAAAAGTATCCCTTAAAATACAAGTTTAGCTTTATCATCCATGCTTTTTATCTGCAAATTCAACCTTCCAGTTATAATAAGTTCCGGGCTTACCTTAATAGTATGGTCAATAGCTTGGGATAGACAGCTACTTACTTCCTCCCAAGACTCTTTAATATTTGGACACTCCACGAACATGTGTATATCCTTCTCATTGGGACTTATACACTTTGGGCATTCCACCAGCCCTCCAGTCTTTAACTTTGAAAGTCTATATGGAGACCAATACGCTCTGTGGAGTGTAAAAAGATGATTTTGCCTTAAATTTGTAGGTTTGACAACTTTACACAACATAGCCATAGTTACTTGCCATTGAGTGTCAGATGTGATGTCCGGCAAGCAATCCCTCCACAGAGTTTCTGGCAGTGTAAACTGGCTGTCCAGTTTAACTGGTTTAAGAAGCTTCAGAGCGAAGTTAGTACATTTATATGGGCCGCAAAAGGATCTCGTCTCTCATGGACTAAGATAAGGCGAAAATTGCTTAAAAGGGGGTTGTCAGCCAAGGATTTTCAGTTATATTGTTGGGCTTTTCAGTTAAAAAATCTTAGAATTCTTGTGAACACTCCACCGACCTCGGATATCGGCGTATTGTTGGCAGCAATGCTAAAAAGTTGCCGATATAAGGAATCTGGTTTTCTCTGTAATTTTGCGGATCCAAAGTATTTAAAAATAGTGCGTCTTAAGTTACTGCGGGAAGCAGCAGAACTTTGGTACTGGATTAGGAGGTTACTAACAATCCCGTATTATGGGTATTATACTTCCATTTGGGACAGCCCAGGATCTCCTGCATGGACCAAAGATGCATTGGCGATTCCTCTAAGATCAGCAGGGGTAGAAGTATGGGGACATCTTTTTCCGGATGGAAAGCTGGTTGGGTGGAGTCAGGGAGTGGCCATTTGGGGGCAGGCGATATCGAAATTTAAATATTTGCAAATCCATAGTTGGGCCGGTAAAGCTGAAATCATCAAGGGACTCCAGAATGAATTGGAAGAGAAGATACACTCAAGCCAAGTGTATAAAAAGGAAGTAAAACTCTGGTACTGGTCAATGTAGGAGACGATTGGGTGATTTATTGTACATCATACGGTGTTGTAATTGAAGTACAAGATGATGATTCTGTGCTCAAGATAAATTCACCAGATTCAAGAGTTGAGTTATTTCCTGTTTAACCAAAGAAGACTTGCCCCTGGATTTAAGATATAGTGTGAAAAATTAGGTATGGAATTTTACTGAAAAGGAGATTTAATTACTTTAAAGAGTAAAGCCAGTCAAAATGAAGGTCAAACCAGTTGCAATATTCATTAGAACTAGACAGTATAGACTTATAAAACAGACAGAAGGAAGGAAGCCAGTGACTGAAAAGATAATTGAGTCGGGAATCCTCCTGGGGGTATTTGATAGTCCTTGTAACTTTCTCATGATAGGAATTATAAAGACAAATGGCAAATGATGTATTGTACAGGATTTGTGCAAAATAATAGAATTGTTGTTCCATGTTATTAAATGGGATTGAATCCAGCAATGATTTTGTTTCAGATTTCATATAAAGCTGAATGATAATAAAGTCATTGGCTTATGTCAAGCTTCCTTCTCTGTTCCTTTGCATGGCGTACACAATTTTTTTTGAATTTCTATTTTTGATTAAAGTTCTTCTGTGATGTGGAGTCCCACAAGGGTATACAAAATGTCCTTCAATTTTTAGTCAAATCTTGAAGAAAGATCTAGAGAGGTTGAAGTTGCTATGTACTTCAGTCTTAGTGCAATACATTGAACATCTACTGGTTGAATTATAAGACAAAAGAAAATTGAAAAACTTGATAAAATTGCTTTGTTAAGTCATATAGATAAAAATGGATATAGGGTTTGCCCGACTAAAATGCAGTACTGTAAGAAGGAAACCATCTATATTGGACACCGTATTAAAAATGTTATCTGGAAAATGTCAAAAGAACGTGTTTCTGCAATTCAGAAAATTGAGCCAGCCAACCACCCAGAGGGAGGTTAGTATATTTCTTAGAATTGTTGGGTACTGTCATCAGTGGATTCCAAACGTATGAATGCAGTGATGTTTTGTAAAAAGTGAAAGGTAGTTTGCTGATTACAATTTCATGTTTTTTTCTATTTTGCAATGAGAGAAATGGATGTGCACTTTTGATTTTTACTCAGAAACATGGAGGTTTTATGTGCCTAGTGGCCAATCTTTCTTCTATGTTAGATCCAATAGATGTACGTTTTCCAGGATGTTTGGAGTTGTCTGCAGCTGTTTGTGTTGTTATTGAACAAAGGGAACGGATTGTTATGGGCCATATTTTAATTGTATATGTCCCACATTTGGTCAAAATTCCATTTGACCAGAACAAGAACACAACATGCACCCAATAGTAGACTGACTCATTATGAGCAGATCATACTTCCAATAGAGAACATCTCTAGTAGGAGCTGTAATGTTGTAAACCCACAGACACTGCTTGCTATTTCAGACAAGAGATGTGAAGAAAGAGAAAGTTATGAGATTCATGATTAACAAGATCACTGAATAGAATTGACTTGGCTATGTACAAAACAAAGACCAGGCATTATAGAGACACCTTTGGAAAAGGCTGATCTGACACAGTTGATGCGTCTTGCTTGCGCAACCAATATGGAACGTTGAGAGTTGCCTATGCAGTGTGTTTGATTCCTGAGACTTTAGAAGCATCTTCACTACCAAATGTAACTTCAACCACGTAGCAGAATTGGTTGCATGATGAGAGCATGATGCTTATCAGATAATTTGGATGAGACAATTTATACAGTATGGTTTTTGAGTTGTGTTGCAAGAACAGAGGTGCCCTCACTTTTAATTGAGTTATGTGTCTGTTATCTAGTTTCTAAGTATTCTGTGTGGGGTGCGGCACTACGTACTGGTGTTGGCCAACACTGTCAAAATGAATACAAAAATTCAGTACTGGGTCTGCAAGCAGTGCGCACTGTACCCTGGAAAACTATATTCCACCAACAATATGTGTAATTATCCCCAATAAAACAATTTTTATAAACCAGTTGACCACTGTATTTCTTTTCTTAAACTTTTCATCTCAACAACCATAAATTGTAAGTCTAACAATTACATCATTGTTACAACGTTCATGATGTTTGTGCCTAAACATACATGTACTCTATCTTTATGTATTTACAAATGCTTTTGCACCTTTGTATCACAACTAGTTAATAGTGACTTGCATATGCATGATTAGAAATCATCAACATTCAGACTGTACATAGGTTAATTGCTCGTGAATTTTTTAGAGTCCGGAGCCCAATGCATTTCGGGAATTTAAATTTTCCTTCATCAAGGGCGATCTCCTAAAACACAAAGGTGTATGAAACAAAAATGTTGTTTGATATTTTTACATAAAAACTGTCGCTTTTTCTCTAAATAAATTGCACGGGGTCTCACCACGTAATATGAATCTATTAACAAGTCACTAATGTGCTCATTAATAAATGGAATTCAGCGTGACGGAAAGAGAGCTTTTTAAATAGGTTAGAATCCGTGCAAAAGGCCTAATTAGTTACCGGTCAGTGTTGTTCTTGAGTGAAAAAGATTCGGGATAATCGAACGTGTTCATGGAAAGTGCTCACCCAGTTTGCACATGCAGCCAAGAATATGTGCTGCTCACACTAGATCAAAACACAGCTTTACCTGGTCGCGCTTTGGACTTACAGCTTGGGATTACTGTAAGTCCAAAGCGCGACCAGGTAAAGCTGTGTTTTGAAGGTGCAAAAGAATTTGTAAATACATAAAGATAGAGTACATGTATGTTTAGGCACAAACATCATGAACGTTGTAACAATGATGTAATTGTTAGACTTACAATTTATGGTTGTTGAGATGAAAAGTTTATGAAAAGAAATACAGTGGCCAACTGGTTTATAAAAATTGTTTTATTGTGGATAATTACACATATTTTTGGTGGAATATAGTTTTCCAGGGTACAGTGCGCACTGCTTGCAGACCCAGTTCTGCATTTTTGTATATGGTTTTTGAGTTGTGCATGACTGTGGTCACTTATGGTCACCAAGGTGTTTTATGATCTCCTCAGGAGATCCTATAAAAATAGTACTTACATATAGTACTTGTTGAAAGCGATACAGAAGCCAAATAAATTATTCTGTTAAATGTATTGCCCAGAAAAGTGGAAAGGATATGGTCACATTTGGAAATAAGTATCCGGATCAAGTGGCAAGATATTGTGCATGAGACTTGAGGAATGGACATCGCCTACCCCGATCTCCTTCATCATGGAGCTAGCAAACATAGCCTTAACAGAGAACTTCTTCAAATTTGAGTCTGAACTGTTCCATCAAATCCGTGGGACTTCTATGGGTTCAACCTTCGCGCCCAGTGTAGCATGTATCTACATGGCTGCATTCGAGAAGACCTACATCTACCCTCCAGAAACAAATCCATTTCGGGAAAATCTCACCCTTTGACGTCGCTATATAGACGACATCCTGATTTTCTGGAAGGGCAACCGGACCAGCTGTGAGGCGTTTTGTTCCTGGATCAACCTTCAAGATCCCTACCTGAAATTCTCACGAACCATCTCGGAAACCTCCATACCCTTTCTAGATCTGACAATTGTACTGGGCCCTTCGGAGATCTCAACCACACTGTATAAAAAGGAAAGTGACAGAAACAGCCTTCTGCTCTATGGGAGCCACCATACGAGAGCATTAAGGGATAATCTCCCCTTTGGTCAGTTTTTAAGACTCCGCAGGAACTGTACGACCACCAGTGATTACCATAGGGAAGCTAACATCCTGCAAAGCAAACTACAGGAGAGGGGCTACCCTCCAAGACTTCTTCAACGCTCTGCGAAGAGAGCCCTGAACAACAACAGGGAATCCCTGCTGGAAACTCACACAAAGGAAAAAGAGGATATAATCACCTGCGTAACATCCTACACCAAGAACTCTTCTTTTATCAGAAAAACGGTAAACTCTCACTGGGGCATACTGAACTCTGTCAACCTAGACATCCCACGTCCACGGTTTGCGTTCAAAAGAACTCACAATTTAAAAGATCAATTAATCCATACCCGTCCGAAAAAGAACAGTACCCGCCCACACAACACTCTTTGGGATCTACCTCCAGTAATAGGACATTATCGCTGTGGGAACTGTGTCGTCTACCCACAAACTATTCAAACCAAAACTGTCCAACTTTCTCATGATTTCACTTGGCACCTGAACAGACATACGAACTGTAATAGCAGCAAGTGCATCTACATGTTGACGTGCCCATGCGATCTGAAATATGTCGGGATGACAACTCGCACAGTTAAGATACGCATCATGGAACACAACAGCAATGTTCGCTGCCATAAGACTCACACCCGTCTGTATGAACACTGCCACCAACAGAATCATGCTGCAGAAGACATACATTGGGTAATTCTTGAATGGCATCCTTCATCAAACCAACAGGCCCTGTTCAAAATCGAACAAAGATGGGTTCACCGCCTACGCCTAGATACTGAAGGTCTCAATGACTCTGTTCCATGGAACACACTGACCCGTTAAACCCCAACTTGTCAGAGTGTCCTTCTGTAGTAATGGGGTGAGTGACTACACCACACAGCTAGTATAAATAGTAGATATCCTCTACCCCACATCTTTTGCAAATGAGACCGCACTTTTACAGTCTATGAGGCCATGGGAATGGACATTATGGCATTAGCTTCCATGCCCTCTGTCCATGTCCCATATATACCGCCTCACAAAAATACCCCCTTCACGAATGTGATACACAGAGATACCTCCTTATGAGTGTCACACACTAACATTATAGCAAGCCTGATGCATTAGTGCGACAACATAAGGCACATTACTAATTAATTGCGTCTACACTATTGGACAACTAGTCACCACAAACTGTGAACAATCCTTCATTAACTAGTCAGCCCTGACCTCCCCATCTGATTCCTTTAAAGAGCATCTTGCAGCGCAAGGCTGTACCGACTCCATTCTAAGATGGCGCCCATTTTTGCACAGGGACAGGCTCATTCTGCCTTTCATCAAGACGGACCCGGTGCGCATGCGCGTACACAGGTCAACAAACCATGTCCTACTTCTATTTCTATCTTTAACTTTCACCGCCTAAACAAAGACTTAAGGACGTCCGGCAACCTGGCTAACCCACCGGCTGCTTGACCGGCCGAGATTCGCCGGCCGGACGGACGTAGGTTAAGAGGCCCCTTCAGATCGTGATGAAGGTAAGGGGCTGCCTGAGCCCGCGGATGAGTCCTTGACGGTGCAGGGGCTTTGTGGGCTCCTGGACCCTACCCGCGGATGCACTGCCTTCAGGGACTTCGCCGTTGGTAAGTGGCCCCCCACGGGACTGTAGTTGTGGGGGCGGGGAGCCTTGAGGGTTGGGGACTTGGGAGCCGTACCACCTTGCTTGCCGCCCCCAATCCGATATGGACTGACGGCCCGTTATCCACACTAACGAAGCCCCAGCAGTCTCACACTATGTGTGTGATAGGCTTCACAAGCTTGGATGTGCCCCCCCAACAACCCCCCTCTTATGGCACTGCGGACCACCCAGCGGGGGTGGCAGCATATGGACAATGGCTTTCCCTTACCTAGCCCTCCCGTCTCCGTGCTGCGGCACCCTCCGGGGGACACGCCGGCGCGGATTTCTCTGGTTGATATGTGAGATCCCGGAGGGGGCTCCTACTAGCACACAGTGTCCTAGCACCTTAATGGGCAAGCTAGTTATCAAATTAAGATCGCAACCACCACCCTTTATTTCGTTAATCATTCTACATCCCTGCAGGCTACTCTTTGATCACGCAGGTCCTACTAAAAGCAGCCCGGTGACGACTATCTACAACGACTGTGGGTAAGTCCAGAGCCATCTTAGAGTCTTTCTTTGTAGCCTTCTTGTAACCTTCTTAGGCCCAAATGTGACTGCCCTTGGCACACTACCCCTCCAGGCTCATGAGTGACATATCACCCTTACTCTCACTGTACTCGGGAGGTTTATTGGGAGTAAAAACGTATGTTATTATTTTTCTTTTTCTTCAGATCTTAGTCTGCCAATAAGATACTCACCATCCCGGTGAAAGTATAGACAACGTTGCTACAAATATAGATCAGCAGCTAGGAACTTCTGTTATATATACCTCCTTCTCTTTTTTCATCCCCCCGCAGGACGGAGAACAACACAGGAACTCTTCCTGGTTCCAGATCCTGACCCCACAGGTTGTATCGATTTAACCGTGCAGCCCACTATGGGCTCCACTTCAAGTTTATGAGCACTTCCTTTGGTCCTGATGAATTGCCTTGATGGCACGAAACATGTCGACCAGATCACTTGTTGAGGGTTGAATGGGCTTCCCACACATAGGTTGGCTGAAATCCTATACCCCTCTTAGTTTTAATAAAGTAGGTAGCTACAGGAATAAAATACCCAGAGTAGACTACACTAACTTTTTTTAGAATCACCACATGTCACGCTCACTACTCCACGATTAGGGCCCCTCACACTCACTCAAACATCGGCTTCGGAATAAAAGATCTCCGACAAAAGTGCAGCACTAAGTGCCGCTCGTCAGGCATTGCAGTGCCGGCTTGACGCAGGAGCAGGAAGCCAATGATGACACGAAGCGACCGGTTGGGAATGCGACAGTAGTCATAGAACCAACCTGTTGTGTGAGGTTTCCCTAAATTCCGAAAAGGGACAATCGCCCCTGACTTTCAGATACAACCCCCCTGTTAGAGAGAGGCAGCTAGTCCACTCTCCCTAACACAATTATCATCCCTAGGGGAACTTTGTGCAAACAGTTGGGGAATAGTTCGTAGGGATATGCACACTGGACCCCTCTAAATATTGTCCCCTCATTGTCCCCCTTTGTTGCTAAGATATTGTGCATTACAGGATGAGACAGTTGTACACGAGGGTGAAAATGGAGGATTGGGAACTAATTTAGTACAAAATGCAGATAACGTGAATTTCTTCTTATGGATTCAATGCAGACTACTTTGAGTGAACTGAGAAATGTACAGGAAGATGCCCAAGAAAATAAGGAAAAGAAATGGGAGAGATTAGGCTTCAAGAAAAGTTATCAGGATGTGTAGGTAAATGCTGAGCATAAATATGTCTTACCTGACTCAATGTCATATACTGTTTGCAAATAATTGCATAACAGGACATATGCAGGTAATGATAGTTTGGCTAGAATTAAGGCTGGGTGGTAGACCCGGCTCCACCGGTGGAGTTTGCAGAGATTTTACCACTTTGCTTGGAGCACGGAGTTTGGCAAAAACTTTGGTAACCACCGCATAGCGGAGTTTACTTGTGCCACTGCTACTTTATTACTTTATGGCCTGGCTGAGAGCCACGGATTTATGTTGTCCTTTTTCTATTTCAATGGCTTGTGTGGAATGTATGCATCCACTCCCAAGCCTTGTTCTGGCCAAGTCAGTTGAGGAAGCACCCTTCTGCGTCTATGCAGCTGAGACTGAGAGGAACACACTCACAGCATTACTCAGTCTGTGATTTACTCTTGGATGGGGTGAAGCGATGTCTGCCACACACGTTTATTGGCACTGAGGCACAGCATGGCCCTAGGGGACATGCAGCAGAGGGTACCCACTCCTAGCGATCAAGTGAGGAATCTGGGGGTATGGCTTTATACCAAAATCTCATTCGAGCACCACACCAAACGGGTGGCAGGCACCTGCTTTGGCATACTGAGGGTTCTCAGTAAGACACTGGACTTACTGCCATTGACAGCCAGGAAAACCATGGTCCATGCCTTAATAACATCAAGGCTGGACTATGGGAATGTCCTCTATTTGGGAGCTAATGCCAAGTGCACTCAGAGGCTGCAACGCATACAGAATGCGGCTGCACGCCTGGTCTTGATGCTACCTAAGAGAGCGCCTTCAAAGAGAGCACTGAGAACACTACATTGGCTTCCGATTAAGGAGCGTGTGATGTTTAAAGCCTTGTGTGTTGGCCACAGAATCTCGCAGGGGACAGGGCCCACCTACCTCCACAACCTGTTAACCCCGTACCACCCTACCCAACAGCTGAGATCTAGCGGGATGGGGCAGGTCCAGGTTCCGAAATTCAGAAGAGTGAGAATGGGAGGGCATTCCTTTCGTGTTTTGGCAGCCCAACAATGGAACAGACTTCCGCTGAATCTCCAGCTGGAGACGTCAGAGCTTGTATTCCACAAAGAGTTGAAAACTCACCTGTTCCCCAAAGAGTAGGGTGGGATAGGCTTTGGGGCAGGTGGAAAGCAACAGCTGCAGAGTTGCTCTTACTCTGTCGTTTGTCTTTAATAGCGCGGGGACACACTAGTTAAGTGTAACCAGGCGCTTTATAAATTCAATTATTTTTATTATTATTATTATTATTATTATTATTATTATTATTATTATTATTATTATTATTATTATTATTATTATTCCCACAGCTCCTGGGGAAGCAGAACAACCTGGACTTCAGTCTCAACACGGTAATGCAGTGCTATCTGCCTGCCTGCTTGTGTAGTCTTGTTATTTATCATTAGGTGCAGGCAGCATGGAATTGTAGCTATGTCTCTCAGCCAGGCACATGATTGATACAGTAAAGTAAAACCAAATTAGCAATTGCTTGTTCCGTGATTTTTAAAGTTTTGAAGAAGACCTATAATGTATAAATTATTTGCACTACAAGTTGAATTAACCAAGTTGATCAATACTGCAGGTGCATGAATAATGAGTACACAAATCTGCAGTTTTTTGATTTTGTGGGTTCACTTATATAGAATACACTACAAGCCAAGGTTCCTCCTGTCCCAAAATTTCAGTTCACTTGTGCAAATTTTCTTAAGAAGCAGTAAGGCACAACAGCCTACATGTGTTTCGCCCTGTGTGTCAGCTGTTCTGCCTTACTGCTTCTTATTAAAATTTGCACAATGAATATCTGACAAATGAGTGAAAATGGATGAAACATGATGAAAAACATCAATAAAAAGAACTTTGTTCACTCAAGCTGATCTGTACTGTGTTATCTTTTACAATCAAGCAAAATACACCCAAAGATGGGAGTGAACTGAAATATTGGGAGAGGAGGAAAACATGCTCGCAACTTTTTCCTTACTTATTCTCCCTAGAGGCTGGGGTGGTCCCAAGGACATGTGTGTGTGTAATATACAACAAAGTTGTTGCTATTTACCACGTAGATGAATTCGCGGAAATAGCGCCCCCAGATTGCGAATTCGCAGTCTTGGAATTGTTCATGCATTGCATTTAAGGAATCGCAAATTGCGATTCCTTAAATGCAATCGCAATGTGAGAACTCACAATTATTTGCAAATTCTTAAATTGCGAGTGCATGTACCCTTGATGCATCTCAAATGCCATTTTTGCCGGTGCAAACGGCCAAATTTTGCGATTCGCACCGTTTGCGCTCGCAAAAATGCTTGATGCATCTACCTGTAAATGAGGTATTAGGAAGACATCTGATTGTAAGTATAGATCTAATTATCTTTGGGATAATGGGTTCCAATGTCTCAGAAAGGTTATCCAAAATACAAGAAAACCTGTTATTCCTATTGATTTTACTGACCAGAAGAGAGATTTGTGTGAAAAGGGTAAGTAAGCCCAGTCCCTCCTCTTCATAGAGAATGGCTGGCTTCAGTTTTAAAAATCTATAAATTGGATAAAAGAAAATCATCTAGTAAAAAGTATACATTTTGGGAGATATGGGAAAACTACCAAAACTTTTTATATATATAATGTGTTGGTAATTTAGGTAATGGTTGGCTCAACACTCATAGTCCAATGATTATGCGATAGCAATATGAAACCAGGTGAAGGCCTGCCAGAGCAGCCAGGATGGCTAGCTCAACCCCAACGGTAAAACCTTCTGTAAAGTAATGGAAATAAGGGGATCCCTTACTCTTTAAATTTCACAGGGGAACTGCCTCGACACAAAACCAAGGCAGTGAAAGAAGAGGACAAAAAGAAAAGGGGCCCGATAACTCCTTACTAACACTATTGCACAATGAGGACAAAAAAAAAAGGTGCTCATGGATAATCACCATTTCCTGGAACAGGACCTCCAGCTCAGGTTCAGAAAACTTTTCTTTTCTTTTCCTCTGTGTTTCGCCCTGCTGCTAATTGTCCTGGCTGGCCATGGCTCCAGTGTCTGCCATTGTTTGTTGCACTGCAGAGTTCCCTCAACTCTACTCCTTCTCTCTCACTGTGCTTCAGAAATTCAGGTGCAGCATGGGTAGTCACACTTCCTGGTATTGTGTCATCAAGTTGCACCTGAGTTTCCGTTTCTCAAATTTGCGAGTTTCGCAAAATTGCGATTTTTTGGAAAAAAGAATCGCTATTTTAAATGTCGCAATGAAAATAGCGATTTTTACAGAATTGCTATTTTATAGCGATGTTTTAATTACATACCGTTTTGCGATTCTCAACTCGCGATTCGCGAAAAATCGCTAATTGAGAATCGCAAAAGGGGAGTTTGATACATATGTCCCTAAGGGGCCAAAAGTGCTCCTTTGTTTGAAAAATGCACTGGAGTTCTCACCAATTGAGCTCTTGAAGTGTGGAGGAAAGCCCTTTGAGCCAAGGTGGAAGGGGTCTGTTAGAACTGGGATTTCTGTTTGGCTAAGGCTTGCGCCAAAGCCAGGCATAAACCACCACTCTAGACAGGGCAAGGGAGTTACACGCCAAAGATAACCCCTGCTCCCCCCCCCCCCCCCTTGGTAGCTTGGCACGAGCAGTCAGGCTTATCCCGGAGACAATGTGTAAAGCATTTGCGCACGCACAACGCATCAACATTCCAGGCACACTACAAAAGGAACTCCACACAGGTTATATAAAAATAACTTTTGTATTCTAAAAACACATCAGATAGTAATCACACAATATACATTGTGCCAACTGGCATGGGCAATTTTCACAAGGGATTATTTACACAGGACAGGGCCACATGGGCCACTGTCAGGATCAACACTTAGCATAAATTGATACAAGTAAAAATAGATCATAAACCTAAAACCAGTAGCCACTGGTAACCACTGTACTTCGCCTCAACCTGTGACATAAACTACATTATGTACAGTCACATCAGGCGCAAATTACATCCTGCACCAACCTCACCTACATAAACACATTATGCAATCTCCTCACTAGTCTAAACACATTAGACCCTACCTCCTAAGTATAACTCACATTTAGGGGCATAAAGCACAGAGTGAAGCACAACCTCTACATAGGCAAAACAACCTCATAATCATAAATCACAGTTTTAGAGGTATCAGACACAGGGTGCGCATACATACCATACACAGTACATTTCCTAGCACCACAATCATGAGCACATAATCACATTAGGGCCTTGTGCCCTATCCATATACCACCCCCCCCTGGCCACTGGCCATTCAAGAATGGGCTTAAATGCCCTGTGTCCAGAAGGTCAGGGCGCGCTGCCAATGCAGCATTCAGTCAGGGGTGCGCCACCCGCGCAAACCTAAATGTTGCAACTGCCCACTACTTGCTGGCAGCTGAGAACAATAACCTAGGGCCTAAACACTGCAGCTGGCACTAAGTGCTGTGCAGCTGTGGAAGGCCTGGCACCACTGTGCCACTTCTGGGGCTCTCATATTCAAACAGCGCCTAAACAGTGCAGCTGCCCACTACTTGCTGGGCAGCTGTAGAAACAAAACTGTGACATGGGCTCTCACTGGCCCTCAGGACAAACTGAGCCAAATGTTGGAGCCATCTAGGCTCTAAAAACAGCTTAGGGGTGTTGGAGCCATCTGGTTCTAAAATCAACTATACCCCAGGAGCCCACTGGCTCCTTAAACAATCAAAGATGCCCCCAAACGTTGGATCCACGCAGGATCTCATCAAAGTCAGATATGCCCAAACGGGGTTATCACTGACCCCTGAGGACCCCACTGGGCCCTTTTAAGTAAATATGTCCCCAAAATGCTGTGAAGCGTTGGGGTAGACAAGGGCCTTTAAACAAACCATGCCCCCTGTCGTTGGGGGGGCCCTCTCATCAGCAGGACCACCCAGGCGCCGACAATGTGCCTCAATGTAGCCCCAGACACAGAGGCCTCGGGACCGCCACAGGGCCCTCTAAACAATGACTTCAACGTTGGAGCGGCCCGCTGCACCAACAAGGCAGCTCTAACCGGGGCCTCTCTTCACACGGGCCATACAGCCGACCAAAGATGGCAGCTCCCCCCTTTCATTCACCGGGGCTCTCGACGCTGCCGGTCTCCGCTTCGCCAGGTCCCTCTTCTGGGATCGGGGTCTTGTCAGCACGGTGCAGGCAGGGCTCTCCCCATGTATTCCTATGGGAGGGCAGGCCACTCTCACCACACATACACAGAGAGTGCACCCACCTTACACTGGACCACAGTGAAAAAGTGCGCAGAGGCCTAAATTCACCAAAACCAGGTTACAGAAACAGGCTAGGAAAATGCAAAAAGTTTCGGGCTGAATCTGCCAAAAGGGTCAAGTCCAACACAACCCCCTTCCAGCCAAAACGCAGGGTAGACCAATCACTCCCTTGATGGGCTTCCCTACTTTGGGGAATAGAACACGGACGCGGGCCAGCACGGCAGGGACACCCTCTGGTTCTATGCCATTCTGAACTCACATGGTTTCCTCCAAACAAGAACTCTCTGGCCCAACTAGGATACCCCACTGGTACTCTATAGTTGTCCACGGCCAGGACCAGGCCTTAGGCCATCCAGATGTCACAGGTCCTGACCAATTCACAGAGTGGGGGGCAGTAACCCCAGGCACACAATAGCCATTCTCCACTCTCCCTCTCAGTGTAGCAACAACTACCACTGATCCTTCAACCTAGGGTCCGCACCCTCAGGCTGACCAGAGGTCACGGGCAAGAATGCCCCAACCTACCTCTACTTCTGGAGTTCCACACCCTCCCAGGATAGCACCCTCCAGAACACAATGCTCACCGGAGTACGGATCGCAGTCAAGGCGAGGGCTTCCTGGAGACTTTGCCACAGGACGGTGTATCACGACCGACCTGTCAGGCTACCTATTTCAACATTCCTGACCAGATAGCGCAAATAATTGGACACCTAGAGGACAATATAAGCCAATACAGATTGCCTTGATCCATTATAACTCACCTTTTACTTCGTGGCAAGACTCTCATCAGAGATTGTACGCCATTCTAGGAGTTCTGCTATACTCTCAGAACTCATCAAGACCTGACTTAGATTAGTTGTCTTAGAGCATCTAGTTCATGCCCTCATCTCTTATGAGTAAACATTTGGTGTAAGGAGCCGTATGGAATTCTTCCTTTGATGATTTACTTGGAAGCATTTTCTTCCAATTTACAAGCCCTGAAGAAGTCCCACTGGGACGAAACGCATCGGCTGTGTGGTGCTTATCTTTGAAATAAAGAACTTTGAAAGACAAGAAAGCGCCATCTTTCGCGATTCATTGTACATACAATATTGTTGTTTGCAAAATGTTTTGGTGCACCTTTGCGGTTGTTCATATTGAATCTAATTCCCTAGGGAATAGGCACAGTTGCAGTGGGTGCCAGTCAGTGTGCACACAAACCCCAATTGAAATCTTGGGGGAAGATAAATACTTGGGGAGATAGGTGGTTAGGTGCTGCCAGTAAGAAGGGTCCATCGTTAGGCTTCTGTTTTTTAACAACTCTCCAACCAGTTCAGGAACTCCCTCATCACTGGTCTACCGCCTGGGATCTACATTCACCGGATGCACCGGGGTCAGAGGCGAGGACTCCCTCCCTCTGCACCCCATTCCAGAGTTCTGCACTCTTCCACTGTAGAGCAGGGGCCCCCTCCTTTATGATGGGCCGCACCTGCTCTCAGGGTAGAACTACCATGGTAAGTCAGGACCTTAAGGATCCCAGCGAGGTCTGCACCGCCCCTTCTGGTAAACACAGGTTCCCTCTCCTTTCAGATGGGTCCTTCCCGTGCTCACAGGGGTACCCCTAGAAGCCAACCCGTCCAGGTCACTGCTTACAGATGCCCTGCCTTCCAAGTCAGGCTACAACCCAAACCTGGCCTTTCCCTCCTCAGGAAATGCCCAGCGAACGAGGACTTCACGGGGAGCACCCATGCCCCCCCTTGAGTTTGACACATCACTAATGTGTCATGCAACAGTCTGCCTGTCACTAAGAACAGAAGTGGTGTCACCATGGTCACTCACGGACGGCTCAGCCCTTCTGGCTAGCCCCTGAACCACTGGTTTCTCCACTGGGGTGTTTGGCCCCCTCTCACCCCTCAACCAGCACTTCTGCACCCTCCACTTAGGAGCGGTACTGCCCAACACCAGGACCGCCGGAGTTCTGGTTACAGACACTCCCCATCCTCTAGACACAGGAAGATCCTCCTCAAATGACCTGTAAGTACAGCCTAGGCCTCCTGCCTGGCGCTCCCTTAAGGAACCCTCCAGGCCCAGTGACAGGGTTTCAGACACATGGAGACACGCAGTCCCTCCCACTCCTTCTCCTCAGAGACAGGACGTGGGCCCCTACAACCCTTCACATTCTACTGGGACGTAGCTGGGCTACACATGAACCTCTTCTCCCACACAGGACCAGAAGATACATACATCAATCCTGTTGGAATCACTCCCCAATGCCTCTGCAAGACCTCTAGCACACTGCCAGAGGTCCACCTTCTGTGCAAGCTTCTTATCAAACAAAGAATTCACACTCACTCGTCCACACACTCCCCCTTCCTCACTGCCTCTGACTCTCAACCTGTACCCCTCTTACTGAGCACCAGGCACCATACTCTGGGAACTGAGAATGGTACTTCACGCACTGGAAACATTTTAGCTGCCACCACTGGATCCTACCATACTGGGGAATCCAGACACACACACTACACTCAGGCGATAACCACCCTCCTGAGCTAGCCATTTCTCCTCCACATCCCCTCTCTCCTATCTACCCACACCTCTGGGGACAGGAACAGGGATTGGGCACTGGACCAGGCAAGGGACTCTCTATCTACTGGCGTCCCTCCCTGTCATTTTCTCTCTTCTGCTACTAAACATAAAAGCCCAGGAACACCATTTGAAAATGACACTCTCGAGGAAAAACTAAAGCAAAAACAATAATCCCCAACATGTGACTATCTAAAATGCAGAGTTTAGTAATGTAGCCAGTTGTCGCTGTGGTACTGCGCAAACACCAGTCTTAATCCTCACCGCTGATCACCAATGTTAGAACTGGGATTTCTGGTTGGCTAAGGCATGCGCCAAAGCCAGGCAGAAACCACCACTCTAGTCAGGGAAAGGGAGTTACACATCAAAGATAACGCCTGCTCACCCCCTTGGTAGCTTGGCAAGAGCTGTCAGGCTTATCCTGGAGGCAATGTGTAAAGCATTTGTGCACGAACACAGCAGCAACGTACCAGGCACACTACAAAAGGAACTCCATACAGGTTATATAAAAATAACTTTTGTATTCTAAAAACACATCAGATAGTAATCACACAATATACATTGTGCCAACTGGCATGGGCAATATTCACAAGGGATTAGGGACATTAGGGCCTTGCGCCCTATCCATATACCAGCACCCCTGGTCAACTGGCCATCCAAGAAGGGGCCCACATGCCCTGTGTCCAGAATGTCAGGGAGCGCTGCCAATGCAGCGCGAGTCAGAGTTGCACCATACGTGTAGACCTAAACATTGCAGCTGCCCATTACTTGCTGGGCAGCTGAGAACCATAACCTGGGGCCTAAACGCTGGAGCTGTCACTAAGTGCTGCGCAGCTGTGGAAGGCCTGGCACCACTGTTCCACTTCTGGTGCTCTCTTATTGAAATGGGGCCTAAACGGTGCAGCTGCCCACTACTTGCTGGGCAGCTGTAGAAACAAAACTGTGACATGGGCTCTCACTGGCCCTCAAGACAAACTGCACCAAATGTTGGAGCCATCTAGGCTCTCAAAACAGCTTAGGGGCATTGGAGCCATCTGGCTCTAAAATCAACTGTGCCCCTGGAGCCCACTGGCTCCTTAAACAATCCAAGATGCCCCCAAACGTTGGAGCCACGCAGGCTGTGATCAAAGTCAGATATCCCCAAACGGGGGTATCACTGACCCCTGAGGGCCCAACCGGGCCCTGTTAAGTAAATATGTCCCCAAAATGCTGTGAAGCGTTGCGGGAGACAAGGGCCTTTTAACAAGCCATGCCCCCTGTCGTTGGGACGGCCCTCTTGCCGGCGTGGCCGCCCAGGCGCCGACAATGCACCTCAATGGGGCCCCAGTCAAGGGACCTCAGGACCCCAATGGGGCCCTCTAAACAAATATTTCAATGTTGGAGCAGCCCACTGCACCAACGGGGCGTCTCTGACCGGGGCCTTTCTTCACACGGGCCATACGGCAGACCACAGACGGCAGCCCCCCCTTCCACTCACTGGGGCTCTCAACGCTGCCGGTCTCCTCTTCGCCCGGTCCCTCTTCTAGGACCAGGGTCTTGTCAGGACGGCGCAGGCAGGGCTCTCCCTCCTAACGAGAGCCCCACTGCCTCCTGACGCCAGCCTTCACCAGGTCCCCCATCTCGGGACCGGGACTCAGGTTGTGGAGCCCTCACGGCTCCGGGCAGCAATCTTCTTCCGGGGCTCCCTCCTGGTCATGGGAGCCCTGCAACCTTTTGCATCTTTCTGCTGGCGGCCCCGGGGCTCTCCCCAGCTCATGGGAGCCCCAGGCGGCAGGAGGCCCTCTCTCGGCCGGCTTCCTTTTTCCGGTCCTGCCGCGGCCCCGCCCTGTCACAGGCCGACTCACCTGTCTTCCGGGGCCGCCGCAGCCGGGCGGCAGCAGCAATTTGAGGCACAACAAAGGGTAGGCTCCCTCTTTACAAAGGAATAGAAAGCGGGGTGGGCACCCGCAATAATTAGAAAATAAAGCGAAGAAACGGAGTTTGCACCTGCGCACCGGGCACAAAAGGGGCAGGAGTGCTTCCATCTGGGAAAACGACAGTGCTCTGCCCACAAAGGAAAATAAAGCACTCCCGAGGTGCTGGGAAGCACAACAGCCCCAAAGGCCCCAGATATGGACCCTTAAGAAAACAGGGCCCCAGCAACAAGGTCCTCCTGGGGGGAGAAGGGCAGGAGGGTCCCATAGAGTGTGAGTAAGGGGCGAATCAGATGCAACTGGTTCCTGAGCACTTTGTTCTGCTCAGCCCCTCTGATAATTCACAGGATGGGTTAGGGACATGAGACACACCACAGGGGTGGACCCAGCATTGTGGAGGGACAGCCCAGCCCTATTCAGGTCCCAGGTGCACTCCTCCCTTCCATCAACATGCAGATCTCTCCATTCACCACCGGGCAAGACCCATCCTGACTCCTGGAGCCAGGCACACCAGCCAGCTCCAGCCAATCACAAGCCAGACAGTCAATTCGCATTTACTGAACAGACTTGCCAACTTCTAGAAGTGGCTCTTTCACACTAGACACAATAAATCAGCGCACATCGTCGCGCAGCATTTAATCATACGAGTTTGCATATACCAAACTCGACCCTGAACTCCCCACACATCAGGTACTACCATGGACACACATATCCCCATGTATGCCTATGGGAGGGCAGGCCACTCTCACCACACATACACAGAGAGCGCATGCACTTTACACTGGACAACAGTGAAAAAGTGTGCAGAGGCTTAATACCACCAACACCAGGTTACAGAAACAGGCTAGGACAATGCAAAAAGGTTTGGGGTGAATCTGCCAAAAGGGCCAAGTCCAACAGGCACCAGAAATGTTATTGGCCGAGCAACACTCCGCCGGCTCATCGAACTTTGCTGAAGATGTTTCCAGTAAATGTCTGGTGTGCCGTTTGAATAATCAAGACAAGATAACAGTTACTGTTATGAGTCACATTGGCAAATTAGAAGGCCCATTTAAATGACTCCAAGCATTGAGATGCCACATTGTAATGTTTTTAAGTGCCACTTGGCATTCATCTGCTTGTTTTCTAAATGGGAAGAGGGATACCCCACCAAGGCCCATACTACAGAAGCACCTATGAGGCACAAAGGGTTTTACAGCCACTTTGTGTGCCCCAGGGGCAACTTGGTATTACAGAAAGGGCAGCAGACACTTGTGCAGCCTTTTCTGTAATACCAATAGCACCAGTGTATATGCAGCTCCAGCATTTTCATGGGGGTGTGGACCCATGCAAATGAAGGAATATCTTTGCCTCTGTGCCCTATTATGGACACAGGTGCAAATGCTGATGGCTGCCCTGTGGAGGGGGTCATGGTGGTTCTATGGACTTCCAAGACATCCCCGTGTAGGTGGGTGCAGACACTCACTGCAAATGGATCTCTCTCTCCTCCTAAAAGTTCAGTTGCGATTCTACCTGCACAGTGAAAAACGAAGTGGCAACTTCAAAAGCTGCTCCATATTCACTCGAATGTGCTACCCCCAGGGCAGCACAAGTTTGTGGCTGCATGGAAGGATGCACATTCAACATGATAGGGTGTACCTTACCTGTTTTGTGCATTGCGCACCAGTTTGAAGGTGAGCTTTGGCGCGAACACCAAAGTAGCCCTACATTAAATAAGGCCCCAAAAGAGCAGATAGGAGCTCAGTGGCCAAATTAATATTGAGGGAGTTAATCCCCAGATTTTAACTTCCTGTTTTTATTGAGACTGCTTGTTGAACACATTTAAAACATTTTACTATACAATGAACCTACACAGCCTTTGCGAACAACCAAATGTTTTATTGGTGTTATAAACCATAATCTTCTGGTATTGTAGAGAAAGTGAATTGCACTCACAAGGGTAAACTGGCAAAAGACTGGGCTTCAATTTATTTAAAGTGGCCTGATTTCCTTCTTCTTGTTTTAAAGAGCAAGAGAAGTGCTCCTGACAGAAAGACTGGTTAGCTTATCATGGGAAGAGCAATGAGGCTTGCATATGTTCTTTCAGCTTTACTGTTATGTTATGTTATCTGGAATTTGTAGATCGCGCGGCTACTCCAATGAGTGTCCCGGCGCTAAGGAAAGACCAACATAACCACTGACAGGCAAATGCCCCCAACCACAGTAGAAGAAAAGCCTAAAGCTGGAAAAGGCACGTCTTCAGATTCCGCCTAAAAGTCAGAAGGTCTGGGATCTGTCGCGTGGGCGGAGGCTATTCCAGAGTCGGGATGCTACTACCTGGAAAGATCTTCCTCCTACCCGTGAAAGCCTGAACCTTGGATTCAAGATCAAGCACTGGTAGAAGATCTTAAAGAGCACTGAGGCATATAAGGCTGAAAATTTTCCCTTAGATATGAGGCCCAATCCCATGGAAAGCCTTGAAAACAAGGACTAAGGCTTTGAAGTGAATTCTTTTTTGCAGTGGAAGCCAGTGAAGTGAGGACAAGAGATGAGAGGTATGTGTTCTGGGCCTAGTCAGAAAGATGGCCCTTGCTGCCATATTCTGAATGATCTGCACACGACCCAGTAGATACTCAGGAAGTCCTAGATACAAAAATTGACATAATCCAATCTCCATATCACTAAGGCATGGACAACTGTTTTACGGTGAGTGACTGGTAGAAGTGGGAGGACGTTTTTCAGCATTTTCAATGTCCCTAAACATGTACCTGCCACTGATTGGACTTGCACCTTCAGAGAGAGTGCAGAATCCAATTTTACCCCCAGATTTTTCACAGTAGTGACCTCAGACAATGGGGGGGGGACATATCTTGTGGCCACCAAGAGTGTCAGGCTTTGTGTGGGCGAGAGCCAAAAAAAATAATCTCTGATTTATCAGAGTTGCATTTTAATTTATTACAGATAAACCACGAAAAGATCACAAAGAGTTCTTCATACAGGTCCCATCAAAATCGGAGCCTTTCTCGCATGTGAACAACAATTGAGTGTCGTCCGCGTATGACACTATTATATGCGCCATGCTTCTCGGCGAGAAGGACAAGAGGGGCCATGTACAAATTAAACAGTGTGGGACTGAGAATCGATCCCTGCATCACCCCCACATTCAAGGAGAGGATTTCTGATGAAAAAGGTGGTGCCCAGACTGTTTGGCAGCGGTTACCAAGAAAGGATGTCAACCATTTCAATACGACCCTCCAAACCCGCCCCCCTCAAGTCTTTGCAAAAGTCGCTTGTGAGGGACGGTATTGAAGGCCGGGGAGAGGTCGAGTATCACCAGGACCGCGCTCCCTCCTCTATCTAACGTGGCTTTAATCATCTCAGCAACCTCCAGCAAGGCAGTTTCAGTGCTGAATTTGGCTCTAAAGCCTGATTGACTGGGATGTAGGAGATTATTGGCCTCTGCGAAGTTCGTGATGACTTAGTTCACGTATTTCTCCAGTACTTTGGAGAAAATGGGCAGGAGGGAAATAGGCCTACAATTACTGATCACCTTAGGGTCTGCCGTAGGTTTTTTTAAAAGAGGGAGGATTTCGGCACTGATCCAAATTTGAGGCATAAGACCCTCCCGCAATATGGTGTTTAAAATTGAATTGACAGCCGGATTAATCACTTCCACTATGGACGACAAAAATTTAGCCATACAAGGGTCTGAGGGTGAACCAGACCTAAGGTTTTTCAAAAAAGAAAGGGATTGATTGAAACTGATATTCGGAAATTGCAAAAGACTGGCATCCCTGCTGTGGCCAACTACCTCCACCTCTGAGGGTTTAGCCATAAAGGAGTCCTGAATACCTAGAATTTTTTTGTTAAAGAAGCTGGCCACCCGCTTGGTCCAGTCGCTAGTGGGGATGAAAGGGCGACTAATAGATGAAGAAGACGAGAAACTTTTCACAATAGTGAAAAGTTCTCGACTCTTGTTAGCTGTCTGTTCTATTTTGGTTGCAAGGAACGATTTTTCTCCTCTCGAAATTTCTTGTATTGTTCCTTTAGAGCTTGGTAATAGATGGCTTTATCTGAAGGACTGTAATGCCTTCACCATACTCTTTCCAGGTGTTTAAATGCACTTTTGTTCATTTTTAGAGTAGGTGTAAACCAGGGAGCTGAGACTCTGGTAACTTTAACTTCCTTCATAGTAGATGGGGCAAGTTCCTGCGCCTGCAGATTTAGCCAATCCTCTAGGGAGAGTACATCCCGCTCGGGCTGGCCATCTGAGGTGGATAGGGCATTGGTGCAGAGCGCTCTGTATTGCCTCCGGGGAAATCTGATGGAAAGGTCTGAAACTACTACGGGAAATAAATTTTCACGTAGGGCACGATTTATCAAATTCCTTCCTTATTTTGAAATGTATTAAATAATGGTCAGACCACGTTAAGGCAAGGGTAGCCTCAGTTACAATTTTCATGGAGGAGAAGACCTGGTCTAAAGTATGCCCTTTATCGTGCGTGGGTAAATTAAGATATGGGGTGAGGTTAAAAATGTCCAAGGATTCATACAGTTTTATAGTATCTGGATCTCGAACATTATCCTTGTGGATATTAAAATTGCCCAGAACCAGGCATTGGCTATGATTGGCAGCAATAAAAGCAGACACCTGGCCAATAGACTCTAGGAACCCCCCTGCCTAGCCCAGAGGGTGGTAAATCAAGACACCCCCCCCACTGATGTGCTGAGACAGTTAAAAGGAAACCCAAGCTCTCCGCACCTTCCAGATCTCGCAGTGATAGGGTAACACAGCTAAGAGAGCTCTTAAAAATTATGGCTAATCTGCCTCCCCTGCCAGTAGAGCAATCTTTTCTTATAATCAGGTACCCATATGGAATAGAACTGGCGATGGTAGGATTGGAGGCTTCAGTGAGCCATGTTTCTGTAAAAAATACCACATCTGGGTTCAGATCAACTAGAACATCATATAGTTAAAACTCATGTTTTCTTACTGAGCGTGTATTTAATAAAAAAGCTTTTAAATGTTTGCCAATATATTCCTGCGAAGACCAAAGTGTGCAGACGGCCGATGTGACATCAGGTGGCCCCAGATTAGATGAAACTACCCAGCCGCAGTCTTTGCAGCCGGGAGGGGACTTACTCCCAGGGACATAATAATGAGAGCTACACGGCGTTCACCTGCCAATGTCAAGAAGGAGCTGGGAGCTATACCTGATCATAGGTCGATGATCTGATGGCAGTCTAGCAGCATGTCTGGCCCCGGCCTCCTCCGGGACACTGACGGGCGCAGACGGGTTTGCCTTTGGTGCGCCAGCGGCGCGCCCGCTGCGCGCGACTTCTATGCTCTCGTGCAGTGTCCCGCTTAAATAAGGCCAGCGTAAGGGCAACGAGAAACAACTAGACCACACCGTCCAGCAAACGTGGCGGTCAGAACTGTGCAAAAGTCAGGGTTCGATTCCTCCTCCGGCACCAGTGTTCAAAATAGAATTAAAATTCCCACACAGATGAATCACAGGTAAATCACACAAGACTTAAAAGAAATTTTAAAAGATTCTTCAATTTTAAAAGCATATCAAAGCACTAAGAAAAAAATTGAAATTCGCAGCGAAGTACAGCGAGGTAAAGCGCTTAATTTTTCAGTTTCGGGTCTCACGCGCTCGCGCAGCATCCCGCTTAAATAAGGCCAGCGTGAGGGCAACGAGAAACAACTAGACCACACCGTCTAGCAAAGATTGCGGTCAGAACTGTGCAAAAGTCAGGGTTCGATTCCCCCTCCCGCTCCAGTGTACAAAATAGAATTAAAATTCCCACACAGATGAATCACAGGTAAATCTCACAAGAGTTAAAATAATTTTTAAAACATTCTTCAATTTTAAAAGCAAGTTAAAGCACTAAGAAAGCAATTGAAATTTGCGGTGAAGTACAGCGAGGTAAAGCGCTTAATTTTTCAGTTTTGGGTCTCACGCGCTCGCGCAGCATCCTGCTTAAATAAGGCCAGCGTGAGGGCAACGAGAAACAACTAGACCACACCGTCTAGCAAAGATTACGGTCAGAACTGTGCAAAAGTCAGGGTTCGATTCCCCCTCCCGCTCCAGTGTACAAAATAGAATTAAAATTCCCACACAGATGAATCACAGGAAAATCTCACAAGAGTTAAAATAATTTTTAAAACATTCTTCAATTTTAAAAGCAAGTTAAAGCACTAAGAAAGCAATTGAAATTTGCGGTGAAGTACAGCGAGGTAAAGCGCTAACCTTGTCAGTTTCGGGTCTCGCACACTCGCGCTGTATTCGCTTAAATAAGGCAAGCGTGAGGGCAACGAGAAACAACTAGACCGCATCGTCTAGCAAAGATGGCGGTGGCGGTCAGAACTGTGCAAAAGTCAGGGTTCGATTCCCGCTCCAGTGTACAAAATAGAATTAAAATTACCACACAGTTGAATCACAGGTAAATCACACAAGAGTTAAAATAATTTTTAGAAAGATTCTTCAATTTAAAAATCAAGTCAAAGAACTAAGAAAGCAATTGAAATTTGCAGCGAAGTACAGCGAGGTAAAGCGCTAAACTTGTCAGTTTTGCGTTTTGATAATTGATTACATTGTGCTATATTATTGCAAGGGTCTGCATGATATGGTGAAATTTGCCTCTCATCAGGTGAATGTGGCAACAGAAGAATGCAAATATATTGCATGCCATGGCCTTAATCCTAGTGACTGGATTGTAATCCCAAAAGAATTATTAGAAGGGGACACTTGTAGGAGTCCTGGAAGGGACCATACCAGATAACCCTGATTACAAACACTGCCATGAACTGTGCTGGTGAGCCACAGTGGTACCACACTGCTCACATGAAGAGAGTGAAAGTAACTGAAGCAGTAGATGAATCAAGTAATCCAGAGACAAGCACACTGAGTTAAGTGCAAAATCACATGCAAAGCCAAGCTTAAATTCTCAGCGTGAAACCAGAGGGTGTAAAAAATATGCTTTATTTAGATGTCCGCGGACCTATGGACAAAAGACTGTCAGAGTACTGCTGACTTCACTAGTAATCATCACACACGTCAATGGCATCATAGGCAGAAGTGACAATCGGATGGAATCTAGCCAAGATAACCACCGGGCCAAACATATTGTGCCTTTCCATCAAAGAAACTGTGGCGGGAACACATGCTACTTTGAGTTGGTGGAATCAAAGGAAATGAGGTAAAAAAGTACCCTTTTTTCTATTTCCCACTACTGTAACCGTCTTGAACTCCAATGTCCAGGTCATTCTTTTGGTGCTACAATTTGACCATGATGCAAAACAACTCTGTTGTCACCAGGGATTAAACGTAAGTTATTTGACACTTATCTTACTATGAATAGTGTGTTAACATTTCTTTTAGCCTTGTGTATTTTTACATTGCTTTAACATGCAATTTCTTTCTTGGGTGTAATGCATTAGTGTTCATTTTCTCACTCATCAAGGCAAAATAAACAAAACTGTATTGACAATGGCAGTTGTTTTGGTATTGTAGTTGTTTTGTGTGTTGTTGTTGTGGTGCATGTGGGTGTGCATTCAATAGGGTTTGTATGTTGTATGTTTGCTATGCTAAATGTACAAAAAGGGGCATGCCACATTACCTACATATATTTTTCAACCAAACATAACCTATATGTGTAGTGACACATCATAACAGTGGTACTTACCAGTCTCCACTCCATCAGGGACTCACTCGGTCAGGAATCCACAGCTAGGACAACACCAGCACAATGCGGAAATCTAAATATGTTCAACGCAAACCCTCTGGCCTGAGGACGACGAAATACTGTTAGCCAGCAATGGAATCCACTGCGTCGGTGGAGGTGCACTGCTTAGGTGATGTAAACAGTCTGCTGTGCGGAGTGTGGTTCAGTAAGGCCCTATTTAAATACAGCAGGTGAGACTTCGAAACAGAAGAAGAATGACCTTGAATTGAATAAAGAGACTTTTTTAGAACGTTTTTGAGACTGCTGTTAACAAAAGAAAACTGAAAATCTAACTGAAATTTACTTTTGAAATGAACTGTTCGAATGAAAAAAGATTGTTTTGCATTTTTGTTTTGATTATTGTTTTAACAAAATAAGAAAAAAGTGAAAACTATTATGGTCTAGAAGAAATGTCTTGCTGATTTGGGCATTTTACCATGGTATGAGTTTTTGTCTCAATGGAAGATGGAATACAGCAAATGCTGTTTAATTGTAGGGTTAGAGTTAATAATTATGATAATAATAGTTTTAGTGGGAATGTTGTTGTGCTTATTGACTCCAGTGGGATATTCTTCAGATCATGCTAATGTTGAAATTACTTCTAAAAGAAATGAGTTAAGACATGATCTACTAGTGCATAGAGAAAATGTAGTTAGTGGACTTAAAGATAATGTGTATATTAAAATATTTAGAGAATGTGTATATATAATGAAGGTTAGTGGGTGCTACATTTGCGCCTACCTTCCCATCTCTGCTGGGGAGGGTTCTACTTACATACAGTTTCCTATTGCTACCTCACTCTTGTGTAATATATACATCATGAGATTTAACAATTGTGGGTTTCTTTCTCTCATTTGACTGACTGTAAATGCCTCTAAAGAATTTGCCTCCTATTAGAACAGACAATAGAGAAATTGCACATAAATTATTTTAGAGAGTGATTTCACAAAACAATTACCATACTAACACTGAAAAAACTAATGTGTGTCTTTTGAGTAGTGAAGAGGATAATTTTATTAGAGAATACAATGAACGAGGCTTAAAGACTGTGATAAACAGGGAAGAATAGAAGTTTGCATTGCAACAGAAGATAGAGAAAGAGGAATTTGGATTGTCTGGTTTGCCTTCCGGATTAAGACTGGAAAAAGAGAGAAGGGGTGAAATATGTATGTTAAAGCATGGTTTTTGGAAGGGAAGTAAGGTACAATTTGTAGGAGAACGTGTGAATCATAGAATTTATGAAGTTAGTAGAGATTATTTGTTGCGCAAAGAACCTATTTTGATGGAAATTTATTATGTCAATGAGAAAATTGCTTATTTCAATTTGTTGAGATATTGGGTTTGTTCATGTTATTTAGCCTTAGTATTTCCTAAGTTTTATCATATGGATGAATTAGATAATGAATTTAGTTTGAGTGAGCTGTAGCTTTGAACTAGTCATTTTAGATACATTAGGTTCTATAATTCATTCTTTAATGAATGATGTGGAAATTCAGGGGTTGTTTACAGCTGTAGAAAGGCTTGCAGTAGATACATTAGGGTCATTTAACCAAGTAAATGTAGGAATGATATTTATTAGGGCTAGGGGGATGCAAAATAATCTTGTATTAGATATTCTTTTGGCAAAAAAGGAAGAAGTCTGTATGTTGATAAAAACTAAGACAAGTTGTACTTTTACCCGATAATAGTGGAGTTATCATTTTTTTGTTACTATTTTAGCTAATCTTTTGCAGGGAACGTGACAAATCTTCTGGTGGGGACTGCAAGTCCCATACTGCTTTGCAGCAGCCTGTCAAGCTTGAAACGAGAGGCCAATCTACTCGTAGTTTTATATGGCACTGAAGGCCTCCCGAGGATGCTGGAAGCATCAATTCTTCTGGTGGAGACTGCAAGTCCTATACTGCTTTGCCGCTCCCTGCCATGCCCAAACAGAGGGACCAAGCTACTTGTTGCGCTATATGGCACTGAAGGACTCCTTTGGTTGTGGTACACGTGCGGGACGCATACGTTACTCCCCTGGACGCATGCCTGAGTGAAGACTGGCCCAAGTGCGGGCTCGTCTTTCCCTGTCATTGCTAGTTAGAGGCCAGGCCGAGCTCATCTACTTTCTTTGGTGAGTCTTAAACACGATTGCTGCAACCTCCTTTTTGTTTCTTTTAACTGCCACTCGCAATTTCCTACACCAGGGGGGCTAAGATGGGGGAATGGTAAATGCCAGAGGGAGACAAGAGAATGGTACCTCATGTTCATTCACAGGTACCAGACTCAACAAATTTTTGGCCAGAGCTGTACGAGTCTTAGCAAAAGAAATTGACTTGGATGAGAGACAACTATCTTTGGAGCAAGGGTCTCCTTCACCCTGCCTTCTTCTTCTGCACTGTCTGTCTCTTGTTCTGAATAGGTTAGTTGCCCAACCAAAGTGTTTGCATTATACCCTACGCAGCTTAAAGGAATGGCTAAATGCAGTGTTGAACCTAGCTAAGATTTACAACAGCACTCTCAGGCTTCTAATCTCTCACCAGAAGGTGGCCCATCCTCTGAAAGGAAATGTCACACAAAGGTCACATGGTGCTCTAAGGTTGGAGCTGCTGAGAAATTAGTAAAATCTAAAGTGAAAGTGGCCACAGTGTCTCATCCGGGTCAGCCTGTTGTGCTTGCTTTGCTAATACTGGGGCCATATTATGGGAGCAATTGTTTGATAAACTTAAGGATCTAATTCAAGCCAGTATAGCCCACTCAGTAAAAAAAAGTGTAAGCCTAGAATCAGCTGTTCTAAAACTCTCCAGTACCATTTCTGCCAGCAATATTGTAGCAGAGTAACTGACCGACTACAGTTTAGCTGCTATTACTGCTTTTGCAAGGAACCAATGTTATAGCGGGCTCAAGCCCTCACGACTTGAGGAAACCAGAGTGACCATTAACTTGCCTGCATGGGATGAAAAGCTCCTGGTCCATCCAGTCAAGTGTCAGAAATGCCACCAATCAAAGTAGTGAGAATATGGATCTTAATAAATGTAATATTCCATACAGCTTATGTAACCTAATCACAAATACCACTTGCCTTAATCTCCCTCCTGAATGTAGTCCATATGTTGTGGTTTTGGCTAATGTACCCTGCCTGTCTACAGCCAAGGTGGGAACACATGCCAATATTTAAAATAAAATCTAACATTGGCTGAACCAAAACATGGACTTTGGCTATGTGGGAGACAGCGCTACCTTATTTGTTAGAAGGGTGTACTGGCCTGGCCTATCATGTAAGCATCTGAGAGGGGACTGTGTGGTTATACATTCTAGGAATCCAGCTCTTGCAGAGTGCCTAATTCTGTTCCACTCTCATCATGCAAGTGGCTTCCTCAGAAACAACTGTACAACTGCTCAACCCTTAGATTATTTTGAGTGGATTTAGCCTGTCAGGAAGGGGTTACTGAGGCCAAAGCCCCAAATCTACCTCCAACAAATTTAGGGCCTGATTGAGTTCTTGGCTACTGGTTACTCCATCATAATAGTGAGGGATATCCCAACCACCAAAATATAAATCTCATTATATCCTATGGGGTTATATTTCAGGGGACGGGATCTCCGTTGTGACAGAGTAACCTGTTCGCCAAGATCTAAATCAGGCACTAGGGCCCAGATGTAGGTAAAATAGATTTACCGATTTTTAATTACCGAATTCTGCCGATTCGGTAATTAAAAATCGGTAAATCTAAGGGGTGGATATGTAGGAACATCTAGATGTTCCTTTTACCGAATCGGTAAATATCTGTATTTACCGATTCGGTAAATACCGACCGGTAATGCCCCATTCATTCCTATGGGCTTTGAAGCCCATAGGAATGAATGGGGCATTACCGGTCGGTATTTACCGAATCGGTAAATACCGATTTTGACAAGGGTGCAGGGGGTGTCACTTTGACACCCTCTAGCACCCCCAAAAAAGATTCAGGGGCCATGTGACAGGCATACCTGCCCTAAGGGCAGGTCTGCCTGTCATATGGCACAGGTGTGCATGCTCACATGTGCATGCACACCGGAATCGGTATTTTACCATGAAGTTGGATTTCATGGTAAAATACCGATTCTGTAAGGCTTGTGGGACTCAGAAGAGTCCCACCTACATCTCATTGTTACCGAATCGGTAAAAATACCGATTCGGTATTTTACAGATTCGGTAAATTTACCGATCGGTAAATTTACAGAATCTCTAAAATATGTGGCCCTACATACCATTTTGTGAATCTCGGTCGGTAACGGCCGAAAATATCGATTTTCGGCCGTTACCGACCGACCTACATCCGGCCCTTGGTACCTTATCCAGAATGGAGGAACTGGAATGACTGGGCACTGACTGTGGGCTATATAAGTTCAGCTTACATTACATTACATTACTGACAATATGGAACTGGGGGGAGGATGCAAATATTGCTACTGACTTGCCAGCTTCAGTCAGCCAGTCAGCTGGTGTGGGCCCAATTCCAGCTTCTTAGATAGCCTTAATATCCTAGAATATTAATGGGAGGAGCTCAAAACTGGAAGATTTAAACATTAATAAATATGACATTGTAATGTTGCAAAAAACATAGGTAACGGTGGAGTGTACGTGGGATGGGTATGAATCCTTAATGGTTGCAGCTACCTGTTCTATTCGAGGAAGACCCCAGGTGGAGGGAGGAGTGGCAATTAGGGTACGGATGACTAAGCTATTGGCAATTACTCACATAACATGTAACCATTCAGGGATTCAGATACGGTCGCTCCCTCCTGCCCCTGCTCTCTCCTGCCTCAAGCTGGGTATCGTTTGCGCAGCTCTGCTGCTGATCACAGAGATCGTCCTTTGCTGCATTATTTGTTTACTTTACACCTTGTATTGGCCTGCCTGAGATCGTGTGCCCGTGTTTGTTGTCCTTTGCTGCATTATTTGTTTATTTTACACCTTGTTTTGGCCTGCCTGAGATCGTGTGCCTGTGTTTGTTGTCCATTGCTGCATTATTTGTTTATTTGTTCTCCTGCATTAGCTGCTCCCTGCATTGGCATTGTGTGGCCGCCCGCGTAGTTCTTTGATCGGTTTCACCCGACCCGGTCGGCGCTTCCGCCCCAGCCGCCAATTCTGTTGTTGTTGTTGTTGGCCAGAGCCCGCCCCCTCCACCACGCACCCGCCTCCCAGCTGCTCCTCCCTCCCACTAAGCAACAAAGCCTCCTCTCCAGACACCGTAGCGCTGTGACCGTCCTGACTTCGTCAGTTACGGTCGCTCCCTCCTGCCCCTGCTCTCTCCTGCCTCAAGCTGGGTATCGTTTGCGCAGCTCTGCTGCTGATCACAGAGATCGTCCTTTGCTGCATTATTTGTTTACTTTACACCTTGTATTGGCCTGCCTGAGATCGTGTGCCCGTGTTTGTTGTCCTTTGCTGCATTATACGCCCCTCCCCCCTCCCACTTATGACAGATGCTCTTGCGCGCAGCGTACACGCACAGCGTTCGCGCCCCCTGCGCGCCAAAGGTGCGCCAAAGGTAAGCCCGTCTACGCCCGCCCGCGCCTGGACCGCGCCCAGCGCCAGACCCCTTGGCCCTCGTCCCACCCACCCCTCCCGCATTACATACGACGCCTTCACCCTCCTAGCCCTAAACACCGGCCGCTTCCCCAACTGCGTCCAAGCCGCTCCTAGACACACCCATGGACCCTTCTCTTGCAACTCCTGCAAGTTCGACGGCACCAAGAACAACTCCTCATCCTTGAACACAAAACAGTTATCTGACCCCAACCACCTAAAATGCATCCTGCTCAACACCCGCTCGGTCCACAGGCACGCCATCGACCTCTGGAATCTACTAGACACCATCTCTCCGGACGTCGCCTTCCTAACAGAAACTTGGATGAACGCCTCTTCAGCCCCAGACATCACCATTGCCATCCCGGAAGGCTACAAGATCATCCGTAAGGACCGCGCCGACCAAACTGGAGGAGGCATCGCTATCGTCCACAAGAATTCCATCCGCATCTCTACCAGCTCAGACGTCAACCTCGCTACCGCCGAACACCTTCACTTCCAGATCCACACTGACCCCAAGACCACACTCAGAGGCACCCTCCTCTACCGGCCTCCAGGACCCCGTGCACAATTTAGTGACGACATCACTGACTTTATCACCCCACACGCCCTCCCCTCCGAGGAATACATCCTATTGGGAGACCTCAACTTTCACCTGGAAAAGAATAATGACAGCAACGCCACCACCCTTCTGGACAATCTCGCCAACCTCGGACTCAAACAACTTGTCACTACCCCCACCCACATCGCAGGTCACACACTCTACCCTATATTCACCTCCAGCAAACATGTCTCCTTCAGCCACACCACAGCTCTCCTTTGGACGGACCACAGCTGCGTTCACTTTATCTACAATAAGACCACAACCCACAACCATCCTCAACCTACCCTGCGAAGAAACTGGAACAAAATCACCATCAACCAGATCTCCTCATCGCTTCTTCAAAACCCCCCTGCCCACTCCTCAAACCCCGACCAAGCAGCCATTAACCTCACCCAATGGCTATCCAACAGCGCCGACATCCTAGCACCATTGAAAAAACGCCAAAGCAAACTAAGCAGCAAAAACGCCTCCTGGTTCAACGACGATCTTAAGAAATCTAAGAAACTCTGTCGCTCCCTCGAGAAGACCTGGAAAAAAGACCCAAACACCAGCACCAGGGACGCCTTCAAAAACGCCACCCGCATACACCACCAACTAATCCGGTCTGCCAAGAAAGCCGCATTCAAAGACCGACTAGATAACAACGCCCACAACAGCAAGGAATTATTCAACATCGTCAAAGAGTTTACCAACCCCTCAGCCAACTCCAACGACATCACCCCCTCTCAAGCCCTCTGCAACTCCCTAGCTTCATTCTTCCACAACAAAATCGCAGACATCCACAACAGCTTCGACAACCGACCCGGAGACCAACCCACCCAACCCTCTGCAGGACCTTCACCCCCCTTGAACATCCTTAATGACTGGAACCCAATCTCCACTGAGGACACCATCCGCCTGATGAACTCCATCCACTCAGGATCCCCCACAGACCCATGGCCTCACCACATCTTCAACAAAGCAGACTCCATCATAGCACCACACCTCCGAGACGTCATCAACTGCTCCTTCAACTCCACCACCTTCCCGGAAAGCTGGAAACATGCCGAACTCAGCGCCCTTCTGAAAAAACCCACGGCTGACCCCACCGAACTCAAAAACTACCGCCCCATCTCACTCCTTCCATTCCTGGCCAAAGTCATTGAGAAAGCTGTCAACAACCAGCTCGCCGCATTCCTCGAAACCAACAAATCCCTCGACTCCTCACAGTCCGGCTTCCGAGCCAAACACAGCACTGAGACCGCCCTCATTGCAGCAACAGACGACATTCGAACTCTACTGGACAATGGAGACACAGTCGCCCTCATCCTCCTCGACCTCTCCGCAGCCTTCGACACAGTCTGTCATAGCACCCTATTACAGCGCCTCATAAACATCAGAATCCAAGGAAAAGCACTGGACTGGATCACCTCGCTCCTCACCGGAAGAACCCAAAGAGTCCGCCTCCCACCATTCAAGTCAGAAGCCACTGAAGTCATCTGCGGCGTGCCACAAGGATCTTCACTCAGCCCCACCCTCTTCAACGTATACATGAGCCCCCTCGCGGTCATCACACGCCAACACAACCTCATCATCATTAAGTGTGGTCTCAGTGATTGTGGTTGGCGATCTTAATGCTAAGCTCAACCCGTGGGAAACTTTATCCAACCCCTTTGTGGTAGAAGCAACCATAGCGCCCGGTCATTTGACCGATAATAGAGGGTGATCACTTTTCAACCATCTTTGGCCAATGAATCTCCGTAACTTGGCTGAAATAGGGGGAAATCAATACCCACATAGCCCAACTTTCATAGGCTAAGGGCAAGATACTATTATAGATTATGTTTTTTATCCAGGGATTTGGCCAATTGTGTAGTCATGAGAGTACTATCACAAGGGGTTATATCCACCATGACCCCATAGAAGTGTTTTGTAAATGTCAACAGGACAACATGCTCTGCCTAAATGAGTCCTCAATTTAGCCATCAAGAATACAGGCCTTAGACTTAGATGAATGGGGATAGCTATCCTGTCTGTATTAGCCAATTACAGATCATCTTCTAGTTGAAGATTATCCAGCTCTGGAGGTAATTACCTCCTTTGAAATCTTAAAAAAAAAATATTAAATCCCTTCTTGCAACTAAGACTTAATGTATTGACACTACCAGCTCAGGATGGTTTGACAAGGATTGCAGCGATGCCAATCCAAATCTTAGGGATGCTCTAAATTCCAGGCCTAGAGATCAGAATACCATAACTGAAGTGAAATACTACTATAAGCTCACTTTAAAAAAGCATAAGTTGCTTCTCAAGGGTGAATATTGGAATATGCAAGTTCCTGTAAAGAAAAGGACTGCAAAAAATGATGGCCAATTGTAAATGATGAGTGGCAGTCTACAATCAAGTGTGATATACTCCTTTGAGAAACAATTGTTCCCTGATGAGCCCGGCCCTTCCTAATCTTTAACAGTTAGGTAAGCTATTTCCTCCAGTCCTTCAAATAAAGCCCCATGACAAGATGGGGCCCAGTTGTATAGGAAAGTGGATTATTATGTGGTATGGGTGAGTACCCTTACCATGTAATATTATCACAATGCTTCAAATGTAATCCTTGGATTCACAACAATAACCCTTAGCCCAGTCCTGGCAGTGTGGAAAAGAGCAGTTAGCCATTACTGGGCAGACATGTTTTAAGTAATTTGCAGTACTGTAAGAGTTCATAAGTAATTGACAAAACTCAAGAATAAAAAATAAAAATAAAGTATATGTTTATATAATTTGAGACACCAAAAGAAACCAAATAGAATACATATAACCAGATTTATGGATTTTCAAATCATTAGAAAATAAATACATTAAATAGTGCAAACATTTAACATTGCGGTCAATAAGAAAATATGCTAGTGCAATCAGTCATTTAAGGGTGGAGGTACATTGTACCCTTGCAGGGTAGCAGTTTTCGGGTCCTAGGACCAGGTCCCAACAGTCAGTTAAATTTTACCTGGCCCGTGGAATCTGAGTGCAGTGGTTTTCCTGGCTGTTAGTGGTCTTTCAACAGGAGTCGTGTCCAAGCTGCTTCTACCACAGGGATGCCGCCACCAGAAAGGAGATGCAAATACACAAGAGCGAGGTTGTTGCTGATGTGTTGTGGATCGCCTCTTAATGCAGCACCGAGTTAAGGGTGAGAGACCCTTCTCGTAACCAACAAGCCGTGGTAGCTTTAAAATTAATGAAAAGAAACTGCAACATCTTGCTATCCAATGGAGTGCGTTAGCGGCTTGCACTTCACCATTTACTTTTCGGTGATCCCTTGGAGTATTGTTTTACCTGTACATTGCAGGGGACTGGTCCCATCAATCCAGGGGAGTCTAAGAGTGCTTCTGGCTTCCACAAGGGTCCCTCTTTTCTGGAGTGTTGAGTTTTAGCCAAGGACAAGGGTCAATCACTCAGTTTCAAGTCTGTTGCCTCAGGGGCACAATATCCCTCTTTTGCTTTGTGCTGGTGGGCAAAGTCCTGTTGTCAGTGACACGCTTCTCTTCTTGGTATTTCTTTGAAGTAAGTTGTACAGAACGGATTTAGGGGAGTTATGGGGTGCAGGAGCAAGTACCCAATGGGCAGCTAGTCCCTTACAGCTAATCTGTCCCTGAAGTGACCACATCCGGTTCTGTATGTCACCTTTTCAACCCAGAGCCCACTATTTCTGCCCTCCTACAGATGACATAAATCAGCTTTAGGTGTACAGACCAGGCTGCTCACCCTGGAGGTGTGACCAGTCTTTCTGAAGATGTGCACCTTTGCATACCTAATTTCCCACCTTGCCTGGGTACAAGCCCCCCTGGGGCTTGGAGAGGGTTGTGTCTTCCTCGGGGGGTACAGCCCATATGCATATGAGAGGCGGTGCTGCCTTTGAAGCTCACCACTCTGATGTGTCACTTCACTAGCCCACTTGGGAGGAGGGATGTGTGATGTCCTTCTAGCCCAAACATTTGCTCTGACTCCAAGGAGTGCTCACACTATCATGCCTTTATCCCTGCGACCTGCAATACCCACATCGAATATGTCTATTTTGAGGCTGCTAAGGTTTATTTTGGGACATGCCTTTGTTCTCTGTGGTTTCTTTTTTTAAACTGGGCAAGCTAGTAAATGTTTCTTACTTTGCCTTTTTTGTAAAAGCAATCCACCTCCTGGTGTGCTTTACCTGCAGGTGCCCCCACCTCTTTCCTTGGGTACTTTGGAAAGTGCTAATCTACATTGAAGTACACCTGGATTCAAAGGCAGTATTGAGGGCGTAAAACTTAGTGATCTTGGTTACCTGTGCCCACATGAGGAGCCATGACAGATACAGATTTCTCTACCACAGTGTCCCATTTTAAGATGAAGTTTTCTTCCTTTGATCTTCTAGCACCAGGAGCAATATTTCAGGCCTTCTCACATCTTAGGTTTCCAGACTTATTTTAAACTGCTCTCTTTCCAATGAGGGAGATCCTTAGGGATCTTCCCTCTTTCCCTAGGTGCTCACAATATCCTCTTGACAAATGGTCTTCCAACGTTCCTTAACGTTTTGTTAAGTTTATTACAGAAATTAATTCCCTGAATCTTCCCTCTGTCAAAGCTTGAGTCCCCTTCCCCCTGTGACATTTCTGCACCCTTCTTAATTTAATTTGCAACCTCTCTGTTTTTAATTGATTTTTATATTGCCTTCTCTTTTTATACTTTCAATCCTTAAAGGTAATTCCCTGACTGTGTACTGTGCAACGATTTTAATTAATTGTGCAAATAAATGTTACTCTTACCCCAACGGTCTTCCAGCAGAAGCAACATACAGCTCTCAAGGAAGTCTACACTGCCTGCCTGAAATCTCCAGATCCAATGACCTTCAGACCACTTGCAGGGCAGGTGTGTGTCTGTCAGGGCTATGGCATTCTCCATCCCATGCCTCCTCCAACAAGAACTAGTCCTTAGAATTCCAATGGAAACCTCTCCTTTATGGATTATAGCAAGTCCAACCTCTACTGCCCTCTAGGCACAGGGGGATGCAAGTACCACTTGCCTTGGAGTTGGGGTCCAACAGGGTTCCAGAAAGTACAAGCCTGAAGTTTCTTCCAAACAGGGGTTTAGTCACATGGTAGGTATTCCTTTCTCTATTGTAGTGCCCCCTTCTCTACCAGTCTCTGCAATTGGGAAGCTTTTAAAAATGGAAATGAAAAGTTCTAGAATGTGAACATCTCTGCTTAATCAAGACATGCTTTCCACTTCACCCTCCACCATTGATAGACAATTTCATTGGAACAGCACCTATGATGGCCAAACCCCAGCTTCAGGATCCTGGGTGGTTTTAAGATTTCAGAATCAAGCTTAGTCTTCAAAATCTCTTCATGGGTCTTGGCTCCATAAATGACACTGCAAAATATTTGTCCTCCCAAGACTTCAAATGAACCCCATAGTGTTATTAGTGGCCAGAGGTCTGCTTGTTCCTCTTTGTCCCTGTGAGAAGGACATGTCCGGGGTTGTCAGTAAAGTGTCAGCTAATACCCCTAGGCAGATTTTTCCCTAACACATTCTTTTAGCAGAACATTTTAATTCCATTTAAATAGGTCTATTGTTTAGGTGTGACTTTGATCAGCCAGCATGCCAGCAAAGTAATTAATTTGAGCTGGGAGTTGCTCATTGCCAGAATTTCATTGGGGACGTCCTAGTGGTAATATTGCAGAAAAAAAACAAAAAATAACGGAGCATAAATATGATCAAAGTAATCTATTATTGGATCCCTGGAACTTTTTAAATATGGACCAATTTGTATCAAACACTACTCTAAGGTGAGGCAATGTAAAATTAGGCTCCGGTTTACAAACATGTTGCAACAGGTTTGCATTTGTTTTTTAACACAAACCCAATACAAAGTGAAGTGTTGCTATTTGCAATTCAACGCAAATTGAGATTTGCATTGGATTCGGACCAAAACTAAGCTGTGAAATGCACTGTATTGTATTACTTTGATTCAAGAGTGTGTCCATGGTTGGTGCGTGGGCATTTCTAAGTGTCATCAAGATCAAGACCTCTAATGCTGAGAACGTTTTTATTTCAGTTTGAAAGCATTTATTATTCGACATGCAATAAGGGGTGAACTGTGATTCAAACAATTGCACATTTCTAGCATTAACTTCTGTTCGGCAAATTTGTAATGAATTGATGATAAGCAAGATCATGCAAAACACATTCAGTGAGTGATTAGTGAATATTTAGCTTAGAACTTATTCCAGGGATATTATAAAAACTGTGACATTTCCCCTTAATATTTCTATTATTTTATTTGCTTTAATCACTTGTTTATTTCTATTTTTAGGTTCTTAAACACATACAGGACAGGTTCCATTTCAGCTGCGGTTTTCTTTTTAGTTCGCCTGTCTACCTTTAACACAGATACCTCATGTCCTTATCTTTCGAGGAACTCGTGAAAGTGTCAAATCAACCAGACAATGACTTTGATAAAAAGCTATAGTGACATAAGTCTGAGACAAGTTCCCTGTTATCTATGTACCATGATCAGGCAGTGAACACTGAGAGGAAACATGAGCTAAAGATGATGCAAATGGGGGGCATGGCAGCACAAGTTGGCTAATTATAAAGAGGGGTGCAGTTCCTTAATCAAAAAGGAAGGGGAGAGAACTAGCAGGTGGATCAGATGGTCCAGTCAGAGGGTTCCAGGGAGAAGGGTCCGAGTGATCAGGTTAAAGTGCCCTCACACACCCCATAAGGTGTATGACTTCATCTTAGGGCGTTCCTTGCTGGGTGGGCACTGCAATGCCTGACTGGCCCTCAATGGGGGCGCTTTGGTGGAAATCTTTTGATCTTTAAGCCGTGTGATGTGTGCAAGTGAGGAGGTGTAGGTGTAGGATGGTGTGCAAGTAGTTTAAAGAGTCTAAGGGACGCCTAAAAGATTTTACGAACTGGTGGTTCCCCTGACACAGTAAAAACATGGGAGCCATCACAGTTAATAATGCACTGTGAGAGTTTCAGTGACTGTTGGGTGAGGTCAACATGTTTCATTATTATTATTATTATTAGGTTTTTGTAAAGCGCGTAGTCAAGTATCCCAGTGCTAAGATCCGGACAGACCAGAGGACAACAAAGGGGGAGAGAGGAAAAAGGAGATCAGGGAAACAGGTGAGTTTTCAGCCGCTTCCTGAATCGGAGGTAATCTGGTTCCGTCCTAAGGTCAGGGGGGAGGGAATTCCAAAGGCGGGCTGTGTTGACAGAGAAGCGCCGTCCGCCAGTGCGCACCCTCTTCACTCTGGGGATAGTGATGAGGTATTCATGGTCCGATCGAAGGGATCTTGAAGCTTTGTAGGGCCTGATGAATTTTTTTAGGATGGGGGGCCTTTGTCCTGTAGGAGTTTGTGTGACAAGCAGAGAGCTTTAAACTTGACTCGCTCTCTCACTGGAAGCCAGTGGAGCTGCTTCAGGGCTGGTTTGGCCGAGGATCTAGCCGGGGTATTGATGAGAATCCGGGCCGCGGCGTTCTGGATCCTTTGCAGTTTATTAAGGGTTGCCTCGGGAGCGCCCAGATAGATGGTATTGCTGTAATCCAGCCTTGATAGTATGAGGCCTTGGATGTGCAGTTTCTGGGAGACAGGAGGAAGTAAGGGCAGAATCTTCCTGATAGATTTAAGGAGGCCGAAGCTAGTCCCAGTGATTTTTTTGGCTGGAGTCTTGAAAGACAAGTCTTTTTCCAGCCAGATTCCCAGGCTCTTGATCTCAGACTTGGGGACTGGGGGTTCACCCAAGCAGGGGGGCCAGATGTTCGGGGAGAGGGATAGCCCCTTCTAGCCAAGGAGGAGAATGTCTGTCTTTGAACCGTTAAGTTTCAGCGATGAACTATTCATCCATCCTTGAATTTCTGCAAGACAGTTGTAGAGGTCCGATGGTTCTTGGTTTGGGTGAGATAGAGACACCACTAATTGAGTGTCATCAGCGTAGCTGATGATTTGCACTCCGAACGGGATGACGACCTCCTCCAATGGGGACATGTAGACATTGAATAATGTCGGGCTTAAAGATGAGCCCTGGGGCACACCACATTGGAGGGGGGTTTCTGGGGAGCGGGTGTCATTCTCCCAGACCTGAAAGGAGCGGTGGGCAAGGAATGATTTGAACCAGGTCAGAGCAGTGCCCTCAACCCCGATGTTCTTGAGTCGCTGGATTAAGACCCGATGGTTGACGGTGTCGAAGGCCGCACTGAGGTCCAGGAAGATCACTGCCACTGATCCTCCTGCGTCCAAAAGGGCTCTGGCCTCCTCCACTGCTGCAAGTTGGGCGATGTCAGTGCCCTGCCCTGGGCGGAATCCAGTTTGCGAGCTTCTGAGCAAGTTGTTAGTTTCCAGAAACTGCAAAAGCTTTTTGTTAACTAGTTTTTCAGCGATTTTACTGATTCCGGGGATGAGGGAGATTGGCCTGTAGTTGGCCATATCCAGGGGGTCCAGAGAAGGTTTTTAAGGAGCGCTTTGACGACAGCCGCTTTCCAGCTAGAGGGAACTTTTCCCTTGAGCAGTGAAGCGATGAGGTCAGTGAGTGGAGGGACGATGGTGGGGGCCACTTTTTTAAGGATACGTAGGGGGACCGGGTCCCTGGGAGATCCGCTTTTGATAGTGTGTAGCGTGGTTGAGACCTCTTCAATAGTTACTGGTCCGAGAAAGTTTAGATGAGGAGTGGGAGGGTTTGAGTTAATGCAGTCTTCCTCAGTGATGCTGAAGTCGACAGGAGGTAGAGAGGCGAGAATTTTCTGAATCTTCTCATCGAAGAATTTGGCCAGTTTGAGGCATTTCTCTTCAGCTGTCTTGGAGTCTGGCAGATTCTTTGGTCCCGGATCTGGGACTTTAAGTAATTCTTTTAGAATGATGAAAGTTTCCTTGGCGGAGCAGGAGGAGTTTTCTATCCTTTCCTGAAAGAATGTACTTTTGGTGTTGCGTAGAGCGATCTTATAATTTTTTAAGGAGGTGCGGAAGGCGTCTTTATTGACTATCGACTTATCCTTCCTCCAGGAGCGCTCCGTTCTTTTGCACTCCTTACGTAGGAGGTTAAGATCAGGGGTGTACCAAGGAGCAGGGCTCACTCTTTTGATTCGCCTAAGGGTGGTAGTTTTAGGGAGGAGTTTGTCCAATGAGATGGTGAGCCAGGAGTTGAACTGGTTGTCAGCAATGGCTAGGTCAGAGACCGGGGGGGGGGGGGAGGAGAGGCCCTGAGAATGGAGGCCCATTCGTCTGGCGAGAGTTTGTGCCAGCGACGGTCAGTGACCCGAGTTTTGGCCGGTGGGGTGGGTGGGATGAAGAGATGCCAATAGATAGGTATTAAAAAATGGTCTGTCCAAGGAAGGGGGAAAGGGGTGCGGGTTGTGAGGTTCGAGATGTTGGTGAAAACGGGGTCCAAAAGGTGTGCTTTGTCATGGGTGGGCTCTGAATTAACTAGTCGGAATGTCAAAAGACATAAGGTCAAGGAGAAGTTCGGATGCAGTTAGGTCCTTGGAGTCTGATAGATGGAAGTTGAGGTCTCCCAAGATAAGAAAGTTGGGCGTGGTAGTCGCCATCTGGGTGACAGTGTCGACAAGAGCACTTGAAAATTTCGCTGGGGTTCCTGGCGGGCGGTATATCAGCAGCCCTGAGAGGGAGTTCGCGGGGGATATTTGTAAAGCAAAGTGGCAGCTTTCGCAGTCGTCGATATTAGCATCGCTAGATCTGCATGAGAATTGCTCTCTGTAGATTATCGCAAGGCAAACTCCTCTGCCAAGGGGTCTGTTCTGGGATTGGATTTGATAGCCCGGGGGTAAAGCATTGATGATGTCAGAATCCGACCAGGAAGTAAGCCACGTTTCCGTGAGGAACAGGACGTCAAAATCGTGATCCCGTACCAGAAGGTTGATTTCATGGGAGTGTTTAGGGAGGGACCGACAGTTAAGGAGGCCCAGCTGTAGGCCGTGATTTCCTGGGGTGGTGGTGGCTGGATTACATAGGACACAGTTGGTGAAGAGTTTTCCTCCCGAATGGGTGTAGTTGCACTCGGAATTTTTCGAAGGATTGAGTGCTTGGAGCCTATCTCTAGTATAGACAAGTCGGCCAGCGGGAGAAATGGGCAGAGTAACTGGGCCTGGGTCCGGCTGGGCCCGGACAGGCCCAGACGGGCTTGCCTTAGGCGCGCCCACTGCGCCCGTCTGCTGCGCATACGTGGAGGCTAAATTAGCTCATAAATTATGCAAAAGAATGATGGTTAATTACATTCAAATACACCTCTCTGAGAACAGATTTAGTTCAAGATTTTTATGTAAGAAAAAGTCACCATTGTAATATACTGGAATTTCATCATTCCTTATTAAACTCAATAACTGTTAAAAACATGTGAATAGTGACTGTTGGTGAACAAAGTGAATAGTGAAACAGATTCAGTGACAATTATTTACAATTTTATACAATATTGTACACAGGTAGTTGGGGGGTAAGGGGGAAGCTGTAGTTTAGGAGGTCAGAGTTCTGAGTGAATACTCCAAGGACACAGATGATTATTGCGCCTGTTCCCGGAGGTTTCTTGACCAATGAAAAAGCGTTGACGTTTCGACCCTAGAGTGCCCCAGTTGGTGGTCACGGCGGGTCTTTATCAAGACAGGGGAGGGGGAAGGACAAGGGGATCTGGAGTCACAGGAGGTAGATATCACAGCCTGGACGGAAGCCCGAAGGTCCATAAGGGGATCTGGAGTCACAGGAGGTAGTAATCACAGCCTGGATGGAAGCCCGAAGGTTCGAGCTGCTGCTTTCATTGACAGACGGCGCTCGGTGCAATAGGAGACAGCGTTTCCATTCCGATCCAGAGATAAACATCGGGCTTCCATCCAGGCTGTGATTACTACCTCCTGTGACTCCAGATCCCCTTATAGACCTTCGGGCTTCCGTCCAGGCTGTGATATCTACCTCCTGTGACTCCAGATCCCCTTGTCCTTCCCCCTCCCCTGTCTTGATAAAGACCCGCCGTGACCACCAACTTGGGCACTCTAGGGTCGAAACGTCGACGCTTTTTCATTGGTCAAGAAACCTCCGGGAACAGGCGCAATAATCATCTGTGTCCTTGGAGTATTCACTCAGAACTCTGACCTCCTAAACTACAGCTTCCCCCCTTACCCCCCAACTACCTGTGTACAATATTGTATAAATTTGTAAATAATTGTCACTGAATCTGTTTCACTATTCACTTTGTTCACCAACAGTCACTATTCACATGTTTTTAACAGTTATTGAGTTTAATAAGGAATGATGAAATGCCAGTATATTACAATGGTGACTTTTTCTTACATAAAAATCTTGAACTAAATCTGTTCTCAGAGAGGTGTATTTGAATGTAATTAACCATCATTCTTTTGCATAATTTATGAGCTAATTTAGCCTTAACTTAAAGTAATTTGTTCAACCACCGACAGAACCATCTTTTGTTTAATCACACACACCCAGGTTCTGAGGGACACAGGGTTACCCCTTTTTTGTTAAATCGCGCGTACGTGGAGGACACATGATTTTATAGGGATGTTATGGGTGTGGCCTCGTGCAGGTGGGCGTGTCCTGCGCTGAGGTGGGCTGATGGTGGCGAGTGAGGAAAGCCTGTCCCGCGGCAGCGTTTACCTCGGCTGCGCGGGTGTCAGGGAAGCAGTATCAAGGTCCCAGAGCAAGGTGGGAGAGTGCACAATTAAAAACTGCACGTTATTACAATTTTTAAAAAAGCTCAATTTTAAGCGCGATGTCAGCTATGCTCCCGGCTGTGCCTCAGGAGTGTTAGGATCAGAAGGCGAGCTCGTAGTCAGCTCTTTAAGTAGGGAGATGGGTGTGGCCTCGTGCAGGTGGGCGTGTCCTGCGCTGAGGTGGGCTGATGGCGGCGAGTGGGGAAAGCCTGTCCCGCGGCAGCGTTTACCTCGGCTGCGCGGGTGTCAGGGAAGCAGTATCAAGGTCCCAGAGCAAGGTGGGAGAGTGCACAATTAAAAACCACACGTTATTACAATTTTTAAAAAGCTCAATTTTAAGCGCGATGTCAGCTATGCTCCCGGCTGTGCCTCAGGAGTGTTAGGATCAGAAGGCGAGCTCGTAGTCAGCTCTTTAAGTAAGTTTCATGCCTCTGTGCCACAAGGGCCAGTGGCATTGCATCAGGATCAGGTAAGTACCTACCCTACTAAGGAATGGGGCCCAGTAAATAGTATAGGGCTTGCACTCAAATTAGGTGAATACAGCACCTGATAGGGTGCAGGAAGGAGATCTAATCCAGAAGTTGAGTGAGTGATTCCCCTTAGGGGAGGGAGGGGACCGTGTCTTGTGGACCTTGAAGTATATTAGCGGGACCTACCCTCCTCTGCCGACATGCAAGATAGCCGACATGATGAATCTATGTGTGTCTCCCTGCAGGCCCTGTTTCATCCTGCTATCCATGATGATTTCGCTGCCCAGGATTTGTCACTACATTGAGAAGAATCCTTCTGTCACCTCAGAGGCCCGGTTTTTTGTCATATCTTATAAAGGGCCCTAGAGGAGAAAATGTGCTTGTGAGGTTCACAGGTGTGGTGTTGGGCTTGAATTTGGCACCTTGCCTGGAGGAATGACACTGCGGGACGTAAGCTTGAGTGCTGCAGCCGGTGTGGTGCAGCCGCACCCGAAGACTCCCTTGCCCCACAGAGCTCTTCATGCTGCTCCGCTGCGTGGGTGGCTGCTGGGTGGAGTGGTGAGACTGGCTGAGTGGGTTCTCCAAAGCTTTGCGGCATCCCCCTGACTAGTACCCATCGGGTGGTCACGTCGCACAAGTGTTTCCTGTGGCCTGGGTGGCTGTACTGCATTGTCTCAAATGGGCCTCTGCGACAAGGGGTACACGTGTCAAGAGGAGGAGGTGGTTCCTTTTAGGCACAGTGGTGGTCCAAGTGGGCCCGGGCCAGACAGATCACTGTGCAGCTGAGGCAGTAAGGAGGGGCCTGGCTGTATCATCACCGCCTCATGGGGAAGGGGAAGCCTCATAGCTAAGCGCAGGGGAACACCATAGTGCAATATGCCAAGCTGACGCCCGCCTCCCAAAGACAAACACTTCACGGGGATCCTGCAGCAACCTAATGCTGGCATCGTGCCAGGAGGTACCAACCTGAGTAGATATCTTAGTGGCGATCCAGAACTCCCGCATGGCATTAGAGGGAAAGATAGAGGCTGTTTCCATTGAGGTGAAACTCCTTTGCATAAATCTGGTGGAGGTGTCAGACAAGATCTGTCATGGGCAGGAGTCTATCATCAATCTCCCTTTGGGTGGCTACCCCTCCCTTGAAGACGAGTCCCCTGGTGGTATGGGCTATGGGTGAAGAGGGAAGATTGTGTTGCAAAAAATCTGCCTACTGAGGTCTCGTGAGGGGGCTGAGGGAGGTGCAGCAGAGAACTTTGTGGAAAACTATTGCAACCCACGGCCTTTCTCCATTCTTTACTGTTGAAAGGTGTAACAGCTGCAGTCTTCCTCTGGATCTGCATCATGAGATTGTGGCCCACCTCCAGGCATCTCCAACTCAGTATGCTGTTATAGCGCTGAGGCTAAGAGAGGCCAGGTGGGGGGAAGGGTGTGAGAAGGGAAATGCAGGAAAGGAGATTTGAAAAGGAAAAATCATTTAACACACATAAATCATCAATCAGCTTAATAGCCTTCAAGATTTGTTTCTGTTGCTTATCTTAGACATCTCTTGGATATATTCGAGGGTCTGCTATGATCCTTCTCATACAGAAACCGATATGAATTCTGCAATAACATCTTGTAGAACTATAAGAAACCCAAATGTTCAGCAATGACTTGCAGCATGGCAATACACAAGCACTGTACATAGCAGGTGTATTCCAGCACCCTGTTTAAGGGTCACATGCACTGACTTATGTAATAAGATGTGAATCTCGAACCAGAGACACACACATACATGAAAACACTCTCCAAACAAGAATGGAGGTGACCCTAATGCAGAAATTAACACGTTCCCCACCAGGGAGGTCCTACTGCTCAGAGCACGGCCTGCTCTGACTATGGCTATCTGAGCGTAGCCAAAAATGGAACTGCAGCAAGCAGAGGAATCTCTCAGCTCTGGCGGACAAGCACCAGCATGGGACCACAGGCTGAACAATGACTGGATCGCTGGCCAGCAACGACAGGACTTCACACCAGACACGGAATCCAAGATGCGCTCCAGAAATGCCCCGGGGCCAGTCACCGTCACTGGAACCTGATGGAAGAAGAAACCCAGCGCCCCTGCTCCGCCCAAGATTGAAGAATAGTGAGTAGCACCGCAAGGGCGGGCGGGCGAGCTGCTTATATAGATCTGGACCATGCCCTAAATGACTGTCTTCAGCAGCAGGGAAAACCCCTGCGGGGAAAACCCATCAGCTGCAGAAGGAAAACAAATTGAAGCAACAGGGGAAAATCCCAGTACGGAAAACCCCAGCAGGGAAAACCCAGCAGCTGTGGAAGGAAAACAAAGCGAAGCAACACTCTAAACAAGCATTGCAACCTATAACAGAAAGGTACATTAAAGCAGGACATTGTAACAAACCAACGTGCGATGTGAGACAGATGCCTTTTCCACAGCATACCACTCAAAACGGGGCAGAGGAACCCAAAAAACCATGCATGCTGTGATCGAGGTGGGTCATAGAACGTGCCCCGCTGCTGCACTGACAAAAGGGCACACTGGGCATGTACGCACTGGGCTGCGTACATGAGTACACATACTCATGTACGCAGCAGCATACATGAGCATGTATCTGAGACCCATTGCTTTCTGTTTCCTCTTTGCCTCCAGGAAGGATTTGCGTTGACCCTGAACTTTTTGCATGTAATCCAGAAATATGGACATTTTATGATCTCAGCAATGGGCGTTATCTGTTTCACGGGATGCATGGAGTATACAGTCTCTATTCATGTAGGTGAGGATTTAAGCTATAATGGCACATGGTGTGGCCCCCATAGCAGGGTTGGACCCGCTATGGCCAACCCCGCTATGGCATCACCACTATGAGTTGGCCATAGCTGGGTTGGCCATAGCTGTTCCAACCGCGCTATGGGGGCCACACCATGTGCAATCATAGCAAGCATCCTCACCTACATGATTCAAGACTGTATACTTTGTACATCCCACAAAACAGATAACGCCCATTGCTAAAATCATAAAATGTCCATATTTCTGGATTACCCGCAGAAAGCTCAGGGTCATCGCAAATCCTTCATGGAGGCAAAGAGGAAACAGAAAGCAATGGGTCTCAAATGCATGCTCATGTACGCCGTTAGGTTGCCGGTGATCTCAGAGGGCACATTTCACTCCTTCGACATGCCTGACGAGGTCTGGCATTGGCTGGAGGTGTGGGAGAAGGTACCCCAGGAGCAAAGGGGTTCCTGGAAAGACTGACAGGGCAGGATCACCCCGCCTAGACTAAAGGGTATGAGATTAACATACGCACAGACCTGGTCAGAAGTGTGAGGGTCAGGACTCCCCGAGGACCATCATTTAGGATGATGGGATCATGAAGGTGGCTGCCGCTGTGATGGGGCTGAGACCCTGAAGGGACTCGATTCACCCAATGATTGACATACAGATGAGCCATGCTCCAGGTGCACAAGGAGAGATTTAATTAGCCTGGGTCTCTCTTGCAGGATTCTCTATGGGGGCAAGAAGAACTGTAGCTGATATACTGTGTAACATTGCTGCAGTATATACTAATCATGGAAAACGGGGGTCAGTCAGTGGTACTCTCTCCACATGAAGTGGTAGGCCTGTTCTGGAGAGAAGGGCTTAGCCTATAGGTCCTGGCAGCAAGATTAGGAATGGGCAAACATACAAATCTGTTGCATGGTGGTTTGTCTGGGGTGTTGGGGGTATTTTTCAGTCACTGCTTGTTTTAATCCCTAGTTCTTGTGGAGATCCGCTTCATTGCTTCACTACATGGGCGGGTGCAGGGTTCCCCATGCGGGACATATATGCTGATCTTACCTCTTCAGGGGGTGTATTGTCTGGTTTGGTTGGGGTCACATGTGTTCATGACTCACGGTACTCATATCATTAGCTGGAATGTCATGGGGTTCACAGGTTACACAAAAAAATACAGAGTCCATTTGTATCTCTGCCGCACCCGGGTCTAGATAGCATGCTTGCAGTAGACACACCTGATGGTTACTGAAGCCCAGAAGTAAGTGGAAAAATGGAAAGGGCATCTCTTCTCGGCAACCTACTGTTTATATGCCTAGGGGTGATGATCTGGATAGCACCTTGGGTACTGTTCCAAAATGTACATAGTAAGGCAGATATGAAGCGATACCGTGTGCTCCTTCAGGGCACGTTAGATGGCAGAGATATAACTATTCTGAACACAGCCCCAACATCGGTTTGTTCCTCAGGAGTCTCAGTGTTTTGTTTATTGTTTTATTGTTGCCTTTAATTGATTCCATTGAGGCGGTCTATATTTGACTGATGTTGAGCAAACACTTAATAGATTTGCAGTGAATTTTTCCCATTTGCTTTTGGGGCTGATTGATTCTACTGTTGCTGGTCCCTATCCCATGCAACATATGTCTGCACACATATATTGTGCAGAATAGCACCTCTTGCACACCACTGGTGATGAGTAGAGCAATCTCCCCCCTCATATGTGAAGCCATTGGAGCATGGCCTTGAGCAGACCAAAGGTTTGCTCGAAAATATTGTAGGTCTTGCAGAGTGCCTGGTTGTAGTTCCTTTCCGGCTGGGTCTGGGAGTGTGCATTTGGGGTCATGGCCCATGGCTGGAGACCATACCCTTGGTCAGCTGCAATTAAAAAAGATATTACAACTGCCTATGCTTTTGCCCACTGGTACAGATACATTCTAATTCATGTGTGGTATGTACAGTTACATGGTCATACACATTTCTAGCCGTATTTGACAATATGTGTTTCTCATAGAGTTGGTCAAAGGTGTCTCCTCCATGCCTCTAATTTATGTAATGGTAAATATTGAGCATGGACTGAGACATTGTGCACTTCTGCATCCTGACTTACATATTGAGCCTGTAGCTTTCTTTGATAGATATTTGGAGATAGTCATTGCCACTCTATGTTATGTGCTCCCACTACATGTGTGAAGTGACAGTTTGGAGTTCAGATAATTGACTAATTGGTCCTCCCTAGTTAGGTCATGACATGCTGACACTAACACAGGCTTATGGCTATGGTAAACCACAGATGTCGTTGGTGGCCGACATGACATTGGCACAGGCATTTCATGTGCACTTACTTGCCCATGTGATATTGGATCATTCATGTGGTGCAGTTCACGCATGTCTCTTGAACAAAAATAGGCAAGGCTGTTCCTCGGGGTTGAATGGGAAGTGGGATGCACTGGTCAAGGGAAAAGTGGTGGTTAAACAATGATAACCTCCCACTGGGTATCCATTGTGTTGGATATGTTTGCCTCACACACCCTTGCAGGTGTCATGCTTCATCATAGGCGTTGCTCCTCGTCGGGTAGGCGGTGCAATTCCCAACGGGCTCACCTCAGAGAGGGGCTTTTTAGCGGAGATCTTTTGTATCCAACTGCCTATGGGTGAGGTGCGGGTATGGGGCCAAGGGGGTTTGCAGACCTGGGTGTGAGTTAAAATGTAGCGTAGGGTACCTAAGACTATTTTATTCGGTGGTCCCTCGTTACAATTAAAAGGGTGGAGCTAGACTAGGTTTAACTGGACAATAATGTATCCATATTCTAGACTAGGCTAGGAGCTAAAAATTTGGTCGACATGTTTCTCGCTGTGTAGAATTTACTTGCGATTCGTCAGGACCTATGTGGTATGGTCTACAAAAGTGAAAATCCTTATGTCAGACAGTGTTGCTTATTTTTAATAATTGGGGAGAGTTTTACCTCAATTGTGCTGTTCCTTGCCCGGAGTGGGGAACAAAAGAGGCTTAGTTATAAGCATAAGTGACATAATATCAGTGACCAGGTGCATACATATTGACATACTGTGTGGTGCATACGTGCATTCAGCATGTAGATGCATTCAAGTTGAACCAAGTGACATGCTTGTGATGCAGCGTGGGCTCAATATGCAGCTGATTGATGTGGGGCTGCATGCGTGTGACTGAAGTGATAAAAACAAAACACTGATACAGCAGCATTAAATTCTTTACAAATACACAAGGTATCCACAACTCACCAAGAGGTCAGTATTTATTTGCCCCATCAATACTCGGCGGGTTGTACATCATGAGAGAAGCCTCTGGTAGGCTGGGTGGTGGGGTGTTATTTAAAAGTTAGAGTTTGCAGCATATGATATTAGAAAGAACAACCGTGTGCTGCAGTTCCTAGCTTATGTGGTGGACTCAGTTGCACGTCAGTTAAATAAATAAACAGAGACCCTTTATAGCGTAAGCGGGTGTTGTCACAACCTGGCTCCTAAGGTGCAGAGGTCAATCCTTGCTGTGACCTATTGGGGGGTGTATGTGTACTTGTGCTACGCCTTGGTTCCCCTGCTGATGTAACACCAAACACCACACATCACCCAGTCTCCCTAAGCATAGCGAGCACCCGGCGAACCTCGCTCTCGTGGATAATGGATAAACTGCACTCTACTTCCTAGTGTGCGTGTAGCGGGGACCCGTGTTTAGATTTGGCGAGAAACAGCGGTCACCGCTAAATGCCGGTGCATGTATTACCCGACTCCCAATTCTATACTTGTTAGAGCGCGTATAGCGCGGACCCGTGTTAACCTTAGCGGAACCGGCGGTCACCGCTAGATGCCGGTATACGTATTACCTGACTAACACTTCCTGATCGGTCCACTTACCTACTGCCCTCCGTGTAGTAGGCGTTCGTCCTACCCCTTCTTCCACCGAGCACGGGCTGGTCCAGACTGTCCCGTTTGACTCAATTAAGAGGTGGTTTGTTTGGGGCGTGGCCATGCTCACGGAGAGGCTGGAGGCGTGGGAGGGCTTGGGATGTCACATGATTAAGTCGGTGAATCGGGCGGCCATTTTGTAGTGGCTAGTTTATAGGGGGCAACTCTATAGATGTTCGTGGTTGTTTACACTAGGACTACTGGTTTATTGGCACTTACTATGCGACAGGGGGCATGGTTTAGTCGGTGAATCGGGCGGCCATTCTTTGGTGGCTAGTTTATAGGGGACAACTATAAAGGTGTTCGTGGTTGTTTACCCTGAGACTTCTGTTTTATTGACACTTTCTATGTGGCAGGGGGCTCTTCATCTGACCCAGTCAGCCTGTAAAGTATATTATGTGAAAGATCGAAATTAAACACTTGTCCAATGAGAATATGGATTGATATGTATCTAAAAGTAATCTGGGTCACGGGCTTCAGTGTGAAAGCCTAAATCTAAACACGGGTCCCCGCTACACGCACACTAGCAAGTAGAGCGCAGTTTATCCATTATCCACGAGAGCGAGGTTCGCCGGGTGCTCGCTATGCTTAGGGAGACTGGGTGATGTGTGGTGTTTGGCGTTACATCAGCAGGGGAACCAAGGCGTAGCACAAGTACACACACACCCCCCAATAGGTCACAGCAAGGATTGACCTCTGCACCTTAGGAGCCAGGTTGTGACAACACCCGCTTACGCTATAAAGGGTCTCTGTTTATTTGTTTATTTATTTAACTGACGGGCAACTGAGTCCACCACATAAGCTAGGAACTGCAGCACACGGTTGTTCTTTCTGATATCATATGCTGCAAACTCTAACTTTTAAATAACCCCCAACCATCCAGCCTACTAACCAGAGGCTTCTCTCATGATGTACAACCCGCCGAGTATTGATGGGGCAAATAAATACTGACCTCTAGGTGAGTTGTGGATACCTTGTGTATTTGTAAAGAATTTAATGCTGCTGTATCAGTGTTTTGTTTTTATCACTTCAGTCACACGCATGCAGCCCCACATCAATCAGCTGCATGTTGAGCCCACGCTGCATCACAAGCATGTTACTTGGTTCAACTTGAATGCATCTATATGCTGAATGCACGTATGCACCACATAGTGTGTCAATATGTATGCACCTGGTCACTGATATTATGTCACTTATGCTTATAACTAAGCCTCTTTTGTTCCCCACTCAAGGCAAGGAACAGCATAATTGAGGTAAAACTCTCCCCAATTATTAAAAATAAGCAACACTGTCTGACATAAGGATTTTCACTTTTGTAGACCATACCACATAGGTCCTGACGAATCGCAAGTAAATTCTACACAGCGAGAAACATGTCGACCAAATTTTTAGCTCCTAGCCTAGTCTAGAATATGGATACATTATTGTCCAGTTAAACCTAGTCTAGCTCCACCCTTTTAATTGTAACGAGGGACCACCCGAATAAAATAGTCTTAGGTACCCTACGCTACATTTTAACTCACACCCAGGTCTGCAAACCCCCTTGGCCCCATACCCGCACCTCACCCATAGGCAGTTGGATACAAAAGATCTCCGCTAAAGAGCCCCTCTCTGAGGTGAGCCCGTTGGGAATTGCACTGCCTACCCGACGAGGAGCAACGCCTATGATGAAGCATGACACCTGCAAGGGTGTGTGAGGCAAACATATCCAACACAATGGATACCCAGTCGGAGGTTCTCATTGTTTAACCACCACTTTTCCCTTGACCAGTGCATCCCACTTCCCATTCAACCCCGAGGAACAGCCTTGCCTATTTTTGTTCAAGAGACTTGTTGAGGGCATGCGCAGAGGCTGGACCCTCCGCTTTTAATTGAGTGGTAATTACGCCCTCCTTGATCCCCCTGGGATCAACTACTCCCTTCTTTTGTACACTGCAGTTCACGCATGTCACATGGATTGTTATGCTATTTATTGTCTGCCTTCGACTATTGTTTTTGGCATAATAGTTGTCATGCTGCACTTTGTTTCACACATATGTATTGCAATGTGGGCCAATCCCACATGGGACAAACTGATGCTGTTATAAGAAGCTGTGTAATACATTTTTTATTCACATGTATGTGTAGAAGTAAAACTTGTGGAGGTTTGTGCAGTTGTATGCCTTGCATTTATTTTCATAGCTGTGGAAGATCCATGTTGCGATTGGTGTCCTGAGTACATTGAGGTGCCACTGCCTTGTCCAGGTTGGAAAATATTCCTTGTTGATGACTTTAGGTGTCTTGACATGTTTGAGTTGGGGGTTTGCTTGACACATGTGGCATGATGCATGGTGCATGTAGAGGGGACACCCCTCATACTAATGGACAAATCTGCTCCGACAAACACATTATATAATTAATTTCTGATTCTTGATGGGTCTGTTATGTACTTGAGCTTTGCTTACCTACACATAAGCCATTCTCATTGACTATTATAGAAGCATTCATTTATGATGGAGTGCCTAAAGATGTATGTGTCCTGAACACTGCCAGTGTGTTTGGCCAGCACATTGGTGAACATACCCTGATAATCCACAATGGCTTTGACATTGTTAGATTACTTGTGCTTCCGGTTCCTGTAGCAATGAGATGCTGTTTCAGAGGTAACCAGTTGAAAATATGTGCAGTCCATGGCACCAAACAAATTTGGCAAACTGGCAATGGCATAGAACCCTTACTTTGTCACCAGCTGCGGTTGTTATGTTGGGGAAGAGTAGGTGCTGGGGTGTTAGGTGGATGATGGCATCCAGGACCGAGGGTAGGAAAGCCAAGAAAAATAGCTGGGAGTTTACAGTGATTCTGGTTGTCGAGATCTGGAATAGTTCAGATGCCCACATGTGAAGGGCAGCTATGAGCTTGACCTACAGAGGGATTTTGGTGGACCTGGGATTTGGTGGCAGGACCCTAGCACTCCCTGTTGTAGCAGTTGGACAATGGACTCCCTCCTGAGCTTGTAGTAAGTGATGACCTCATCCTCCCTGAGATCAGTTAGGGTAGTCTGCTGCTGACAAATGTGCTTCCTTCTCCTACGATGCCTTTGTGGTGGTGGGAGGGGATGGGAGGAGAGGTGGTTGTCTTCTAGCAAATCACAGCTGCAAAATGAGCACCTCCATGGTATAGCTGAGCCTTCTACACAGGTCTTTATGGCTTTTGTTTATATACACCACAGCCCATGCACGATTTCCTATACTTTGGTTACTGATGCGCAGGCATTTAATGCATTTCAGCCTGCGTGCGCCACCTGCTGATGATGCATCATTTTCAAGAAAACCCATAAATATATTTTATGCTAGTTTTAATGTGGGAATACCTACCTTGTATATTATATTCTGGGCGTTGCACAGCCGGTTGTGATGCAGCTACATTTCGATGCAGGGTTACTATAAGTGATGCATGTAAATATGGAGAATTGCCTGTGACCCCGTCACAACAAAGAAATTTGACGTAACCCTGGCACAGTCCACTTGTAAATGAGGCCCTAAGTTTGTCTTTCTCCAGACCAAGCACTCTTAAAATATACTGCCTACTAGTATGGGTGACATTTGATTCCTACACATTGTAATCCTTATTGTCTTATGTAACAATTCCTAGAGACTGATTTACAAAGGTATGATTCACTCTCTCTGTATCATGTGTGTGCAATGTAAAGTTCTCTGACAGCCTACACTGGTACGAGTAGTGCTATAAAACAAATTAAATGCATGTGAGAGAGGGGCTATGAAGAAATGAGGGGCACTGTTGGTTGGTGGTAGTAAGGTAATCTGTGGAGATGGTCATTGTCAGGTGGCATGAGTGATAAAGCGGGGCCTGCTAGCAGCCCTGATATTCGGCACACCGATGTAAAATTGCACCCGCTGTGGACTTCTGAGCAAAGCTTCAAGCATCAACATTCATTCTTTTACAAATTATCACAGTGGGGAAAATTCAATAGTAGCCGTACCCATTCAATATTATTGCAATTGGCATAGTTATGACATACTTTTTGAGTATTTATATTGAAAATTTAGTAAAATTCTCATTCTCAAAGGGAAAGCACAGCTTGTTCTCTATGGGCCTCATTTACTATACGTTGACACACGGCAGTGCAGCAAGCCTTCCTGCTGCGCTGCTGTTCATCAAAATACAAGTGCAGGAATGCACTGGATCTACAAGATATAGTGCATTCCTGTCTTTCTCCCCTGTGCTGGCACACAAACAGCAGCCGTGCGCCAATGCAGACACCCTTGGGTCATGTTGCAAGGGTGTCTGTATTGCAGGGTTGATTGTTTTTGAGCTGAAAGGGACACTTTCCTCCACAAACCCAAAAACAATCATTGATCGCATTTTCCTCTTTTTATGCAGCACTCACAGAAAGAGGAAAAAGAAAGAGATATATTATGTCCGGTTCCCAGGGGGTAGGGATCCTCATTAAAAAACAACACCCGATTATTATAAACCACACATACACAGACAATCAGGGCCATTTTGCGGCCCTGTCATGCCAATAGGAAGGTTGGGTTCTCAATTTAGTTTCGGTATACATCACCCGGCGCTCCTCTCGCTGGTATTTCCGGCACTCAGCGCGTTCCTGCTTCAGCTCCCACAGGGTAATTTAATCATAGGCGGTGACCTCAATGCAACACTGAATGATACCCTAGACCGAACACCCCCGTCGACAACAGCATCAAACACACGCTAGCTTAGCTGACTTTCTGGACGCCCTGGATCTGATAGATGTCTGGCAACTCCATTTTCCACAGGCACTACAATACACGTACCACTCGGGAGCGCATAACAGCCTGTCTAGAATAGATCACATATTGATACCGGCAGGGGAAGTCGGAAACTTCCTTGACATCCCGCACCTACCGGGGGGCATCTCAGATCATTCCCCTGTCAGCGCTCTGTATACGTGGCACACTACAACACAGCGAGGAATATTCCCTATCTACCTGGGATACATCAAGAACTCAAAAATTGAGAAGGGGCTGACTGACGCTACCAAACTCTACTTGAGCGAGAACACGGCCTCGGTCACCTCCCCACTAGTCCTATGGGAAGCTGGCAAAACGGTGATCCACGGACAAGCAATCTCCCTTATCGCAAATCATAAGAGGGAAAAAGCCCAGGCACTGACATTACTTGAGCGGGAGTTGGGCGACCTGGAGACGGCCCACGACAGGACCCCTCCGACATGACTGTCCATTCGCTGCTTCTCAAAAAGCAGGAATACAGGGACTACTTGTGGGAGGAAGCGAAGGTGTGAATCTCCGCTACTCAGCACACTGTATACGAAGCCAGTGATAAGGCCGGCAAGCTTCTGGCATGGCTTGATAAAAGGGAAAAGGCAATCAGGTGGATTGGAGAACTTGTCCTGGGGTTCACCCGCTGGTGGGGGAGTTGGAGTGCGACCCATGACTTCAAGTTAAATGGCTCCCTCGAGCTAGGAGCTGACGAGCTCGGATCCCGCACCCACACGCCTTGAGAGGTATCAACCTGAGAACACTTGGCAGCCTGCACAGCAAACGCCTGACCGACCTACACTCTGCTGACGAGGAACAACAATTCCGAAACACCGATGTCAAGAGTTGGTGCTGCAAACTTGCTTGAATACACGAACTTTCGAAAATAGCGCACTCGCTATAAAACTGCATCTACCGTGATGCTCCTGGGGTTCACCCGCTGGTGGGTGGAGTTGGAGTGCGACCCGTGACTTCCAGGATCGCGGAACTTCAACTTCCCACGGGAGTAACTGTAACAAACCCACAAGACATAGTAGACCTCCTTGCACATCACTGTGAACAAGTTTACACATCGGCGCTTATAATAACACAGGCAGATGCGGAGGACTTCCTCCGCGATATCTAACTTCCCAAACTCACGGTGATGGAGTCCTAATTATTAGAGGTAGCACTCTCCATGGAAGAGATAGCGATTGAGAACGGGAATCTCCAGTCGGGGAAGGTGCTGGGTCCAAACGGTATCACCAAGGAGTGATACAAACAAAATGCAATGACACTCATGCCCCATCTCGTGGCAATGTACGAGGCTGCTCTAGATGGAGGAGAACTTCCACGAGACCAACGTATAGTGATGATAGTGGCCATTCATAAGCCCGGCAAACCTGCTCAAAAGTGTGCCTTCAACAGGCCCATATCCCTGATTAATACTGAGGCCAAAATCTTGGCCAAATCTCTGGCCAATCGACTCACGCCGCACCTAGCAACATTGATACACCCAGATCAAACGGGCTTCATGCCAGGTAGGAATACAGCCCTTAATCTGAGATGCCTCCACAGCGTACTGGGATGAAAACACACCATACAAGAGGACACCATTGTGTTATCCCTGGACGCCTAAATGGCCTTCGACACAGTCGAGTGGCCTTTCTTATTTGCCGTCCTCGTGAAAATGGGGTTCGGGCATGTGGGTTAGGTTGCTCTACACTGCTCCCCTCGCACACGTTGTAGCTAATGGACATATATCCAGAGAGTTCCCACTCCTTTGAGGCACCAGGCAGGGTTGCCCACTGTCTCCGCTTCTTTTTACCCTCATATTGGAGCCCCTGGCGGCTTGGGTGCAACAAGACCTTGTCATTCGTGGGCTCTGCTGGATGGAGAGCTGTGAGAATAGAATATCCTTGTATGCCGATGATGTTCTCCTTTATCTGGCCTCTCCCAAATGTTCTCTCTCGTGTATATTGGACATTGTGACTCATATGGCAGACACTCAGGGTACACAATCAACTGGACTAAATCGGTGATGTACGTCCTGAAGGAATCTCTGCCGGCATTGCCGGCTAGATGTGCTATAACACTGGCCGGGGATACTTTTAAATATTCGGGAATCCACATCACCCATGACCCATGGATCTTTATGACTCTGAACCTCTATTCTCCCTTGCGACTACTACAACCTGACAAAAAAAACTGGTAATAACTCCCGGTAACACTTTTAGGAAAGGCAGCACTTTTAAGTTGATGACCCTTCCCAGGTTTATGTATACCATGCAAAACACCCCTTTTTTGGTCCCCAGTCCTACTTCCAAGCAATAGAAACAGAAGTCACAAAACTCCTTTGGAATAGCAAACAGCGAGCATAGCTATGACAAAGTTGTTCCGAAAGTGGTACGATGTCGGTATCACACTCCCAACTATACAAGTGTACTATTGGGCATCCCAATGAACTGTTATCAATCACTGGCTTCATGTCCCGCACACGGATCTGGCCTAGGGCCTCGACAAATTAGGACAGGGATTGTATTGAGCACTCTATAACAAGACAGGGGCCCTGAGACCCAACAAACCACGTACTCCAAGTATGGAATATAGTGCACAGAAAGTTGGGGTGGCATAATAAGATCACACAAGCAACACCCCTCTGGGTCACGGATAAACTAGGTAGGCTGGGTAAGAGCAAAGGCTTCAAATACTGGGACAAAAACAACATGAGGCACAGGGTAAGACTGATTTGCATATAGCCATGTCTGAACTGGGGTGGCAGAGTGGGCAAAAGAACGGTGATGGATGAAACCCAGATCTTTTGACTGGGTGTGAGTGTTTGATTGATTCATATGCTCCGTCCATCACCACCCCCTTTTGTACCGCTTTTGGCCGCCATAAGTGTGGCAGGGTATGCTCAGACGTGAGTCCCTTGCTCACTTTGCCACTGGATTCAAGCAAGCCGGGCTGAAGTCGGCTGGAATGTCAGAAAACGGTCCTCGGAAGCTTGTTTCCGGTCCAGGGAAGACATGGCTTGGTAGTTCGGGCTGGACTGTTCCCATGAAGCACAGGGTCAGACTGATTTGCATATAGCCATGTCTGAACTGGGGTGGCAGAGTGGGCTAACGAACGGTGATGGATTAAACCCAGATCTTTTGACTGGGTGTGAGTGGTTGATTGATTCAGATGCTCCGTACATCACCACCCCCTTTTGTACCGCTTCAAATACTCGGACAACATAGGGGTATCTAGAGTCGGGGATCTCTGAGTGAGGAGAAATATGGTTCCTTTTGAGCAGCTCCAGAAGCAATATGAGATGGCATTAACGGAACAGTTCTGTTATCGCCAGATCAAGCATGCACTCGAGGCAGTGATGCCCTCTGGCACTACTCCACCCGAGGCCTCTCCGCTAGAGGATAGACTAATAATGGATCATATGACAACAAGAGCAGTCTCCATGACTTACCATAAGATTATCAACAGCATGCCTGACTGCATGCAAAGGCTCCGAGACAAATGGCAGGAGGAGGTAGGAGACCTAGATGACACTGTTTGGCAGGAAGCGCTAGCGTCACCCAGAGAGGTAGCAATCACATCCAAGCTGCAACTATTACAGCTCAAAATACTCCACAGAATTTACTATGCTAACACTACGCTCTATAAAATAGGAAGAGCTCCTACCCAGCTCTGCCTACGACAATGTGGGGTGATTGGTACCTTCTTCCATACACTCTGGGATTGCCCTTCAATACAGTCCTTCTGGAAATCCGCCATGAACACCATTACGAGAGTCAGCGGAAAACCAGTCCCTTCTGAACCCAAACTGTAAGATCCTCATGCAGCTGAAAGGATGACGCAGGACTCAAGGATGTAATGAAGATATTCGGGTTTATACCAAGTAGAAGGAAAACCCACTCAGCCACAGCCAGTCTGGATAACAGCACAATGCAATTGAACAAAGACATTCTAACACCTTGGAAACTCTGTACAGAACACAGCCAGGCTATCATGGAACCATAGGTAACCATGGCACCATGACATCAGAGACTAGCAAGTCTCGGATGGCACACAAAGTGGCATTGTAAATATTTGGGAAGCAACAAATCTTAACTCCACAGAGCATACATGGGCGACTTTGGGAATCATGCTGGCTAAGAGAAGCATTGCCCAGAATTGGGGGTGGGGGGCAACTGCACCCACACACACGGATTGGTGTAAAGATATGGACAGAGCCATGGTGGCAGAAAAGACTGTATATATGCGTAGGGGTTGTCAAAAAAAGTGGATTAAACTGTGGGGCGGATGGAACACCTACAGAGGGGAACTATGTGAACTACCGACAGTGCCTCCTGAACCGGAAATGCCTTACTGAAAGGGGACTAAAGTATATGCTGACATGCACACAAATGAAACAAGTGTGAGATGGTATCATGATCCTGACAAATGATCTGTCCTGTATATGACGATATGTATGTACTTGATGACCCTGAATGACGTAATTGTGCAACATATGTTCAATAAAAAGATTTTTAAAAACAAAACGTAAAAAAACAAAGAGATATAAAAGTATTTCTCCTCGTTGTGCCACTCCTACGCCTCCCCTGGGAGGTGTATTACCAGGTTTACTATGCCTTTAAATCAGGGAATGCTTCAGATTCCATGAGTGTTGAGTTCGAACACCCACAGCAACACCCATGAAACACCCCTTTCACGCATTGTTCTTCATGAAAGGGGACGTATATTTACAAGACCAAGAAAAGCTATGTAAAGTGGCTTTGTGTGGCCTTGTAAATATGCTGTGGAGAGTCAAAAAAGTGCCTCTCCGGCAGCACAAAACTGCTGCTAGGCCCTTGTAAATGTAGGCGCTGTGTTACTAACATCACTGGGAAAAATGGAAAAACCGCTTCAGATTCCGAGGCGCCTTTTCAACTAAGATAATGCTGTCAGAAGTGTGCATCACACATTACTGGAGACATATTTTTGACATTTACCTTTCTGTCCCACTATTCAAAATAAATGATAAATCGTGACTCACGCCATAATAAAATCAACGACCAGGGGAATGTAACAAGCAGCACAATAAAGTCTAATTTTATCCTGATTTCCGAATAACTAGGCAATGCTTGAGTTATGGGCAACAATTAAGGACTAATTGGCCGTAATGTAAACCCCTTCAGGATGGACACTTTAAATATTGAAACAAACGAGCTGTTATTTCTCAGACCTGAATAGTAGTCATTTAAATTGAAAAGCTAATTCCAGCCTCGGAGGCAAACTCTACATTTTAATCTTGTGTGACAGATCTGCTGCAATAAATGAGCACTTAAGGTGAAACAAGGTTTATTTCCCTGTTATGAGTTTGTCTGCGAGAAGTCAAATTGTCCGTCAGCATATTAAGCAGCGTTCTTCTTTAATCCTGACCTTGTCGAAGAATTCGAAAACTTTGCTTCCATTAAAGAAGTTCAGCAGAAGTAAAGAAAACTATGTTACAGTGTAATATAACTTTGTATGTATATTGTAATGCGCCTAATCTGATGAAGTTGCAACATTTGCTTAATGTGAAAAGTATTTAATTAAGAAAAGGCGCCCACAATGCGGACGAATTTACAGAGTCTGCACTTAAAAGGGACGCTGTCCTGCAGGGCATTTACGGAATCAAAAAATTGAAGCAATGTTTGTGAGATGATTTCATAAATTTCTTAATTACGTCGATAAAATTTCCATTGTTGTGACTTCGAAAACGGCTTTTAAGCCAAAGTGATTATCGGGCAAAATTGTTAGCGCTGATGAGATGAAGGGATGCCTCTTATATGTAAAACAGAGGGACAATAATTTTGTGGAATAAAAAACACACCACAAACTTTAGAAAATAATCACTGGCAAATGCAATACATCCGAGCCATTTAAGTTTAATGAATTCTCCATTGTAAAGGCTGTAAATTCTGTGATATTTATGGAAGCAAAGAGAGCTAACACACATACGAGCGTCCACAAACATACACAGCATATAGCGCAAACTCGACCGAAAGGTATCAGAGCGCTTTACAGCAGTTGCGTTACAGACGGACACATTCATTTTTGTTAGGCACTGGGACATTAAGGGATTTGCCCAGAATCACAGGATGTTGAGCGTCCCTGCAGAGACTCAAACCTGCCTCCCCAGCTTGAAGGCAATTGATCTAGCCGTTAAGCCACACCCGCTCCCCCACTTTACAAATAGGCAGGTATGCACAAAGACAACACACACAGGAACACATGCTGTCAGAAAACATATTTAGTCAGTTGCAGAAACAGGGGGATACTACAACAGGGTAACTCGGACCTGTCTTCACTCTTAACATATAGGCCAACACGTATTGTCTATAGAATGCATAGCTATCACTCATTGTGTAGCCTAATTTTTCTATAGAAAAAAAAAAACTCTTCTAAGTGCAAAACATTCTTCATTTAATGCAGTGCTGGTAAATGTTAGCTCCAGCACTTCAGATTCAAATCATCAAAAGTCACTCAAAGCTTACAAGTCTGGGTCCCCTATGCAGCAAAGCTAATCGTCAGTTACCACAGAGCGCACCTGCTTAGCTAGAGTTAACATGTAGGTAGCTGAGTAGTGCTGTCGGGACTGAATAATGTGCCAAAATGGCCGAATTGGGTGAATGACTGAGGTTAGATTTACTAAGAATACACGAAGTGCAGAATGCAAGGCAAGTTGCTGCTCTGCATTGCATGAACGGGAGAGAGCTGTAGAGCGCCATGTTTACAAAGACTTGGGGCCATATGTATCAAGTAAGCATGGGCGAATTTTGCGGATCTCGCGTTCGCGGATTTTGCGGATTTGTGAACTCGCAATCCGCAAAATCCGCAAATTCTCGCGAATTTGCGTTTTTTTTTTTTATGTTCGCACGGGTTTCTGCAAGTTCGCGAGGGTTTTGTACAATTTCGCAAATTGCGAAATTGTACAAAACGCGTGCGAACTTGCAGCAACCCGTGCGAACACGAAGAGAAAGTAGCTCCCGGTCACAGGAACAGCACGGGGATTGCGCTCATGAAAGTCAAGGATGCAAAGGCCTCTACCCAGCATCACAGCTGATTTTCCACGGTAGATTTGGGAAGAGGCACACCTGTCCAGCCTCGAAGACGCTCATGATTGTTTTTGGGCTAATGAATGAGTCACTGAATTTGAGCATTAACTAGTTCGAGCGACCATGATTTGCGGATTTTGTGGTGGGGGGGGTGCTTCCATGCGAGTTCACATGCCTCTTGTATGTATAAAAGGTCAGAGAAAGATCGGTTCAGCAGATGAAGAAAAAGAAGCTCCTGGTCACAGGAACAGCACGGGTATTGCGCTCGTGAAAGTCAAGGATGCAAAGGCCTCTATCCAGCATCACAGCTGATTTTCCGCGGTACATTTGGGAAGAGGCACATGATTGTTTTTGGGCTAATGAATGAGTCACTGAATTTGAGCATTAACTAGTTCGAGCGACCATGTGTGTGTTACTATGCAATCGCCCTGAAGGGCGCAGGGGTCCCTTGAGTGACCTGTAAGGCTGTGCTGCCCTGTAACTATTTTACAATGGCGCCAGCAAGCTGCCAGCGCCGTTTTAAAATAGTTACAAAGTTAGCTTGCACAGGAAGCACCTGCTTCGTTTTATCTAGTGGTTCCTGTGCAAGCTAACTTTGTAACTATTTTACAACGGCGCTGGCAGCTTGCTGGCGCAATTGTAAAATAGTTAAATGAGTGTGGGTTCAACTTTTGAACCCGTTACGTTCGCTGATTTTTTTTTGCGGATTTTGCGGGAAATCCGCAAAATTCGCGGATTGCGGATTTCCCAAAAATCCGCAAAATCCGCGAGCGTAACGGATTTCACGCTCATGCTTAGTATCAAGCCTTTTACGATTCGTTAATCGCAAACGGCCTATTTATCGATTATGAAATGTATTAAAAATTAGCAAAATAAGGAATCGCAAAAAATTGCAATTCCTTATTTTGCTTAAGCATTTAAGGAATCACAATTTTGCGATTCCTTAAATCCTATGCATGAAGCATTTCAAAATTGCGAATTCAGGTTTAGAAATCGCAAATTACCACCAACTTGCAGTTGGTGGTAATTTGCGATTTCTTGTAAATATGCACAATTGTGCATTTGTGAGGGTGGCATACGGCAATGGGCATGTATGTGCGCCATATGCACACACATGTAATTTTCAGGGGTGCAGCAGGGTGTCCTTGAGACACCCCTGCACCCTTGAAATAATTCTCAAATTGCGATTAGCAAATTGCGAATTCGCAAATTGAGAATTATTTCACAGTCATGTCTATGGGCCTCCTGCCCCATAGAAATGAATGGGAAATTATTCCTTATTTGCGAATTCGCAAATTGCGAATTCGCAAATAAGGAATAATTGGAAATCGCTAAAAAATAGCGATTTTCTACATACATACCATTTTGCGATTTCTAAATAGCGATTCCTTAAAAATTGCTATTTAGAAATCGCAAATGGTGATGATGATACATGAGGCCCTTGGTGCTTTTCAGCTCGCTTCCGTGCCTGGCGCACTTGTGGCGGTCTAGCGCCAACTCAGGCAGCCTTGCACCATGTGGCAAGGGTGTACATGTTATGGGCAGGATTGTTTTTTTTTAGTTTTTTTTTTATCCTCATTTGTGTGCATAGCTCCAATCTATCAAAACCAAGAAAAAACCCACCACAGAGCAATGAGCCGACTGGTCGTGTACTGTGCCAACTCAGCTTATAGCTGGTAGGGAAATTTATATGACGAGAAGAGAGGCCAGTTCCCATCAGCACCATATACAGTGACCAATCTTAAACCTGCTTAGGGTGGTACCTCAGTTGATAGTGCCCGAATTATCGAGACCCCTATGGTACCAAGACTAATAGTCTTGTTAGCCAGGATAGGCAATGCGCACATTAATCATAGGACCTGGGGAAAAGAAAAAAAAAAAAAAAAAACCCAGGCGTGATCACGACTATCCAAGCATGGCCCAGAACGCTCTACTATTTGGGTTTCCTACCCTGGCTAGATCAAGTTTGGAAATTTGAAGGAGTGATGTTCGCCATTCATGTACTGTAGGTGGTTGAACATCTTTCCAATGTCTGCATATCTCCCTACGTGCCGCAAGAATGGAATAAAATATCAATCTGGTTGCTGCGTTGCAGGTTTTATTTCTTAGACCAAAGATAACAAGAGCGAGGTCTATAGAGACATGTTCACCCAAAGATTGTGATAGCTTATTCTCAATAGCTTCCCAATATTCTGATAAATTTGGACATTCTAAAAACATATGAGTATCCGTGGCTGCAATTAACCCGCATCTAGGACATAGAACTGGACCTGTTAATGGGAATTTAGTTAACCTATAGGGAGAATAATATGCCCTATGTATGGTAAAAAGGTGGTTCCTACGAAGCCACGAAGGTTTAACTAAATCCCAAAGCAATGAACAAGAAGCAGTCCAAAGCTCTTCCACATCTAAGCCTGGCATTAGTTCTGCCCACAGTGTTGTCGGTAATTGAAAGCTGACATCTATTTAATCTATTATTTTGTTGTACCAACGCGAGATTTCTTTTTTTGCCACTGGGCTGTCTAATAAACAAGTTACCAAGTCGCTAAAACCGCCTATAGGCTGCTTGTTACGTCGCGTTGGCTGTTCTTTATATGACTGAGCCCAGCTGGAAATCTGGATATATTTAAATCTCGACAACCCTGGGCCTACTTTATTAATAAGATAATCCCATGGGAGTAAGGCCCCGTCCATAAACAGGTCATCCCAACTATAAATATCAGCTTATATTAGCGGATTATTAAGGGCATCTATTGTCCATAAGGGAGGAGCGGGTAGGTTCCATATCGGAGCCTTCGCTGAATAGTAGCCAATCTTTATCGCTTGCCTAACTTTGTACCAAGTAGATACAATCCCTTTTAGAACTTTCAATTTTATCTTCTTAAAGAATTTGGGGTCACCAAACTTAAACAAGAAACCGGCATGATTAACTCCTTCGCATTCCAATAATATGGAAAAGAGAGGGCCCATCCCTGTAGATAAAGGGGTTTTAAGCGACATACGCATGTGCGATAGCTGGAACGCCCATGCGTATATTTGAAGGTCTGGGCCAGCCAGCCCACCCTTCTCCCTACGACGCCTAATTTTTTTCCACGAAATTCTGGCACTTTTACTATTCCAAATAAAGCTGGTAATCGCACTCTGTAATTTGGAAATTAATTTTGGATCAAAATATAGTGGTATTGAATTAAATAAAAAAGAAACTTTCGGTAAAATACTCATCTTCACCAAATTAACCTTACCCAGAACAGAGAGCGGAAGATGAGACCAATCTCTCATAAGTTTCCGACACTCTGCAGCTACTTTGTTAAAGTTAAGAGAAGCAATCGCGTTGATGTCCTTAACTATGTTCACCCCCAGATAACGAATTTGGCTTTTGGATGTCCCATTGTTATCAGTTATATTACAATTCCAGGACATTGACTCTGTCTTGAGGGCATTGATTTCATATCCTGACACTTTCCCAAATGTAAGGGCCTGTTCAATTATCTCTGGGTATGCCTCTTCATAACTTGTAGAAAAAATCATAATATCGTCTGCATAAAGTGCCACCTTCTTATCCCAGCCACCATAAATAAAAGATTTAATGAGTATGTTATCTCTGAGAGTCTGAGCGAATGGTTCTATATATACGTCAAAGAGAAGGGGAGACAGGGGACAACCCTGTCTAGTTCCTCTCATGACCTTGAAGGGCTCTGTCAAGCCTCCATTAATCAACAGTGAAGCAGAAGGACTACGATATAGAAGATCTATCATCCTCCGAAATCTGTCCCCCACATTGAACCTCCTCAAGGCCTCCGACAGGTACAACCAATTCACCCTGTCGAAGGCCTTGGTGGCATCCAAAGTGAGAACAACCAGTGGAATTTCCTCCTTTACAGCAATATCCATTGAACCAATCAATTCATACGTAAGCTCACAAAGCTGTCTCCCTTTTATAAACCCCTTTTGGTTCGGAGCTATGATATCAGGAGCTACCCTACCCAGCCGATTAGCTAAGATAGATGTAAAACTTTTATAATCTGCGTTTAGTATAGAAATGGGCCTGTATGAACCAAAGTCTGAGGCGGGTTTACCAGGTTTCAGGATCAGGGTTATAGAGGCATTGTTCCATGACTCCGGTGGTAACTCACCCTCTCTAAGAATTTGATTAAACAGAGTAGCTAGTACTGGTGAAACCTCTGAGATACGTTTTTTGTAAATTTCGCAAGGCATACCATCTGTGCCTACAGCTTTTCCACTCTTTGCTTTCTTTATGGCCTCCTCTACCTCTAATATGTTTATTTCCCCGTCCAAGGAGCAGGACTGTTCTGTTGTTAAGGACGGAAGAGATATGCCCTCGAGCCAATTAATTATGTCATTCTGATTAGGCTTAAGGTCGTCCTGATATATAGATTGAAAAAAATTTCTGAAAACTGCTCTAATTTCCTCATCCCTGGAAACAGTGCCCTCCGCTGATGTGACTGAAGATATGTTGTTACGGACCCGATCAGATTTTGTTTTCCAGGCAAGTAACTTTCCTGCCCCCTCCCCATATTGGAAATGTGAGAGTTTACTTGCCTCCCATCTCTGTATGACCCGTTTCTCCAGAACTGCTGACAATGAAAGCTTCAGCCTATTCAATTCTACTTGTTTTGCGGCCAGAATGTGATTATCTATAGGAGCAGTGTTATCTATATCGATCTGTACTGTCAAAATGTTACTTTCAATGGAGGTAATTTCATCTGTATACTGTCTACTACGGTAGGCTACTTTATTTTTAATGAGACCTCTTAATGTACACTTAAACGCGTCCCAGATTATTCCCATAGAGGCTCTGTCTTTATTGGTATTAAAGAAGTATCTTGTTTCGGATTGTAAGAATTCAATATCCTCTGTTGAAGAGAGAAGAGATCTGTCAAAGGACCATATTTTAGTAAGAGGTGTCGTAGCCAGTTTTAATTCTTACTCAATTGCAGAATGGTCGGAGAGATGCATTGGAGTGTGTTGTATTAAAGTAATGTCTTCAGTTAGAGCTCTACTTGTGAGAATGAAATCAATTCTGGATCTATGTCTATATTTCCAGTTCCTAAATGAGAATTCTTGCCTTTGGCCCTCTTTGAACCGCCAAATATCCATGTAGTCGTATTGTTTCATTAAACCTAGCAGACAGTTTCTGGATTTAGAAATGATTTTCTGCCTACTATTGGGGGATTTATCCAGAAGTGGATTCAAAGTTATGTTGAAATCTCCCGCTATAATCACCGGGTCTGGGAAGCTAAGCAAATGGCTGAAAAGGGTTTCCAATATTGAGGGGTCATCTGTGTTGGGGCCATAATATCCCACAAGTGTTAACTTGGTGTCTCCTAGTTCTATTGCTGCGATAGCCCATCTCACTCCAGTGTCTACTTTCTGCTGTTTTATTTTAAATATAACGGATTTTTTGAAAAAAATCGAGACCCCCGTGTATTAGAACCTTGTGTTGTTGAAATAGATGATTCTATCTATCTATTCCTTCGAACCAACTCGAGTATCTCACTCTCAATTAGGTGAGTCTCCTGGAGGATAATGATTCACGCATCGATATCTCGAAGATACTGCATGATTTTGTTAGCACGCGATTTGGTGCGGAGACCATTAACATTCCAGGATAATATTTTTAGTTTACTCATTAAGTTGTGAAATTAAGTTATTCATTAGAGCTGAGTGTAAAAAGAAGAGATTGGACAATTCAAGCAGATTGTTACTGTTTGGCTTAAGATAAAGAGAAAACATAGCGTTCAAAAAGTTATTTACACAAAAAGATTGGAGCTCTTTTTTAGAAGTGTGGTTGTGCCCCTCTACCCCCCGTACCCTCCCCTACTCCCACCCTGGGAAATCCCCGTACTCACCGACCGGAAAATTTCCGGAAGTAAGTGCCCCTAGCTCTCCCCCATCTCGCCACCACGTGCCTTTAATATCTATAGTGTGACTCGCCGTTACATTTTATGTTTATCTTAGATGCGAGTATAGTTGTGTATATTTTTTTTTATATATATTTCTTTTTTTTTTTCCACTCCCAAATTTTTACCCCTTTTATTCCCTGTTTTTTTTTTTATTTTTTTTAACTTTACTCTTTATGAACTACTTTTATTACCCTTTCCCACTTCCACGAAACTTTTACTCATGGTAAGGTGCGATTAGTCATCAATTTCCCTAATCAATATATTTAACCTTATTGGCATTGGGTATTGGATTTCCAGGCGTATGGAGGTTCTAAGATTTAAGAGTTAATAACGATCTTTTAATTCATTTGATTGTTTCAACACATCTTAGTATCACTCCCTTTGTTTCCTGCTACCAAAGGATAATAAAAGATCATCTGCAGCTTGCACTGATCTAATGTTGTGCATTTTGTTATCTAGCATAATTTTAAGGGATGCAGGAAAACCCATCTGTACTGTAGCGCCTAGCTTACGAAAAGCGTCCATCCTTTGGCCGAGCTCCCATTGTTTATCCAAGGTGAAGCGGGACAAATCTGAGCGAATCTGAAAGTTATAGCCTTTATATGTTTGCGACTTAAGCTTAAGTGCCTGGTTCAAAATGTGTTCCTTCAATGAGTAGGTGTGAAAGTTTACGAGGATTTTCCTAGGCTTGGTCCGCTGGATGTTACGTCTGAAAGGATCCCGATGTATGCGTTGAATGTCCGCTGCTAGCTCCTCAATGGATTGAGGAAGATTTAATGTTTCTTTTAGTAGAGTGATTATGTAACTCTTAATATCCGAACCTTCACTCCCCTCAGGAATATTCAGGATACGTATATTACTACGCCTCGCATTGTTTTCTAAAATCTCCATTCTTTCTGAGAGGGCTTGATCTTCTTTCCTTAATTTTGCGATGTCCTCAGTAGTACCCTCGGCTCTCATTGATATTTGGCCCACTGTCTCCTCCAAAGCTTGAGTTCTTAACATCAGGTTGCCTAATCTCTCATCGAGAGACTCGCAAAAGCTCCTTATCTCTCTCTGATTAGAGGCTGACTCAGCAAAGCCTTGTTTAATCTCTGCAGATAGTGTCGCAAACATTGTTTGTACTGAGGCTACGGATATTGTTTCTACGCATGATCCGACCGCATCACTTAATTCTTGAGGTGTTTTCAAAGGAGTTTCAGAGAATATCCCAGCCTCAAAATTATCTTCAATGTTAATATTAGGGATCTCGACAGGATCATTACTGCCATCTGCTGGAGAGATGGGTAATAACAATTCATCCACTGCCTTCAACATTTCAGAGTTTATTGTGGCTTGGTCCGCTGTATTTTTAAGCACTGAGCTCTCTACCTCAACCTCAACAAGTGGACTCTCCTCTAATTGTAATGTATGAGACAAATCAATATTAGTAGCTTGATTATCCACTAGGTTGGCTAAGGTCTCGGGAGGCGAAACTTGCTCTTTGTTTTCCATGGTCTCTGAACCAAGTTTAGAAATATTATTACTAGATTGGAATTGATCTTTTCCAAGGTTCAAAATTTGAGGGACCACCTTGAAATATGAGCGCAAAGATGGGGTAATTCTGGGAATGGGAGCAGTAGGGGGTTTCGCTTTGGAACGTTTCCTTCCCCTTTTTGCTTTAACCTCAGTCGAGAGATAAGAGGATGTTTCCTGATCTGAGTGTGATTTTGCGCCTGATTGTGGGCTTTTACCTAACTCAGAAACGTTCCTATCAGCCTCTTCTTCAATATCTTGCAATGCGCTCTTTGCTTTCTTTTTGCGAGATACGCTGGCCCCCACTAAGCCCTTTACTACGCTCTTTCCTCTTAACTTCCTAGCAGACTCTGCAGCACTCATGTGTGCCAAAGTTAAGCTTGGGGACGTGCAATAAGTTCTGCTATTAATCACCTCATTAACGCTGTTTTCACTTACTACAGAAGTTGCAGAAGACTCGGAGGACCCGCCTTTTGGTGTAGCACTTGTGTACAGGAAAACAAAACCACCGTCTGTTTTGGTGCCCGGCGAAGCGCTATCTCCAAATATCAGCTTGTTAATGTGAGAGGCTCCGTTAGCTCCGTTAGCGCTGGCAACCCCGAGAAGACTTTGAATCCGTCTCACTCTGCGGAGCTCCAAGGCGGCTTGTTTCCACCGTTGCAACGCAGGTGAGAGCTCAGCACACGAAGGGCGTTCACTTCCTCGTTCGTCTCCGTCACCGCAGCTGATAGAACTGCCGAGTCTGCAGCGTCCTTCCTCCCGAGCGCTGCTCCTTACGCAGGGAACCCGGCACATCGAGGTAGGAGCAAGGTTATTTTTCCACGCAGTTAAATTTGAAGAGTTAAATCAGCAAAAGGGTGCTCTGTAGTCTCGTGCTGCTGACGATAAGCGAGTCGAGTTTGCTAAACTACCGGCCAGGCATCTATGGGACGAGACGGAGCGGAGCACTGCCGCAGTCAGCCGACTGCCGCCATGTTTTCCGGGCAGGATTGTTTTTGTGCAGAAAGGGATACTTTCCTACACAAAGTAGTCCAAAGAATTATTTACATTTTTGTATGTGTGATATAGACTGCATCAAGCATAGAAAGAGAAAGTAACGTGGGGAAATAAACACATTTCTCCTTGTGGGTGCATGGATAATGCAAAGCAGAACAAGTCACTGTGCTGTGTTATAATTCTTTACAAAACCAAATAAGGTCACAAAAGTCAAGCAGTCATGTGTTGCTTTGTAAATCCAACATAAGTGTTTGCATTGCCCTGCGTCACCTTACACAACTCAAGGGCAACACAAATGCTTAGCAAATATGGACCCTTGTATGGTGATTGAATAAATTGTGCTCTGAGCGATGAAACTAGTTTTTGGAGTTAAGGGTATTGAAAATGGCTCTTGTGATTGTATGGTATGAGATCTTGACATTGTTATGGGGAGTGCTATATTGCATGAGCAGTGTTGAGTTGTGTAGTGAGTAAAAGTGATGTAAATAACTAGTTTGTGGTACAAGCAGCTGTGGTGAAAAGGTCAATTTGGCAAATTGGTACATGGTGGTGATAGAGCGCGGGCTCACCTGCTCGGGATTTTACCATACTCACCTGGGCCCATAAAAACATACACACTTTGAACAGGTAGACCTACGCTTAATCAGATTGTTTAACTATTTAGGACCTATACCATTTGACGTACCAATCCAAGTCACTGGTACCTAGAGTCCTAAGGGATCAAGGATGTTAGCATAATAGGCAGTATATAATCATTGACATTCATAAAATAACCACAAACGAAAAGTTTAAAACACTTTATCTATGTAAATTCTTAAATATCAGAGTCCATACCAATGTAATCAAAGCTTGTTCAATTAGAAAGAAAATGATTAAAGCGAAATGATGTGAAAATATTATGAGACTTTCTTTAAGCATTGAAACACAGGAAGGGTAAGAAAGGGTAACAGTACAATGACATACAATCATGAATTTATAGTTACCTAGAATGGTGTGACGACCAACCCTGGCCACGGGCTGGGGTAAAGAACCCCGAAAGTTCAGGTGCCAAAAGGATAGAACAGGTGCAGACCAGAATCAGGATGAGTACGGACCAAATTGGATCAGGACAGGACCACCGCAGATCAGGACCGGCACCCACAGCTAAAGTGCAATGCCTGCGTCACACCCCTCTCTGCAGCTAACAGTCGGACTCTGATTGGGTTATCGAACTCCTTCCCAGAACCCCGATTGAGTTATAGAATCTTCTGACAGAGTGCTCCGCCAGCACCTCTGCTCTCGATCGCCTGTTGAGTGCATTGGGTCAGTGACAGGTCAGCTATTCGGACAAGTCGGTCAAACTAACTAGCTAAGCCTACCTTAGATATACCATTTTCCAGGGCAGTGTACCATCCCCCGAATGTTGAAAGTTGTGTATTCCCTCAATTTGATTGGCCAAAATGCGAGGAGAGGTCATCACACCATACCAGTTATGAGGTCACTTGATTCAATAATGCAAATTATCTTCCCGCCCATTAACTTTAATTTTCCCATGCATTTTTTTCCACCAAAAAATGTATGTCCTGATAGTAAATACAATGTAAAACAATTTATCAAAGATCCTTCCTCTCGTGAGGTTGCGGGGTGAGTTTTCCAGGCGCATCTTCAGGCAAGGAAGTCATGGCTTGTGGACTCTTGAAAACGCAGCACATGCGCGATCGCGGGACCCAAGATGGAGCAACATTGTACTTGATTGGTCCAAACACAAGCTTATAGTGAAGTCAAAGAAGAACAGTTTTAGAACAAAGAATAAATAAATGCACTGTATACCACTTATCTCTACTCTATTCCCATTACTTTTACAGTGTTAGGAATTAGGCAGAATGAAAAATTTTGTAAAAGCAGCAATGCAAGAGTTAACACATGAAAAAATAGAGCAGCCATCTTTAGTTCTAGTCAGGCCCGGACTGGCCATAGCGGGCACCGGGAAATACCCCGGTGCGCCGCACGGGTAGGGGCCGGTTTCGGGCCCCTGGGGGCTGTTTTTGGTACAGGGCCGTTTGTGCAGCATAGCTGCAAAATCGGCCCTGTACCAAAATCGGCCGAAAACCGGCCCCAGCAAAGAGCTCAGCGGGAGGGGGGGCCTGCCAAGCACTTTGCCAGGGCCGGTTGTGGTACCCAGTCCGGTACTGGTTCTAGTGCACAGAAGCAAAGTTTTTCCACCAAGCTAAGAATACGTCACGTGAGTGTGACAGAGGCATGCGCAGAAAAGTTCCTGCGTTGCGACGGCCAATTTAAGACACTCGAGTTATGCTTAGTAGAATGCACATTAAAAAGCTTCCCTAGATACTAGAAATGTTGTGCGGTGCACTGTTAGTAAGACAAAACATGTGAATTAGTAAATTATATGTTATTTCAAGAGCATCTCTTTACAAGCGAAATCTTGCTCCATCTGTGGTTAATGTTATGAGCATGATTGGGTCATGATGAGTGAATAGTAAACAAATGCTATTGATTGGCATTATGAGTGAATGATGAGCTTATGTATTTGGGTGACTGAGTGGTTCTGCTATGACAGTGGAGTGTATGTTTTTAATGTGTACGTTTAAGCTGCAGCAGTATCCGTGATTGTGATGGAGTGAAGATTAAAGTGTGATGTGACTAGTATGTTAAAATGTTGCATTTTGTGAGCATGGGTCAGTGGTTTGAAAACATGGTGTAGAGGGTGGCTGTTGTTCAGTGCTATTTTGTGAGAACTTGTGTGAAGAAACATAGAAGTATTGTGAGTAGTTAAGTGTAGGGAAGGAAATTAAGGCACTGGGTCTCAGCCACTGAATTCGTCGTGGGCAGCAATTTTCAGCAGCTTTGAATGAAGATAGATTGTGTAATTCTACAAAAACAATGCAAGAATGCCTAGGAACACCGTTTCGCCCCCCCCCCCCCGCCCCCCCGCAGCCCCACCCTCACTTCAGTGCCTTCAGAGAACAACCATTATCCTTGCAAAGATGAAGAAGCAGCAAACCCATCACCAGGTAAACTTTACCTAGCATGATCATTTTACTCCATCACCTGCTTGTATGGTAGCCTAGGCAAGCTCTGCAATGTATCAGAAAGGTGGAGCGCTGTTGCTGGGAAAACCTCCATGCCGGGGAGGTGAAATTAAAGGATGAGTGACTGATTTAGTGAACCACGAAGTCCACTTTAGACAACCCCAGCTTCCGATAAAAACATCTCTGCTTAATGTAAAGAGCACTAACCTGTGAGGTTGGCTTGTAGAAGCAATATGAATTCTTTCTCCTGTCTTCTCCTCCATGCCGTTGGCCCCGATGATATGAAGGTGAAGCCATAAAGGAAGCAGGTAAAAGGGGTTCTTTATAAGAAGGTGTCTGCGCGCTTTACTGCTGTCATTGTGAAGATAGCTCTTTGCGGTTCTGCCCACTAAAGCATTTACATTGTCAACTTGACGCACTACTACAGAAAATAGACACACATTGTATTGCAGAAAACTCTTGCTGCCTGAATACATTCCTGACTCATTCACATAGAGATCCTAATAACCAATGCAAGAAATATTATTAGTTGAGGAGGATGGGAGCCCCACCTAAGAAAAAGACAGAATTCTCGTTATGGTGAACGACAAAAGTAACTAAGGACCCCCCTGCTTAATCCTCTGGTAGCTTGGAGCAAAAGTAGTCAGGTTTAACTTAGAGTCAATATGTAAAGTATGCATGCAACACTTAAATAGTAAAAAAACAGTAGTAGTGAAAACACAACATCAATAAAATCCTATACCAATTTAGTACATTGTATGAATTTTTTAAGATTCAGGTGAAAATAGCTCCAAAAATCTGGTCTCCGTAGACTAGGGTAAAGTCCCAAGTTTAGCCTGACCACGATGGAGCACTCATCTGATACCGGGACCAGGTTCACCCGGCTCAAAAATGTATCTTCTCGACTCCAAGTCCATGCGAAGAGCTGCAGGTGGACGTTTGAATTGGCAGGGTCCATGGGGCAAACACTGTTGGTGCAAGGAGCAGGTTGGGCTTCATATATGGTTGCTAATGTAGTGCAAAGAGTCGATTATTGCTGTAGTTGTGCTGGCGGTCGGCGCAGGCTTTCACTACTGACGTGGGCTGTAGGGACTAACGCTATGAGCAGACGTCACTGGAGATTCACATGGACAGGTGTTGCTGACTGTCATTGTTCGGTGCAAAGAATCTGCTTTGCGGTCGTGAGGCACACAAAACTTCTGGATTTGGAACTGGAGTTCAGGAGGAGCATTCTCTGATGCCAGCCAATTGTACAGGGCGATGGAGTCACCTCTTGGGAATCAGGACTCACTTCAACAGAGGCCAGCAGTCGGGCTCAGGCAGGTCCAAGTGGTGCTGTCAGCTGGGCAGTTGCAGGGAGGCTTTGGAAGCTTGTTGAGTTTCTGTAGCTCAAACACGAGCTTAGCCAAGTGACGCTTGTAGTCACTTCTGGCAGTCCTATTTTCAAGGCACTTAGGGCCAGTCTTCCTTCTTTAGACAGTAGGGCAGTCCTTCTTTTCAATCCCCCAAAGGTCCAGGAGTGTTCCGATGAGAGGTTCTGAAGATTCCACTTCTATATCCAGTGGCAGACAGGTCTCGGGGTGAGCTACATTTGTCATTGACAGGGCTGGCAACCCAAAGAAGATAGGAAGAGGGTGAGCATAGCCCTAGGCTACCCTTTGAAGCTCAGGAAGATAGAGTGCAACCTCCCTGCTCAGTAGAGGATCACCATTCTCCACATCCAAGGCCCTTTTGTCCCCATCTCTGGACGGAATTCACAAAGCACCACAGGGGAGATATTAAAAATAATTTGGTGCTGAATATTGGCAAAACGACACATTAAGTTTAGGCAGAAAAATTTAACATTTATCAAAGTGGCATTTTCTGAATCATCACTTAAAATCTGAATTTACCATTAAAAATGATTTTACATTACAATTGAAATGAATGGACAAAGCATTTCTCTAACTTGTCCCAAACTGAAGTCAACTCATGTTAAGTTTAATAGAATGTATGACTTTACAACGCATACATTCACAACGCATACCATTACAATGAAACTTTTACAACGAAGGATCCATTACAGCGCATACCATTACATCGCATGCCATTACAACACAGATGCTATTACAACGCATGCCGTTACAACGTAAGTATGGGTAAGTATTTTTTTAAATTTCAATTAATGGGAATGTAATAGTAGTGTAAATGTTGGATAGTGTAGGGATTAAAATTACTATTCTAACTCCGGGGGGGGTGTAATAGTAGGGTAAGCGTTGGATAGTGTAGAGGTTAAAATTACTATTCTAACTCCAGGGGGTATAATAGTAGGGTAAGTGTTGGATAGTGTAGGGGTTAAAATTAAATTAAATACTTATGTGGTAATGGCATGCGTTGTAATAACATCTGTGTTGTAATGGCATGCGTTGTAATGGATCCTGCGCTTTTTAAAGTTTTGTTGTAATGGTAGTGCGTTGTGAAAGTTGCGTTGTAATGGCTGTTTCCCAGTTTAATTTGTCAATCCAGTGTTAAGCTATGGAAGACATAGCCTTCTAACATTAAAAAAATGAATTCATGAGTTTTTTACTGGCAGGACATGTACCAATCTAGTACACATGTGTTCTAACTTAAATACCATGGCCCTGCCCTATGAGATTTTAGGGTCTATATTAGGGGTGACATAAATATCAAAAAGGAAATTTTACATCCGGCAAAACGTTTATTTGACAGGTATGAATGGCAGTTTAAAACTATACTATAGCAAGCAGTGGCCAGCCTGAGACATGTTTTACAGTGCTGCTTTAGTGGATGGCACAATGAGTGTTGCAGGCCCACTTGTAGCATTTAGGTTACAGGCCCTGTGTGCATTTAATGGCATTTACCAAGGACGTATGAGTAAAGTAAGTATGCCAATGGATGTATGCCAGTACAGTACTCTCTAAGGACTGGTGCTAAAGCATTAAGCAGCAGGATCTGCTTTAAAGCATTGTGGCTCACTTTAAAATGCTTAATTTTCAATTATTTGCATATTGACAGCTGCTGTCTATGTGCCTGGAGCTGAAAACAAAGCCTTTTGATTCAAACAGCACTGCCCTAAAGCAGCACTGCGTTGTTTTTGTACTTTTGTTTCGTTTTAGCATGGACATATTTTAATTCTTGTTGAGTGTTTTGTGCTATTACTTTGTATCACTGTGTCCTTGTGTTGTTATGCCGTACTGTGTTTTGTTGTGGTTTTTTGAGTTAGACTGGGTCCCCTCGTGTTTTTATTGTGCTTGCTGTGTTTTGATATTATGCTGTTGTATGACTGTGCTGACATATTGTTCTATTATGTTATGTACTTTCTTCAAAGAGTTCACCAATTACAGGAACATTTTCAGCCAAAGGCACCATATTGCTTAAATGTACAGACAAAAAACAAATACATACCACAACCAAGGTTGAATAATAATCTATTATTCCCTCTTGGTATAATTTTTAAAAATTGCCATGCTGCAACAGCCTGAGGCAGCCGTTTCTAATATCTGACGGATGGCAAATGTGAATGAAGGCACCTGCACAAGCTATCATAAAGACTTTTCAAAGCTGATGAAATCCCTGTCCTTGCCTCAGAGCCTTAGCATGCTTCACTGCCTGCTCCACTTGTGACACGCTAAAGCGTCGCAGCCAGAGGTAGTCATGGGAGCTGCAGGCATAAGCCTGTGCCTTAACAACAATCAAGCAATCACCCCACACTTTCCTAACTACTCATAGGTTTGGGAAAGAGTGGAGTGAATGAGTGAGTCTGAAACCTGAAATCTTTGACAGCACAGGTTTGAGATTTAAGTTTCATACTCCAGCGCTGACAGCAGAAAGAAGCAGTTGGAGTCCAAACGGGACCTGTGCAAGCAGGAAGGTAAGTAAAATACTCTTTCAAGTGTTGTTTGTGTGGGTGAGAGTGCATCTATGAGAGAGCATGTATCCATGTGAACATGTCTGAGAAGCAGTGAGTCAGAGAGAGTAAGAATGGGTTACTGCAAGAGTGAGTACAAGTGAGAATGAATGAGACAGAGAGAGTGACAGTCAGTGTAACTGAGTGTTACTGTGTGATACTGAATGAATCAGAGTGAGACTGAGTGAATGAGAGTCTGACAGACTCATAGTGAGTCAGAGATTGAGGGGCAGATTTACAATGAAAGTGACTAACTGACTTCCATAAGCCATTTGTCTGCGCCACACTGAGTCACTTTCAAAGCACAGGGATGCAACATATTTACAACAAAATGTTGCATCTCTGTGCTTTCCCCTGCGCTGGCGCACAAACTGTAGCCATGCACCTTCCTGCACAAAAACAATCACTACTGGCATTTTCCTGTTTTAATGTGTGCTGTAGAATGCGGTAGGAAGACAAAATATCGAAATTTAAATATTGATATACAATAATATCAATGCTTTAATTTCGATTGTATAGAATATTGATGTGCAAAATATCGACAGACAGAATATCGTTTTTATGGTATGTATGTTACTAATATCGAAATTTACTAATATCGAAATTATGTTTAGTGTTATGCATTTTATTATGTTGTTTATATGTTTGTTAAATACGTTAGTAAATGTATGTTTGAAAATTAGTCATTTTGTTTACATTTTGAGTTTTAGTATCAGAGCGGGTTGTGGGTTTATAGGGGAATAGGGTGGGAAGTAATTTAATAAAAAATAATTAAATAATATATTTTTTAAAATATTTGTAAATAAAAATTAATGGGTAATTAATTAATATTAATTAGTTAATTACATTAATTAGAGTTAATGTACTAATAAAAATATTTGTTTTGTTATTGTTAATTAATAAGTAATTGGTAATTAATAAATAATAATTAGTTAATTACATTAATTAGAGTTATTGTGCAAATAAATATAATTATTTGTTATTGGTAATTAATTAATATTAATTAGTAAATTACAATAATTAGAGTTAACGTGGTTATATATGTAATTTTTTGTTATTGTTAATTAATAATTAATTAGTAATTAAATAATGTTAATTATTTAATTAAATTAATTAGAGTTGATGTGCTAATATATTTTAATTATTTTTATTGTTAAATAATAATTAATTGGTAAATCATAATTATTAGGTGATTAAATGATATGATTTATTGAGGTGTAGTGGGTTGTGTGTTTATAGGGTAATAGGGTGTCATATATTAAAATGTAATTAATTAAAGAGATTGTATTTATTTATTGGTATTTATTGTTAATTAATTGGTAATTAATATGTGTTAATTAGTTCAATTTAATTTACATCAATTTAATAAAAAAAAAAATATTAATTGATTATTTGATATTTATAATAAATGTGTTTTTTTGTATGTGTACTGTGTTGTGTGTCAAAGGGGGAGTAGTTTGTGAATTAATTTTTACCCCTATGCTATCCAATGCTTTCTCTACTGTTGCACCCTCTGGAGTGGGAATAGTAATTTAAACCCCTGCGCTGTCCAACGCTTTCCCTACTGTTGCACCCTTTGGAGTGGAAATAGTAATTTAAACCCCTACGCTATCCAACGCTTTCCCTACTATAGCACCCTCTGGATTGGGAATAGTAATTTAAACCCATACGCTATCCAACTCTTTCCCTACTGTTGCACCCTCTGGAGTGGGTATAGTAATTTTTACCCCTACGCTATCCAACGCTTTCCCTACTGTTGCACCCTCTGGAGAGGGAATAGTAATTTTTACCCCTACGCTATCCAACGCTTTCCCTACTGTTGCACCCTCTGGAGTGGGAATAGTAATTTTTACCCCTACGCTATCCAACGCTTTCCCTACTGTTGCACCCTCTGGAGTGGGAATAGTAATTTTTACCCTTACGCTATCCAACCTTTTACCTACTGTTGCACCCTCTGGAGTAGGAATAGTAATTTTTACCCCTACGCTATCCAACGCTTTCCCTACTGTTGCACCCTCTAGTGTGGGAATAGTAATTTTTACCCCTACGCTATCCAACGCTTTCCCTACTGTTGCACCCTCTGGAGTGGTAATAGTAATTTAAACCCCTATGCTATCCAACGCTTTTACTACTGTTGCAATATGTGGAGTAAGTATATATATTAATTTATATGTACACTTTTAAATTTATTTTAAATGTATATGTATTAGTTATTATTTTTTAAATATGTTTTAATGTATTTATATATTAGTAAAATTATATGTATTTTAAAATTATTTTTACATTATTTTTAATACATTAAAAAAAAGATATTATTAATTTCTACATTTTTGTACTACGATATTATTTTTCAGATATTTTTGTACTTACCTTTATGAAGATATAACTCCGATATTTTTGATGTCGATATTTTTGTGCCGATATTTTTGTATGTAGATATTCTGTCTGTCGATATTATGTCAGACATTCGTAGAATGCAGCCTGCATTGTAAGAGGAAAAAACTAGGAGAAATTAAAACATTTCTCCTTGTAGCGTCGTAGCATTCAGACACATTGCCAGATTTACGATTCCTCGTAAATCTGGAAATGAGTCTCGTTCCATCGGTGTTGCTTCAGAACATCCACAGCAACACCCACGGAACGCCCCTTTCACGCAAAGTGATGCATGTAAAAGGGCTGTATTTACAAGTACAGGAATAGCCACGCAAAGTGGCTTCTCCTGTCCGTGCAAATATGGAGCAGTAAGATACTCCACCAGTACATCACAAAAAGTGAAGTACTGGTGGTGTAGGGGGTTTGTAAATCTGCCCCTGAGTTGGAAAGAGTGACTCGGAGTGAAAATCAGTGAGACTGATGGAGTCAGAGTGAGCAAAAATGAGTGGGCTGTGTGAGAATGAGTGAAACTAGGTGAGTCAGAGTGAGATCGAGTGGTCAAAATGGTGTGAGACTGAGAGAAAATGAATGACACTAGATGAGATTGACAGAGAATGACTGCGACTAAGTGACTGACTGTGAGTAAAATTGAATGAGTAAGAGTGAGATAGAGTTAGACCAATTGCAAATGAGTGAGACTAGGCGAGTTAGAGTGAGACTGAATTTGCCAGAATTAGAGGGACTAAGTGAGAATGAGTGAGTCTGACTGAGTGTGAGTGAGTCAGAGTGAGGTTGACTGAATTGAATGAGTGTGACTGAGCAAATCAGTGAGAACAAGTGAGTCAGGGGAAGACTAAAGCAAGAATGAGCGAAACTGAGTGAGAATGAGTGAGTCAGAGTGAAACGAAGTGAGAAAAAGTGAGTTACAATAAGCTTGAGTGAATCAGAATGAGTGAAAACTAGTGGGCCTGAGTCAGACTAAGTAAAAATGTATGAGACTAAGTAGATCAGAGGGAGAATGAGTGAAACTGTGAGTCAATGAGACCGAGTGAGACTTAGTGAGTTGTAGTAATCAAAAATTAGTGCAAGTGCAAATAGAGTAAGTGAATGAGACTAAGTGAGAATGAGTCATAGAGCAAGACTGAGTGCAAGCAAGTGTGAGTGAACCCTCCAAATCCTCAGCTCATCTGGATTCAAACTAAGGATTACAGCCGCCACTTTTAAAGGACACAAGCTGCCACTGCTACTGCCATCGGTGTTAAAATATCATCACTATACCTGTACTAAATTATAAGATGGCAACCATTTTAAATTGCATCATGGACCATGCCTAATAAAGATGCTTCCCATGCTCAATGTGTGCGACATTAAGGGCCATTTGTATCAAAAAGTCATTTTGCGATTCTCAAATAGTGATTTTTTGAAAATCGCTATTTGAGAATTGCAAAATGCTATGTATGTAGGATTTGCAATACATTTTGCGAATCCTACATATTCCTTAATTGTGAATTGTGAATTGCAAATTGCGAATCGCAATTAAGGAATACCTCTCCATTCATTCCTATGGAGGAATGAATGGGAAGACATTCTCAATTTGCAATTAGCAATTAGCGAATCTCAAATTGAGAATACAATTTCAAGGGTGCAGGGGTGTCAAAAAGACACCCTGTTGCACCCCTGAAATTAGCATGGGTGCACATGTGGCACACATTATGTGCTTCACAATGCACTTTCAAAGAAATCGCAAATTACCACCAACTTGAAGTTGGTGGTAATTTGTGATTCCTTAAGGCCAAATTGCACATTTTTGGTGCTTCTTACATTGCATTTAAGGAATCGCAAATTTGCGATTCCTTAAATGCAATCGCAAAATAAGGAATTGCAAATTTTGCGATTCCTTATTTTGCACGCAGATTTGCCTTAATACATACCATTTGGAAAATTGCATTCGCAAACGCCAACATTCTCAGAATTTCAGCATTTGTGAATGCAATTTTGCTTGATACATATGGTCCTAAATCACACCCAACGCATTGAAAAAAACATTAGGTATTTTTTTCTTTAATTTCATGATGACTATTCCGAATTTCTTCATACTTTAATTTTTCTTTTAATCTAAACATGTGTCTACAGACTCCATATTTCTCTGGTGATGTTACGTTATTCAATGTGAAACATAGACAGTAACACTTTGATTTGAATTTAATTAGAATTAATTGCAGAAACGCAAGATATTCAGTATTTATGTCAGACATATTTAGGTTCACAGAAGCACTTACTCGCGCACTGCAAAGGCTGTTTTCACAGGAAAGTTATGATATTTGCAACCAAAATGAAACAATCTGGAAAAAATCTTTGTATTTTTTAATCATTAGCTATAAAGAGGTTTTACGACGTCTAATATTTTCAAGCAAGGGTAAATCCTCATCAAAAGCTGATCAACAACGAGAAAATGTCATAATCATTCGGGGCTTTTCAATAAAAGCTTAGCATGTACTCAAAATCTGGAACTAACCAAAGAATAATAAATATTTTAAAAAAAGATAATTTAGAAGCTCCTTTGCCATAATTCTGTAAGTTAGTCTGTGTCTGTACAAGTTCAAGTTTCACCGCTAGCATTTCCTCAGGTCTGGAGGTCCCGAGTTTGAATCTCAGCAGGTGAGGCTGAGTCTTCCACCTTCCAAAAATTAAGCATTTACATTCAGTAAATGTAACAAATGCTACCTGTCAGAGCCCACTTCACAAACGGAGGTTGTCTTCCTGTGGGCTTAATTATACAGCACTTCCCTTGCTACACATTACCATCCCAGAAACCCAGATATCATCATAGAGCAGCAGCTCAGTATTGGCATATCTTCCCAGTAATATGGCAGCAATTGTTCAACACTGAACAGGATTCAATAAATAAAACAAAAAAATAAAAGCAGAAGCAAACAGCTCCCATCCAAAACTGCGTTAAAAAGGTTTATGATACAAGTAACAATTGATTGTATGTTTGAAAGAATAATAGGCAGAAAAGAGTTTGTCAGGAAGTGCGTTATTAATTTGGGAAGGGGGTACTCTCACAAGTCTCATATAGTTATCAGTAAAAAGCAGCTCAACCCTTAGTAGCTGTGGCATAAGATGTAGGCAATTCCCCTGCAGAATGCAGCACACATAGAAACAGATTTATGTTAACTGGCGCATCCCCAGGGATGCGCCACAGTGCGCCACAGCTCCGCCACCCATGGTGTGCAGCGGCGCACCATGGTGCCAAAACGGCACAGATGCGTGATGCATCTGTGCCGGAAATGTGGCGCATTGCTGGAGTTGCGTCGCAAGCGCGACACAGCTCCAGCAAGGCTCGGGGGTACACCATGTGCACAATGCTGCGTCAAGACCTATGCCTGCTTCAAGCAGGCGCAGGGTTTTGACGCAGCATTGCCCTGAAAGTGACTGAGTGAAATCTCATAGATTTCACTCAGCCACTTTCAGGAGGCGTTCCTGCGCAGGAACGCCCCCCATGCGCAGGAACGCCTCCTTATGGCGCGGTGCTTTACAGCGTGACGCATCTCCTAGATGCGTCACGTTGTAAATAGGGCGCATTGTTTGCGCCGCAGTTGCGTCAAATAAAGTGACGCAATTGCAGCGCAAAGAGGCGCAACGGCCTCATAAATCTGCCCCAAAGCTTTTAGACACATTCCGAGGTCTAACCTTCTTTTTTTTTTTGAAAAACTTTATTGTGCAAAAATAGCATTACAAGTATGGGCCTACAACCACAGGGGCTGGCCGCTAGAACATGTGAGGCATTTATGTTAATTTACAAAGCAGAGACCGCTCTGCCGTGGTCCAATTTAACACAGGATACCGTTTCGGCAACACAGGATGTAGGCAGGATATAAAGTTTTTTAATTTTTTTGAAAAAGAACAAAAAAGGAAAACAAAGGAAAGTGATTCAAGGCGAAAGGCGTTATTGACAATGTCCAGCTCCGATGGGGGGGACCCACAGTACCAAATAACGAATCAGGAGGGCATGAAGGATGGTCGGGGGGGGGAGGCAGTGGGGAAGTCAGACAATAGGAGAGAAGGAATAAATCGTTCGAGGAACCTCCGGATCAGGGGGAAAGTGGAATGTCCAGAGTGTCCTCGAAGGGGGGTGTGCAAATGTTCCCCCGGTAGGCGTTCCACTGACCCCAAATTTTGCTCCACGCCCTAGGCTTGCCCCTAGCCAAATATACCGTCTTCTGAATAAACATGCACCAGTCCATATTCTCCTTCCATGCCGACACGGTGGGAGGCCGTGGGGAACCCAACAACTGCGCAGTTTCTCTTTTTGCAATCATGTTCCCCATATTCATTCGGCTCCCACACATTCAACAAACATCTACAAGCCTCAGGCAGCAGAGCAACCCCGGTTACACTCTCCATGACCGCATGCACCCGTTGCCAATACGCCGCCACCTCCAGGCACTCCCAGAGGATGTGGAGAAAGGTAGCACTCATACCACAACCACGCTTACACAACCCATCCAAGGAGAAACCCATCGCGACCAAAAGGGGACCCGTAACGTACACACGATGGAGAATCTTAAGCTAGACAAGGCGGAGACGGGCAGGAATGGCGACCTCTTTTGGGGAGGATAAGGCAGCCTGCCAGTCCTCGTCGTCCAACTCCAACCCGTCACCGGACCAGACCTCTCTGAGACGCACAAGAAGATCTGACCGATTGTTAATTAGTTTCTTATAGATCAGGGAGATTGTACTATCGGGCAGATGTCCATCAAGTATACGGTCCTCGAGTGGGGAGGATTCAGGAACCGGGGCGCCAGCTGTGAAGACAGACAACAAAACGTGGCGAACCTGCACATATCTGAAGTACTCCTGATCCCCCAACTCATACTCACTTTGAAGCATCGCAAAGGGTTTCACCGCGCCCTTCACCCAAAGATCACCCACTCTACTGATACCAATCATGTCCCAGTTCTCAAAACCTTTCGTTGTCCAGAGGCATCCCAATTGTTCCGATGCATACTACAGGGTCGCTTGCGTCAATTGATCATTCCATCCCATAGCCGCATTTGCATCTTTCCACACTCGCACCGCAATCTTAGTGGGTCCCGTTAGGTTCCTCCCCGCGGTCCGAGAGTAGAGTGCTCTATTGAAATTACCACCGGGCAACTGATGTTTGTCCATCTCGAATGCAGGAGCCGGACCGGGTTCATACGTGGCATGGTTGATGGCAGACAACTGAGAGGCCCAGTAGTACCTCCTGATGTTCGGGAGCGCAATGCCCCCGTCATACCAGGGGAGAGTGAGCTTTGCAAGAGCGATGCGAGCACGACCATCCCAAACAAGCCTCCTCTGCAAACCTTCCACTTCCCGAAAGTACGCCGCCGGAATAGCGTCAAAAGAATTTTGATGCGCATAGAGAAAACGAGGCAGAGACATCATTTTAAAGAGTGCCGCTCAACCTAGTGGCGACAACGGCAGTCTACGCCACCGAGCCACGTCCACCCTTATTCGGCGGAGAGGAGGGAGGAGATTGTGCTCGTAGCCGGCAGCCGGGTCCAGTGATATATAGACTCCCAAGTACTTGAAGCCGGATTGTGAGATTTGAATGGGAAACCTGCTCGGCAAAGGGGGAAGGCCGCCCGAGATGACATACACACACGATTTGGACCAATTGATAATCAGGCCGGAGTTCTTGCCAAAAGAAGTGAGAACATCGAAAAGGACATTAAGAGATTTACGAGGGGAGGTATGGTATAAAAGGATATTGTCGGCATACAACGAAACACGATCTTCAAAATCGGGGGACCACTGGATGCCCTTTATCGACGGCTCCCATCGGAACCAGGCTGCGAGCGGTTCGAGAGCAAGAGCAAAAAGCAGGGGGGACAGCAGGCATCCCTGCCGCGTACCCCTCCCGAGAGCGAAGGACCAAGACACTCTGCCATTGACGACGACCTGAGCCAACGGATCCGAATACAAAAGTCTAACCCAACTGATAAAAACCGAACCCAAACTTCGCCAGAGTGGCCCGAAGATATGGCCATTCAATCGTATCAAAGGCCACCGTGGCGTCCAAGGAAGCCAAGATGGCCGGCTCCGATAGAGACTCCGCCCTAGCAAGAACACCATGTAGGCGCCGCAAGTTAAGAGCAGTGTTCCGGTGCGGAATGAAACCGGATTGATCCGGGTGGATCAGGTCACAAATTACAGTGAGTAAACGATTGGCAAGGACCTTGGCGAGGATCTTAGGCTCGGCATTCAGTATGGAAATAGGCCGATATGACGCACGGCGATCACGAGGCTTGCCCTCCTTAGGAATCACAACTATAGTAGTCAAACGCTGATCATAAGGGAGGGTGCCGAGCTCACGAGATTCCCTGAACATTGCGCAAAGGTAGGGTGCAACCTTGTCTGGGCGAAGTTTATATAGTTCGATAGGTAGGCCATTAGGGCCCATGGCCTTACCAGAATGGAGGGAACGAATTGCGATAGCAATCTCATCAACGGACAACAGGGCCTCCATACGTCCTCGGTCCTCCTCAGACAAACAAGGCAAAGCAATGTCCCTCAGCAGCAAACGATAGTCATCTACATCTCTGTCGGACACCGGGGAGTAGACCACACGAAAATAATCGGCAAAGCATTCCACAATCTTGCCAGGGTCAGTCACGCGCACATCATCCGAAGTCTGTATCACAGGGACCACACGATTCACTCTTTCCTTTCTATCAAGCCAAGCGATCAATTTACCCGCCTTATCACCAACATCGTACAATCTACCCTGCTGTTCCCTGAACATTGTCTTGGCAGCATCCGTAACATGAGATTTATAATCAAACTGTTTCAAACTAAGGGCGTGGAGCTTCTCCTGGGAGACACCTAGTTCCAGGTCGGCCTCCAACTCAAGTATTTCTGCCTCTAGACTCTAACCTCCATATTTCGGGCCTTCTTGGTCTCAGCTATTAGGGATAGGGCCTGACCACGAATGACAGTTTTGAAGGCCTCCCACAGGGACACGGAGGACGAAACAGACCCCTCATTTTCCAGGAAGTAAGAGTCTAGGGACTTTATCAGGCTACTACGGGTCTTGGGGTTGCGCAAATACCATGGATTGATAGGGGCGATCCGCCCCGCAGCGTGTATCCCTGTGTCAAAACTAAACCACAAAGGAGAATGATCAGAAATGCCTCGGGCCAAATGTCTGATCTCCGTGACATATGAAGACTGGGCAGCGGGCATAAGGACAAAATCGAGCCTGGATAGACTCCCATGAGCCCCAGAGTGAAAAGTGTACTGACATTGCGTCGGATGCATCAACCTCCAGCAGTCCACCAGGCCAAAAGTGTCTATGAACCCACCGAGCCAGGATTGGGAAGTGGGGAGTGTCCTGGGAGGGTGGCGATCCAAACTGCCTGAAAGCACAGAATTAAAATCCCCGCCCATGAGGAGGAGACTGTCAGGGAGGCCCAGCAACATCCGGCCAACATCCGAGAAGGTAGAGGTCTGGAGACCCGGGGGAACCTATACTGTAACCAAGGAACATTTTTTACCCTCCCACCTACCGGTGATGGCGGCATAGCGCCCTCTGTCATCAAGGAGCACAGTATCTATTTTAATAGGGAGAGAAGAACGGATCAAAATATCAACCCCTCTGGAACCAGTTGTAAACCCCGAGTGAGCAACAAGTCGGTAACGCCACCTGTTTAAAGCATGACACACATTTCCCACCAAATGCGTCTCCTGTAAGAGTACCACATCAGGAGACAAACTACGCAAATATTGCAGCACAACACCCCGTTTGATCCGATCCCCCAATCCATTGACGTTCCATGATACCAACCTCAACCCACTACCCCCCATCCCCACAAGTAATGCATAGGTCACCCCACCTAGAGCCGGATACCTGAAGCAAGGAAAAGATCAATATGTCGCCTTAAGAGAAGAAAACACACACCCAAACACCCCATCCCACCCCCCAAACAACTCCTGTTACAACTCTCCCCTCCCTGCACCCCTGCAGTAGACTAAGAAGCCACCCCAACATGCAGTGTGCCTGTCGCCCTATCAATCCCATTCTACACAAAGACCCCGGAGGAGGAAAGAGGCCCGTCGCCACCCGCCACCCAGACGTGGACCACCATGAAACATACTAGAAAAGAAATAGAACCCAGCTGAGAATTGTCGAATGTTCGGAGGGTAGGGACCGAAAAGTCACTCTTGTGTAGGCTCACCACCTGCGGCCCCGCCAGGGTGCTCCGTCCGATCACCTCGGCCAGGTAGGGTGTCCAGCCAGTCACTTACATTGTCCGGCCGATCGAAAAAGAAGGTCCGCTCCTCATACTTCACTCGGAGCCTAGTAGGGAAAAGCATTGCATACTTCAAACCAAGGTCCTGAAGACATCGTTTTACCCCCTGGAAAGCCATCCGTTGTCTCTGGACATGTTGAGTAAAGTCCGGGAAAAAGTTGACTGAGGAGTTCTCAAATTTTACCGGGCCATGCACTCTCGAAGCCTGCAGGATCGCATCTCGGTCTCTGAAGTGGAAGAGTTTCGCAATGATGGGCCGCGGAGGAGCGCCCGGCTTGGGCTTTCCACCCGGCACACGATGAGCACTCTCCACTGCAAAAAACTTGCTGAGTCCAGAGGGAGAGAGATGGTTCATGACAAGATCCTCGACCAGGAGATCTACCGAGTGAGGCTTGGGATTTTCTGCCACACCTATGACGCGGATGTTGTTGCGTCGCGCCCTGTTCTCAAATCCTCCAGCCGATGGGACATCAAGTCATTGGCCGATTTCAAATGACCAACTTCTGTTTGAAGTTCCAACACATCGGTCGTGAGACTGGAAGTCTTCAGATCCAATGACTTCACTTTCTCATTGGTCTTGGACAAGTCAGCCCTGATCAAGGTGACATCGATGGCATATTGGAGATGGCGCCCATGATGTCCTGCAGGGACAGATCTATGGGAGCGGATGGGTCCTCTTTAGCATCCTCTGGTGTTCGACTGGAGAGTCCGGGGGATCCTTTGGGCTGAGTGTAGCGATCTATGACATTTGTCTGGACCAGTCCCCCACGAAGAGGTGTCTTTGTCTTTCGCTTCCCAGCATCAACCTTGCCGGCCATGTTGGAAGATGCGCCCCGGAGGGGCCCGTGAGACCTGGTGAAAATGGCCTCCGATAGGCCGGGCACCAATAGACCACAAAAGCCGGCTCATACGGCAAAAACAAAGTCACAAAAGTGATCCAAATGGCTTTGTAGGTTGGGCAGTGGTTGCAGTAGATGGAGGCTGGACCGGCCCCCAAGCCGAGGGATACGGACTCACAATCAAACCGTGTCGGGATCCAGAAACAAAACCGAAAGTGGTGTTGGGGCTACTGAGAAGACCCCAATGCCGTTGTTGTTCGATTCCGTCCCGGATCCAGAGGTCGCCTAGTCCCCGGCTCGCCTCCAGGTGGGCCCAAGAAGTTCAGATCGACGCAGTTTCGGTTACCCAAGTCCAATTTGAGTTCTGAAAAGGGTTATGAACTCAGCCGAGGTTCATCTCAAAGAATCCGTACAAGGAATCAGGATAACTTCAGGATAGATTGCGAAGGGCGGCGAGGGTTCGGAGAGCCCTGCACTCACGCGACCATCTTGGATGCGCGCTAAGCTCCTCCTCCCAGGTCTACCATTCTTGGTAAATTTGGGAACACGCCGAAATGCAGGAGTAGATGCGTGGGAACACCCACGCTCCCCCCATGGACCAGCTCCCTGCCGCAGAGAAATGCAAGGCAGTGATTTGCACTGCCTTGCGTTACTCTGGATTTTTTAAGCCATGGAGTGCCACATAAGGTGGCCCTGCATAGTTTTAAAATTTCACTTAGGTTTTGCGTCACCCTTGCGCTACCTTGCATGGCGCAAGAGCGACGCAAAAGCTTCAAATATATGGGCCAGAATGTTCAGAATGGCCATAGGAATGAATATGATTAGATTTTTCCTGCTCACATTGTCTTCTCTATAACAAAAGCAGAATTGCTAATTGTGTCATTTGCTCTGCCACTGTTTCTGCCCCACCATTGCCACCCCTAAGGTGGCTAATCCTTGCTAAGTGGCCAATTGCTGATAATACTGCTACCTTTTTTGGCCTCTGGTCAAGCGCTGTCCTCTACCTAGAGGGTTTTCAATCCAAACCAAAATATTTATTCTGCCTTTGGAGTGGTCTACAAAAGAGACAGATAAAGGGGCTTATTAACATGCTCATTGCGCCACTGGTACGTCACTTTTATTGATGCACTGGCAGTGCAATGGGCTTCCCCATATTTACAAGGCCATGTAAAGTCACCCTGCATGTCTTTTCAAGGCCTTGTAAATATGATTCCCTTTCAAGCATAACTCTGCATGAAACGGGCATTCCATGGGTGTTGCTGTGAGTGTTGCCACACAACATCCATGGAATGTGACACATACCCAGATTTACAACATTTTGTAAACCTGGGAATGAGTCCGAATCCTACACCTCCGCAGCGCAACGAAGAGAAATACTTATATTTCTCCTAATTTTTCCTCTTTCTATACCGGCAGCAGAATGCATTCTGCAGCAGGCATAGAAAAAGGAAAATGCCTTTAATGATTATTTTTAAACAATCATCCTCTCAGTGCAGGCACCCTTTCAAAATTCCACAAGGGTGTCTGTGCTGGAGCCTGGGTATTCGTCTGAACTGAAGCAATACTAAAACAATTCCGCCTCTTGATGGTCTCAATTCTGAATTGCCGGTATAGCACAGGTTGATCAGATCAAGTGAGGGAAGGAAAGGTAGGGAACAGCAGGGAGGGAGATCTAGAATAGAAATGAAACATAATAAATACATTTTACCATAACTATTGCAGAATTTACCTTCATTAAGATTTTCAAACATCAATTGTACTAATATACCTGTAATAAAAAGATTACTTCTATCCTTTTAACTCCTGAGAAGGAAGAACATAATCCCAGCACAACCGGTTGATTCTCATACTGTAGTAACAAGAAAGAAGGCATATAACTATATGACTTCACATATCACAAATACACACATGGGAATTGTACAACTTATGTATAATGAACCTATTAAAGAACCGGATATTATACCCACCTCATAATTAATAAACCAAAATTTCACAGGGGAATGGAGGTATGAGAGGATTCTTCTTTGACTTTCTTTTCTCCCACACAACTGGTTCCCCTGTTAAATGGCAATGAGAAAGAAAGAGAAACCAACATAAACACAGGTGCTGAAAGCAAGGATTGTTAACATTCTTTCATATATGGCCAAAAAGATTCCAGCAACAAGAACACCTAATTTCTTGATTTTAACAGAGATGCAATTATTTTTCCATGTAAATGTCAAATAAAGTACTCTTGGAATGAGGATTCTGAATTCACTATCAGAAATACCTCAGCTGTGGTAATGTTATCAATGTTGAACTTTAGCATTCTTCAATCAATCCCGTAGAATATTCAGAATACCAAATGCGCCTTTTCCTGACCTCACTCGGTACCGTGTTTCCTGTTAGCAGCACAGAAATACCAATCCATAGTACATGTGTCCCCAGACACAAAGAGAGAGCAATACTTAGGAAATTCCACTACCAAATGGGTAATCCTCGACTCTCCTTTACTTGTAAACACACACGTTTCCAATTAGCCCCCAAATCGCTTACCGCACCGTAACGTGAAGAGGCTGCGGCTGCAAGCGTCGACTCTCGCTTTCTCCTCTGAATGATCTGCACGGCTTTGTGCGCTTTCCCGAAAGTAAATAGGAATTTCTCAGCTGCTGCCAATGAAGGCATGGTCTCCCAAACGCCCATAACTAGGCACATGGGTATTGTTGTTTTCTGTCCGTGAAGCTTCCGGATCGTTCCACCAATGGATTAGGTTCTGATTTAACATATGCATATCAGAACATTCACCTGCTGATTGTGAGGGTAAACAATGGCAGCATTTGCCGCTGTTTTGTGGCGAGCCGTAACACTATGTGGCAGGGGATTTGCAATTGGAAAAATTACTTGGGCCATTTTTCCAGCAGCAGGGCTTATAAAAATATATTTTATAATACTTTATAAGTACTCTGTCTATATCTACAGGGCCCACATCCCTGGAACACCTAGGAGAGACCTTAGAGGTTCTAAGTATGTAGATATATTGCAGATCCTCCCTCCACAGTTCTCCTAGCACCAACCTTGATTTTGTGCAGCACTTTATCACAATGTGGGGAGTAAAATGGGCAATTTCACTTAATCCAGGGCATATAAAACTCATTTTATAAGGGTCCTCCTTATAAATACCTGACCCCACCCATGGGACACCTAGAGGAGACCCTGGGGGTACCTAATATGCTCAAACTTTGCAGGTTATCCATTTTTAAGTGCCCAAGCACAAAAGTCGAGTTTGGGCACAATTTACTTTTCAAAAGCAGTCCTGCAACACCGAGCTACTTTTAAACTGACCTCATGCTTCAGCAGTGCACACATGCAAGTGCAGAAAGGGCTGCCGGCCTCTAAACTGCCATGCCCTATTATATATTAGGGAGTGAGAAGTAGATTCAATCCCTCTGCCCTATTATGTACTAGGGCCAACCCATAATGTACCCTAGTGTATGTAGGTGTTTTTACTGTATTCTAAGTGTCTCTTTCAGCATAGCACTGGCCCTGCTTAGAAAGAGCCCAGGGTCAGTCAGAGTAGGTTACTACCAGTACCGGTCACCAAAAGGTGGGGGGGCCCAGGGCACAGGATGACTTTGCAACAAACACCCACCGCAATGCCAATAGAACACCTCCCTAATGCAGAGTAAGGCAACGCAGTGATTTGTGCTGCCTTACGTCCTATAAATGATCCCATTCAAACCATGCAAAGTGCCTTTGAGTCACCTCATAAATATGATTTTTTTATTTCCGCCACCAAAGTGTCACAATTGCAGCGCAAGGGGCTCATAAATATGCCCCAGAGTTTTCAACCCTGTTCCTACTATTGTATCACTACAAAACATACTACAAAATTCAGTTTGTGTGTAGTCTCCTGCCGGGCTCGACAGTCTGAGGAGCGCATGTAGTGGTCCACAGGAGATCTACCTGCTCTTCATAAAGTTTTCCTTAATGGAATTTGCTTTTTAAAGCACTGCTGGTTCCTTCAAGGAACACAGCCCGCTTAAAAAAAGTATTTGTCATTTTGTCATTGAGATAGTGGTCTACTGTCACTATCCCTATGATTGCAGCCAATCACGGAGGAATACAAATTGCGACCTGCCTAATGAAAATGTATTAGGAAAGTCATTCTGTGACTCCCTGACATTCAGTATTTAGTTACAATACCTATTAGTAAATAGGTCAATTAGAGAAATACCATTCCAGTTAAAAATGTTTGTGAATACATTAATAGGACCTATGACCCAGAGTTCTTAATTACATCATAACTGACTATACAATATTGTATAGTTCCTGATTATCAAAAAATATTGCTCTTTCAAAATGTTTTGACTCATTTCATGTAACTACACTTATATTTTCTCCAAAACAATCGCATGAAAAAAGGAAAATAAATATTTGTTTTAATTAAGAACACATTTGAAGTGAGCGATTTTTTCAGAATTCCTAATAGTTTACATTGAAAATGCAATGTTTATACATTTCTTTTGTTATGTTTGTACAAAGGACTAACTGTTTCTCTCCAACTGGCAGGCTGAAGTAAGACCACAGCTGCTCAAGAGCAGCTTGAAATGCTTATCAGCCCTTCTCGTGCCTGTTTTTCAATTCCCTAAATGATCCTGCAAATAAAACAGAAATAGCTGTGCAAGGGATTTTCGGTATGCAAATATTTTACAATGGATTGCGATATGCAGATGACCTGCTGAGGCCCTGCTGATGCTTCCTACTCTCACCAATACTAAGAGTAAATTACCTGGGCAGAAATATTTTTTTTTAGTAAATTTGAATACTCGAGTTAGAGCCAGCGCAGGGATTTCTGCTAAGCTATGAGAGTACACGTCATTCAGAGAAGGCCTCTCTGGGCACAGCTCACGCCATGGAACCGTCTGCTCTGTAATGAATTATGAGTTGAACAATTAACACCTAGCAGGTCCACTAAGTCTTTCATTCTTCTGATATTAATAAAATGAGTACCATTGGGTTAGGTAACAATGAACATCTGGGCCACTAAGCATTTTTGAAGGGCAATATTTAATGTCATTGGTGGTAATTGAAAGCAGTACCTGGTGCAAGCACTTTTTTGCAGGAGAGGGGCATAAGGGGCAGTGAAAAGGGAGAAGAATGCAGGTTGGTAGAAGTAGTTAAAGAGTTAAAGAAAACACAAAATGTTGGAAAACAACCGACATTGTATAGGATTTTCAAACCTGAAAGTATGTGTGCATTTTTGTCTGTGGGTATGTAAAAATTGCTGGTGAAATCCAACTGACACCTCACCAAACCTAACTTAAGGCACCTTTACCCAGCTATTTATCAGAAAATACTTCTACTAGGGGGGCTGCAACACCCCAAAGATCCCTCATGAAGCTATGCCTCCGAGTGCCATTTAAAATAGTTTTGCGATATGGCCCTACATCTTAAATTAGCACTTGCAGTGCTCACAAGAGACAAGATATTATACAACTGTGACTTATCACTAACATTGCCCACTTTATTTTAAATGGCCCATAGTATCAGTGAATATTATTGAGACACCTGCCTGGATAAATGTATGCTCTACAAATACATGTGTTTCAACATTCTTCAGCATCCACACACTACCACGTACTCTAAGGCTAACATGGGAGCGTTATTTCTAGCAACTTAAGACATTTTGCAACAGAAAATGTACTTTAGTAAAAGGAGTGAACTCTGCTGTCTCTGTTTACTTAACACTGCCAACTGTCACGCATCGCACGTTATGTACGAACATTGGGGCATATTATCAAGGGGGTTTATCTCCGCTTTTTTGGCTTTAAAAGCCAAGAAAGCGGAGATAAAATGATCTCCCTATTACCTAGCTGTTGCTAACACCAGTTGCGACAGCTAGTAGGAGATAGCGACCATCTTGGGCCCCGCTTTGCATGTCAGTGATATTTATCACTAATGACATGCAAAGTGGGCGTGCCAAGATGTTAGCGACTGAAAACAGTCGCTAACATCGCTATCTCCTATTACCAACTTTTGGAGATATTCGCGCTAAGCGCGAATATCTCCAAACGCTAACACCTGCCCTGAGCAGTTCTTAGCCATGTTATCCAATGGGAGGTGGATAACATGGCTAAGAGCATTAGCTCGGTAATGCATGAATATCGCGGACTTTTCAGCGATATTCATGCTTTGCGTCGATTTTTATCGCATTTGCGTTAAACCTTGGTAATACCAAGGTTTATCTGCGATAAACATCGCCGCAGCTCAGCAGTAAATTTTTGTCTCTAACCAAGCAATAGCGATAATTATCGCTATTGCTTGGTAATATGCCCCATTTTTCGGTGCATGTTCTCACATTACTACACTGAAAAGCAATGCCATGCAATTAAAAGTCTGCAATTCTTGAACTATTGCTTGAGGCGCTCTCATTATGGCATTATTGCAGCCAGTGTGAGCCAATGAGTCTGTGTTCAAGCAGTGAGCGAGCTACACCCGGGATCAAGGAGTGGTGAGGCTGCCATAGATGGGGCAAGGGAAGGGCTTGTTGGGATCATATGATCACTGTGCTATGAACTCTTCGTCATCCTTAGCTGCGATTGGGTTTTTGCTGTGGGACGGCATTGGTATTTTCCTGACATCAGACTCTGACTATTTTGCAAAACTGTCTCTCATCTGTTGGAACGGTGCTTCAACTGGTATGCGTTTCCCCTCTGGACTTCAGACGAGGTCCTAGTGGTATTTTCCCCCTCTCCTACAGAGTTTTTCAAGTGCATTTTAGTTTTTCAGAAGAGTCAATTAAGTTAATTTGAATAAAACTCTATATGAAGGCATTAAGCATCCATTAAAGCATCACACAGTGCAAAACAAGCATAATATATACATATAGCATAAGAATGACATGTATGCATACAAACACAATAAAACAGCTCGAGATTATAAACTAGCAACTATATTTAAGACAGCATAGTCCTACATGCATTTATAGCAGATTTTAAGGACCTAGTGTGAAAACAGCTTCCTCATTAGTTAATAACAATAAAGATCTAAAATATTGGAATAGCATTTTTTCAAAAATAGGGTTAAAAATGTCTGGTGTACCGAGCAAAAAAAGTTTTAAAAAAACATAAAATGAAGCATTGATTGGCCAGATACACCGTCGCATGGACATGACGTGGCTTCAAGATTATGGACAAAACCCAATGGGAAGCAAAGCAGATATTTCACAGAATAAGATCTCAGACAAAACAGCAGATACCATTCCCATCGACTGCGAGCACACCAGATATAATCGATGGTGCACTCAGTTTCAGTTAGGTTGAGGTATCTGATCATGTTGGTCTTCCCTGCCAAGTTCCTTAGCTGCTGAAATTCTTCTTGATTAAAAAATGCATCAGCTACAGTTTTCCTATTCACACTGGTACATGTAATTAGGTCCGACAAAAACTGGAATGCATCCCAATTTACTGAAATTCGGCCTACACATACATTATCCCTGGAATTGATAGTCCTCTATCTATTGACATTCATTTCTAATGTGTCTGGATTAGAGCACCCTCTGGGTTATTCTGAATTGAGAGTCACAGTAGAACTGGTCCTAGCCTGACCAGGTCAGTAACATGGGGAAACCCCATGTTCTTTATGGTAGATAAAGTGCAAGGCTGATATGGGAACAGGTAAAAGCTTCCTACAAAACCTGTTGTCTACTTTCTGAATGGCAGAACAACTTGAGATCTCCCACACTTCTGCTCCACATATGGCAATCGGCAACCATTAAGATTTATATACTTGTAACGGGGCAGCAAGAGATCCACCATCTTTAATTGTGAGAAACTACTTGGTGACCCATTGGCCATGAAGAATTTAGTAGAACGGTGCACAATATTAGGAGACCAAGACCTGGGAGCAAAAAAAACCCACAAGATATGATTTTTTTTTAATACTGCTCAGACAATGTGTACCAATTGGCATGTTCGAAAGGGGTATGCACTTAGGGCCTTAAGACATAATGTGGGACTTAGAAAAAACATCGAGAGAGACCATAGAAATCAACTAAAGCATGAACTAGCTGGCACAGTGCCCTGGGAGTGCGTGCCATGGGTACTGTGTCATTCGCATAGAGAGGTATTGGGAGTGGCTTGGGTACATTGGGAGTAGAGCATACTAGGAAGAGGTAAAGATCATTAACATAAGCGATAAATAGGAGGCAGGTCAGTACATACCCCTGCTAAATTTCTCGGTGGATGCCTAATTCTCCTGATAACTCCCCATGTGAGTTAAAACATGCTGGTTCCTCATATCACTGTGCAGGCAGATAAGAAAATGGACAAATACTATATTGAGTCTAGAGCAGAGGTCTTCAAACTTTTTGATGCCGAGACCCCCCTGTCAAAATGTTTAGGCTTAAAGACCCCTTTCTGACAAAAAATTCTAGAACTTGGTACTCCTCTTTATTGACAACTATCGACAACCATAAATGCCCCCAATTCCCACAGCAAATCATTTTTACAGTGGGGAAATAAAATAAAATAGTGTTTAGCACACCAAAGGTCAGTGAGCGTGGGGGCGTAGTCAAAGGTGTGGCTAGAAACAAAGGGCCTCACTTATGAGGAATTTGCATAGGGCAGAGCCGCAAATATTCTTTCTGTGCTGCCCTACGCCAATGTGAAAGGGCAGGAATGCACCTTATTTATGAAATATGGTGCTTTCCTGTAACTTCCTGCACAAAAACAATCCAGAGAGGGGTCTTTCTCTTTCTATGTGTGTGCAGAATGCAGCACACATGGAAAGAGGAACTAACGTGGAGAAATGAAACATTTTCCTCCTTTCACCTGCTATGCGGAGGAGTAAGGTTTTGCAACTGCCCCAGGTTTACATGGTTTCGTAAATCTGGGGCAGCGTCAAAATCCATAGGTGTTGCGTGGGAACACCCATCGCAAAGTCCATGGAGAGTCTACTTGACATAGAGTAAGGCCACGCAGCGAGTTGCACTGCTTTGTCTTGCTCCATATCTATGATGCCATTCAAAGCTACGCAGGGTGACTTTGCACTGTCTCATAGATATGATTGAGCCCTTGTGCCACCGCAGCTTCAAAAAAGTGACTACGGTTGTGCAAGCCTCTCATAAATCAGCCCCAAAATATTTTGTTAGTTCTTTATGTCTTTCACCATCAGGTAGCTGCATATAAAATAATGGGTAGCTTAAATGAAAAATACATTTTAAGTTATTACTCAGTGGGAAATGCACTGTGGTACATTATAAATAAAACCTCTATTAGGTAATGCACTGCAGAGGTCTGTGTACAACCAGAGAGCCACAGAATTTAATTTGGTTGGTGCAGAGAATAGTGACTTGTGTATTTTAGTGCTACAAGGCCACAGCCTGTGACAGAAAGCACTTTGAATGTATAAGTTATTATGTTATGCTTGCATTACACACATTATAAGAGAGACTGCTACAAACTGTGCAGATTGTTTTAGGATAAACTGGAGTTTCGAAAATGTAGATTTTAGTAACACATGACCGTAATTAATTTTTTTTTTTTGCATAACTGTCCCTTCAACATTTTCTCAGGGGTACTAAGCGCTGTGTAAATACAAATACGAATACAATGCATGCACTTCACAGCCCAGTTGTATAACTCTTAGTACTGCCACTCCCCCCAAAAATTCTTTGCCATCACAATGCTTGGAGTAAATTGAGCAATTAAAGCAAGAACTGCTCCCAAGCACCTTTTACATTTGCAGAGAAACTCATTGGGAAGGTTTCCCTGGCACGCAGGACTGTTCATTTTACAGCACAGCAGCCTCAATTAACTTAAGCTGAAGCATTTTAAAGATCCGAATGAAGCATCCCAGACGGTGAGCACATGTTCTGGATTTCAGGCAGAAACGAGGCCTGGAAATGCTCGACCCCATTCCCAAGACTCCACGGCCCCCCTGTGGGTCACGCCCCACAGCTTGAATACCTCTGGTCTAGAGCAATAAGCAGGTGCCACAGTTTAGCTCGATTCACACAGTCAAACGCTGATGACAGGTTTTGGATTTGGATTTGGATTTGTAGAGCGCATAGCTACCCTTGGGCATCCCAGCGCTAGGAGGACCTAGTTTTTCCAGAGGGGAGGGGGACGGTCAGAAAGACAGGGTTTTAAGGGAAGAGCCAAGTTTTTAATTGTTTCCGGAAGGAGAAGAGGTTGTGTTCTCTCCTCATGGCTACTGGGAGGGTGTTCCAGAGCTTTGGCGCGTTATAGGCGAACAAACGGCCGCCGGATCTTGACTTTTTTATTCTTGGGATGCTGGCAAGGGCAAGTGCGTCAGATCTTAGGTTTTTGGTAGACTGGTGGGGCTTCATCAAGGGTCTGAGGATTGGGGGGCCTTTGTCGTGCATAATTTGGTGCGAGATGCACAGCGTCTTGAAGGTAATACGCTCCTTCACTGGGAGCCAGTGCAGGCTCTTGAGGGCTGGTTTCACCGAGCATCTTGCTTTGGTTCCTGTAAGGATTCTAGCTGCCGCGTTCTGAGCCACCTGAAGTTTCTGAATGACTGATGCAGGGGCTCCCAGGTACAAGACGTTACCATAGTCTAACCTGGAGTTGACCAGTCCCTGCATCAGTAACTTCCTGGACTGGAAGGGGATCAGGTGGAGGATCTTTCGGGACATGCGAATAAGGCCAAAGCAGGTCCCTGAGGTTTTTCTGGCCTGGGTTTTAAAATTAAGGTCCTGGTCGAGCCAAATACCTAGACTTTTGACCTCGGTTTTTGGGGTCGGGTGGGTTCCCATGCAGGGTGGCCAGGAGAGGTTTGTAGGTAGTTTGTTTGGGTTACCAAGGAGAAGGATCTCCAATTTGTCACCATTAAGTTTTACTCGAGAGCCACACATCCATTGTGAGACTCCTTCTAGACACCTGGAGAGATTTTCTAGGCTGGTGTTTGATTGATTGATGGAGACCACCAGCTGAGTGTCGTAAGCGTACATCACTGTTTTGACGCCGAAAGGGGTGATAACGTCTTCAAGGGGGGACATATAAATGTTAAAAAGTGTAGGGCTCAGGGAGGAGCCCTGGGGGACCCCACACTGCATGGGCAGAGCCTTGGACGTGGAGGTACCATCTGACTCCTGGAAGGATCTTCCCTCCAGGAAGGACTTAATCCAGGCAAGGGCAGAATCGGTGATTCCCACTCGACTTAGCCGGTGGACCAGGATGGCGTGGTCCACCGTGTCGAAGGCGGCGCTTAGGTCGAGGAGGATCACTGCCACTGATCCTCCTGCGTCTATGATGCTTCTCCGCTCTTCGACAACTGCCAGGAGGGCGGTGTCGGTGCCTTGCCCCGGTCTGAAACCGGTCTGGGAGTCACGTAGTAGGTGATTCGCCTTCAGAAAGTTGGAAAGTTGCTGGTTAGCTATTCGTTCGGCCACTTTGCTGATCCCGGGAGGAGCGAGATGGGTCTGAAATTGGAGGGGTCCGTGGGGTCTAGGTGGGGTTTTTTCAGGAGGGCTTTGACGGTAGCCTTCTTCCAATTGGCTGGGACGGTGCCCTCTTTGAAGGAGGCGTTGATGAGGTTGGTGATGGGTGGGGTTACAGTGGGGGCTACCAGTTTTAGCTTGCTGATGGGAGCTGGGTCGGATGGGGAGCCACTTTTCACAGTTTGCAGGGTGGCTAAGAAGGTCTCCGTGGTGATCTGAGCAAAGGCTCGTAGGTATGGAGCCTCAGGATGGAGGGGAGGTGAGGTGGCATGATGAGGGGAAATGGGGGTAGGGAGTGAGGTAAGTATTTTGTCGATTTTCGCGGAGAAGAAGTCGGCCATTTGATTGCATCTAATGCCCTCTGGGTCTGGCGGGGGTAGGGGGTCCTGGATTTTTGTAAGGAGACGTACAATGCGGTAAGTTTCCTTCGCAGAATTAGCCGCTGCTGCAATCTTTCCTTCGAAGAAGGTGGCCTGTGTTATTTTTATGGAGTTCTTGTAGAGCTTGATAGCGGCTCTGTACTCATTTTTGGATTCCGTTGACCAAGTTTTCCTCCATACGCGCTCAAGTTTTTTGCATATCTTTCTTTGGTTTCGGAGTTCCTGAGTGAACCAAGGTGATTTAGCCGTTTTCTTACTGCTAGGCAGTTGTTTGAGTGGCAAGGTGGTTTTTAGGGATTGATGGATCCATTCCTGTAGTTGGGCGTCTGCTTTAGAGGGATCATGGTCGAGATCAGGTGTAGAAGAGGATAAGGCATGGGCCCAGGCGTTTATGTCCAGTTTTTTCTATGGGTGAGAGGGGGTTGGGGGGGATGTCTGTCGGGGGCCTTGGTAGATAGATGTAATTTAAAAGGGACCAAGAAGTGGTCTGACCATGGAAGGGGAATGGGGGGTTGAGTTGTTAATCTCGGGAGGTTGGAAAATACGGGATCCAACAGATGCCCTTTGATGTGAGTCAGTAGTTTATTTAGTAATTCGAGACTAAGAGAGCCCAAATCTGCTTTGAGGTCCACGGCTGGTTTGCTGGAGGAGTCATCGAGGTGGAGATTTAGATCTCCCAGAAGCGTAAAGTTCGGTGAAAGGCAAGCGAGGGAGGAGATAGAGTCAATAAGCGACTCATTGAAGCGTCGTACCGGTCCCGGAGGGCGGTACACTAGCAGTCCCGAGAGGGTGAGCGAGGGCGGTCGGTGGACGGAGAAGAAGACGTTTTCGCAGTCTAGAATAGGGCTGTCTTTGAATTGGCATGAGAGGTAGTCTCGGTATAAGACAGCTATTCCTCCACCGATACCTACGGGTCTATTGTGGAACTTGATGAGGTATTCCGGTGGGAGAGATTGAATGATGTCTGGTTCTGAGCCGGCTGTGAGCCAGGTTTCCGTTAGGAAGAGTACTTCTATATCCGAGTCCTTTAGAAGTAAATTAATTTCAATTTGATGCTTTGGAAGGGATCTGCAGTTTAGCAGGGCCATGTTAAGGCAAATAGGTTTTAACAGGGGCTGAGGAGAGAAACTGTAAGGGCAGTTTAGGCAGCGAGAGTGTCCCTCTTCTGGGGAGATCGAGCCGTTGCATGTGGGGGCTGGAAGGATTCTTAGTCCTTGCAGGGTGTCACTAGAGTATTTGATGATGGTTTGAGTGGGAGGAACAGGGGGTCTGGGCTCTGGGCGTGGTCTGGCGCGGACGGGCGCGGACGGGCGCGGACGGGCGCAGACGGGCTTGCCTTATGCGCGCCTTCGGCGCGCAACTGGCGCGCCCGCTGCGCTCGTCCGCAGCGCGTCCGGTATGAGCACATTTTAGTAGTGTGGTGGGGCGCGGCCTGAGTAAGTGGTCATAGCCTCAGTGATCGACGAAGGTGGCGGCAATTATGAGGATTTCCCTACGTCAGCGCTAAGGTCCGCTGCGTGGGAGTGCTCAGGGGGAGTGGCAGGTGAAGTAAAATACACAGTATTACAAGGTCCATAAACGTTAAGTAAAGGGGGCAATATTTGGCCACTGTGTATTTTCCTAAGATCCAATTTAAGTTGAGGCACTGCTCAGTAATTCCTATTTTATACCTAAACCCATGTTGACACAGGTGTAATACTGACTCCTCTCAAGCACAATCCTTGATCCTGTCATAAATAATTCTTTCCATAGTTTTTGCTGTAGTATTGATAAGTGTGATCAGACAATAAAGTCTGGCAGTTAACAATGCCCTTTATTAAAGATCAGCACTATGATAGATGTACCCCATGTGTTGGGGAGGGGAAAGTGGGAGAGATTATTAAAATGTTGGTGAGAAGAGGTGCCCAAAAGCTAACGTTATTTTTGAATTGGGTCAGCGAGGACCCCATCCAGACCTGGCACCTTACCCCAACACTTCAGTTAAGAACAACCTCAACTTCCATTAAGGTTGTCTGGAAGTGTTTAACTAAGCAGGGATCTATATCAAAAAGTTTAGAGGATGAGGGAGCTGCATAAATGTTGCTAAAATGCTCCTTCCAGACATTAATACCAATATGGCATGAGATAGAACTAGAGGGCCTGACATTACACTTTAACTCAGATACAGTGGTCCGAATCAGCTTGCTATTTCCCAACAGTGATGCCTGAGCTAGCCTTTTCTATTGTGTTACAAGCACCTTCTGCAGTGATTATTTTGTATTGTTTACATAAAGAATCCACTAATACTGAGTCCCTGGGTTTGGAGACCAGGGCTAGGTGCAGAGCCCTATTACCTGCCGAACACTCATCTGCTTTAGATGAGACATAAAAAGCACTATGCTCCAATTCGTATTTGCACAGATGAAGAATAGGATTCTTGCTTGCCTGATGGAAGTTTGGAACCTAAGGTCTGAAGTTGTGAGATACTCCTTGATGCAAATGTTATGTACTTCCATGTAATTTATCTCTTTTTATCTAATCAATAGGGACATATCATAACCATTATCTGCATGAACCCAAATGTTTCTATTTATATAACACACCTATAATAGACATCATTCATATCACATGCTTCGTTGCTTTCTTTTTATGTTGTGTCATTTAGCATTGTGTCAATGACATGCATGCTTAGAAAGAGCAACAAGTCCGTTTTCACAGAGCTGTGTATCCAGCCGTATGCAGAGTGCATCTTTCTCTCGCAGTTACCAGAATGTATTCTTTGCTTTTAAATGCAACCACTGGAAAAGAAAAATAACATATGCTCTATGTTATAAATGAGATTCCTGGTTGGTTGAGGTATGTACCCAGGCCAAGCAACTCCCACTCTAGTCATGGTAAGTAGATACACAATAATATAACCTGTGATCACCCTCTGGTAGATTAGCACAGAGCAATCAGATGTATCTACAAAGACAATGTGTGAAGTATTTGTGTAACACACACATGCAGTAACACAATAAATACATCACAAGAAGACTCCACACATGCTTACAAAATAGAGAATATATATCTGAGCAAAATAAGACCAAAATGACACAAATCCAATCAGTAGAAATTGAGATATGAATTATAAAAGATTACATACAAAACTAGAGCTCAGAAGTCTCTAGCGGTCAAAAGGTTACTTGAGGTCACGAGGGACTGGAGCAAATCCAAAGTTTAGGCCAACCTTGATTGACGGCAGGCCAGCTACAGGATCCAGGCAGTTCTCTCTCTGAAGAAATACCTTGGATGGAGCTTTTGTCAACATCGAGAATCTACTACATGGTCATCAAGCCACACAAAGGGGATCCAGCACTGTTGTTAAGCTCTGCTGTAGTAAATGCAATGCATCCTCCTTTAGCCGCACAGAGAGCACTGTCATTGAACTGCACAGGCTGTGGAACCACTGTCGTTGGGTAGCTTCTACGTCAGTGTCGAAGGGTGATGCAGCGGAATTTCTCAAGCAGTCAATGCAATGCATTGTTTTTTCCTGAAAAGAGCTGTAGAATCCACTTCTGAGGCCCATAGCTTAGTGGAGACACCCCAGGCAAAGGTAGGACTCACAGAGGGCACAGTCCAGCAGCAGCAGCATGATTGCATGAAGTCTTCAGTGTCCCTGCGACTTCAGAAAACAGGAGGCAAGCCAGCAAGCCCTTGCAGATCACTTGGAGGGAAGGCAGAGTCCAGCTCTCCTTTCAGCAGATTCAGGGAGTATAAAGTAGCAGGACTAGAAGCGGAAAAGCAGTCCTTCAAGAAAAGCAGCACAGCAGTCCTTCTGACAGAGGTTCAGTTCAAGATCCAGAAGTGTCTGATTTTAAGTGTTGCAGACTCAGTACTTATTCCCAAAAGTGCCATTGATGTAGGTGGGATTTAAAGGAGCTCTCTGAAGTATACCAGGGTCCCTTTCAACCCAGTCCTGCCTGTCAGGCTAACCCAGGGGGTAAATCAGTGCTTTTTTGTGAGGACGCGACACCGCCTAGTCAGATGTAAGTGTGAGGCACCTCTCACCCTTCCTGCCCAGGAAGGCTATCAGAATGCAGATGACCATGCAAGCATCAAAATAGACTGTGTTGGGCGGGGTTAAAATATAAAAAGATTGAGGAAATAAGTCACCTGTCCACTAGGATTAGTTTCACATGGCTTTACATGGTTGGGTAGCCCATTCATAAGGAAACTGTACAACTGGGTGAAAGAAGATAATACATTGTGTTTCTTTCAGGTCATGAAAAGGCAGAACTGTGCAAATTGTTAATTTGTACTTGAAAAATCGATTGTAAAAAATGTATGTATATGTTTGTTTGTATTGAGTGTATGTATATGGATGTTGAAGATGTACCAGATGTAGTGGTTGTTGTATAAAATTGTACATTGATGCCTGTCCTCATTATGTCTCTGTATGTGACGGTTTTTCAAATAATATCCTAAAAAAGACAAAAATGACAAATGACTGAACACTGATATTAAATAGGGTGCTCAGAATACTAAGTGTGGTTTAAGAATTTTTTCAGTACTGGCAAATTTTGTTGGGAATATATTTAAGGCAGCCTAGCCTTACTGAAGTCATTTGGGCTCAGCCCCTGAGTAGTAAACAATTTCTAAAAGTGGCATTTCTTAATCATTAATGTTAAATCCAACTTCATCAGTAAGAAGAATTCATCATAACTTTCTAAACATATCAAACATGAAAAAACTACTCTTCTATGATCAGGAATTACAGATTAAAAGAATTTTAAGGAATTCCCAATGCAAGCTCATGAGAGGGTTATCCTCACAGATGTGAAAAATGTAATAGGCTGTTTGTCACTACTAGGATTTGTTATGTTATGTTATGTTATATGTTGTTTTATATAGCACACGGCTACTCAAAAGAGTGTCCCAGCGCTTTTATTGAGAACCTATAGCAGAGTAAACACAACACAGTAATATAAAAAGAGATCAAGGAAACAGAGAAACAGGGTAAGTAGCCTAAAGAGCAAAAAGCCAGGTTTTAAGGCCCTCCCTAAAGGTAAGCAGATTAGTGGCGCCACGTAGGGCCAAGGGCAAAGTGTTCTACAGCTGCGGCCCCAGCAGGCTAAAGGAGCGGCCTCCAATGCGAGCCTTTTTTACCCGCGGAACCACCGCAAGAAACAGAGATTCAGATCTTAATGATCTAGCCGGGCGATAAAAGTCAAGTCTCCTTTGGAGATACTTTGCTCCCACAGCATGGAGTGCCTTATAGGCCAAGGTCAAGGCCTTGAAAACTATCCGCTTCCGGATAGGCAGCCAATGGAGCAGCTGCAGAAGGCCAGCAGCACTGGCTCGCCTATTTAGGCCATAAATAGCCCACGCGGCCGAGTTCTGGACCACTTGCAGCCGCTGCAATAGATATTCCGGCAGGCCCAGATAGAGGACGTTGGAATAATCCAATCTTGAACCAATCATGGCCTGCACTGTCACCTTCCTGTGCTCCTCCGAAAGTAGAGGCAGAAACTTCCGGAGCATCTTGAGGAGGCCAAAACATGTTCCTGTTAAACCAAGGATCGGAGATCTTAACATCAGACCCTTGTCCATCTTGACCCCCAAGTTCTTAGCCAACTGGGGCGAGCAAGACGGGGGAAACATATTAACAGGCCACCATGCCTGCCAGTCCGGATCCGGTGGACAGCCGAAGAAGAGTACCTCAGATTTGTCTGAGTTGCACTTGAGGCTGTTCAGCTGGAACCATTTAAAAACAGCCCAGAGGCACTCCCGGATACTCTCTCCATCAAAGTCTCCTCCTTTCTTACACGAAAAGAGGAGCTGGGTGTCATCGGCGTAAGATACGATCTGGGACCCAAAAGACTCCGCCAATGCCGCCAAAGGGGTCATAAAGATGTTAAAACATAAAGGTCCATGTCCTACAATTTACTTACATAGCACCCTACCTTTAGGTTTACTTAGGGTCTCCCTTAGTAGAGACTTATATAAAATAAAAGGGCAGTTTGGTGCTTGGCACAAAGTTTTAAATGTCAAGTGGAAGTGGAAGTAAACTGCACACACAGGCAATGCAGTGGTAGGCCTGGGATAGGTTTGAAAGGCTACTTCTGTGTGTGGCACAATCTGTACTGCAGACCACTAGTAGCATTTGAAATTCAGGTCCTGGGCATATGGTATACCACTTTACAAGCAACTTACCAGTACAACAATTATGCCAATCAGGTATACACCAATATCATCATGCTTCTGGGAGAAGCACTTACACTTTAGCACATTTTTACGCAATCATGCTGTCATATAATTTTAAATAACATTAAACAACAAGCAGAGTGCATGAGAGGGGCCTAAGGGACTGTGGAGATGGAGAAAAATGTGGATTGGTAGAAGTACTAAACCACAATATTTTGTATGTAGCATTTGTGAGGACTTTCAAACCAGAGAGTGTTTGTGCAATTTTGTTTGTGTGTATATAAAAAAGGAACCTCCACTCCGCTGACCTCGCCCTCGCAGAGACCCCACGCATCCACAAAACCAGAGCAGGCGGAAGAGCCTTCTGCAACATCGCAGCAAAGACTTGGAACGACTCCCGTTCAACATCAGACGCTCCCCCGCTCTCCGAAACTTCGGAAAGAGCCTCAAGACCTAGATCTTCGACTGATACGGAGCTGCACCCCCCCCCCCCAAGCTCCTTGAGACCCTCATGGGTGAGTAGCATGCCTTATAACCTCCACATTGATTGATTGAAAAGTCCTTGTGAAATCTGACTGACTCCGCACCATACTCGACTGAAAGCACCTGTACCCAACTATTTATCAGAAAATACATATATTAGGGCGGTGTAACACCCAAAAACACTCCCATGAAGCTATGTCCCTGAGCACCATTTACAAAGGTTTTGTGATCTGGCCTTAAGACTTGGAACGACTCCCGTTCAACATCAGACGCTCCCCCGCTCTCCGAAACTTTGGAAAGAGCCTCAAGACCTAGATCTTCGACTGATCCGGAGCTGCACCCCCCAAGCAACTTGAGACCCTCATGGGTGAGTAGCACGCCTTATAACCTCCACATTGATTGATTGAAAAGTCCTTGTGTAATCTGACTGACTCCGCACCATACTCGACTGAAAGCACCTGTACCCAACTATTTATCAGAAAATACATATATTAGGGCGGTGTAACACCCAAAAACACTCCCATGAAGCTATGTCCCTGAGCACCATTTACAAAGGTTTTGTGATCTGGCCTTAAGACTTGGAACAACTCCCGTTCAACATCAGATGCTCCCCCACTCTCCAAAACTCCGGAAAGAGACTCAAGACCTAGATCTTCGGCTGATCCGGAGCTGCACCCCCCCAAGCACCTTGAGACCCTCACGGGTGAGTAGCACGCCTTATTACCCCCTCATTGATTGATTGAAAAGTCCTTGTGTAATCTGACTGACTCCGCACCATACTCGACTGAAAGCACCTGTACCCAACTATTTATCAGAAAATACATATATTAGGGCGTTGTAACACCCAAAAACACTCCCATGAAGCTATGTCCCTGAGCGCCATTTACAAAGGTTTTGTGATCTGGCCTTGCACTGCTCACAAGACACAAGTTATTATAAAACTGTGACAGAGATCATGTCTCTAATTAGCACTTAAATTGCACACTGTATTTGAAATGGGCCAAAGTATCAGTGAATAGCCCAGAGTATCAGTGAATGGCCCAGAGTATCAGTGAATATTAATGAGACACTTGCCTGGTTGTGGGAGTAAACATATTCCCTACAAATACGCTCCACATGTGTTTCACCATTCTTCGACATCCACACACGAGCAGGTACTTTAGGAGTGGTAAAGTGCTCACAGTAGTAAGGCCAACAAAAAGAGTTAACAAAAATGAGAGGCAATAGGCAAATCGTTGACATGTCTATGCTGTGACTTAAGTGTTGCAATACCTTTTCCTTAGCTCATCTTCCATACTGCTCAGCCAGGGTGAGTGCTGGAGGGCCTGGTGATGAGTGCAATGCTGAATGCTTGGTGATGTCATGGAATGCCTGGGTGTCTGGTGAGGTGCTGAGTGTCAGTTGGAGGGTGCAGACAGAGCAGCAGGGAGGCTGCTGCTGGCAGGGCCAACCGCTATCTACGTCGTATCTACTACTTACTTACCATCTTGATTATCCTGTAACTAAGCTAAATAAACCATTGTTACAACTTGCAATATGGCTACCTCTGGACTTCCTTTGGATTGCAACAATGGTGATGATTTAAAGTAAGAACCGGCGTGTTGTGGAAGATAGAGTGTATTATAAACTGCTGAAGAAACTGGAACTAAGCAACCTGAAGCTTGAAGGAAAAGTACGCCCTGGTCGGCCCCACCAGTGTACCCTATCACCTGGACAGCCTGTAGGCTGGGGTGGTTGACCTTCTTTGCATCAAGGATTCGGTCTACATGTATCATATGCATATTTACAGCATTTTATTGAAGTCTATTTGGGGTATTGGCAGCCTTTATTTCAAAAGGAAGGGACAACGTTTAACTGATTTGGCTTTATGGAATTTTAAGTGAACTCGCTGCACTGAATTTAGAGGATCGGCAGTACCCAATTGACATTGCCTGGCAGCTTATGTTTGAAGGAACTTCTAGCGAGCATGTCTCTGGCGAAGGAACACGGAGATACGGGCGTAATACTTTCTAGACATGAACAAGAAAACAGGGGGGCATGAGCCACGTGACACAGGAGGACTCTGCCTTCTGACATCTACAAAACCATCGACCTACAGACAAATGACTCACAATTTATTCTGGGCTCGAAAGTGTACCTGTGAGCTCAGGTGGGCACGAGCTGCAGCATCGGTCTGCCCCTGCAGGTTTCATAGTGATGAGGCTCCCAGCACTTCTGAGGATTTGTCATGTCACATAGGAAGATCGGTTCTCAGGAACGACTTCAAACATGCGCTGTTCAAACGTCACGCGACATGTGGCTGAAGTCTTCAACGCTGATCTGAGCAGAGCACAGCAGGATACCTTGTGTCGCACCGCGTTTAAGGATTTCCCGGCAGAACACACAGAGATTTTATCTGATATCCCTATCTTCAGTTTTCTGTTAACTTTGTTGGGGATACCGGTGAGATCAAGTTAGGTCTGACAATCCAAGAACATGTGGTAGCTGGTGCTGTGTGAACTACAAGGGGAAGTTTGAAAACTATGACTAATGTGTTTACGGAGTTCAACTCTGTATGTGTTACTAAGGGTCAAGTGAATCACTCACTGAGGGGGTACTTTGAATAATTTTGCTGATCCATATTACTTTCCATCACAAGTTCACTATGTTATTCTGATGTTGATTCGTGCATATTTAATTTCTTTATTTACATTATTTTGTGGAGGATAAAGAGTGGGTTGATTTTTCTACATATATTGCAACCTGGTTTGCATGAGGAGTGCTTTTTATGGTTGCTTACATTGGTAGAAGTGTAAAAAGAGGATCTTAAAGGTATATCTGATGAAGTAGGAGTACCTTTTACTGAATAAGGATACCCATCAGTCACTGTCCGATACCGCCCTAGTCATCATCTGGGCTTCCTTATACCCCTCATAATGTAGAACATACGAGCCATACACAAGGATTAGATGTATGTGTCCAATAGCTCAGAATGTATGAGGAGGTGTGAAGTCAGGGTATCAAACATATGTGACAAATTAATTGCAGTGCATAAAACATTGTGGAAAAATAAGTGCAATAAAATTGGGTAAATGAGAGAGACTTGAATTTTATATTTTCCCTCAGTTGCCCAAGGTTAAAAACAGTGCAAAGGATAGCAGTTTTAACAATTATATTCCAGTAGAATCTATATGATCAACATGCTTCAGCAGAGCAATTGGACACTAGTGTCCTCTGCCTTCGTCAGGACCTAAATGAATATTTGCTACTGCAATGAGTGAAATATAATATAAATACTAATAATAAACCATTTCACCTGGGATCCTAGGTTTTCTGGTTTCACCTCTTGTTAGGGGATTTTCGTAACCACTGTTGTTATATGATGTTGGTTTCATGTCATAGAAAGGAAATTCAAAAAACATACGTTGTTAGTGTTATTGACAGTTAACATCCAAATGTAGAACAGTCACCATTAAGCCAGTGTCATTAAAAAAGTGACAACCGACACAATATACTCAAATATGTATCTGTCCCTGCTTACATATTTAGCAGGAGGGTATGGCCTCACCTCACCTCGCCGCGGCTCAGGGAAATGTAGCACCGCTCTATTAAAAACAAAAAGAAGGTATGGACATAACAAATGTCACAAGGCCCACTTGTTGTGATCAGTATGTGCATATTAGGATAAATCACACCATCCTAGTCAAAGCTGGTGGACCTCAAGCTAAAGTCACAAAGAAGTCTCATTCCAGCTGACAGAGTAGAGACCAGCTCGATTACTGTTCAACAGACTCTATCCTTAGGAAGTGTGTTACAACGACCAGAAATATTATATGGCAAACGTTAAACCAGTGACATCAAACAGAGTGCTTAACATGCCAACAAAACATTCTTCTGTGTGGATTAAATGTCAATACCCATTCAGCAGAGGTATACACGTCGCATTAGGCTGAGAAAGTCAGTAAATGGAGGACAGTTCTCCATTATCCCACCAAAAATGGCGCCTGAATCGTCATTTAAAAAGAGCACTGAGATAGCCATTGCCTAGTTGGATTAAAAGTGGAGAACGTATTTATTGCCCCACTTAAGGTCGTGCATGGTGTTAGCAAAAAGTGCTCCCACTAATGGCAGTCAGACACAGAAGCACATTCCATGACAGACACACTGAAAGACACTGCCGATTCACCTCTCCATCGGTAGTCCGGACGGTCAGCTGAGCCGTCTCGGGGAGGTAACCTCTAACCATCGGACGTAAAAAATAGTCTACCGGTTCTGCCGGGGAGAAGGGGCCGTGGGGGCAGCAGCGGTGGGGAAAAACGGGTTGAAAAAGGCAAAAAGAGAGAAAAGTGCAAATAAGGCAGCAAAAGTGCAAGAAAGAGTGGAGGGAAGACACAGAGGACACAGGAGAGTGAAGGAGAAGATTGAGATGAGGGTAACAAACGATTGAAAAATGGAGGAAAGACACAGAAGGAGAGTGAAGGGGGTACTTGAAATGAGGGTAAATGACAGATAATGTGCAAGAAAGAGTGGAGGAAAGAAACAGAGGACACAGAAGAGTGAAAGGGGGAGATTGAGATGAGGGTAACAAACGATTGAAAAATGGAGGAAAGACCCAGAAGGAGAGTAACAGGGGAAATAGAAGTGGGGGAAAAAACTAGTGAAAAAGGAGAGAACAAGCGGAGCAAGAGAATGGAGACAGAGGTCCACTGGACCACCAGGTATGAGATGCAGGCGAAACCGGCCGGTGGAGGAGGGCCATGAACACCAACACTGGAGAGTGCAGGGGCTCGGGGGAAGGATTCACTTAATGGTGGAGCTGCGAGGGAGGGAGAGCAATTTCACTGATGATAAGTCAGTGGTCTTGCTTGCCTGTCCCTGCAGTGGCTACCATTAAGTAGGGGTTGGGGAGGGCTGGACAGCTGGGAGAAAGAGTGGGGAGGGGAGCTGGATTTGGCCGGTTGCACTAGTCATGCTGGGGGGAGGGGCTGCGGGGCAGCAGCGGCGGGAAAAAACTGGCTGAAAAAGGAAAAAGGCCAAAAGAGAGAGAAAGGTGCAAATAAGGCAGCAAAAGTGCAAGAAAAAGTGGAGGAAAGTGAAAGGGGGAGATTGAGATGAGGGTAAAAAACGAGTGAAAAAGACGGAAAGACACAGAAGGAGAGTGAAGGGGCAGCTTGAAATGAGGGTAAAACGACAGGAAAAAAGTGCAAGAAAGAGTGTAGGAAAGACACAGAGGACACAGGAGAGTTTAAGGGGGAGATTGAGATGAGGGCAAAAAACGAGTAAAAAATGGAAGAAAGAAACAGAAGGAGAGTGAAGGGGGGGAGCTTGAAATGAAGGGAAAATGACAAAAAATGGAGGAAAGACCCAGAAGGAGAGTGAAGGGGGAGACAGAAGTGAGGGAAAAAACGAGTGAAAAAGGAGAGAAAAAGCAAGCGAACGGAGACAGAGGGCCACTGGACCATCAGGGATGTTTCGCAGGTGAAAACTGCGGGTGGAGGAGGGCCTCGAACACCAAACCTCGAGAGTGCAGGGGCTCGGGGGAAGGCCGCACTTAATGGTGGAGCTGCGAGGGAGGGATTGCAATCTCACTGACAATGAGTCAGTGGTCTTGCTAGCCTGTCCCCGCAGCCGCCCCCATTAAGTAGGGGTCGGGGAGGGCTGGACAGCTGGGAGGCGGGAGCAGAGAGGGGAGCTGGATTGGGCTGGTTGCACTAGTCGTGCTGGGGGAGGGGAGCCCCGGGGGCCGCAGCGGCCGGGAAAAACAGGCTGAAAAAGGCAAAAAGAGAGAAAAGTGCAAACAAGGTAGGAAAAGTGCAAGAAAGAGTGGAGGAAAGACACAGAGGACACTGGAGAGTGAAAGGTGGAGATTGAGATGAGGGTAAAAAACAAGTGAAAAACAGAGGAAACACACAGAAGGAGATTAAAGGGAGGAGCTTGAAATGAGGGTAACATGACAGGAAAGTGCAATGAAGAGAATAGGAAAGACACAGAGGACACAGGAGAGTGAAAGGGGAAGATTGAGATGAGGGTAAAAAATGAATGAAAAACGGAGGAAAGACACAGAAGGAGAGTGAAGGGGGAACTTCAAAGGAGGGGAAAACAACAGAAATTGGAGGAAATACCCAGAAGGAGTGTGAAGGGGGGAGATAGAAGTGAGGGAAAAAATAAGTGAAAAAGGAAAGAAAATGCGGAGCAAGAAAATGGAGACAGAGGTCCTCTGGACCACCAGGGATGAGGCGCAGGTGAAACCTGCAGGTGGAGGAGGGCCTCGAACACCAACACCCGAGAGTGCAGGGGCTTTGGGGAAGGCCTCTACGTGTACTATGCTATGCTTTTATGGGTAACACTGGTTGTTTTGTTGTCTTATCTTTTCAGGTCACATTATGTATTTTCTGTCCACTTATATATTGTTACATGCAGTTCTCACTTTGCTACCATGTTCTCACTCAGTGTGCTGTTGTTTATGCTAGTGGAATTTAGTGAGGCTGTCATTGATTTTTAGCCTATGTGTATTGTGCTGTGCTTGGTTGCAGAATTTTGTTGAGTTGAGTGTCCTGTTTCCTGGTACAGTGTTGTCGGGTTGTGTGCCCTGGTGCTGCATGTGGGTCAAGGAAGTGGCCCTTAGGGGCCACCTGGGTTACTTACAACCACCTGTTATGCCTTTCCAAGAATGAAGAGTCGGTCAGACAGCAGAGAATACAAACAGTTAGTTTATTCGCAATACTCTGCAGAGGAGTCCATCATGACCTGCACCCTAAGATGTCTGCCAAGAGACTGACCCCCCCCCCCAACAGCCGGTTAAACTACATGATTCTTTCCAAGAGCTTCCAGCCACTACCACAGTATAAAGTTACCGGCTTGAGCCGTACATAAAGGAAGAAGGCACAGAGGGATGTACCACATGCCAGATGGGTACATACTATCAACAATTCAAGGTTACCGTGCTGAGCCACAGAGTCTCCTAACATGGGAGCAAAGTTACACACTAGAATAGGAATGCAGTGGCAGAATGGCCTATCCATTAGTAAGACAGAATCCAACCTTGAGCGAGGGAGGAAATAATAGCTGAATACAGTGTTCCGCTGAGACCAGCAATCCAAATAAGTAGGCCTATTTCAGACACAGCCTAATGGGGATTGTGAAATACAAAATGGAGTCACACTCGCTAACTGAAGCCATGAACATCACGGGGATAACTCAGTGGGTTGCATAACGTAACTACAAATGGCATCTATTTAGCCACGCACTGCTAGCCTAATATAGCATGAAACGAGTGCATTGCAGGAATTGGAATTTTCAACCTAACATGGGGTTGTGTACCTTGAGTAAGCATGGGCGAATTTTGCGAACTCGCAATTCGCAAAATCCGCGAATTCTCGCAAATTTGCGGATTTCTTTTTTTTGTGTTCGCGCGGGTTTCTGCCAGTTCGCGAGGGTTTTGTACAATTTCGCAAACGCGAACTTACCTGTCGGCTCGCAAGTTTTGCGAACTTGTTGTTTCTACGTGTCCAGCCTGTTTAGGACACTCTTCTTCATCACTGCCACTCTCTGTCACCACTGCCACTCTCTGACTACTCATGCCACCCTCTGGCCCACCCATGCCACCCTCTATTTCATCACAGCACCCTCTGGTTGTCCAGTCAGTGTACATTATTGTGGCAAAGCAAAGCACACCTTCCCTGCCTCAAGTGACCTGAATTAATTTGGGGCTGATTAATGTGTCACAGAATATTTTTTTAGCTGGCACCTGCTTCCTTAGTGCTTCCTGATTAGTGATCTTTTGCACTTGCTAAGTGCTTTCATTGTTGCAAAATTAGTTACAACACCTGCCCTGCCACAACTGACAATAATGAATTAGGGGCTGATTAATGGATTTGAACTTCCAGCCTGGCTCCTGCTTGTCTCCCTTAGCTGTAATTCAGGACCTTTGTGGCATATGTGTAACTATTCTGAGGTTCAGAGCAGGGTCACATAATAGTTGCAAGTAGGCAACTGAACTCTGGAGGGGCCCCTCAGGAAGCACTACAGGAAATGGCTACTAATGATGAGCCTGAACTTTTGAACCTGGTAAGTAGTTTCAGTTTTGCTAAGATCGTATTTCTGCAATTTAGCGCTTATTCGCGGGGCGCGAAGTTGTACCGGGAAGCCGCGAACTCACGCGAACAGTGAGAGCAAAATCCGCTGCTCGCGGATTTGCGGATTTTGCGGGAGATTCGCGAATCTCGCGGATTGCAAATTTACCGAAAATCCGCAAAATCCGCGAGCGAAACGGATTTTCCGCCCATGCTTAACCTTGAGGTGTGTTGCCGGATATGGGAGGTGCTGTTAGGTGTACAGTGTAATGTGTGCGTTATAGCGTTGGATGCTCTAGGGTTTAGACAATAGTGTGTGCATTTCCTGAGACAGGATGCTCTTTCAGGTGTGCAATGGAGAGTGTGCTTTGCCTCAGACGATAGGTCCTGTTAGGCGTACAGTAGAGTGTGTGCATTGTCTGAGATGGGAGGCCATGTCAGGCTTATAGTGTGTGTGACTCCTCATGCTTTCTGGTTACGGTGCGCTTGTATCTGTAAATTCCCTACGGAAAGGGGATGAATGAGGCTTTAAGGTATTTATTGCTTAAGGGAGCATTGTTCTATCAATTATATTCATGATTTTGATGCACTTAATATATTAGAAATGTTTATAATTATTTGGTGATTTTAAGATATTTAATGATTTAGTAATGTTCTATTTTTCATCTATAGTCTACTGAACGTATATTTTAACAGTTTAGCTTGTAATTCTATCTCCTAGTTTCATCATTTTTGGTTTGTATGTATTACCTTCACTTTTCACATTATTTCTGTCAATAGTTTTCCTAAGGAAAGGAGATATGTTGTGACTTAGGTGTTGCCATACCATTTCCTTAGCTCACCTTCCTTACTGCTCAGCCAGGGTGAGTGCTGGTGTACTTAGTAATGAGTGCAATGCCGAATGCTTGGTGATGTCATAGAATGCCTGGGTGTCTAGCGAGGTGCTGAGTATCTATTGGAGTGTGCAGGCTGAGCAGCAGGGCAGTTGCTCCTGGTGGGGCTATCTGCTATCTACATCGTATCTACTACTTACTTACCATCTTGATTATCCTGTAACTAGGCTTAATAAACCATCTTGTTATAACCTACAATATGTCTATCTCTGGGCGTCCTTTGGATTGCAACAGTCTAACACTATAAAGTGACATTTGTGGGAAGTGCCTGTTTTGTATGCATCATGGCTTTGAAAATGACTGGTATCGTGAATGCTCGTTGTATGCTCTGTATCTCAAGCTAGCTGGCTATCCCATAACTCTCATAGACGGGTGTCTTTTTGCTTGCTACTGGACATGTTTTGAGCGCGTTTCAAATGTCACTTAACAAAAGTTAAGCCTGATTTAATAAAAGTGTACACGAGTTGTGTGATGCAAAAAGTAAACAAGACACAAGACATAAAAACAAAATATGTCTGTTGTAGCTCTGCTTCACCACACAGGTCTGTGTAGTTCAGCAAGTACTACAGCCTGTCACTTCATTCAGCGTGGATGCAAATCCTTGAGGTCTGTCTACCCCCAAACCTCCTATAATGCAATGGCACTCAGTCAAATAACTGGAAGACAACCCGCATATCTAATGATTCCTGTATCTTGTATAGACAATCGTCAGTAAAATTCCTTCAGTGATGGTCAAGTGAACATTAAGAAAAAAAGAGCATCCAGGCCAAGGACATTTTCTATCACTTTATTATTTATTCCTCCTTCGGTTTTCCAATGTGCATACTTTTATACTAACTTTCTTTCAATAATCAATAAGCATGACAGTGACCCAGCCAATTCATTTCGCCCCTACCATGGGAATTGCTAAGGAAATCTTTAATGCTGAGATTTCATTGCCGACAAAAAAATCTCAATGCATTCCTCTGTATTTTATTTCTTTTTTTTTGTTTAAGAAATTTTTATTAATCAATTTTGAAATATAAAACAATACACAAGTCATAAATATTGGAGAAAAGTACATAATTAATAAGGAGTATAAAGCATATGTAACATTCAAGAGATACTGTATTTTATTTCTAATCACATTCTTGTTGAACGATCTCCGCACACCAGCATATACCCCACAATGATGAATTAATGCCCCTGGAGGATGGCGCCATTTAATAAAATGTTTTCAAAGGACCTAGGCATTTCATAATTACAATTAAATTAAATCGATGTTTAATGAATGCCCATTTAGGTCACACAGGGGGGGCTTCAGTTGGACCCTGATGGAGAGATATCGTCAAAACAAGCTGTTCTTTAACCACATGCGCGCTAGCGCAATTCCCCTCCTACGCGATGATTTACTAAATCCCATGTTACTTGACGAGCTGGGCTCGGCATCAGCGTGCGAGGAGGCTACGCCATGACGAGCCCAGCTCGTCATCAGCCCCGAAGGGGTTAAGCCATGCACTTGAGTTCATATAGGCTACTGCGGTCTTTCTCCTTCAGTTACATTGATTCTGCTTTTTATGAAGCACCTTCAAGCAAATTATCAGGTCTGAAGTTAGTCATTACAATGGTTAGCTAAAATTTGCAGGACTTGTTTTTTCTATTCACCTTGCATAGAACTTGAACTTTCCACAGAGCTGTGTCACAGTCATTTCTTTCTATGTGTAAACTATAGGTGGATTTTTGCGTCCAGCTGAAATGATGGTGACTTTGCATTTTAGCTCCCTGTAGTTGAACCAAACCTCGATAAACGCTACCATCTGATTTTCAGGTGTATTTAGGTCGGGGGAACAAATAAAACTTAAAATTAGATTTTCTGGAGACTTGTTGCAGAAAATATTTGTTTCCATCCCATGTATTAAGAGCTTACTTCCTGTGAAGGAAAAAACCCTGCATGAATGGGTAAGGCTGGGTTTTTATTTTGAAGGGTTTTTATGTGGAATTTTCGGTGGACTTTTGAGTCAAGTAAAAAAATTGGTGACTTTGCAGTTTAGTTCCCTGTAGTTGAACCAAATCTCCATAAATGTTATCATCCGATTTTTCAAGCGTTTTTTAGGTCTGGAGAACAGTAAAACGTATTTCAGATGAGAATTTTTGGCAACTTGTCGCAGAAACCTTTTGTCTCCATCCAATGTATTAAGGGTGTAGGGCCAGATGTAGGCCGCTTTCGGCCTTTACCGACCGGTATTTGCTGTTTGACATGTAGGGGGCCTTATAGTTACAGAATCGGTATATTTACCGATTCTGTAAATTTACCGATTCTGTAAAATACCAAATCGGTAAATTTACCGAATCGGTAAATACAGATGTAGGTGGCACTTTAAACAGTGCCACAGGCCCTTACCGATTCCTTATTTACCACCAAATACTATTTGGTGGCAAATAACGAATACCTGTGTACATGCACATCAGTGCATGTACACCTGTGCCATGCGGCACACAGACAAGCCCTAAGGGCATGTCTGTGTGTCACATGGCAGACAAGCCTGAATCAGAGGTGCAACAGGGTGTCAAAGTGACACCCTGTCCCCCTTGCAAAATCGGTAATTTTACCGAATCGGTATTTACTGATTCGGTAATGGACATTGATTCCTATGGGCCTGTAGAAATACCGATTCAGTAATTGCCGAATCATACAGATTCGGTAAAAATTGCCGTTTTTTTACCTATATCTGATTACCGAATCTAGAATACCGGATTGGTAAAATTCGGTATTCTAGAGTCGGTAAATCAGATTTACCTACATTGGCCCCTTAGTGCCTGCGAAGGTAACAAATTTGCACGTATGGTTAGGGAAGGGGAGTTATTTTGAAGGGTTTTTGATGAGTGATATTTTTGGGAAAGAGAGCAAAACACTACTGTAAGTACAACTCTTGCAACATAGCATTAAACCACACATTCTGTCAGTAGTGATTTGCTCTGTGATTTAGACTAATCAAGAGGGTTTCAAAATGTACCCTTTAAATTCAGTGTTTTGTTCTACACATGTTTAAAATGTACTAGCAGGCCAGGAAATGTGTAATGTGCTTTGCTTTGAATTGAATTTGCTGTGAAATGTATTTGCTGCTATGCTGAAGTTTAAAGATATCTCAAACTGTTCGAATTAAGGCATACGTGACTTATATAGCCCACGTTGTGTCTTTCTGGGAAATGCCATTCTCTGTAATCAATTTCTAAGCGCAAAAATGAAAGGAATAAAGCTAGACCTTGAAAAGCAATTCATGCAGCGTGATACCTTTCACCAACAAAGACTGTTCAGCCAACATGTCTTTGCATGTCAGTCGTTTCAGCTCATTCTTGTAATGCAGTTTGAAAAACTATAGATTCGGTTGCAAAATGATGTTGCTTAAAAAGCAAGGATTGGTTTAAAAGGACAAAGACGACTTGAGAATTTAATTCCTGCAGACTTTGAGTAATTTCCGGCATGGCATCTACACTGATGTTCAAACACAGGCACATGTAATATTAGAAAACATGGTTTCTTTCAAACATTTTAAAATATACTTTTGCCACTTTTATTGAAGAGCATGCCTTTTAAGCTCAGATTCTTATTTTCATGTTCTTTTTCACATCAAGTATAGCTGCAAAATACCATCACATGCTGTGTATTTCAGCTTTAAAGCGTGTTTTTGCAAGTCTGGCTTGTCAGTAAAATCGAACAAGAAATTGTTTCAAAGTTCTCTTAGCAGTTTCCCTCACCAGTGGTCATGTAACATACTACACAATACAAGAAAAGGTGGATTTGTTATAACGATCTGCTCATCAATATATGTTCTCTTAGTCAAATTCAATTTCACCAATCTCAAGGTAACCACATTCAATGTTGAGTGCAGCTTTGGTGTTTGATGAGCATCCACCTGCAGCATCCACACAGACCTCCTGCCCAGCACGAGTTGAGGCAGTAAATCACAATACAAAAAATACTACACTAGTGCACATCATATATAGTCACTTTTATCCCTTGTGCAATTTTAGCACACTTAGTCCATCAATGTTCTTTATTTGAATCGACTTCCAGTAGCCATATGATGTTGTTAATTCAAATTTTATTTCTCAAACGACAATGATCCACAGCCGACGCGTGTTTCGCCCCATTCGGGCTTCCTCAAGGCTTTTGGCTGGCGTATTGCACACAATTCTTTTAGTAAATGCTGCTTGTTTTATAAGATCCAATGTTTCCCAGAGTGACACTCAGCTACTATGCAGTTCCAATAGTAACATAAATATGAGACATCTGTATGTTGATCCTCCACCATATAGTGATTTAGGGAGCCATGATAAGTTCCATCTATCCATAAAGTTTTCAAAGGTCCGTTCAGCATGCCATCTCCGTACTTCGGCGGCCGATAAAGAACATTGATGGACTAAGTGTGCTAAAATTGCACAAGGGATAAAAGTGACTATATATGATGTGCACTGGTGTAGTATTTTTTGTCATGTAACATACTGATGAAGTAAGATTCCACAAAATATAGGTTACTAATAATGTATTTGTTGGTACGCTCAACTCAAATAATTATTCTAATCATTAACTGAATGGGTGGAATCAATGTAGCCAATATTCTTTGGAGATTTGTCAGATCTAAGAACTTTATGTTGCAGAAGAAGTACACTGTTAGGCATCCGGCACAAATGATGCACACTTCAACTAAAATACACAGGTCCTGAATACAAGCGTGTGGTATGGGTTACAGTATTTATGCTTAAATATGATATCTCTGGACTGAAAGATTGCCTGGCTATGATATTTTTTCCATTTCACTTATTAGATTTGTGAATTAGGCTAAATTTGCAAAATCTGTATTTAATGCAGCAAATCCCATTTTTCCTTTTTCAGGGCTTTTGCCTCAGTAGCTCTGGCGTATCAATATCTGTCAGGATAAACAAAATTGGGATGGTATGATAATTATCACACATTCTAATTCGTGTACAAACTCTTTTTTGTGCAGATATTGCAATGTAAACTCTAGCTGGTAATCAGTGCTCCAGAATAAACCTAAAATTCTCTCCATATAGGTATTTTTAAAGTACAGCCCACACAATGTACATCAAAGTACTCTTTTCACCAACTTAACATTACTTGTTTGGAATTATAACGCAAGTACCTTTAAATGTTTTCTTACATTTGATTTCTTTTCGTTGTACCAGAGGCAGCTAGCAGCTATAAAAATCGGTGGGCCGCAGTGCGGCGTAAACTCACCAATATATTGCCTTTCTCCAATCCCCAATCCCGACGACGACAACAAGGAAGGAAGGTGGTTTACTTACTGCTTACTAATCCAACCAGGATTGTTTGGAGCAGGTTAATCCATCGCTCGTTTTGGGCTGGGGACCTGTGGGAAATCGTAGTCTTTCAAGTGTGCATGACAGATTGGCTGGCTGTAGACAGCCTGCCAATCTGTCATGCGCACTGGGCAGTCATCCTGCAGTGAACCGGAATATGTCTGCCCCGCCCCCATCATCACGTTTGCGTTAGTGTGGCCGGCACCAAGCAGAATAATAAAATAGTAATTACCATTTTGTTATTCTGTGTGGATGTGCTGTGCTGGCAGCGGGGGGAGGGGCGACGATTCTCCGCCTTAACAGAGGAGCCACCGCTGCATTGTACATTACTCAGCTACAAGGTTAAAAAAGTATTTCTTCGACAAAGGAAACAATGCTGACTAGCAAGTTTAAGAAATTTAGGGCCTAATTCTGATGTCAGTTGGAAAGCAATCCGACCGACTCCTTGTCAGAATCGGTTCTGACCAACTCGTGTTCGGCGAGTCTGACTGACCGATTATGATAGTTCTGAACACCGTTCGGAAAGTCTCCCATTGACTTCAATAGGAGCCTGTGTTCCGACTGACAACTTAGGCTCCCATTGAAAAAAGGGGTGGTTGCGGAAAACCTTGCACCCTGTCGCAAGCACTCCATGGGGCCTGCCACACTGTGCATGGTCCTAAAGGGGGGTCCCTTGGGTAACCTCACAGGCCCCAACCGAAGGCCTCAGGAGTGAAGGGGTGCCTGCTACTGGCCCCCAAAGTCAGTTTCCAACAGTCATTCCATGTCAGACAGACTGATTCGGAACATAGGTTCCAACACGGTTTAAGAGAATCCAACTGCCGTTCGGAGCCTTTCCGACCAACATTGTAATGAGCCCCTAAATTAGTAAATTATACAGTTAAAACTGAAAAGGCACACACAAAAAACAAGCATATCTTTTGTAATCATTATTGGGTATTGGCTCCTAAAATGTACATACACAGCCTCCGGCTTAGCTTTATCTGTTTGGGGATCATACATAAAAAACAATTGTAGGGAGAGGCGTCCGGTTTTACTACAGTATGCCTTAGGTTCACAGTATTGGTGAAATAAAGAACAAATGCCAAGATGAGAAGAGGCAGCTAAAGGAGAAGCTTCCAGACTAGACTGACTAATGTTCTTCTTGGGAAAACACCCAAATCCTGTCTTTGTCTCATTCCTTTTAGGGTCTGCCCTCTCCGCAATGCACCCTCACATGCTGTATGGACTGCCAATTGCAGACAACCTCAATGTGGTCGCACAATGTTATCCCTCCCTGTTAGTTGATACAATCACTTTCCCAACTTTGCCTTCCCAATACCTAAATTGTTAAGCACACATCTTATGCATACCCCTCAAACAAAGTCTATAACTTTGATTCTAATAAAATGTTGATGCTAATATGAATGCTCTTTTAATTATTATTCATTTTGTGCATGGATTTTTTTTCAGATTAAATTGATTGCTTCTGATTGGGCACGAGCAATTACAAGTGTAGCTGGCCAACACACGGGTCATGTCTCTCAACCAACACAAGTACACAGACAGAATATGTCCTTATGTTAACAAACTCACTACCACACTATTGAGAATTTCTATCACTTTTTAAAAAATGTTTGACTAATACCTGCTCTCAAAAATGACTTTTAAAAATAATTTTGTAGCCAAAGTATATTCATCCACTTTCTTTTTTCACTTGTCAGGCCCCGTTATGTTACGCTATCCACCACCTACCAAAAGATCTACTTCTGCTCCTGGCCCTTCAACAGAACCAAGACTGGCAACATAGATAAACTGATGGTAGAAACCAGTAAATATTAAGTAAGCTCTTTCGGTTTTAACTCTAACCTATTTCTTTGTAACTGTTTGAGTTGGTGTATTTACAGTGTCAGACATTCCAATATCCGCCCTGGTCAATATTTAGGACATTTGTTGATTAAGGTATACTTTGACAATTTAAATTTACTTTAGATTTGCCATTGTTAGGCCAGCACTACACGATATCGATTGTGCCAGGGATCTGTGAGGATCAAAAACTTTATGTACAAACCATAAGAACATCCTCGTCCTTTACAAATTAGGATGGCTTTTTTCTCTGGATATGTCTGTCTCTCCTATCAGGTTATGTTATACAACACTCCTTAGTGCCCACCCTGCAAACAAAATTACCAATGTCACCAGGAGCCATCTTGAAGGCTGTAATTTGCTCCCTTCCATCAGTCACTGAGGAAAATCTGGGGACATCATATTTTTTGTACTATTTGTCAGCATTGATCCTTTGATTGTCTGTATTTTAATTGATGTTTTACATTCCATTCATGTTTTCGTCTCACCTTTGTAATTTTGACAGTAATAATTTATTTCCCATTTTTCATTATTCTCCTCTCTATTGCTGTTTGATCAGCAGATACAATTTTATCACAAACTGTTCGGGCACTGGCTCAGCAGGTGATATCGAGGGGCGCATGCAAAAGTGAAACATCTATGACTGGAACTGGTGAGTTGGCGTTGTGAGATGCGATGATATTTCCATGCATGAATCAACGTTTAGCATTATGTATTTTTGGGCTCACATAATGCAATGCTAGTTGTAGTAAACTTTTTTTGTTAGCTTAGTTTATAGAAGTGTTTTCACTCAAAAGGTTTCAATTAATTAAAACTTCTTTAGTTGTTGTCTTTCTGTAAGTAATAGTGTATGATAATGTTGAATCATTTAGAAGCAGTGGACAGCAGTGGACAGCAGGCTATCCAAGAAGAAACTCCAATCATGCTATAACTAGTTAGTAAGCTGCCAGCACTGTCCAAGAAAAAGAGGAGGAGCAGAAATTGGTGGAGAAGGAGAAAGAAGGCAATGAGGAGGAGAGCATTGTTTCCCCCACACATAATATAACTAACAGTAGGTCACCACTGTTGGGCTGCAGGCTTCATCAAAGATCACTTCTCACTTCAGAAGATTGCCAGTCTCCATCCACTAACTATAGAGCCTTGGATTTTTTATGTGCCTGGAAAGACTTGCCTCCACACAGCCTCATCTTACAGGTACCCCTGTAGAGTTCCCTATACACTCCTCTCATGCAGGTAACTCTCTGAACTTCTCTCATTCATGTAAGGGAGAGGACACCTATGTTGGTAATGTCGCTTCATCAACCTCCCTGAAAAATCTCCCAGATGTCACTTCTCTCTGTGATGGTCAAACTATGGGCCATTTTATACGGTCAATGATGCCTGGAGTTTAACAAGTCCAAACAATGTCCCCTGGGAAAATGATTCCTTTCAACAGCAGGCCACTGTGCATGAGAATATTTATGCAAATTGGGCAGCTCTTCTTTAAAGACTTTTTTTAAGACCTACAATGTGCCTAAAATATAACATACATAATATATGCATATTCTATCTAACACATTAACTATTACACATCTTATATTATACATAAGTCGGTAAAAAAGAGAGAGTAAATTCTATCACAAAATTTCTAGTTGACATTGAGGTATAATACATATATCTTATGTAACATAGAAAGATATATTGCACATTTTCTCTATATTGCACCTGCCCTCATATCCATATACTTCTAAAAAAAAAACATTTATGCTACATCCTGGCTTCTTGTTTTTAACTTCTTTTGTTCTTAAACGAAGGCTCCTCATATTAATTTGTACCTGGAGTATGACCCCAACCTTAGGGCTTACCTGTTTTCAATTTCCCCAATGCATTTTATTCAGCCTCTGCTGAAGTGTTCGAATGAGGTTCGTACATCGATTCCGTAATATAAAAGATCTGGCTACAAGTATAATAATAAATAAGCATTTCTCCTGCAATAATGAGGAAATATAAATTCTATGGTCAAGTTGTGTTCCCTAGCGCGTACCCCACCGTCTCCATGTACCAGCTTAAAGTGCATGTAACTTCCCTCCTGTGCCAGCTATGAAGACGCAAATACATTTGCGTCCAACGTTAACATGTCCTCTTTCAGACCCACCCTGAATGGGTTAAATAGTCCGTTCCTAAGTATGCTATGCCAACGTCTTTTTATAGTATACCTTACACGTTTTTCAGCTCTAGCAAAGTAGGCCCTGAATTTCTGCCATCGAGCCATTTTTCTGGCTTCTGACTCTGAAAGCCTCAGCCCAGGCTGCCTCTGTACCCGTGAACTCTGACTTACTTCCAGCGCGGCCCACTGCGCTCAGCTCAGCCTGCTGCCTGCCAAGACTGACTATAACCTTCGAGTTATCTGTTCCGCTCCTCGAAAATACATTCCTGCCTACTAGTTTCAGTAAACATCCCCCTCATCTGCAGAGCAAAGGGCCAACCTGTCTCCGTGCAAGTAATCCATAGCCTCTGTTACCATGCTCCCATGGAAGGCCCCATGGCCCCACGCTTCTCATGCTTCTCATGCAGACACCCAGGCGCTTATACACGCATTCACAGTCAGTATAGAATAGCTTCTGCCCCAGAGACCTTTCCCGTCCAGATAATATGGTTCCCAAACATCAGATATCAGATATGATAGAAGTACAAGTTGATCTGACATGCCAGACTTCTGTCTCTTTCCGTCAGTGTAAATGTCAAGCCCCCTGCACCCTCCAGTTTCACGTCAATCACACGTCATGTAGCTGCGCGCGCATCCAAGCTTCCGATTTCTGCTGACATTGCAACATTTCTGTTTAGTGCCACCCTCTTGTGACACCTACCTGTGACGTTTCTAGCACACACCTCTAATTCACGCCTAGTCCACGCCTTCTGATCACGTACTAGTAACACGTGGATACTGTTATCTTGTCCTCTCTCAGCTGTTACGCCTACTGCATTGCTTTCTATGGTGTAAATTAAGTATATAAGCTGTGTACTGTCAATAAAATGTAGCGCTCTATCCCTTCTTCCACCCCTGTGGTAGGCATGAGCGAATTTTGCGGATCTCGCGTTCGCGAATTTTTGCGGATTTGCGGATTCGCAATCCGCAAAATCCGCGAATTCCCGCGAATTTGCGGATTTTTTTTTTTTTGTGTTCGCCCGTGTTTCTGCCAGTTCGCGAGGGTTTTGTACACTTTCGCAAATTGCGAACTTACCTGTCGGGTCGCAAGTTTCGCGAACTTGTTGTTTCTACGTGTCCAGCCTGTTTGGGACACTCTTCTTCATCACTGCCACTCTCTGTCACCACTGCCACTCTCTGACTACTCATGCCACCCTCTGGCCCACCCATGCCACCCTCTGTTTCATCACCACACCCTCTGGTTGTCCAGTGTACATTATTTTCGGCAAAGCAAAGCACACCTTCCCTGCCTCAAGTGACCTGAATTAATTTGGGGCTGAATAATGTGTCACAGAATATTTTTTTAGCTGGCACCTGCTTCCTTAGTGCGCCCTGATTAGTGATCTTTTGCACTTGCTAAGTGCTTTCATTGTTGCAAAATTAGTTACAACACCTGCCCTGCCCCAACTGACAATAATGAATTAGGGGCTGATTAATGGATTTTAACTTCCAGCCTGGCTCCTGCTTGTCTCCCTTAGCTGTAATTCAGGACCTTTGTGGCATATGTGTAACTATTCTGAGGTTCAGAGCAGGGTCACATAACAGTTTCAACTGGCAACTGAACTCTGGAGGGGCCCCTCAGGAAGCACTACAGGAAATGGCTACTAATGATGAGCCTGAACTTTTGAACCTGGTAAGTAGTTACTTTCAGTTTTGCTAAGATCGTATTTCTGCAATTTTGCACTTATTCGCGGGGCGCGAACTCACGCGAACTCACGCGAACAGTGCGAGCAGTGCGAGCAAAATCCGCTGCTCGCGGATTTGCGGATTTTGCGGGAGATTCGCAAATCTCGCGGATTGCGGATTTCCCGAAAATCCGCAAAATCCGCGAGCGGAACGGATTTTCCACCCACCCCTACCCTGTGGTGGGAAGAGCATGATATCCTGGTCTTGACCATTCCTTTTTGAGGAATAAAACCCCTAAGAACTCTAACACCACGGACTCTGTTTTTTTCTTTCCGATTTGAGTTATTATTGATTAAGTACCTACCTGCATAGAAATTAAGACGGTAAATTATATATTTACATCATTTTGGCGCCCGAACAGGGACCCCTCCCCCACCTCACGCGCCGGTTGGTGCGTTGCAAGCTCTGTCCCCTGCCATCAGTTAGACGGAAACTACGCGTACCGGCAGGATTTCCTGCATCTCCCTCTGGCCCACGGAGGTGACGAAGACTGCGATCAGTACCCAGACAAGGCGGTGAGGAGTGCGGAGGATCCCGACCAGAGCCTAGCCGAAAGAAGCAAGGTCCGAGGTGTCAAGAGGCCCACCAGTTTTCCGAAGTTTTCCGAAGTTTTCCGAAGTATCCACGTGCCGAGTCCTGTCCAGTCGAGTTTTCTGAGGCCTTCAGTTTCCGTGCTTCCCGGTGAGTACCATTGCTGGGACGTATCTAGATGGGTTTGGGTACACAAGTCCGGTCTGCACTGTTTTTAGACAGTGTATCTGTACTGTTTAGCAGTACATCCGTTATAGAGGGTAGTGATATATGTCTCAAATGTCTTTTCATGTGATTAATGTCGTGGTATGAATGTGACTGTTTTTAATGTGCATTATTGTGTTCTTGTATAACTAGCTGTATTCAGTATTAAGTAGTTAGGGTTGAGCATTCAGTATTAAGTAAACAAGATGCCGTTTTTCAACAAGTTAAAGCAGATAGGAACTAGGAAAGGGATACTAGAGGAAGCAATTCCTATCCCCCCTAGGGACACTCCAGGAAATTTCATGTACCACAAGCATGGCTTAGATGCCATATTGTATCTAGATTTATGGGCCGACTATACTAAACATCTAGACGAAAGACACAGATGGCCTGTTACCGGAACATGGGATGCCGAGTGCATCATGAAGGTAGAAGAAGCATTATGGAAAAAGAAAGCCAGACAATCTCAGAAAGACGCCATAGAGTTTTGGCGTAAGGAATCACATAAGCGTGCTGAAAAAGCACTCCGTAGAGAAGACAGACTTAAAGAATCAGACAAGGCCCAAGAAAACGAGTTAGTTACCGAGGGGATCCGAGTAAAATCAGAGCAAGTAGACCGCGCACGAAATAACCTCGTAAACGGTATGTATCTCGCGGCCGAGGGTTCGCCTGAGGCCATTTCAGAAATACCGAAAAATTTGCCGCCACCATTAGTTCCAACTAAAGTAATGCATAAGACCACTAAAGACATATTCCTGAATTCCTATCTAGAGGATGTAGCACCCGCTTACACCAATCTGCCTGTCCGCGCCCTGCCTAACGACAGGGACGGGGGTGGTAACCCGCCCCAAGATCATATTCCGTCAGTACCACAACAGAATACTGCTGTTCCACCACCTCCACCACTTCCCGTACCTAAAGTTGATCTACCGAAACCACTTCTACCTGATCCTACTAAAAGAAAAATTCAAGTTCAGGTACAGACTCCACAGAGAGATAATGCCCAAGCTTCAGCTTCAGGGGGTGCGACCGGGGGTCTGCACACCCCGCCATTAACACGCAGGTTACAGCTCGGGGATTTGCGGAATCCTCTTGCGTTCAAGTCACCCCGCCTTGACATATTCAAAGAAAATCTTTCAGTTTGCAGATATGATCCAGTACCCGGTAAAGACGATATAATGATGATGGCATCACTACGGTTAAGATCTGCTACTGATTTCCTGCTGTGCTATGCAGGAATGAAGGAACGCCTAGATAGAATATATGAGTTTGTTCAGACTGGGAAAGACCCTGACAGTATTCAGGAGGCCATGGAGCGTCAGAAAGTTGACGTTCAAGCACAGATACTACGTTTTTTCATAAATTGCCTAATAAGAGAACGAGACAGGCCTGAGACAGATCAGAGTGAGTTAGATGCACTAAACAAGTGGGGTCAAAATATATCTGAAGGAAAACACGACAAGGGGACTTGCATAGCCAGTATGTGCAAGAAAATTAGAAAGACAGTGATAGAAACACACGAAAAAGAGAAAGAAAAGGCTTCCTCTGAGGAGGAAGAAGGACCTGAAGAATCAGAAAAGACTACAGACACTATAGCGTATGTAGGTAAGGGAACTTACCTTAGGAAAGGTATTCGTCCAGAAAATAGGAGAGTATTCCTCTCTGCCTTAACAAACCCGAATTCTTCTGAACATCAGTTCCAGGAAACTGATAAAAGACTCCGAGAGAGAGTGGGGTACCACGTACTCTATTCTATGGATGAACAAGAACTAGCTCGGTCAGCCATATTATGGTCTGAAAATCCCGACATATATAATGATGACACGGTAGCACAGACATTTCTGAACCTTTCCCCAGACGAGCAGAAATTAGCAGGTGTATACATGATTCAGCACCTCCTCACGAAATACAGAAACAAACATTCTGATCCAGGCCCCTTACCCGAAATACTAGAAGCACTACTCATGGATAGATGGAGAGGTTTAAGTACCAAGTTAATACAAATAATTCTAGAACAACGACATAGATATAACACTTTTGTAAGCACCGAATATGTTCCCGCCCCACACCCAGAAAGAAAAATGTATCATATGGAACGCCTGAGTGGCATTGAAAGTCAGAACCCCTTGCGAGAAGTACACCCAGTTATGGGTGAGGATAATGTCTTGAAACGCGTGTATGTACACACGCCACTGACTAAGTTAGAACTGTTAGAAATGAAGAAACTAGTCCCGTGCCATGATAAAGACCCTGCAGGTTTTCACAGAGAACTTAAAGACATGTTACTGATGGGGGATTACACATACGAAGATATCATGAAAATGTTAAAGGTACTGCTGCCCACGGGCATATACGAGAAATTAAAGGAAAAGGAATGGGAGGTGGGAGAGAAAAAGATTGTATGGGCAGAAATAGAAGATGAAGAGAACAAACGTGTCCCAGGGATAGGCCTTGGGGACAAAACTAAAGCATTACCAGGTTTGATAGTACAGGTTCTGCCAAGATTATTGACAACTAGAAAAGAAGACTGGGATGCAATCTCAGCATGTAAACAGAAACCCGACGAAGATACCAGTGACTTCTATTCAAGATTCGAGAAATGTTTTATTATTAATAGTGGTCTTAAACCAAGTAGCGAGTCGTACCCGCATCTTTTTGTATCCAAGTTAGTTGAGAATTCCCTGTTAGCAGTCAAGAATCGTGTATACAAGGTTGAGAGTACATGGCAAGCAAATACGCCATCACAGATGTTACAGATGTTACAATACCATCAGAACAGAATTAGAGAAGAACAGGATCAGGAACAAAAACGTATGAAAGACACGAAAATGAAAATGTTAGTAGCCCAGTCGGTCCATACCGACGGAAACAGAAAGGGTACGACCCAGACAAATCATTCTGCAGCTCCCGTTAAAGGGACATGCAACTATTGTAAGCAGCCAGGTCACTACGTACATGAATGTCCAGTTCTGAAACATAACATAGCAACAGGTAAAACTAAAGAAAGACCGCATCCACCAAGACAAGACCAGGCCCAGCAACAGACCTCACAGAATGTACAACCTATGCAGAACACACAGCCTACGCATGCTTCATCTCACACAGCACAGACAGTAGCGGTACCACAGCCCACCGCTTCGACTCAACAAGTTTCCCAACAGATGTACCAGTATGCCCAATCTGCTTATCCAGAGTATCAACGATACACATGAAACAGCCTAGAGAGGGAATTTGGCTTGCCTCTTATTGAAATTCCTGTAGATCAAGAGGGTCCTTATGTACACAGTCAAGTATTGGGAAAAGATAGAAAGTTTTTAATTGACACAGGGGCAAGCCGCACAACGATCAGTCATAATGAAGTCCCAGGGGCACCCCTCTCAGGCTCACAGAATGTTTCCCTTGGTTTTTCAGGACAGCCCATTGTAAATGAAGTATCTGAACCAGTCCCCCTGGCTGTGGGTCCATTATCGCGAGTTACAGACTTGTTACTTACGAAATCATGCCCAGAGAATCTGTTAGGAATCAAAACATTAAAGGCTCTAGGAGCCATAATCTGCTGTTCCCCGGAGGGGGTTAGACTCTTTCTGCGGGATTTCAAGGGTCATTATGTCTTACGAGGATTCGATGTCAGATTGAAAAATGTACCAGATCACTTGTGGGCAACAGGCCCAACTGATGTAGGTTGTATGCATATCACACCATACCGTGTTACACTCAAGACAGGAGTTGTTCTACCACGAATCAGACAATACAAGTTACCACCCAATGCTGTAGTGGCTTTACTGGAAATCATTGAAGAGCTCATAGCCCAAGGAGTGGTCGTAGAGACCGACTCCAATATCTGTAATTCACCCATCATTCCAATTCTTAAACGTACTGACCCCAATGCACCGCCAGTATATCGGCTGGTGATTGATCTGCGAGAGCTGAATAAATGCATTGTACCACAGTACCCTGTGGTCCCTGATATCTCTTCCCTATTGACTGCTATTGATTCTGAAGCGACGTTCTTCACTGTAATTGATCTCAAGAACGCCTTCTTTAGTGTACCTATTGATCCAGAGAGCCAATATCTCTTCGGATTCAGTTTAAATGGACGAAGTTTCAAATTTTCCCGCGCACCTCAAGGATTCACAGAAAGCCCCAGCATCTATAGTCAAGCACTGAAAAGACAACTAGATTGTATTCAAATGCCAGTTAACACTGCTTTACTGCAATACGTCGATGATCTGCTGATCACCGCACGAAGTGAGCCCGAATGTGAACAAGCATCACTGACAGTCTTACATTTTCTGGCCGACAAGGGACACAAGGTGTCTCCTTCGAAGCTACAATTCTGTGTTCAGCAAGTTGTGTACTTGGGTCACTTGCTGTCCAAAGTGGGGAGACAGCTCACTCCCGATCGCATTCAGTTAATTGTAAATATGCCACGACCCCAGACACAAAAGGAAGTGCGGGCCTTTATAGGCCTCACCTCGTACTGCAGACAATGGATTCCTCAATATGCATTTCTAGCTAAACCACTCATCCAGTTAACGACACAGGAGGCAGCGACTTCGACTGTCCTCCCTTGGACTCAGGAACATACACAAGCCTTTGAGGAACTAAAGAAAGCATTATGTCAAGCACCAGTTTTAGCGACACCATGTTACAGCAAACCGTTTACACTTTTTGTTACAGAACATGATGGTACAGCATTGTCTGTCCTCACTCAAGATCAAGCAGGTTCACATAAGCCTTGCGCTTATTTCTCAAGTACATTGGACTCAGTAGCCCAGGCACTCCCTGCGTGCTTAAAGTCTGTAGCAGCAACAGCATTAGCAATTAGACAGAGCGATTCAATTGTTTTAGGACATCAGTTAACAGTACAAGTTCCACATTCTGTAGAGGTTCTGTTAAACAGAACCCAGACTCAACACTTGACTATAGCACGACTGACAGGTTACGAATTAACGCTATTCCAGCCACACATAGAAATCAGACGCTGCAGCATTCTGAACCCCGCAACACTGTTACCTACAATTATGACAGATCCAGCCCCGCATGATTGTATAGAAATCATTAATGCAGTAACGAAGCCCCGACGAGACTTAACAGATGTTCCACTGACAAATCCAGACCTGACACTTTATGTGGATGGTTCATGTATGCGAACAAGTACAGGAGAATTAGTGGCCGCATATGCAGTGACCACTGAAACTGAAGTAAAAGAAACACATCGTATTGACACACTGTCCGCTCAAGTGGCAGAGCTTATTGCTCTGACCCGAGCCTGTATTCTAGCCAAGAACAGAAATGTTAATATATATACTGATTCCCGTTATGCGTTCGGAGTTGTACACGACTTCGGAATGTTATGGCAAGAACGAGGTTTTCTGACCTCTCATGGTGCCAAGATCCAACATGGTCCCCTCATTCAAGCACTGTTAGAAGCAATACATCTGCCTTCAGGCATATCTGTGATGAAGTGTAAAGCACATACTAAAGTTACAGATTCTGTTTCCCAGGGTAACGACCTGGCAGACCAGACAGCAAAACATACAGCACTGACTCACACTCAGACAACGGATGTGACAAAGACAATAGGACCGACAAATTGTATGACAGTCAGGAATCCCACACTAGATGTAATCGATATTCAGGCACATGCTACTCCAGATGAAATAAAGAAATGGACTGAACTAGGAGGGATCCAGACAGATCAAGGTTGGATGACGAAGGGAAAATCTACATGGTTTCTCCCTGATTCTATGGTTCAAGTCATGATCAATACAGCACATAGTCCAGCACACCTAGGAGAAAAAGCGATGTTAGACAGTTTACAAAATCTTTGGAGCAATAAACACTTACGAGCAGCAGCAAAACAGAAAGTGCGTACTTGCATGATCTGTTGTCAGTTCAATCCAGGTAAAAGAGTCCCTGTAGAGCAAGGTGGATTTCATCTTCCCGATCACCCTTTTGAAGTCCTCCAGATGGATTATATCCAGATGGACCGTTGTCGAGGATTCAAATATGTCCTCGTAATTGTTTGTGCACTGTCCCGTTGGACCGAAGCATACCCAGTCCCAGATTACACTGCTCCGACCACTGCCAGGCAGTTGGTTCGTGAATTCTTCCCACGGTACGGCTTGCCTCGTGTCGTGTACTCAGATAACGGTCAGCCATTCTCATCCGAATTAATGAAGCAGGTTTCCCTATTGCTAGGATACCAGTGGAGATTCCATTGTGTCCGACATCCCGAAGCCGCAGGCCTTGTAGAAAGGCATAACCAGACATTAAAGACACGCCTTGCTAAAATATGTCAAGAGAAAGGGGTCGACTGGATAGTCGCCCTGCCAGTGGCACTGTTCTATATGAGGATGGTTGCCCACTCGAGATCAGGACTATCCCCGTACGAAGTGGTCTTTGGTAGACCACCAAATATGTGGGGGACGCCCATTCCTAAGAAAATTACTGATGTTGATTGCAATATGTTGACAGATTACCTTGCCTCCTTGATGTCTGCACTCCAATCATGTCGTTCACAGGTTGCCGCAGCTTTTCCCGACAACACTGATGTGAAGCCACATGATGTCCGTCCTGGCGACACAGTTTTAGTACGAAATTTCGACAGGAAAAGTCCGCTGGAGCCCTGCTGGAAGGAGCCAAAGACCGTCCTTCTTACAACGAGGACCGCAGTGAAACTGGAAGGAAGAAAGGGGTGGGTCCACACGAGCCATATCAAGAAATACAATGAACTGAAACCAGACCCAGGCTCGTCCACCCCCACCAAAGACTGTATCAAAACTAATGACTTTAAGGTTTCCGAACGAGAGAAAACTCCACAAGAAGAATATAGATCAAAGCTCCGATCTAGCAAGTCAGACAGTTTAATTGTTTAAGTCCTCCCCTAGGTGAATCGGTTAAATAGTTTCTGACATGTATCCCCTAGATCGAGATAGAGAGAGAGAGAGAGAATTCAAGAAACGTACATACTGCAAATCACTGCGTAGTCACTGTATAGTGACATTATTAATCATGTTTTTTCTAAGTCTTCTAATTATTGTTGCAAGCATACTTCTCCCTATCTATTACCCTATTTTCAAGCGTGAACAATCTGCTTACAATGTATCTGCTGAACATTCTTTTAGCGAGTTACCTCCACATGAACTTTCTTACAGACTTGCGCTGCGCAACAATACATTCATTAGTATGCTACATCATTCCCATCAGACGAATAATGCTACAAACTGCTGGATATGTGGCCGACTCCCTCCTTACCAGAATTACAAAGGAGCTCTGCCCCTCTTTCCGTACCCGTTCACTCACAATGGCTCCTGTGGTGCATGGTTTAAAATAATTAATTCCTTAGATCCTGATATTGCTGTTTTCGATGGGGGCTGGGTTTGGGGAAACTTGAACTTGGTCCTGCTCGACGTCTGCTCCCCGGATAAGGAGGGACTCCCCATTAGAATAGGAACTAATCTAGAAAATGAAGTATATGGACTAGGTAATTACACAATTAACCTTATGATTCTTACTGTTGAATCCGAAGCTGCACCAGTTCTGCCCGCTATGTCAGTATTACCAGTCACTGGTGAATTATGTGTCAGGAAGAAAGGTTCAGTACACTTAGGTCATAGTAAATGTACTACTGTGGTCGAATTCAGTGATCATGGTAAATCGTCCTTTAAAGCTATCAGTCATTCCTATTTTGTTTGTGGTCATACCGCATACATACGCCTACCTCCCGACTGGGATGGTACCTGTTATATTGCATTCCTTCTGCCACCTGTTTTTCTAGCTCCTCCTGATTATCACAGAAATACAAACATAGTAAAGAATAGACTCAGAAGAGATATCTCACTTGTCGACTACACTGAAACGGCATGGGAGCAATACACCGATTTTAATAAAGGATTCTTTTTCTTTTTAGGCCCTGTCCAAAATAGTAAACTAATACGCAGATTAACTAGAACACTTGAAGCAGTAGTGAATGAAACTGCCTCCGCCCTAGGTAACTTAACCGAAGAACAGTCCGCCATGCGGGTTGTTGTCCTTCAGAATCGTCTTGTTATTGACGTCATCTTGGCAGATAGAGGCGGAGCCTGTAAGGTCATCGGGTCAAGTTGCTGTGTTTTCATTCCACAAAACGCACCATCTGTATATGAAGCTATTACACGTCTTCATAAAATTGCAAATCAGATACATCAGAATCCAGGCACCTGGACTTGGTCCGGTTGGTTCTGGACAACGTTAACCACTTGGGGATGGAAGATCCTATCCTTCCTAGGCATTGGCCTAGTCCTGGTATTCAGTTGCTGCCTGTGCTTACAGTGTGGGCCAGCGATTTGTGGACTGTGTGCCACTTCATGTATTGAACATTCCAGTTTCCTTTCAGGACGTAAAAGAAAGAAAGAAGAGCAAATGATGTTACAAGAACAAACTGATCGATTCATGAGGATCGATATATCATGAAGGGTCCGTAGGGAACAAGGAGGGAATGAGGAAATATAAATTCTATGGTCAAGTTGTGTTCCCTAGCGCGTACCCCACCGTCTCCATGTACCAGCTTAAAGTGCATGTAACTTCCCTCCTGTGCCAGCTATGAAGACGCAAATACATTTGCGTCCAACGTTAACATGTCCTCTTTCAGACCCACCCTGAATGGGTTAAATAGTCCGTTCCTAAGTATGCTATGCCAACGTCTTTTTATAGTATACCTTACACGTTTTTCAGCTCTAGCAAAGTAGGCCCTGAATTTCTGCCATCGAGCCATTTTTCTGGCTTCTGACTCTGAAAGCCTCAGCCCAGGCTGCCTCTGTACCCGTGAACTCTGACTTACTTCCAGCGCGGCCCACTGCGCTCAGCTCAGCCTGCTGCCTGCCAAGACTGACTATAACCTTCGAGTTATCTGTTCCGCTCCTCGAAAATACATTCCTGCCTACTAGTTTCAGTAAACATCCCCCTCATCTGCAGAGCAAAGGGCCAACCTGTCTCCGTGCAAGTAATCCATAGCCTCTGTTACCATGCTCCCATGGAAGGCCCCATGGCCCCACGCTTCTCATGCTTCTCATGCAGACACCCAGGCGCTTATACACGCATTCACAGTCAGTATAGAATAGCTTCTGCCCCAGAGACCTTTCCCGTCCAGATAATATGGTTCCCAAACATCAGATATGATAGAAGTACAAGTTGATCTGACATGCCAGACTTCTGTCTCTTTCCGTCAGTGTAAATGTCAAGCCCCCTGCACCCTCCAGTTTCACGTCAATCACACGTCATGTAGCTGCGCGCGCATCCAAGCTTCCGATTTCTGCTGACATTGCAACATTTCTGTTTAGTGCCACCCTCTTGTGACACCTACCTGTGACGTTTCTAGCACACACCTCTAATTCACGCCTAGTCCACGCCTTCTGATCACGTACTAGTAACACGTGGATACTGTTATCTTGTCCTCTCTCAGCTGTTACGCCTACTGCATTGCTTTCTATGGTGTAAATTAAGTATATAAGCTGTGTACTGTCAATAAAATGTAGCGCTCTATCCCTTCTTCCACCCCTGTGGTGGGAAGAACATGATATCCTGGTCTTGACCATTCCTTTTTGAGGAATAAAACCCCTAAGAACTCTAACACCACGGACTCTGTTTTTTTCTTTCCGATTTGAGTTATTATTGATTAAGTACCTACCTGCATAGAAATTAAGACGGTAAATTATATATTTACATCAATAGGCTAATGCACATATCTGATGAGTATCCTAAAACAGAGGTCTGAGTATCTAAGAGTGTCCCTGATTCTAAATTTTGGGAGCAATATCTCTCAATTTCTTCCCATAAGTTTTTTTATTTTCAGGCAGTTCCAAATGATATGATTTTAGACTAGAAACATTTATGCTTTGAATTGCTCTATGTAAGTTAGCATTCACTGCACCATTTTCTAGTTCAGGAGTCATTTTGAATCATGATCAAAACCAATCCTATGTAATTTCTGAGAAAAGGCCTCTGTTAGGTTTCATTTCTCCAAGGTTAGGTTTTGCTTCACTAATGAATGACAAGCCTGACTGGAACAACCTTGGACTTTGCAACTCTGTGTAACATATGAGTGCTGAGATTGATTGTTTTGGTATTTCATTGCTTAGTGGCCTTTGCCTGGAAAATTCCACTATGGACGTCTTTTAGCCCACTTACGAAACGCACATATTGTATCATTTATGCTTGTTGATTTCAGTACCTCCTAGAGACTGGGCAGACTTGGCTCCACTCTGAGTGTACTTTGATGAAACAGTTGTTGGTTTGTAATCTCTACTGTCTGACCAACTCTTCATTTTGTATGCAAGGCTGAGAGGTGGTCATTAGTGACCCGGGTGACCATAACTGGGTAACTTTCTTCAGTTGGCACCCGAACAGCGACTCCTTCAGGTGATTGATCCATCCCTTTCTGTGGAGGGGGTGGGTCTAGGCTATCGTCAGGTTGGACTGACAGTTCAGGGGCCCCTGAATGAGGAGTATTGATTGCTCGCAGCTTCCCCTTCCATTCTGCCCGACGGTGCCTCACCCAGTGCTCATCCCGACTGGAGTCCTAAATGGCGAAACCCTTGGATCTGACCGTTTGGTCTGAAGAGTTGGCAGTGGAGAATTGGTTTGTCTGGGCAACTCATATCAGGTGAGTTTGTTTTGGTACTTTGTGGATATGGTACCATTGTGGTTGAAATTTGGTACAGTCTAAGGACTGTTTTTGATGAAAGCATTTGCAACTGCTTTGCCAGCTAACAATAATGAATTTGTTTTTCTTTGAAAATGCCTGGGTTTAGCAAGATTTTGTACTTGTGTTGTTCTGCAGATGCTCAATTAGAAGAAGCTCGGTCGGCGCCTCTAGAAGGCACTCCTAATTTTGACATGTATGTAAAGCATGGTCTTGGCCCTATTATGCTTAGGACATTATGGCACAAATATATGAGGGAAAATGCTGAGTTACAATGGCCATTGATGGGCACTTTTGATGACCAAAAGATTGGGGTCTTACAGGAACAATTGTTTAAAAGACAAATCAGACAGTCAATGTTTGATTCTCTTCGAACGTGGCAGAAGGAGGCTAGACAGAGACGATTTAAGATGGGAAAGGATTCAGAGAAGGGGAGAATGCAAACTTTAACCCAGAAAGCTGTAGCAAATAATAGAGAAAAAGAGGAGACAGGAGTCGAATGTGAAGATAGGAGGTTGCGGTTACATATTGATAAGTCTTATTTGACCAAAGAAAAAATTATACTTTTGTGGAGGAATTATTAGATACTCGACCCCCACCTCTGTATGCCCTGCAGAGGATATATCCTGCTGTTCCCTTACAGCGGCAACAGCTTGTTACATCCACTCCGACTGCTCCCATATCCATGGCTGGTGTTTCAATGGCTTTGGCTATGGCACCCCCTGCTCCTTCTTTATCTTCGCCCTCTGTGACAACTGTGAATGTTAGCACACCTACTATTTTGACTCATATATTCCCTGCACTTTCTCTACCGGCGCAACCGCCAGTGACGATTGTACCTGTCGCTTCTCCTGCCATGGATTTCCATCCTCGGAAATGTTTAAATGTTGAGACACCAGTTTGTGGATTTGAGGATAGATATTTGATGAAATTTAAGGAGTGCATAGGCCCTTTTGTGTGATCTGAGGTGGGGGACGAAAAGAAACAGGCAATAGCTGACGAGGCTGCGCAGCGGGTTCGTAATTTTATTTATAGTGTGGAGGATGTCTGGGAAGTTATGCAAGTTTTTTAACCTTTTATATAGCAACATGCTCTTAAGCATATCTCTGCTACCTTGATTGGTCTTTGGCAGCAACATTTTGGGGTGGATGCGCCTCAAAGTTTATTTGATACTAGCTTACCCGTCGTGCGTTGCTGTGATCTCAGAAGAAAGGAAATTGAAGAAAACTCGATATGATAACATTTAATTTATATTGTGTCATTTTTATTGAAACTTATTCATTTTAATATGGAAAACATTTGAAAGTGTGACTTGAGCAGTGCGTACTCAATTGGCTTCCAATCTTGATTCTCGTTGCTCTCCAGTTTCATTTGAGTGGGCTTGAGCATTGAGTAATTGATCGGTTTCTAATCTTGATTCTCGTTGCTCTTCTGTTTCATTCGAGCAGGCTTGAGCAGTGCGTAATCGATCGGCTTTCAATCTTGATTGTCGTTGCTCGTTCGTTTGAGAAGAACGTGCTTGAGCAGTTTGTGTTGAAACAGCTTCTAATCTTGCTTCCCATTGCTCGTCTGTTTCTGAAGCTTGTAATGCCTTTTTCTTTCATGCTTCAGATGTAGATCGACCAATCTATTTCCGTTTGGGGGGCATAACTGTCGACAATACACGCACATTCGCTGACAATTTCAGTATTCAAAAGATTATGAGGGCCCTGGGGGACCGATATTTAAAAAAGAATTTTGCCAGAAACCTTTAAGCATGGGCGAATTTTGCGAATCTCGCGTTCGCGAATTTTGCGGATTTGCGAACTCGCAATCCTCAAAATCCGCGAATTCTCGCGAATTTGCGGATTTTTTTTTTGTGTGTTTGCGCGGGTTTCTGCCAGTTCGCGAGGGTTTTGTACAATGTCGCAAATTGCGAACTTACCTGTCGGGTCGCAAGTTTCGCGAACTTGTTGTTTCTACGTGTCCAGCCTGTTTGGGACACTCTTCTTCATCACTGCCACTCTCTGTCACCACTGCCACTCTCTGACTACTCATGCCACCCTCTGGCCCACCCATGCCACCCTCTGTTTCATCACAGCACCCTCTGGTTGTCCAGTCAGTGTACATTATTGTGGCAACGCAAGCACACCTTCCCTGCCTCAAGTGACCTGAATTAATTTGGGGCTGATTAATGTGTCACAGAATATTTTTTTAGCTGGCACCTGCTTCCTTAGTGCTTCCTGATTAGTGATCTTTTGCACTTGCTAAGTGCTTTCATTGTTGCAAAATTAGTTACAACACCTGCCCTGCCCCAACTGACAATAATGAATTAGGGGCTGATTAATGGATTTGAACCTCCAGCCTGGCTCCTGCTTGTCTCCCTTAGCTGTAATTCAGGACCTTTGTGGCATATGTGTAACTATTCTGAGGTTCAGAGCAGGGTCACATAATAGTTGCAACTGGCAACTGAACTCTGGAGGGGCCCCTCAGGAAGCACTACAGGAAATGGCTACTAATGATGAGCCTGAACTTTTGAACCTGGTAAGTAGTTTCAGTTTTACTAAGATCGTATTTCTGCAATTTTGCACTTATTCGCGGGGCGCGAAGTTGTACTGGGAAGCCGCGAACTCACGCGAACAGTGCGAGCAGTGCGAGCAAAATCCGCTGCTCGCGGATTTGCGGATTTTGCAGGAGATTCGCGAATCTCGCGGATTGCGAATTTACCGAAAATCCGCAAAATCCGCGAGCGAAACGGATTTTCCGCCCATGCTTACGCGGGAGTGTACTCAACAACTTCCCAAAGTTTCATGGCGATAGGATGAATGGTGTAGTAATGCATAAAGGACAAACAGACAGACAGACATACATTCATTTTTATATATATATATAGATTAGAGATCGTGTGAATGTCAGTGATTTGGAGGCTGGTTAAGTTTTTGGAAATCTTACAACTTTAATTGCTTATAGGGTAGGCTGTATGAGAAAAGTCCTAAGTCGGCATCTCAGTTTCCAATGCGGGAGGTTCATCCTTTACATCACCCAGAATTCCCTGAGTTAACGGATCAGCACAATGGTGTTACCAGACTGGGTGTAACCAACTGTTTTCATGGACAATGGGTTTAAACTCCATGGAAGAGAAGTAAGGTTCCAGCCCTTAAGACTCATTTGCCTGATCCTAGTAAAAATCCTACTGCTTAATATAAAGAGTTGACTGAAGCTGCCTTTTCTACTGTAAGGACTCATGCTGATATTGAAATGTTATTTGGTCTTCTTGTTCGGTTCATATTTGGAGACAGGTTCATACTCAAGACCATGTCGCGGAGTCGGGTGGTACATGGGATGCGATTAGGCGATGTGATCAGGAAAGAAAGTCAGGTGGTAAGCCCTGAGCCGAGATACTTGCTTTGCCAGGTCGCATTATCATATATATGCACTCTCTTATTCCCCCAAAGAAGGTAATTTTGGATAAATTGATGGCTTGTCTACAGAAGAGGGATGAACGTGTGTCCAATTCCTTTACACAATTTGAACATACGTTTTTGGATTATTATGGGCAGGATATGTCTATCGAAGGTGGAGTTCGGTTGTTTGTTGACAGGTTTGTGTCTAATCTTCTTCCTGAAATTGCGACTTGTTTACAGGTGTCTGAGAGTACTTGGTCTACCTCTTCCCCTTCTGGTATTCTGAATATGGCCCAATACTATGAGCATCAGGATCAGGAAGAGAAAGTGAAAATGGATATAAAACATAGGGAGTTAAAGACGAAGGTGCTGTTACAGCAAGTGTTTAGAGGGAATGATAGAGATCACGGTAGTCCTTCCAGACAGCTTCTGCGCACGAGTATACAGCTGAACATGACACCATTGGGGCCCAATCAGTGTGCATATGGTAAGGAGGAGGGTCATTGGTGTAGCGAGTGCCCTTCATTTTTGCAGAAGGTAGCGGCTCCTAGGGGACGGGGTCCTTGTGGCCGAGGTCATGGGAACGATAGAGCTCAGAGTGCTGTAGTCTCACAGGGTTGTTCTGATAGCAATTACTTTGATGACCCTCATAATGGATAGTATTATCATAATGATTATGATATGGATGAGGTGACAGGGACGTCCTATAACTAGGATAGCCAGGGACAGAGTGAGGGACCAGTTCCGATACCTATAGATCACTGTGGTCCTTATGTCACTGCGGATTTTCAGGTTTCGACTAAGGAATGTGAGGTGGACACAGGTGCAACGAAGAGTTCTGTTTCCCGACATTTGGTTCCTGGGGCGACGCTGGCCCTAATAATGTTTCGGTAGGTTTTTCATAAGTACCAGTTGTAGGCCCCATTTCACAACCCCTTGCACTGACTGTTGGTCCTTTTACAGTGGATTCCCGGTTTCTGTTGACGTCTAATTGTGGTGAAAATTTGATGGGTTTGGATTGGTTGAAAAAATTGCATGCTACTATTTATTGTTCGCCAGTAGGTGTTTACATGACAATGGGTCCAAATGTAGGTACTAAACAGTGTCTGTCTCTCCCTCTTCCAACTGAATGTGCTGATGTACTATCCACTCCATGGGCGACAAGTGATACAGATTAAGGATTGTTGCATATACCACCGGTTTCGATCCAGGTTAAAGGTATTGCTATTTTGCCTTATATTCCTCAGTATAAAATACCCCAGGTGGGAGAACGAGCCCTTTCACAAATTATTCAGATTTGATACAAAAAGGAGTAGTTGAAGAGACTTCTGCCAATATTTGTAACAGTCCCTTTCTTCCAATTCTTAAACAAACACCTTAAGGTGCCCCTGATGATCATGAGGATGTTTATCGTTTTGTGATTGATTTGCACAAAGTTAACAAAATCATAGTACCTTAGTTTCCAGCGGTTCCTGACATCACTACTCTTCTGACAATGATTCCTTCTACTGCTACATTCTTTTCTGTTTTTGACTTGAAAAATGCATTTTTTAGTATTCCTATTCATCCAGATACTAGATTTCTGTTCTGGTTCACCCTAAATGGTAGGAGCTTCAGGTTCTGTCGAGCTACACAGGGCTATACAGAGAGTCCAAGTATTTATAGCCAAGCATTGAAAGGTCAGTTGGGTTCCTCGTCACTTTAATCAGGTAATGTATTGGTGCAGTATGTTAATGATCTGCTCAGAGCTTCAAATACAAGGTTGCAAAGATAGCACTTTTAAATTATTGTTACATTTGGCTCATCGTGGACATAAAGTTTATCTTTCTAAATTTCAGTATTGTCATAAGAAGGTCATCTTTTTAGGTCACCTACTGATGAAGGAGGGTTGGAGGTTGATCCCGGAGCACATTAGTACTATTGTTAAAATGCCCATTCCACAAACTCAAAAAGATGTGCATGCTTTTATAGGTATCACTTCCTTCTGTTGACAGTGGATACCTAACTACTCCCTACTAATCAAACCCTTGCTTGCATTAACAACAAAAGAAGTGCATGAGCCTTTGTCTTGGATGCCTGAATGTCAGCCATCTTTTGAGCAAGTGAAAACTGCACTTTGTTCAGCTCCAGTGCTCGGTACACCTAACTATGGCAAGCCGTTTGTGTTATATGCCAATGAGATGGCTGGTTGCGCGCTTTCTGTTTTAACACAAACTTTGGGGATGAGCAACGGCTGTGTGCTTATTTCTCTGCTGTGCTTGATCCAGTCGTGCAGGCCCTCCTCAGTTGTCTAAAAGAGGTTGCGGCTATGGCCTCTTCAGTCAGACAATCAGCTGGACTTGTGCATGATACTGACCTCAGAGTTATGGTACCCCATGCTGTGGACGCCTTCTTGAATAAGACAAAGACACTGCACCTCCCCAGTGCACGTCTTACTGGCTATGAACTGACATTGACATATTAAAGATGTGCTACTCTGAATCCAGCCATGTTACTACCCCTCCCTTCTGAGAATGATATAGTGTATGAACATGATTGCATCTTTCGGACAGAAGAGACTGGTAGACCTGACTAATATTCCCTTATGTGACCCACAACGGGAACTATATGTTGATGGCTCTTGTTTTAAATTATCAGATGGCACCACCACTGCAGCCTACGCTATTACTACGCTACGCACTGTAGTCGAGACATCATAGGTCCCTTATCAGTCGGTTCAAGCTGCTGAGCTTGCTGCCCTTATTCGAGCCTGTGAATTGAGCAAGGGACTGGTTGTCAATATCTATACTGACAGCCAGTATGCTGTTCGGGTCGTGCATAATTTTGGGCGACTCTGGGCTGAGAGAGGGTTCCTTACTTCCCATGGCACAAAAATCCAACATGGACACCTCATATTAAGGCTTTTGTTTGCTTTGACAATGCCTAAGAAATTGGCAATAGTAAAGTGTAGTGCTCACAGGAAAGTCACCAATGATGTAAGTAGGGGAAATGCTTTTGCTGATCAGACAGCTAAGGAGACGGCCTGGTAAGGATGAAAAGAATGTTTGTAGCAGGTCAAGCTAGGTGGGTTCCTGACGTTGTCGTGTCTGAAGACACTCTTGACAGTGTATAGGAGATACAAAGTGAAGCTACAATAGAAGAATTAGCATTGTGGCAGGAAAGTACAGCACCATCAGGTTGGAATCCAACCACCAAAAATTCAGGAGGCTGGTAAAAACTCACCTCTTTGCCTAATCTATTGAATGAGTGAGCGAAAAGGCGCCGGGATGCCTTCGGGTAGCTGTGCGCGGTACAAGTCCATAATTCATTCATTCATTCATTCTTTCATTCATTCATTGAATGAGGAAGGATGTTTGATTGATAAAATAGTGAAAACAGAGATGGATGTTACCAGACACACATGTTCTTCCTGTGGTTAGTATGGCCCGTGGTCCAGCTCATATTAGCGCCAAAGGCATTGGCAAGTTGCTAGACACTGGATGGCAGAATGATAACATCTCCAAGATGGCTGCACACTTAGTGAAGTAATCCATGGTATGCATGATATATAACCCTGGGAAGGGTACCCCCTACACCGCCTGGCAATTTTGCACCACCCACTTTTCCCTTTGAAGTCCTTCAAATAGATTATATCGAATTGGAGATATGTAATAATTTGAAGTATGTTTTATTGGTTGCATGTGGTTTCAGTAAATGGATTGAGGCTTATCCCCCTAAAGATAATACAGCCATTACAACCGCAAAGGAGTTTTTTCCCATATTTCAGCTTGCCCAGATTGATCTGGAGTGATAACGGAATTCATTTTAATGCAAAAGTGATTCTATTGATTAGTGAGGGTCTTCATATGAAACAGAAATTCCATGCTGCTAATAATCCAGTCATCGGTTTGGTTGAGAAGTACAATGGTACTCTCAAACTGAAATTGGTAAAAATTGAGGAGACAACAGGGTTACAGTGCGTAGATCCATTACGATTACCACTTTTGTCAACATGAACGACAGCTCATTCTAGGACAGGATTGTCTCCTTATGACATCGTGTTTGGACGCCCAGCAAATGTTTGGGGCGTCCTTGCCACTTTCCTGATATTGAGTACCCTGTATTGTTGGATTATCTTGGCCCGTTAGCAGAAAGTTTACATTCTATTCATCAACAGGTGCAGGAATACCTGCCTTCCATACCAGAGGCCCCAGCCACGACATTCAGCCTGGGGATTTCGTTCTTCCCCAGAACTTTCAGCAAAAGAAAAGTGTTGCGCCACGCTGGAAGCGGCCGGAACAAGTTCTATTGGTGACCCATACTGCAGAAAAGGTCGCTGGCAGAAATAACTGGGTGCATGCCACCCATTGCCGCAGAGTTCCTTTACCCCTCTCCTATGATCAGTGGGTTAAGGATGGCATTGGGGACTCTGAGACTGAACAGGGATCTCAGTTTGTCATTTTCAGTGATGCTCAGCTAACGTGGACACAAACGGATAAAGGAAAATGAAAATGTGTTGAATACAGGTGTTCCTCCAGAAAAATGAGCTATCCAATAGCCTTTATTTACTGACCATTTAGTGCTAGGGGCTATCATGTACAATTTGCGCCCTCGACTGAGGGAAATTGCATTTAAAGAGGAAAGAGATTGGGGATGGACGGCCTAAGATAGGTTGTGCTGAGTTATAGTACCAACAGAGATTTATTAAGCCTGGTGAGGGATTTCTGCTTACTTTAGTTGAATTTTTTCAACATTAGATAGGAAAGACCAAAGTATACCGTGGAGGTATACCATCTTGCTCGACGTAGGATACGAGCTTAGGACAGAGCAAGCTCCACCGCCGGTGCTCAAGAGCGCCAACTTATTGATGGACAATAGGAGCCTATACCAGTGAGGCATTGACGGACACTGGGAACTTGTATATTTCATTTGCATTTTGCCCCCTTTTCCATCATTCGTTATGTTGTAAATCAACGGCGATTAGCATTAGCAGAAGACATGCTTCGTTTTGACCATTATCGTAACAAATGTGCCGACTCCATTTTAGTATTTGTAGCAGCCATTTTGTATGCCATACATTGCCATGTGCTCGTCATGTGCTTAGTCCTACCTTCATGTTCACCGGGCCTGAAGACTGCCCGGCAACAGGCTATTTTTAGTATTCCCCGCTTCCAGCATGTCCAGACATGCACAGTAGGGTCAACGACCATTACTAATTGGTTCCAGATAGGAATGCGTTTACCAGTTACCAAAGACTATTAACTCCGCCCACCTATCGATTGTGCCTTCCAATATGTCCTTGTATGGTCATGAAACTGCTCTTGTCTTTTGTACCGCCTTTTCTTGAGCCCCTTCATTGTGTATAAAAGGGGCCAGGTGCTTTAGTTCTGTGTGCTACTCGATACAATACTGAAGGGTGTTGTGTGGACTGTAGTACCACCTTTAAAGGTTTAATAAACTTTGCTTTTGTATTTTCCAGTTTCATTGCCAACTTCTACCTAAGGTCTGAGGACTCTGTGCAGAGAAGGGTGAACCCTTGCACTAAGTGGACCTAGCTGAGGTTTGCTTTCAACAAATTGGCGCCCGACACGTGGGGCTCATCGGCGACTCGGATGCCCGAAAGAGTGGTCGTGACGAAGGATTGGAATCTCACTGCGGACGTGATCGCACGCCAGAAGAGACCCGAGTCTTGGCATCCAAGGCATTTTTTTCTTTCTTTCCGATCTGACCATCCAGGTGGTGCAGGTCCTCGACTGAGATCTCTTCTGTTGGCTTGCCGTGCAGTGGCCGTTTGGTCGAATTTAGAACTTGGCAGTTGGAATCTGGAAACCCTGTGATTGGTAAGAACCGTTGTACGGTACTTGCTGTGGGTTTTGGAAGCCTGGGAGTGGCTAGGCAGTTTTAGGATACGCTTGCTGTGGCAACTTTGGAATGACTAGTCAATGATGTGTATGTGTATGTGTAATATATGTGTTGCAACATATATAGGCAGGTAATGAGGAGATTTTTCTTCATAATGCGATTTTGATTTGAACGGCACAATGTATTACAGATACCTTAAGTGCTACTTTGATTATAATACTGCATATTCCGCACTATTTTTGGCATGCCTGTTTTTAGCGCACTTCGTAGGTTGTGCTGCTTTTGTGGAAATAACCGGTTAAGTCTTGTGAAATCGCAGTCGGCTCCCCCAGAGGGAACGCCTCATAGAGATATGTACCTTAAATATGGTCTTTCTTCTATAATGTACAGCACATTGTGGAGGAAATAAACGCAAAAGGATCCTGAGTTATGTTGGCCGAAGTATGGGTCGTTTGATATGCGAAAAATTGAGTATGTGGAACAGTGTATGTTTAAGCGAAAATCTAAACAAGATATGTTTGAGAGTGTGCGAATGTGGGTGAAAGAAGTACGTGAGCATGAGAAACGTGAACAAGCGCTGATTGAGAAAGAAAAATGGAAGAATGTGTATGAAAAAGTGCAAGAACTAAGAAAGAAGGAGGCGAAAGAGTTGGAAGAGAGACAGGAGAAGGAGCGCAGATTACAGATATCTGGCCAATATGCTGTTCGACAACCTCTTTATTCTGTCCTTAATAAACTGCAAGATGATTTTTCTTTGTTAGATCGTCCTCCGCCTCCGTATATCGTTCCGTCCGCTCCATCTGGCGAAGACGAGGATTCCGGGGCAGATACAACGAAACGTGACACCCGCTCCATAATTCCAGGTCGATCGTGCGGCTGAACTTAGAAAGATTGCTCGACAGTCACTTAAGGATACTGTTGCTGTTTCAGATATATTTTACTGAACATTTTGCAGAAGAAGTTGCTGATATGTTTCGAAAAGTATCTGATGTTCTCGAACCTGATGATGTGGCAATCGATTGTAAGCAATTACGTAAAGGTCTTTTTACTCTTTCCCAGGTGACTGATACGATCAGGCGGCTGGTTAAACTTCGAAATGAGGCGCTTCGGCTACGGGAGGAGAAACGGAAAGCTAAAACAGATGAACGAGCGGGATTGGTCGACGGGAAACAATCATCTTTTTTCGAAACAGATAAGACTGCGATAGTGCATGCAATGCCTATACGAGAGGCGTGCCTTTATATGTTCCTCCTAAAGGAGCGGGTACCAGTGACGATAAATATTCCGTAGATGCAAAAGGGTATTTTATTTATAATTGGGTATATACTCCCTGGAATAGAGCAGATGTTATGGCACTTAAAGCTGCATTGCCTGATCCGCGTAAAAATCATGCCGCTTTTTATGAGGAAGTCGAGGGAGCCTTAAATTCTTGTACCATGACACTGGCTGATATTGATTTATTTTTCGGGCTCATATCGCCGCCCGATATGTGGAGATCCGTGCGTAAAATAGATGATAGCACAGCGTATGGGACATTATGGAAGGAGATAGAGCGGGAAGATGTGGACAGGGAACCAGCGAAAAAGCCATGTCAATTGATTTTAGCTATTCCCGGTGCAATAATAGCTAAATTGAACACAATTATTCCCCCTAAAACGATTGATTGGACTATTCTAGCATCTTGTAAACAAAAGACAGATGAATCAGTTTCAGATTTCTTCACACAGTTTGAGGAAGCTTTTCATGATTTCAGTGGCCAGTCGCTAACGGACGATGCGGGCCGCCACTTGATTGTAGATAAGTATGTTACGAATCTATTACCAGGAGTGGCTAGCCGCTTGAAAGCTAGCGAAAGCTCTTGGACCACCTCATCTCCGGCATCCGTCCTGACGATGGCTCAATATTACGAGCGTCAGGAACTAGAAGCGAAGGACAATGAGGATAAAAAGTCTAAAGAATTAAAAACAAAAGTTATGGTATCTCAGGTTTATGGTCCACCTCTTCGAGGTAATGATAGAGGTGGACGAGGATTTTCTAATTCCTCTTATACTCGTTCCTCTTTGGCCATTGATCAATTCGCGTATTGTAGGAAATGTGGTCATTGGGCAGAAGAAGATCCATTGTTACGCTCACAGCGCTATGTCCGTGGCCGAGGATCCATTAGGAACCGCTCGGGGAACTCAGGACCTAGAGGTGTTATGAACGATCGTGCTAGGTTTGATTCTAATGTGCGGGTACAAAATGGGTTCAATACTTTTGATAGGCGCAACCAATACCAGATGTCTAATTATGTGCAGCCTGAGTCGCATGATTTTGCTTATGCATAGGATTGCGTAGGATGGGGTAAGGAATCAGTTGAAGTTCCAGTAGATAAGAGGGGTCCTTATGTTACATCACATGTTTTGGGTTCTACTGATCAGTTTCTTGTTGATACAGGAACTACTCGTAGCGCTTTGTCTAAACTATGGTTCTGAGGGCTCCCTTGTCTGGCTTAACGATTACATCAATAGGGTTTGATGGAACACCTTCCCTTAGCCCATTGTCACAACCACTTGCATTTCATGTTGACAAGTTTGCTGCTCCATGCCCGTTTTTGCTTTCCCCATACACACCAGATAATATTGTGGGTCTTGATATGCTCAAGTATTTAAGAGCCACAATAAGATGTTCCCCTGAAGGAGTGCGTGTGATTTTGAATGACAATTATCCAGTAACAGACAGAGTTTGTATTGTTCAAGAGGATATTGCATTAGCCTCCCTACCTAACACTCTGTGGGCTACTTCAGATACCGATGTGAGTCAGATGGTTATTCCACCAGTGCATATTAGTGTAAAGGAGGGAGCTGTGTTGCCACGCCTGCCTCAATATCGAATTTCACAGGAGGGTGAGGAAGCACTCATACGAATTGTACAGGATCTTATTGAAGTTGGAGTTGTTGAGTAAGTTCCTTTTAACATTTGTAACAGTCCGATCCTCGCAATTTTGAAGAAAGACACTGATACTAGGATATACAGATTTATTATTGATTTGCGGGAGGTCAATAGGATAGTGGTACCGCAATATCCAGTGGTTTCTGATATCACAACACTTCTTACCCTAGTTCCACCTACTGCAACCACGTTCTCTGTTATAGACTTGAAAAACGCTTTCTTTTCGATCCCTATTCATCCTGATAGCCGATATTTGTTCGGTTTCACTTTGAATAATCGATCATATAGATTTTGCAGAGTTCCTCAAGGCTATACTGAGAGTCCTAATATTTACAGCCAAGCATTGAAAAGACATCTTGATTCCTCTGTTCTACCCGAGGGTGTGGCGCTCATTCAGTATGTTGATGATATTTTGTTAGCAGCCGATACCCCTGAACAATGTGAGAAATGCACGCTGTCTTTGCTTTCTTTCCTTGCCTTACATCAACATAAGGTATCGAGAAAGAAACTGCAGTATTGTAGACCAAAGGTAACCTACTTAGGTCACCTTTTGTCTAAGAAGGGGCGTGCACTCACATTAGATCGCATTCAAGCAATTCTAGACACACCAGTACCTGCCACACAGAAAGAGGTCCGAGCATTTTTAGGTCTTACTTCTTTTTGTAGGCAATGGATATTAGGATTTTCACATATTGCTAAACCCTTGTTAACGCTTTTGACAAAAGATACTACAACTCCCCTTCCTTGGACAGATGAATGTGAGAATGCTTTTTGACAGATACGACAAGCACTTTGTTCAGCACCAGTGTTAGGTACTCCAGATTACACGAAGCTCTGTACATTGTACGTACACGAGAGGGATGGATGTGCATTGTCAGTTTTAGTACAGACACATGGTGATAAGTAACGCCCTTGTGCATATTTTTCAGCAGTGCCTGATCCTGTTGCTCGAGCGTTGCCTGGTTGTTTTCTCTCAGTAGCAGCAACAGCTGTGTCAATACGCCAGAGTGAAGGGATAGTCTTATCACATAAGTTGTTGGTGCTCGTACCCCATGCTGTTGATGCTCTTTTGAATCTAACAAAGACGCAGCATTTGACTAGCGCTCGTCTGACAGGATATGAGCTGACATTGTTAGTTCCTCACATTACATTAAAGAGATGTGCAACATTAAACCCAGCCACGTTGTTGCCATTTCCGGCGACTCAGCCTGAGTCGCAGGAAATACACAATTGTATTTTTCTGACTGAGGAACAGACAAAGGGTCGTACAGATTTGCAAGATACGCCCCTTCCACACGTGGATGGAGAACTGTGGGTTGATGGGTCTTGTCTGAAGTTACCGGATGGTACAACTTCAGTCGCATATGCAATTACTATGCTTCACACGATAGTAGAGACAGCTCGCATACCACTGAAGTCAGCTCAAGCAGCAGAACTAATAGCTTTGATGTTAGCATGTGAGCTTAGTACAGGATTGCGTGTGAATATTTATACAGATAGCCGCTACGCTTTTGGAGTGGCGCAAGACTTTGGCCTGCTCTGGAAGGAAAGAGGCTTTCTGACATCACACGGGATGCACATAATGCACGTACAACTAGTACATAATCTTTTGACTGCATTAACATATCCAAAGAAAGTAGCTATAGTGAAAAGCAGTGCGCATAAAAAGGTGACAGATAAGATGGGACAAGGAAATGCTTTTGTAGATCAAGTGGCACGTGAGACTGCGATGCAGCCTGACACTACTTCTATGTATGTAGTGAAATCACAAGCTGAGTGGTGGCACAATGCTAGGATGAGAGTACTAGAGATACAGAGGACTGCTTCTGACAAAGAACAAGAGCAATGGTCCATAGATGGAGAGTTGGATGATGAAGGTTGTTGTCGAAACAAGCAGATAAATAGATGGAAGTTGCCTATAGATTTTGTACAACCTATGGTTCAGATGGCACATGGGCTAGCACATGTTGGAGCTTCAGCAATAGTGAAATTGCTTACACAAGTTTGGGAGCATCCAGAAATTGCTAGCCCAGCTAAAAGAGTAGTACAGTCCTGTATGATTTGCCTACGATTTAATCCTGGAAAAGTGACACGAACTCCAGCAGGAGGATTTGCTACACCGACTGCACCTTTTGAAGTTTTGCAGATGGATTATATTCAGCTTGAGAAACTTTAGAATCACTCTATTCAGAGTAGGTGCAAATGTGTTATACAGTTCTGAAGGGATTGCGTCTCCCCAGCTGATTTACCATTAGCCAAAGATTTTACAACTTTTTCTACTTCATCTAGAGAAAAATCAACCATCAACTCCTTAACTTGGCCATTCTTTAGCGTCAGTCTGACAATGCAATCCATATATTTTTTCATAATGTTCAAGGAAGGCGGTCTGTATTCATAGGGGTCCCGTTAAGTGCATCGTTTTGTTTGTTTATAACATGTGTTTCCTGTAAAAATATGGTATGTGGTCAGTGCCCTCTCATCCATATGTCTAATACCTGAGCCTTTTCATTATTGTTGAGGCTGTTGGCATTGAGAGACACTATCTTCAACATTTCCTAATCAATACAAACTCATGCCTTAAAACTGCCTATTGCGGAAATGAGGCACATTCTTTTTCTTTTTTCCATCTTTTCTGGACAATTTTTCCACCACTCCTTTTCTTTCACTGATTTTTTCATCACATCTTTAATCTGGGTATCTCCACTTTCCACTATCCTCAATTCACCTATCCACCCTGGTGTCTCTGAACTCAACTTTTTTTTCTCTTGCTGCTTCACAACCCACCCCACCAACCCCATCCCGTACACACTCCTGAGGAAGAATTGCCCACACCTCCTTCTCTCCCCCCCTGAAATTGGGTGCCATTGAATTGTACCCTTGTGCGCTCATCCCTTCCTTCCACTAGAACCTACTTCTAGCAAAGGACCTCCATCACCCCATCACACCAATGTTTATGTACTACACTGCCCCTCCTTGGTAAAAAAAAGAAAAATGCATTGATATTCGAACCATTGATTTAGATTAAGTTGGACAGTTTGGTAAGAAGTGCTTCTGTTTCATCAACGTCACTGAAAAGAAAAGATTGTCTTTTCACTAACACCTTAAGGTTTGCTTGTTGAGCAATAGACGCTTGGGCTACGTTAGATTTAAACAAGCCAATCATTTTAACACATTCTCTATGTTTCCTTACAGTGATTGCAGACATGTCTGGTAACATTTTCAATTGGGGCACTTCTGACTTTTAGAATGTCTTCCTCATGGTGGCCTGAGTTAGAATGCGCTCCTTCACCCTATAGTCTGCAAAATTAAGACGTATTGTACGTGGATATATTTTTTTTAATATTTCTGAGCTGGTGCTCTATGGGCTCTTGTAATGGTCAGATCGCGATCTAATCCTGATAGTGCCTAAGACCATTTCAGAACTTGGGTATCCTTGCATCCTTCTGGGATGCCCACTGGAGATGGTTAGAGCATCTGTTGTAATTTTCTAAATCTTGCAGCTTATTTTCCATTAGACTTTCACTTTTCTCAATCTTGATAATCGCTTTCTGCAAGTTTACTACGTTGTCCTCCAAGGTTGAGACTCACCTTTCTGCCTCCTCCAGTCTTTCTGGCAACAACGACATATTTTCCTTTATTTTAGTAAGTCTTCACTACTTATAAGTAAGTCTGCCTGATCTGTATCTTCAGCGGGCAGTCACCTATACCTACTATTTATAATTGAAAAGCAATTTTATATTCCAAATGCATTCTCTATAAAATGCTCGACAGGTCCGTGGGTGTATAAGAGAAAACTGTGGCCCTTATTTATGAAGCCTTGCGTCAGTTTTGCGCCGCCGGTGCATCACTTTTTGTGATGCACCAGAGGCGTACAAAATGCGCCTTGTTGCGCCATATTTAAAAAGTGACGCATCTAGGTAGATGCGTCACTTTTTAAACCCCTGCGCCACTTTATACCTGCGTCAGGTATAATGTATGCAGAGGTTCCCCCGTAAAAAGCCTCATAATAGTGACGCAGTGAAATCTCATAGATTTCACTGCGTCACTTTTAGGATGCTGTTGCGTCAAAACCTTGTGCCTGCCTTACAGCAGGCGTAAGACTGACACAAGCCCTTTCACAAGGGGTTTTCCCCATGTGAAAGGACGCATTGCTGGAGTTGCGTCACTTTTGTGACACACTCCAGCAATGCGTCACTTTTGCGCTTACAGATGCGTCAGAAATACTGACGTATCTATAAGTCCTTGTGACATGATGCGTCATACATTAAATATGACGCATCATTGGTGTCGCAAGGAGTGCGCAGTGAAAAGTGACGCATCGCTGTTTTCACGCAGCGATGCGTCGCTATTCATAAATGAGGCCCTGTATTCCTAGCTTTGGCTTGAAGAAAGGGCCATTACCGCTCAGACTAGTGTTCAAAACATCTACGTTATGTAGGCCACATGACTATGTTAAACGGTTTTATTTTGTTTGTTAGTTTTACATAGTGCGAACTCGACTCGAAAGTATCAGGGGCTTTCCATTAGCACCAGTTGCATTACAGACTGGCACATTAATTTTTAAGCATGAGGAGATGAGGTGATTTACCCAGAATCATAGGATATTTGAGGATCCTGCAAGATTCAAACCTAGGGCCCGATGTAGGTCGGTCGGTAACGGCCGAAAATCGGTATTTTCGGCCGTTACCGACCGGTATACCTGAAATGGTATGTAGGGGCACAATTTTACAGAATCGGTAAATTTACCGATTCTGTAAAATACCGAATCGGTATTTTTACCGATTCGTTAATTCTCCGATGTAGGTGGGAGTCTTCAGAGTCCCAGGAGCCTTAACGAATCGGTATTTTACCATCAAATCCAATTTGATGGTAAAATACCGATTCAGGTTTGCATGCACATGTGTGCATGCACACCTATGCCATGTGACAGGCAGACCTGCCCTTAGGGCAGGTATGCCTGCCACATGGCACCCGTGCCTGTTTTGGGGGTGCCAGAGGGTGTCAAAGTGACACCCCCTGCACCCTTGTGTGAATCGGTATTTACCGATTCGGTAAATACAGAATCGGTAATGCCCATTCATTCCTATGGGTTTTGAAGCCCATAGGAATGAATGGGCATTACTGATTCTGTATTTACCGAATCGGTAAATACCGATTGTTAAAGATTCGGTATTTCAACAATCGGATATACCTACATATCCACACTTTAGATTTACCGATTTTTAATTACCGAATCGGTAAAATTCGGTAATTAAAAATCGATAAATCTAATTTACCTACATCTGGCCCTCGGTTCGCCAGCTTTAAAGTCGGCCGCTCTAGCCGTTAAACCACATCCTGATTCTCAGCGGACGGGGCTAGGCAATCAAGTACGCAGACAAAAATAGCTCAACGTGTGCATTCCCTTTTTACAGTGTCCATCGTGAAGTATACTATCTCGGAATTACCTCTTGCCTTTTCTCTGCTCTGTAACGGAAACATGTTAATGGCATTGTACGGTCACTGCATTAACTTAGTGCAGTTACAGTACAATGCGGTGAACGCTAAAACGAATGCAGGCTAGTGCACAACTACACGTGCAGCAAGGCTCAGTTTGTGAATAAGCTCCTAGGTGTTCACATATATATACAAACTATAATGCCGATTTGATGGGTAAAGGGAACATTGTTTTTATCTTAATATGAAATTCCTTTTGATTAGGTATTAAGCGAGCAGATAAATAGTATTCCTTCTACTAAAGTCCAAGAAAAAAGTGGATATATTTCTATAAGACGAGGCAAACGGCATACCCAGTAAGTCAAATCTTAAGCACTTGCTCTATTTACTTAGGATAACATAACAGACGAGCTTTGCACAGGTTTCCAATACAATGCAATGTTTTAGAATAAAGCGAGGGGACAGTGTTCAATGCAGGCTGGTGTTCCATTGCCATTTATAAAAAAAAACTGTTGTGCAAGCAATATAATACTGACAGGCATGCTCACTCTGCCTTGTGTGGGTCAACAGTATGGCATTAATACTAAGCTTGCAACCTGCCCCAGGCCACCTTTGAAAAATCTGTAAATCCCTACTAAAACAATCTGTTCTGGAATAAAAGGCATGTATTACATCTCTCTAGACATCTGGACAAGATAAGGACAAGGCCAGGAGATTCTTCACTTACTCCAAGTCAAATAAAATCGAACAATGAACCAATATTTCTGTGAGAAGAAACCTTAACCCTTTACACAGGTTCGGTATTTCCACTTGAATTGTAACGAGAAACAATACCTGTCTTTGCTAGGCGGTTCATTTTTTTATTTTTTATTGCGTATAAGCAACAATTCAGCAAAATATTTTGCGAGATATAAATGAAAAAAAATAGCTAAAAATATAATAACAGCTCAATGCTTGAGTCTCATAGTTTGTGACTCAACCAAGGGAAACACAATGGTTCAGATTGACAAGCCCCTTGTGCCACTTTTGCTTCATTTTTTCGCATGTTAAAAGTGACGCAAAGGTGGCGCAAGGGGCTTGTAAATCTGCCTCAATGCATCTTGATACCCTAATAATAAATAAAGGTGTTTAATTGACTAATTAGCTAGAACTAATAAAGTTGTATATACTGTTTTGTTAGAATCATATAATGCAACATACCAGAGCAAATGTTAATGTATTGATGCTGATACAAAAGGTTCACTTGTGATCACCAATAAAAAAAAGTGGGGTTTATTACAAGCCCATTGCAGTTTTTTGATGCACATGCAGCAGAGTGATTTACAAAAGGGGGTGGTGATGAACAGAGTGTCTGAGTTAAACAGACCACTCTTACCCAGTCCAAAGATCAGGGCTTGATCCATCACCATTATTTATCTCACTGCCCCATCCCAGCTCAGAACCTGGCTATATGCAAATCAGTCTGTCCCTGGCCCAGTGCATCATGGGAACAGGGCAGACTAAACTACCAAGCCAATTCTTCACCAGAAAGGAGACAAGCTACCGGGGACCGGTTTCTGGCATTTCAGCCTTCTTCGGCCCGGCTTGCTTGAATCCTGATGGAGCAGTGAGAAAGGGACTCATGTCTGAGTATACCCTGCCACACCTATAGTGGCCAAAAACGATTTACAAAAGGGGGTGGTGATGAACAGAGTGTCTGAGTTAAACAGACCACTCTTACCCAGTCCAAAGATCAGGGCTTGATCCATCACCATTATTTATCTCACTGCCCCATCCCAGCTCAGAACCTGGCTATATGCAAATCAGTCTGTCCCTGGCCCAGTGCATCATGGGAACAGGGCAGACTAAACTACAAAGCCAATTCTTCACCAGAAAGGAGACAAGCTACCGGGGACCGGTTTCTGGCATTTCAGCCTTCTTCGGCCCGGCTTGCTTGAATCCTGATGGAGCAGTGAGAAAGGGACTCATGTCTGAGTATACCCTGCCACACCTATAGTGGCCAAAAACGATTTACAAAAGGGGGTGGTGATGAACAGAGTGTCTGAGTTAAACAGACCACTCTTACCCAGTCCAAAGATCAGGGCTTGATCCATCACCATTATTTATCTCACTGCCCCATCCCAGCTCAGAACCTGGCTATATGCAAATCAGTCTGTCCCTGGCCCAGTGCATCATGGGAACAGGGCAGACTAAACTACCAAGCCAATTCTTCACCAGAAAGGAGACAAGCTACCGGGGACCGGTTTCTGGCATTTCAGCCTTCTTCGGCCCGGCTTGCTTGAATCCTGATGGAGCAGTGAGAAAGGGACTCATGTCTGAGTATACCCTGCCACACCTATAGTGGCCAAAAACGATTTACAAAAGGGGGTGGTGATGAACAGAGTGTCTGAGTTAAACAGACCACTCTTACCCAGTCCAAAGATCAGGGCTTGATCCATCACCATTATTTATCTCACTGCCCCATCCCAGCTCAGAACCTGGCTATATGCAAATCAGTCTGTCCCTGGCCCAGTGCATCATGGGAACAGGGCAGACTAAACTACAAAGCCAATTCTTCACCAGAAAGGAGACAAGCTACCGGGGACCGGTTTCTGGCATTTCAGCCTTCTTCGGCCCGGCTTGCTTGAATCCTGATGGAGCAGTGAGAAAGGGACTCATGTCTGAGTATACCCTGCCACACCTATAGTGGCCAAAAACGATTTACAAAAGGGGGTGGTGATGAACAGAGTGTCTGAGTTAAACAGACCACTCTTACCCAGTCCAAAGATCAGGGCTTGATCCATCACCATTATTTATCTCACTGCCCCATCCCAGCTCAGAACCTGGCTATATGCAAATCAGTCTGTCCCTGGCCCAGTGCATCATGGGAACAGGGCAGACTAAACTACCAAGCCAATTCTTCACCAGAAAGGAGACAAGCTACCGGGGACCGGTTTCTGGCATTTCAGCCTTCTTCGGCCCGGCTTGCTTGAATCCTGATGGAGCAGTGAGAAAGGGACTCATGTCTGAGTATACCCTGCCACACCTATAGTGGCCAAAAACGATTTACAAAAGGGGGTGGTGATGAACAGAGTGTCTGAGTTAAACAGACCACTCTTACCCAGTCCAAAGATCAGGGCTTGATCCATCACCATTATTTATCTCACTGCCCCATCCCAGCTCAGAACCTGGCTATATGCAAATCAGTCTGTCCCTGGCCCAGTGCATCATGGGAACAGGGCAGACTAAACTACCAAGCCAATTCTTCACCAGAAAGGAGACAAGCTACCGGGGACCGGTTTCTGGCATTTCAGCCTTCTTCGGCCCGGCTTGCTTGAATCCTGATGGAGCAGTGAGAAAGGGACTCATGTCTGAGTATACCCTGCCACACCTATAGTGGCCAAAAACGATTTACAAAAGGGGGTGGTGATGAACAGAGTGTCTGAGTTAAACAGACCACTCTTACCCAGTCCAAAGATCAGGGCTTGATCCATCACCATTATTTATCTCACTGCCCCATCCCAGCTCAGAACCTGGCTATATGCAAATCAGTCTGTCCCTGGCCCAGTGCATCATGGGAACAGGGCAGACTAAACTACCAAGCCAATTCTTCACCAGAAAGGAGACAAGCTACCGGGGACCGGTTTCTGGCATTTCATGCAGCAGAGTGTGCCTGTTCATATTTACAAGGCCAAGTAAAGTCACCCAGCGTGGCTGGTTTTGGCCTTGTAAGTATGACACAATTTTGCACGCATTACTCTGTGTGAAAGGGGCTATACATGGCTGGTGGCATGGGTGTTCCGACACAACAATTATGGAACCTGACACATTCACAGATTTACAAGGTTTTTTAAACCTGGGAATGTGTCAGATTTTTGAGCCTCCCTGGTAAAGGAGGTGCAACAAGAAGAAGTACCTGTATTTCTCCTCGTTTTTCTATTTCTATGTGTTCTGCATTCTGCAGCACACATAAAACACCACTCATGTTTGTTTTTGTGCAGAAAGGTGTCCCTTCCTGCATGAAAACAATAATCCCTACAAATCAGACACCCTTGCACCATGGTGCAAGGGTACCTGTGTTAGTTTATGGTAGCCCATTGTGCACTAGCATAGGGAAAAAGGACAGGAAGTCACCATATCTTATAGATATGGTGCATTACTGTCCTTTGTTTTGATTCAGGGCACTGCTGCAGGAAGTCTTGCCGTGTTGCCTTGCTATATTGGATATTGGAAATGAGGCCCAGAATACATACTTTTTGTGCTAGGTAACTGACTTGGAATCACACATGTTATTCCTGAGCTCAGAAAAAAGCTGCATTGTGCTACTTTGGATCCTTCAATTTTTTTGGGGAAAACGGATACACGGAAATGCCTCTTTTTGGATGTTAAGCCCCACAACTTTGCATTGATGCTGCTGATTTGTTGCCACTGCGATTGCACTGCGGCCTGCTATTCAGACCTTAGAGTCAGTGTTCTAACCCATTACAAAGTGAATGACAAACTACCTATCCCAAATTGTAGAGGCTGACTTACCTATAAATCCCTCATATATGGTACCCAAGGTACTAAGGGCACGTAAGGCAGAGTGTCCATCCTGGGCAGAAAAACTGATTGTGCCACCCTGTGAATGAGATAGTCCAAAATGGCTCCCAGCCTGCCACAGGAGACCATAAGAGCACTTTAAAACTGCTAGTATAACTTTGCCAGTTAAAGTAATGGCAAAGCTCTCACTTCCCTTAATTATATACTTCCCTTAACAACATATATGTCTCCCCTAAGAAAGGCCTCCCGGACCTTAACCCCTTGCATGCTGATGACGGCCCCGTCCGTCATGCAGCATGGTGGGCGTGTGCTGATGATGGCTGGGGGCCGTCATGAACCCGCCCACTCTTTAGAATTGCCGTATAGGCGCAGAATCGCAGCCGCACGTAAGGGGTTAAGGCAAGGAGGAATATATTAAGTGGGACCTGTATTTTTTATATGTCCAAACAGCAAAGCTTACAAATTGATGTTTTTGTGATGGAAGATTTAGTAGTTCAATTGGCTAACACAATTTCAGTTCAGTTCAGTTTAGAAATATGTTTATTTAGACTGTATGTCTCTAAACAGCATAATTTAAAACACATACAAACAAATTCGCTAATACCTTAAAAGGGCAATTCCTACCTTCCTCCCACAACTTACGCAGCCTCTGGATATATCTTAAAACTGGTGTTACAGCCTAAAAAGAGTTACTGGCGGACCACTCAGCCCAGCTAACTTCTGAATAGTACTACCTAAAAAGGTACCTCAAGGTATCAAATTAATCGTGGCATTAAACTCAACTTAATGCCCAAGTCAAATTTAATATTACTTTCATGGACACATATCTTTTAGAAAATTGCCACTCTGTGACCAAGTTTGTCCAGTGGGCTCACATGATCACTGGCCACCAGACAACTTTCTGCCCTTCTTGGTAGTAGTGTGAATGATTCCTAGGCTCAGGAACAATGGCAGCCGGCTACAGGGAGAGATGTAATCTCCCTGTTGCAGAAAGCCACTCAGGGTGTTGGCCAAAAAAAGCTATCTTCAAATTCGGAGCTGCATTTGGTGGGCAAATGACTATCATACTCCTGAAAGGATGCCCCTAGACGGGCTTGCACTGTGAAGAGACAAGATAGACTAGTGAAGAAACCAGTTTTCCCTGGGAGTGTATCTCACAGGTAGCCACACCTCTAAGGGTGGGCTACCAAGCTCCTATCATCAGAGGAAGGGTTCAGACATCTTGAAAGTGGGCAGAATTGTGCATTCTGGGATTGCTAGATGCTACACACAGGAGTTGTCAAAGGATCAGAGGGATCCTGGTAGCCCATTGGGGAGTGGTCACATCATCCCCCAAGGGCACTTTATGGGCATAAACATGCACCCCCGGCACCCTGGACCTCAGATCATGATGGAATTGTCTCCAAAGCCCCAGACCAAAGAAGTGACTCCAAGTGTTAGTTGGCTGACTCCCTGGAACTAGCGCCAGGTCCGTCAAAGCCTAAGTAGCCCAACTCTGCAAGTCAATAGCTACTTCTGCAGAGTCACTACTGACCGCCGCTGTGCACCCCAATAGACCAATCCTCGATGGCCATAAGGAGTGTTGGCTGAGTCCTGTTTGGTTGCCCAAGAAGGACACCAGCCTCCACCAAAGGATACCCCTGGGACTGCTTTTGACGGAGACCAGTAACCCGAATCACTGACAGAATATTGAAAACTAAAATATCATGTGGACAGAATATTGTGTCAAAAGTATCGAGGACCAAAATATTGAGAAGATAGGTGCAAATAAAGGATTAAAAGTTATAGGGTTTCCCGCCCCTTCTGTGATTGAGATACTACAGTACTGATAGAAAAGAACAAAAGACACACAGGCCATTTCCAGTCCCTGTCCTGAGGAGAACCCACGAGTGTTTGAAGGGTTCGAAACGCGTTGACTCTACGCTGGAATATGAATGTCTAAGGGTGTTGCAGAAAATATAGTTTAAATAAACCTTTTTTGCATATTAGACCCTGATAAAATAACTGTTTTCCAGTGTAGCTGACAGGAAGGCCTATGAAAATTGCTAGTTGGCCGCTTGTTTGTATATACTAAATCAGGACTGGTGCCCCATAAATGCAGGATTTGGTGGCATCTACCCCCTTGTGTTTATATATGGTGTCTATATGAATGTTATTTATTATGTTTTTCATTTTGTCCGCATTGGTTGTCACATGAATGTATTTCATGTATTTATGTTTGTAATTTGTGTTGATTGTGTCTAATGCCTTTGATAGTAGTGTCTCCCTTTTTCATACATTGTTTGAATTGAAAAAACATGCAAAACTAAGTAAAAAATAATCAGAAAGAAAACGTCCCTCGCTTAGGATTATTGGCTAGGTGTGGTGTGAATAGTTCTAAATGTATGTACCTGGCCATTTTTGTTGTTTACCCACTTTTAGAAAGTAGGCATTTTCTTGTTTAACCATTCTGTATGCCTCTGCCTGTTTGTGAATTGACTGACTGGTTTTGAATCAACAGGGGCTGGGGATGTGCATTCACTGTCGATAGCCATGGGGAGGGGGTTGGGGTGTGCCTGGCCTTTCCTGGATGAATCGGAGCTGAACTTATTAGACCTTGGCTGAATTTAGAGTAGTGGGAGGAGATTCCCTGCACCTGAATAGGGCCTTTTTCTGTTGCACAATGCTGTCTCCACCCCCGTGTTCATACTGAACCAGTGAGGACAGAACTGGTTTGGACTGGGCTCAGATATCCTGGCATAAAGAGAACAAAGACAAAATGGGGTTTAAGTAATAGACCTTAAATCCCAGAACTTTAGATCAATTCTGGACTCAGAAGGAACCTTTGCCAAAGAGAGGAGCTGTGAGGAGGAGTACTGCCCCTTTGCTGTGAGCTGTGTGGGGTTGGCCTGTAGTTGCGGTTCCTGCCAAGGAAAAGTTTGAGACTGGAACTTTGCTGTGAATCTGCTTGAAAAAGAATCTCCAAGGGCCTGTGTGTGCTGGCCACCTGTTCTGAAGTCTCAGTGACACAAAGACTTGGATGTATGACGGTACAACGTGTACCGTCACAACGCATCCCTTTACCACGCATCCCTTACAACGCAAGTCGTTACCACGACCTGCGTTGGGGGTGCGGATTTCGAATAGTATAATTTACTATTCTAACACCAGTACCCGTGGACCCTAGGGAAGGTGTTGGGATAGTAAATTTACTATTTTTAATCCTTTAGCGCCCTCCAGCGCAAGTCGTAGTAACGACTTGCGTTGTAAGGGATGCGTGCTAAAGGTATCGCGTTGTGAAAACTTCGTGGTAAATGATGTTTACCCAAAGACTTCCCCCCCTTTCCTGCTGCTGAGAGTTATGACCTGCCAGGGGGTGCCCATTCCAGTTCCGGGTCTCTGAAGGTTGTTCATGCTATTGGGAGCTGGAAGAAAACTAAAGAACTAAAGAAATTTACGCATCACTCTTCTTGCTGCTGTTTTTTCCGACGCAGCATTTCCGTGGGAGAAGAATCTTCTCAAATATCTGTGCTGCTGCACAACTGAGGCAGCGCTCATCGCGACTGCAAGAACCGACGCACAGTGGCATCACGGCTGATGAAACCGATGCAGCACTGCTCGTTGCCGCCACATCATCGATCGCCAAATCATGCCAGATTTCCTCGCATCACACCTATGCAGCGATTTTTCCTGATGTATCACCAGTGGACCAAAATTTGTCTTGGAGCTGACGCACCACTTTTGCCTACAGATCAGATTCAACGCATCACTTCTGCTGAGCAGCAGAACTGTCACATGCCTCCTCGAGGTCTGAGGAAATTACTTATCTCTCTTCTACTCGACGCTTCCCATCTCTGCAGCTGTTTGACCTTGTGAATTTTGACGCATCTACAGGTACTTTGTATAGAATCAAGCATCCATAGTTTTGTTATGGACCCAGTTACTTGAACCCTTTAAAAAGTCATATTCTTATTACATGTATGTTGTATTTTTATCGTTTTGGTCTTGTTGAGTTTAGATAAATATGCTTTATTTTTCTAAACTGGTGTAGTGTCCATTTGTGATGTCATCACTGTATTACTGTGTGCTTTGAGTACAAATACTATACAGATTTTCTTTGAGGTAAGTCTGTCTGCTCGTGCCAAGCCACCCGGGGGTGAGCAGGGGTTATCTAAAATGTGTATCCGCCTTACCCTGCCTAGGAGCAAGGGTCCCGATTTTTACAAAGGTACCTACCTCTGCCACTAGAGACGCACATTTCTAACAATAGGTAAGTATAGATTTGCTATTCTTAATTCCACATCCACGTACCTTGTTCATATATGTATTGTCAAGGTACAAATATGTGGAGTTAGATATAGTAAATCTTTGCTTACCTATAGAAAATTATCTTCATGATATTTTTGTCCTCAATATTCTTGACATGATATTTTGTGCGCACAACATTTTCAAGCTGGCCTTCCACTGACTCAAAGAGGACTTTGAGGGACCCTGACCTCTGTGGCCAAAGTTGTCCCACCTGAACCGTGGACGAAGGAGAAGAAGCAAGGAATTCTTTGTTGACCGCACAGCGCGCAGAGCATCCTTGTGCAACCTCCATCTCCTTCTTTCTCAACATCATGATCACTACATTGAAGTCTAAGGTGGCCATGCTGTAAAACTCAAAGCTGGACTGCAGAACACTGTGGTAGCCTGGTAACTGTCCATTACTCCTTAGTGCCCCACTGACCTGCTCCCTGTCAGATTTGAACACCCCAGTTGGGCCAGAGTGGATGAACACAACTCTTAAAAACTTCTCAAAAGTTTACAAACTTTACGGTTACCAATGCTTTTTAGCGGTTGAACTGTGATTTAAATGTTCTTAAAAAACCTATATCTCCGGAACCCACTAGTGGATTTTGTTCATCTTGGGCTCTAAAAATTCATAAAAATATAATCTATCATTATAAGGTGGTATTTGATTTCTTTCTTGTGGTGTGACTTTCTTCTTATGTTGTTTCTTGGTGTTAAATGCTTTATTCTCGTTCCTTTGTTTAAGCCCTGCTGCTCGATCCCACAGCTACCCAGGGGTGAGCTAAAGCTTTCACAAACACGCCTGACTGGACCCAGGACAGTTTCTGTAAGTTTATTATGCAGTAAGGTCTCACAAGCATACCATATAATACATCCAAATCATCACATTGGTGCCTAGCAGTGGGACCCAGAACTTGTGTTTAGTTGTTTCAGACAATTAATAAGTTGGTAACCACCGAAAAGATCCACCAAGTGGACACTGAGAAGACGTTTTAAAACTTTTGCAAAGTTCTGTATATCCGTGCCACCATTTTCCAGGAGCTATCCCTAAAAGTTGACAACAACTCTCACAAAAAGTGACCAAATGTCTTCAAGGATGGAAAACATGGACATCAACTTGGCCAACCTGCCCACAGTGAGGAGCAAGGATTTTTCGGTGCTGTGCAGGGATAGTAAAATCAGCCCAGGGATCATCACAAGAAGGAGGAACTGGAGAAGGCCTTAAGAACCTGAGAGAAAGCTTGAGAGCTCAGGCCCAACAAGAGGAGATCGCCCCAGACCGTGTGAATAAGGAGGATGGCAGAGATCTCTTCTACATGGAGGGGGGACAATGAGAGTGTGGCCCCTCTGTTCGATCAAGGCATGCCTCCACATCTGGAAGTGAATAGAGCTCCACTTCAGTGTGGAGACCCAAGGACCTAGAAGCTCAGCTCAGCCTGTTAGAGATGCAGGAGTGGTGGCTCTAGAAGAAAGAAAACTGGACTTAGAGGAAAACATATTCAAGCTGGAGCTGAAATCCAAGGGCGTGGAGGAGGCAAGAAAGAAACAGAGGTAAATGCAGAAGGTGCCTATTATCCAAGATTGCCCACAGGTATCATTCCTAATTATGTAGAAAGGGCTGACAGACAAACTGCTGTCATTCTATGAGAGGGCTCTAAGGATGAGAAGGATGGGTACACAACATTAGGGGTAATTGTTGAGGGAACTGGTTCCAACCATAGGTAGATAAACTACTAATACTGGAGGATGAGTCATACACTCACATGAAGGGAACTCTCATTGAGCTATTTGGTTTAACCCCAGAAGAGTAGAGACAAAAATTCAGGAGCACACACAAGGGATCAACTCAGAGATGGGTGGACTTTGTAGATGCCTCTGTGAAGTCACTGGAAGACTGGATAAAGGGTAAAAAAGTGAATACCTATTAGGGACTTTACAATTTGGTAGTTAAGAAACACCTACTTACAAATTGTATCTCATTGAAGTTGCACCAGCTCAGTGGATCCAAAGCTGTCTAGCCCTAGGAAGCTGGGGAAGATATGTGATGAATGGGTACACACTAGGGTGCCCAAAAGCCCTGAGGTGGTGGCCATAAGAAAGGAGAATAGGCTTCCCTTCAGGAGAAAGATGGGGACAAACATAAAAAGTCAGAAACTTCCAAAGAGTCTCTAAAAGATTCCCAAGGGGACCCCATAGCAAAATCCCACTAAAAGTGGAGAGTGTATCTGGGAACAAACCTTAACCCTGCAAAGTCTGGGATGTGCTATGAATATAGATAGCCAGGGCACAGAAGAGGTGATCTTGTGCACACCAAGAAGGGGAAATATCCTTTACGACGCAACTTTTTCCACGCAGTGCCTTTAAAACGCAGGTTTTTCAACCCAAGTCATTACAACGAATTGCGCTGGGGGGGCGCTCTAGGATAGGTAATAGTTTAATTTACTATCCAACACCTTCCCTACTATCCACGGGGACTGGAGTTGGAATAGTAAATTAAAATATTCACTATCCAGCACCCCCCAACGCAAGTCGTTGAACGACCTGCGTTGAAAAACCTGCGTTGTAAAAGCATGCGTGGTAAAAGAATGCGTTGTAACAACGTACATCCCCAAGAAGTCACCCACTGATGACCATCCCAAGGGCACTGCCAGTGTAAGGATCGGGTTAGTAGTTGTCCAAGGGAATTGCAAGGGATACACTAATGGCTACTTTTGTTTCCATGGGAGCGGAGGAAGTTGGACCCTTGGCCCACTAGCCTGCCAGCATGTTGAAGTATAGGCAGTGGCCATGAAACGATGGGAATAAAGTTCAGGTCTTGAGGAATACAGGTGACAGCATCACCATGGTTATGGTTAAGCTGGTTTCCCTAGGGCAGATCATACCTGATGCGGTGCACCAGATAGTAAACTCTGACAATGTTTTTAAGTCACATCCCATAGCTGTGGGAGACTTTGAGTGGGGAGGAATTACTGGTCCTAAGAAAGTAGCTATGTCCCCTGCCATTTCAGTGGAATGTCTGCTGGGCAACTACCTTGAAACCTTTCCCTGGGCAAAGGTGGAGAGAAGGAATCATTCAACAATACTGGGTCTCCCTGAGTGGGTAGGTGTCTTCACAGGGTGATACATGTGAATAAGCTCAATCTCTATCATGACAGAGCAGTCATTACAATGCTCATGGGGGTGAGGGGGAGGAGAGTGAACCTGTCCCTGACCTACTGTCCACCAATGTAAAAAAATGGCTAAGTGGAAGGAGTAGTCCTCTCTTCTACTTTGACAGAATACCAGCAAAAAGACTGTTGCAAACCGTTCAGTCAACTTGAATCACATAAAACTTTACACAAGGAAGCTGTACAAAACAAGAGATATTGATTTTACTCTGATATCGTTAGTGACTAATCAAGTCTAATTGGGTCTAATTTAGTTACTGAGTAAGCAAACAGTTGTTATATACCATCAATCAATCAATCAATTAAGCATTTGTAAAGCGCACTACTCACCCGTGAGGGTCGCAAGGCACTGGGGGGTTCTGCTACTGCTCAAACAGACAGGTCTTGAGGATTCTCCTGAAGGTCAGTAGGTCCTGGGTCTGCCGTAGGTCGATGGAGAGGGTGTTCCATGTCTTATCGGCGAGGTGAGAGAATGATCTGCCACCGGGGTCATTCTTCGGATGTGTGGGACTGTGGCGAGGGCGAGGTCAGCAGAGCGGAGCTGGCGGTTCAGGGTGTAGAAGGTGAGTCGTGTGTTGAGGTATGCTGGTCCAATGTTGTGGAGTGCCTTGTGAGCGTGGGTGAGGATCTTGAAGGTAATCCTCTTGTTGACAGGGAGCCAACGCTGGTCTCTCATGTGTTCTGTGATGTGGCTGTGGGGAGGGATGTCGAGGATGAGGCGTGCAGAGGCATTCTGTATGCATTGGAGTCGCTTCTGGAGTTTGGCCGTGGGTCCTGCATAGACGGCGTTGCCATGGTCCAGTCTGCTGCTGACGAGGGCCTGGGTGACTGCAGGGCCGGACTGGGAACTTAAAGCAGTCCTGGCATATTTTTTACCAGACCAGCCCCCGTCCGGCGCGTAGCGAGCGAGCGTAGCGAGCAAGCCCGACCACTACTTAGGGGGTTTTTGGAAAATTTTGGACAAAGACAGACCAAAATGGTGAATTTACAGCACATTTTTCATTACATATTCAATTGTATCAACTTTCAAAGCACAGTAAATAGTAGATGATGACCTTAAAGAGCACAAGGTCTAAATAGTGATGAGGCACCCTGCCCCCTCTCCTCCAACCCCCAGGCGGATCCACCGAGAGGTCTGAACACTCATGAAAAATAAATTAAGACGTCTGCATAATACATTCATTGACACAAAATATTATATAGAAACGCTGGGAGCATGAACAAGCACTGACCGCAGCAATAGGTCTGGCTATATTTTACGTGGTGAAGAGAGATGGGAGGAGTGAGAGGGAGAGAAGGAATGGGCGAGAGAGAGGGAGGGAAGGAAGGAGGGGAAAGAGAGAGGGAGGCAGAGGAAGAGAAAGGGAAAAGAAGAGGGAGAAAAAGAGGAAGAGAATGAGAGCTAGAGGAAGGAAAGGACAGAGAAGGACAGGGAGAGGGCTGGAGAGAGAGAGGGAGGGACGGAGAGGAAGGGAGAGACAGAGGGAGAGAGAGGGATAGTGAGAGAGCTGAAGGAGAGAGAGGGAGAGAGAGTGAGAGCGAGGGAGAGATAGAGAGAGAGGGGGAGAGAGAGGGAGGGAGAGAGAGAGATGGGGAGAGAGAGAGAGAGAGAGAGAGAGGAAGAGAGAGGGGGGAGATAGAGAGAAGGAGGGAGTGAGAGAGAGAGGGAGTGAATGAGGGAGAGAGAGAGAGAGAGAGGGATAGAGTGAGAAAGGAAGTGAGAGAGATATGGGGATATAGAGAGGGAGGGGTAGAGAGCGAGTAAGAGAGCAAGAGAAGGATAGGTATAGAGAGAGAGACAGAGGGAGAGAGGGATAAATAAAGAGCAAGTGAGAGGGAGCAAGAGAGAGGATAGAGAAATAGAGAAAGGGAGAGGGATAGAGGGAGGGAGGGAGCAAGAGATGGAGAGAGAGAGAGAGAAAGTGAGAGGGAGAGGGGCAAAAGAAAGAGAGATGGAGGGAGAAAGAGGGGAAGAGAGAAGGAGGGGGAGAGAGAGGGGTCGATAGAGAGAAAGAGACAGAGAGAGAGTGGGAGAACAAGAGAAGGATAGAAAAAGAAAGAGGGATAGAGAGAGGGATACAGAGAGAGGAGTAGAGATGGAAGGAGAGAGAGAGAGGGAGATAGAAAAGGAGAGAGAGAGAGAGAAAGGGGAGAGATGGAAGGAGAGAGAGGGAGAAAGAGAGATTTCCATCATTTCACTACAGAACATACCACTAATTTACTTATAATTTTACCCTCACTACACCAAAGCGCCATCGTTGTTCCACATTGTGCAATATTGTTTCACTGCAGAATAAGGGAATATTTGAACTAGATAAAATAGATATTATTGTATAACAAAACGGGTATCAACTTACTGAATAACATGTCATTACGGTACAGCAGTATATGCCCATTAATGTAGTACAGAATGTCCCCTTGGCTGTACTTTTGAATGTAGCCATCTTTGTACCAAAAATGACCATCTCTGTGCGTCTGTACTACAAAATATGCAATGATTGTAGAACATAATATGCAATAAGTGTATTATAGTATGTCATTGCTACCCTACCGATTGAGGCTATTGTACTACAGAATGAAGAATAAGGCTATTATTGAACTGTAGAATGGGCATTAATGTAATGAAGTTTAGTACTATGGTATATGTTCATTATTTTACTACAGAACGGTCCCATGACTGTACTACAGAATTAATGCTATCACTCTCCTACAGGACTGAGGACACAACTTTCCTAGAGACTATGTTATCATTTCACTACAGAGAATGGCTATTATTGCCCTACAGAATAGGCATTAATGCACGTCAAAATATGCTGTTATCCTACTGTAGTAAATGTGCATTATTGTACCACAGAATGTTCCCATGGCTGTACTGAAGAAGGTGGCTATAGCTGTATTGAACATGAGTATCGGCTAATACTATCAATCAAATACTCTTTATCTATACTATCATCCCACTCAAATGTCCTTAAACAGTCCTTAAACAATCAGAGACGGCAGCACCAGACAGATACACAAAAATAACCACACATGCAGAAAGGCAAACAAGAGGCAATCAGACATTTAATTACACAAGGAAACTCTGTCAGACAAGTATTTAGACACTGACACAGAGGCAGACACAGTCATGGTGCCACTTTAGCACACAATGTAGCTAGACACAAAGACCCAGTTGGATGCAATCACACAGAGACAGACAGTGTACAAACTGTGACAGACACACATACACGTCACAGACAGAAAAACAGTGATACGGCTATATCCCAAGAAATATATTAATATGTAAGTAAGTAAAATATTAGCTACCCAAGAGAACTACTCTCCTCATGGCTATTAAGTAGTTGGAAACTACTGCAATTGTCTTTTTTGTATAGCTCTTTTTATATTAATGACGTAGTATTTATTTATTTATAAAGTTTTATGCAGCGCGAACTTGATCCAAAATTTATTTTTATTTTTGTATAGTAATTTTGAAGTTAATGATGCTGTAAAATGTTTGTTAGATTTCTATTTTTGTGAGTATGTTTTTACTTGGTGATGTAAACGATCATAAATTGATCTAATAAATTACTTACTATTAATATGTATAAACAACACACACGATGGCACAGTGGAATACAAGTCAAACACATGCTGTCAATCAGATGTACATAAAGCACGGAAACAAAATGACACAGAACTTTACCACTACAGCCAAGCCAAGAAAGGAACATGAGCCAAACTCAGAAGAGACTGTGTAGGTGGAGGTAAGGAATGTCCCCAAAGTTACCTTGAAACTGTAGAACTAGTACCATTGAAGAACATCTCTCCACCGACCTAGTTTGCTACTCACCATGGAAGTTATCCTCGTCACGAGAACACATGTCCTCAGCCCCGGCCTGTTCCTGCCTGTGAAAATGATTCCTGTTCTGGGAACATCTCTCCACAGCCATGGCTTGGTTCTGTCTGTGGAAATGATTCATCACGGTTCTGCACTGCGCAGTGGAGTCAGAGAGAGTGAGTCTCTTGAGACGAGACTGACCGCACCAGAGCCTCCAGTTTGTGAGTGAGAGGCTGGGGGGCCACCCATGCCCCGAATAATGTTTGCTCCATTTTGTTATTTTTGCACATACCATCTGATTAGGCTCCAATCTGATGGTATGTGCAAACAAATTCATTGGGCCTGTATTCCTTTAGTTGGCCGCCCCAGGCAGCCCCGAGAGGCCTAGCAATCACAGTAGGCCGTGATTAAAGTAGGAGAACTAACGAAGCAGCCAGCCTGCATTACCTGCGTTCTCCTACTTTAATCGCAGCCCGGACGCCCGCACCATGCGCATGAAATCACAAATTTTAATCATGATGATGATTATTTGTCAGGGTCCCTGACGGTGACAATCATCATAGATTCATCATGATTATATTTTTTGATTTATTGCCTGCAGCCACAGCCCACGACGGTCCTGTGAGCACGCAACTCAGGCCACCTCGCGCCGCACTGCCTACGCCCTGCTCACAACACCAATCAAATCCACCTCTTCGCGCGATGCCCGCCCAGTGCCACCACTGCCCACCATGAATGATCATTCATTGCCGACCACTGGAGTGGATGGAAAAACTCCCCTGCTGCTGGTGGCAGACGAGGGGGGCTAGAAATATATTTATAAAGTTTTATATAGTGCAAACTTGATCCCGAAGGATATCAGAGTGCTTTACGATTTGAGGCAAATGTAACAAATCAGAACATTAGTCTAACATGGAGAATTAGATAGATAAATAGCATGAGGGTGATAGATAGAGTGAAGGCGATTTAATTATGGCCAGGCCTGCGCACTGTGCCTCTGCCTCTCTGTCTCAGTCGTCTGGGATGCAGGCAGTCACGCGCAATTTTAATTGCGTGAGGCCCAATGCACATGCGGCATGACAATTGGTCACCCATCAGCCCCACCCGAAGGGTGAACTGAAGAGTGGAGCGCAAACGCGCGGAGGAGGAGACAATGCATCTGCGCGCAGGCACCTCCTCCTGATTATTAAATCCACATAGCAGCAGGCTGCCTGCATGGTCTGCACCGGGTCAAGGCAGTTGTGCTTTTTTCCCTTCAGGCTGCACTGCGGAGTGGAGACACGGATGGAGAGTAGTAGTAGTCTCAGACTCAGACAGACAGTCAGACTACTGTGACTCTCTCTGAAGCATAGATGCCAAGGGTTGAGATTGCTTATGTGTGACATTTTCATAGTTTCAGTGTAGCTATGAGTGATATTCAATGACCAATGTGCAGCCAATGTGTGACACTTAAAAATGACACTTTCTCGCAAGTAAAATCAAGCAATGAAGTCCATGGAGACAGATAAATATCAGAAGTTACATCCATATGAGTAGCGAGAAATTGTAAGAGCATCTTGAAACTGCTACATAGCACCTGAAATGGAAGGCCACTAATCGCTCTTTCATGTTTTTCATTTATTTTATAGTGCTCCTCGTGCTAGTGTAGGGTGTCAGAGCACTTTACATCATGCACACATTATAGCTAGACAATCTTACGTGTGCAAATCAGTCTAAATGAAATGTTACATAAAACAGTGAGAATAAAAAGTTGTAGAATCACATTTCAACCATACTAGTAAGCAATATATTTTAAGAGTGTTTGGTCTGGAGAAGCACAAACACATGATTTAAAAGGTACCACCGTTATTCGTTTTACTTAAAACAATTTATTTCTATCCAAACTAAACATTTTAGCAACATTAGGATAATGAAAGTCTGAGGGAAAACATAGCGCTGGGTTCTAACCTTTAAAACACACTTTTTGAATACAGACCCTTTTGTGTAGTTCATAAATAATTGTGCTATATTAGGATTGTAATTTAGGATTGTAATTTATAAAGTGTGACAAAATCGGAAACCCACTGACCTACCCACATAAAATGCACTTTAGTGATCTACATGTACACGTTCTTTGCCACAGGAATATTAACCTTCTGTTCTGCTTCAGGATGGGTGAAAACTGCTACTATACAAAATGCCGATCTTGTTCCAGCAGCAACATTATTCTAAAGATACGCTGTTATTTCCCTAAGAGCCTTAAGAGACCAGACAATAGCAAGCTGTTAGGCAGACTCAGTCAGGGCGTTAAAAAAAGTTATATTTTCAAGTCCAGTGCTATAAAAATGACAGAGTTCGGCCCGCCGCGGCACCAGCCTGACGTGAGCAGCCAATAGCAATGCTTCTAAATGCTCAGTCAGGCTGTACATTTAAACGTTATTTACAAGTTGTACAAGTACCTGATTGAGTCATGTTCATGACGAGTCTCCGGCTGTCTCTTTGAAATGAAGATTGTGTGTGTGCAGACAGTCTCTCTGAGATGAAGACTGTGCGAAAGCTCTGACTTCGGTCTGGGCGCTGCCTGCAGCATAACGAGGCTGGCAGCAATTAACGGGCGGCACAGGCTGCAATGTGAGCAGTGGACGCCTCACGCACGCAGGCACGCACGCGCATGCCCGCCTCACGAGTGATTACTTCCTGTATCCAGATTCCAGACTCTCCACTATCATCAAATCAAATGTATATTGTTAAAGCGACGTGAAACCATGTCAAGTGCGCCATAAATGCAATTACAATTCAGCCGCCGATGAGTGTGACCCACGTTATTTCACGGACCGAAAATCGGCCCCAGGCACAAAACCGGCCCCCTGGCAGAAAACCGGCCCCACACCCTCCAGCCTACCGGGGGATTGCCCGGTGCCCGCCATTATCAGTCCGGCCCTGGGTGACTGTCCTTCTGGTTTCGGTGTAGATCCATCTGTAGATCTTGCGGAGAATGCAGAGGGTGTTGAAGCAGGAGGATGAGACGGCATAGACTTGCTGGGTCATTGCTAGCTATGAGTCTAGGATGACTCCCAGGTTGCGTGTGTGGTCGGTGGGTGTTGGTGCGACTCCCAGTGTGGCCTGCCACCAGGAGTCATCCTAGGCGGAAGGGGTGGGTCCAAGAATGAAGACCTCCATCTTGTCCGAGTTCAGCTTCAGGCATCTGTTCTTCAACCATTCGGCGACAGCATTCATTCTTTCGTGGAGGTTGGAGATCACAAGTATTAGGCCACACTCTTCTCTACTTGAAAAATTGCCTGATTTATATCTTCAGTGGGCACTCTCCTATACCTACTGCATATAAATGATAAACATTTTTGTATTTCAAATGTATTCTCTATAAATTGCTCTACAGGTCCGTGAGTGTATAAGAGAAAACTCTATCCCTGGCTTTGGCCTTCCTTCAACTACAGTCCAAAAAAGAATTAGGTATTCGCACACCACTTATTCTATTTACTTAGGATAAAAAATACGTGCTTTGTACAGGTTTCCAATACAATGCAATGTTTTAGAATAAAGGGAAGGGACAGTGTGCAATGCAATGTGATGTGCATTGCCATTTATCCCAAAAAACTGTTGTGGCAAGCAATATAGTACTGACAGGCATGCTCACTCTGCTGTGTGTGGGTCAACAGCATGGCATTAATACTAAGCTTGCAACCTGCCAAAGGCCACCTTTGAAAAATGTGTAAATGCCTACTAAAACAATCTGTTCTGTAATAAAAGGCATGTATTACATCTCTCTAGACACCTGGAGAAGATAAGGACAAGGCCAGGAGATTCTTCACTTACTCTGAGACAAATATAATCGAACAATGAACCAATCTTGCTATGAGAAGAAACCTTAACCCTTTACACAGTTTCTGTATTTTCACTTAAATTGTACAAAGAAACAATGCCTGTATTTTTCTAGATAGTTCATTCTTTTTATATGTAGTATAAGCACACGTTCAGCAATATATTTTGTGATTTACACAAAATATAATAACTCAAAATATAGTTAAACTAAAATATAATAACAGCCGTATGCTTGAATCTCATAGTCTGTGAATTAGGCAAGGAAAATACGAAGCATCTCGATTATCTAACATGAATAAAGGTGTTTGATTTACTAATTATATAGACATAACATATAGCTTTATATACTGTATTTTAGAATCCTATAACACAATACACCAAAGTACATTTTAATGTATTGATGCTGATACAAAAGTTTTGCCTGTGATCAATAACAAAAAGAGTATGTATATTTTGTGCGAGTACAGAAAAAAGCTGCATTGTGCTACTTGTGCCAGTGTTCTAAACCATTACAAAATGTATGTTGAATTAGCTATCCAAAATGGCAGAGACTGACTTACTTATAAGTCCCTAGTATGTGGCACCCAAGGTACTCTGGGCATGTAAGGCAGAGTGCCCTCCCAACCCCCTAGCAGCAGCACTGTTTGCACATCCTGTCTATCACAAAGTACAAAATAGCTGCCACTGCAGACTGGAAGGGCAGTTTAAAACTGCTACTTTGACTTTGCCATTTAAACCAATGGCAAAGCCCCCATTTCACATAACAATATATATATAAATCTCCCCTAAGAAAAGCCTGCGGAGCCCTAAGACAGGGAGCTATATATTATTAGGTGGGAAATGTATTTTTTTAATGTCCTAACAGCAAAGCTTCCACATTGTTGTTTTTGCTAGAGTAGAGTTAGTAGCCTTGTTAGTTAACACAGAGTTACCAACTGACAAATCAACCTGGCTAACTTTTGAATGGGACTAATTAGATGGGTACTTCAAGGTATCAAAATATTAGTGGTACTAAATCTGACTTGGTGCCAAAGTCAAATTTAGTGTCACTTTTATAGAAAGTGGAAACACAATTTATAGAAAGTTGCTACCCTGTGACCCAGTTTATCCAGTGGCCTCACGTGGTCACTTGCCACAGACAGTTTTCTGACCTCCTGGGAACGCTACTGCTGGTTTGCATATATCAAACCTATGCTCTGTGAGATTGGTTTGCCCTCTCTTCGGGACACACTGGATGCCGCTAAGATAGTCTCTCACTCTCTGGTTAACGAGAGTCTAAAGGAGTATCTGTGGCTGCGAGAATTGAAGTGTATAAAAGCTGGGAGTTTGACAAACCTGTTTTTAGATCTAAAACTCATCCCTGCATATGAACAGTTTTTTTACACTCTTCCAGGACATACCCCATTGCAACTTTACCTAAAATGGAGGCATGAAGTCTTGCCTATGAACAGTTTTTGTGCTTAATGGGATGAGAAATAGTGCAGTTCTAGAAAGTGTCCTTTATGCATCTTAGCTGACGAAACACTCGACATCTATTTGCCTTTTTCTGTCCTGCCTCTGCCCGACCACGTAATAAATGGTTAAAACTTGTTGTACGCTCATGGGTTTCCGTCAAAATACACTTACATTGAATATCTTACACTCTGACACGAGATAAGTGATTGCAATTGTGAAGACATTTTTGCAAGCTGCTTGACTTATCCTAACCATACTATTCACCTTTGAAGGTTTGCTATTTTCTGATAGTAATTGTCTATTGACACCGTCTTTTATCAATAATTGTATCACACTTGCACTTTAGCTTTTTTTCTGTTCGTTGTCATTATATTATTATCTTTTCTTATCATAATAAAGAGTTTTAGTCTCTTTTTGGTGCTATTTTGTCAGTATGCCTAAACATATTTATAGAATACTTTATTGCTCTTGGTCGTTTTAAGCTTCAGTGACAATTACTTCCTACTCAATGAACGCTGGGACTTCTTACACGATCAATGGCACTTCATTTTGAAATATTTCTAAAAGTGTTGCTTTTTATTTCTTTTTTTAATATTGAGCATTGTGATGGAATTATGATTTATGTAGTGCTGTTGTGAAATAAACAGCTTTGATTATGAATAGACTAGCTTATTGTTTATTGAGGGGTAATATTTGATAGTGGCTGGTTAAATGCTGTAATGGATGTGTTTAGAACATTATGTGCATGAACATGTGTACTTGAGGAAATTGCTGATAACTTAGGGGCATATTATCAAGGACAGGCGATACATTACCGCCGCTTTTATCGGCAGGAAACTGCCGATAAAGCGGCGATAATGGCCTTGATAATATGCTCTATGATTTCCAATCGAAGCCCATGTTAGATGTGTTCACATCTAACATGGGCTTCGATTGGAATTCATAGACCATATTATCAAGGCCATTATCGCCGCTTTATCGGCAGTTTCCTGCCGATAAAAGCGGCGATAATGTATTGCCTGTCCGTGATAATATGGCACAATGGGGCATATTATCAAGGGGGTTTATCTCCGCTTTTTTGGCTTTAAAAGCCAAGAAAGCGGAGATAAAATTATCTCCCTATTACCTAGCTGTCGCTAACACCAGTTAGCGACAGCTAGTAGGAGATAGCGACCATCTTGGCCCCCACTTTACATGTCAGTGATATTTATCACTAATGACATGCAAAGTGGGCGTGCCAAGATGTTAGAGACTGAAAACAGTCGCTAACATTGCTATCTCCTATTACCAACTTTTGGAGATATTCGCGCTAAGCACGAATATCTCCAAAAGCTAACACCTGCCCTGAGCAGTTCTTAGCCATGTTATCCAATGGGAGGTGGATAACATGGCTAAGAGCATTAGCTCGGTAATGCATGAATATCGCTGACTTTTCAGCGATATTCATGCATTGCAGCGATTTTTATCGCATTTGCGATAAACCTTGGTAATACCAAGGTTTATTTGCGGTAAAAATCGCCGCAGCTCAGCGGTAAATTTTTGTCTCTAACCAAACAATAGCGATAATTATCGCTATTGCTTGGTAATATGCCCCAATGTACTTTAGGAGTGTGGACATGGCATGCATTTGAAGAATATTTGCCTCCTATGTGGTGTTGATACCACAAGATGTGCACCAGAGTTTGCAATTACTGGGTAGATGATATGTAGCTTGGTGAAAGGATGTGGATGCATTGTTGACGTGACAAATTCTTAATGCATTAAATGGGTGCAACCTGTGTTGTATACATTGTATAGTAGGGGGAGTTCCGTGTTAAGTGTACAGTTGTAGCAGGATTATGTCTAGACTCTAGGACCTCTTGTTGAGTGAAGTCAGGGTGAATTTGTGCTATTGTAAAATTGGTTATAGATTTTGTTATACAATCACATAAGATGTAACACTCCCATTGTATAGCATGCTTCATAATTGAGGCTTCTGTTTTTCAGTTTATTCTGCTTTTTTGCAGATAAACACAGATGGAAAATAATTTGTTGTTCATTCTGGATTTATGTTTAAAAGTCCGCACTTTGGATTCGTGAACAGTGATTAATGTATTGTGCCGGTGACCATAAGAAAGAAACACTAAATCTCTACGCATTTCGCCACAACATGACCTTGATCATGGAATATTTTCATAAAGTTTTTGCCACATGTAAGAATAATGTTATGATTCCATCACTTCCCATAAATCCTGAGAAACTCGTGAAATGTAGGGGCATATTACCAAGGGCATTATCGCCGCATTAGCGGGACTTTTTCCCGCTAATGCGGCGATAATTTTATCGCCCTATTACCAAGCTGTCGCTAACACCAGTTAGCGACAGCTTGTAGGCGATAGCGGGCATTTAGGGGGCCACTTTGCATGTCAGCGATAATTATCGCTAATGACATGCAAAGTGGGCGTGCCAAGATGTTAGCGACTGAAAACAGTCGCTAACATCTCTAACTCCTATTAACAACTTTTGGAAATATTCGCGCTAAGCGCGAATATCTCCAAAAGCTAACGCCTGCTAAAAGCAGTTCTTAGCCATGTTATCCAATGGATAACATGGCTAAGAGCATTGTCATGTTATCCAGTGGATAACATGGCTAAGAGCATTGTCACGATAATGCATGAATATCGCTGATTTTTCAGCGATATTCATGCATTTTGCAGGATTTTTACCGCTTTTGAGATAAACCTTGATAATATCAAGGTATCTCAGCGATAAAAATCCTCGGTGCTCGGCGATATTTTTTTTCCCGCTAACCAAGCAATAGCGATAATTATCGCTATTGCTTGGTAATATGCCCCGTAGTTCTGTGTCACTGCAATGAAAATCACAGTGTTAAATTGCCAGTGAGAAACACATACAAAAACTTAAATACTTTTTTATAACGACAAGCTGCATAGTCATTCATGTGCGCAATATAGTCCAGTAATTTTTGTCATTTTTGAGTCTGTTAAATTAGGTAGTGTCAAGTAGAATTCAAAAGGATAATCTTAACATTCAAAGATATTCATAGCATAATCATTTATAGCAACTCAGTCTCCAATTCATCCTTCCTGAACTGAGTACAATACATATATCCAACTCTTGTCCCATCAACTTGATTCCAGAGGCCATATTATGCAGTTTCATTGTTTGCGCCAGGCGCACCTATTAAAAGGTACGCCCGGTGCAAACATTGAAAGTGCGCCTTGTTACGGTGAAAGCGCTGCCCCTAGGTCAGCCGCGAACTCTTGCTGCCCTCAGGGCGGCGCATTCATGTGACAACATGGAGCGGCTGCTTGCAGGGGCTCTGTGTTTTAACAGTGCAGGTGGCACCCACCTGTACTTCTACAGAGGATTAAAGATCCCCTTGCAGCCTGGTGCAGTCAGTGACTGCAACTTCTTGCAAGGGGATGTCTGGGGGGTCCATAGGACCCCCTTTTCTCCATCCAGAGGTCTGCTCTCAGGGGGCACACTCACAGTGCACCACCTTTAACCAGTTTAGCGCGTCGAACATTCCGCCCCAGTGCGGACGTTCGATCGCGCTAACGGGATTCGGACGTCCAGCGGTCGTGCGCAGCACCAGCGAAGTAGTGCACGCGACGACCGTTGGACGTTCGAAGCACGGAAGGGGTTAAGGTGGTGCATGGAGAGGGTGTCCCCTGAGAATTTCTTTACGTCTGCGCCCACATCTGTAATATGGCGCTGGGGCAGAGGCAAAGGGATTCCCTCATTGACATAGGGCATGCCCCCATGCAAATGAAGGAATGCCCCCTGAAGGTAGCGCTGGTGCTTTTTGCGTGCAGGCACTATCGATATTACTGATGGGGATGCACAAGCATCTGCGCCCCCTTCTGTAATACCAAAGTGCCCCTTGGGTGCGCAATGCGAGCGCAAATATCCGTTGGGCCCCCGGGGCACTTACTGTAATACAGTATAAGTTCCAAGTTGGTTGCTAAATCAAAATAAAATGTCATCATCAATAATATATAAACAACTGCAGATACAAATTTCAAACAATGACAGGTAAATGCACTTGACTTTCACATAAATAAAAGCAGCAATAAATGCTAGGTTAATATCCTTATAGAGAAAAGTGCATCTAAGTCGGACCCCATGAAATGTTATCCCATCTTGTTGCTTAGTAGCTTTTGACTCAGTGTGCAAGCTGCATATAAAACGTTTGACACAGTTACTACAGCTATTGACGAGGTGTCACTTTTACAGATACTATATGCTTCTCCTCTTTCCACCAAGCTCAGAATGTGGCAGAGAGTGGCTGTCTACTTGCTTCCGGTTTTAGCGTACATGGGGCAGAAGAATAACAAATGTTTATCGGTTTCTACAACAGATTTGCAACAAAAACAATGGTGTGTTCCCGACTTTGCACCCTTCCAGTAGGCAGTAAAAGCTGCAAACACACGTCCCTTATCTGAACTGTAGAAACACTCTATGTGCCGGGCACATAAAGTCCAAACACTCCAGTTTATTGATGGATTTATAGAGCAAAAATGATCTTCCTAAATTACCCATGTAATTTTCATGCTCCCTGCAAGTAGCAATTTTCTCATGAACCTGTTTTTTCATCATTTGTGCATCCCCTGCTTGGATAAAACAGGGGGGCATATTATCAAGGGGGTTTATCTCCGCTTTTTTGGCTTTAAAAGCCAAGAAAGCGGAGATAAAATTATCTCCCTATTACCAAGCTGTCGCTAACACCAGTTAGTGACAGCTAGTAGGAGATAGCGACCAACTTGGGCCCCGCTTTGCCCTGAGCAGTTCTTAGCCATGTTATCCAATGGGAGGTGGATAACATGGCTAAGAGCATTTGCTCGATAATGCATGAATATCGCTGACTTTTCAGCGATATTCATGCATTTCGGCCGTTGTTTATCGCATTTGCGATAAACCTTGCTAATAGCAAGGTTTATCTGCGATAAAAATCGCCGATGTGCGGCGATAATTTTTGTCTCTAAACAAGTTAGAGACAAAAATTATCGCTAGTTGTTGGTAATATGCCCCAGGGTTCTTCCCAGAATTTTTACAGGGCCAGGTCGCTCCAAGCCGTTTTTACAAAACCCAACCCTTTTATTTTTGCAACTGATTTCATTCTTAAGATTTCTGCAAGCTCCTCTCTGTAGTGGCACAATTCACTGGTACTCTAAATACATATCCAATATAATATTGATAGCGAGCTTAGCTATTTCATAGATGCCTAGAGCCAAGCGTAGTGTCACTAATATGCCATTAGTCCCTAGGCCAGTGAGGGCTCTAAACAAAGTCCATGTTGCAATGACACAAAAGCTTAGCTCATAGAGGGTTACATCCTTGCTTGAGTCTCGTAAATTTCACAGCTGGAAGAATTGGTGACCAGATAGCTTTTTTTAGCAAACCTCCATATAGACCCAGCTCTATGTTTGTCCACAATTGAGCTTTTTATGATCAGCAGTTCATAAGATCCTGATTCTGCAAACCAAATACTTACATAATCAAACTCCTGCACCCTTTCTAGTGGCTCATATCCGATCTGATGTCACCCCTCACCCTAGCTCGCCTTGAGTAGGTCATAAACTTTGGTTGTGTCAATTTCAAAACCATTCTCTATTAAAGCTGTCAATCATGTTCTGTAAACCCCTCATGGTTTTAGCCAGCAGGAGTGTGTCATTGGCAAAAAAAAGTGCCAGGATTTTACGAATCACCAAAGTGGGGATTCGTTGACACAACTCAGCAGGTGACTTACACACTCTTACATCTCATGGTTTCAAAGGCCAGGGACAGAGGTGCAGCAGCCGATGAAGTAGGCAATAATGTGTAAGTAGCTGGAAAAGTATAGATATATGGAATTGGTATTTAGATAACGTGTCACTTCATTGGCTGAGGGAGCATCTGTCAGTAGGTGCTGTGCAACAGACAGTGCGAACGGGAGCCAAGATTAGTTGTGGAGAAACTGGGAATGGTTTATTGATGGTTGAGGGGGAGGGGGGAGATTAAATCATGGCCTTTGATTGGCTATCATGAAAGCTTGTCAGAAGCTCATGGTGGGGCAACAGAAGACTTCACATGCTAGTGTCTGATTATCTGCTGCACGACTCACCTTCTCGGCAATCTGATGCCAATTGACCTATTAAACCGAGGGAGCCTTTGTCCAAGCCTGAGGCGAGCTGAAAGACAGCAATCCCAAGTGTACACAGGCTCAGTTCTGAAAAGCAAACTCTTCACTAAGCTGGTTCACATTCAATGGACTTGGTCTATGTTTGTTCCCCCTTCACTGTAATCTTCGGATATGCCAGCGGCTAACATTGTGCGGCTCTGTTAGAGAGAGAGAGAGAGAGAGCGTTAACCATTATCTGCTCGCAGCTGACCATCTGCTGTTGGAGAAATTTCAGAACCCTAGAGATCTACTTATATCTTTATTGTATACTAGAAGAGATGTTTTAATTGAAGGAACTCAGGTTAAATTAAGTGCTGATTAAATATTTGGGCCGACATAGGGGAGCAGCAGAATTTATTAGTATTCCGCACTACAAGAGTAACGCAGAATAAGTCAATTCCTCCAATTGCACCGGCGGAATAAAAATTCTGCCCACCCCTTTCCATCACCAACATGTCTTCCATTTGGCTCCAGAGTCTCATATCCAGTAGAATGTAGTCAATGTCTGGCTTGAAGATGGGAGCAGGAGTTTTATCTGAGCGTGAGTCGCCACTGCAGGCACGCAGGCCACGCATCACAGGAAGTTCCACCTTTTGGAGGACTGCCCTTGAAAGATTTCTTCTCACCGGAAAGGTAAAATCAGGGATTCCCCCATATTGAATTCTCAGCAGTAGAGAGATCTCAAGCCATAACACTCGTTCAGGAGGAAAGTTTGAATTCACTCGCTACAAGGACAGGTTGGGACGCTGAATGGGCTTTCAATATTTAGTCCAAGTATCTGAGAATTTGAGAATCTGGCTTTTGCCTACAACTCCTGTTGTATATGTTAATCATCAGGAAGAGATTGGATTTAGAGAGGGAGAGAATTAACACTTGAATCCGATCGTAATTAAATAGTAGGATAGGATAAATTGATGGGCACCAATATAAGCAACACCCCTGAAGGGCACCCGCCAGCAGAATTAATACCGGGCACACTATAACTTTCAAACCCACTCCAATGTATTTGCTAAACCTCCTATATCTCATGTAATAGGCAAATGTCATCGCTGTCAATGAATTGCCTGCAAGCGGGGTCACCCATCTTGCCCCTAATGCCTGCAATATTCCAACTCAGAATAGCTGGCTGGAAGGTTGAGGGGCCGGGTGGTAACATGTTGGTGTCTACCCATCCATCCATTGGTGATCAGCTAGTTCCATAGGATACAATTCAACTCACGCCCTCAATCAGCTAATCTCACAATCAGACACTAAGAAAGGTATTTTACTTTGGGACACACTTGTTGGTGCACAGTCCACAAGTGGTGACTCATTCTCATGGTGCATAATGGGTGGTAAGGTTGTGAGATTTACATCAGGTTGACAACGAGAAGAGGAAATTCCTGCTGGGACAGAAATATGTGAGTGGGGGGTGTTTTTGCCAATGCTGAGCAATAAGGGAAATTGCTACAGAGGTGCATGTCCAGCCCATGCCTCAAATAGCGATAGAAAAACCCCAGCGAGAAGACGCAGATTTTAGGTCCTGGCACACCCAATTGCATGCAGTTGGCCAATAGTTTTTGAACAATGTTTGGGATGCCGAAAATTTACAATGACACAGTCACCTTCCAACGATATTTGTAAAGTGGCCAACCTATCCCACCCTCCCAACCATCAAAATATGGCAGCATCCGAATGAAATAGGCCAGCGTAGATATGCAATTAATAAAACCTTATTATTGAATTGGGAGAAAAATGTCTCAGTTAAACAGGTATATTTGACAACTTGATCACGTATGGACAAGCATTAGGGTGCAGGTTCATCAATATTGATTTTGGTTCAAAGGCATGGCCCACCCTCATGTGTGTCGATGTCCTCCAAAAAACATTCCTCCCCTCTTACCCCTGCTACACCCAATGATGGTGTTTCACTCTTGCCTGTTTACACATAGTCACACTGGGTCAATTAACTAGCATGCTGGGTAAAAGACGACTTTTTACCAACTCCGCAGGGATAATATCTGCTAGAGAGGGCCTGTTGCTGTATGTGGTGTCCACAATGTGTCAAACAACCGGCAGCACAACCACCGGATGTTGCATGACAGCGAGAGTCTTTATCTTGCTTAGCTGTAATTCAACTGCGCCCTAACATTTGTAAATCAGCTCCAGTTTGCCGATCGCAGCCTCTATGTATCTATTACATAGGTCCTTTACTTTCCCAATTGATTTGTCCTTATCAATCACTTCAGTGGTCCTGCCAGAAGAATGTATAGAAGCACACGGCCTCTTTGATTTAGTGCCTTTTCCAGTTCTCTTCCTTTTCCCAACTGGGCATCTAGGTGCCCCACTGCATGGTTGTGGAGTTAATTCCTCCAGCTCCACAATGAATGCGCGAGCTGGTGTGTTTGTGACACTCGCCCGAGCTAAAACAGGTGGATGTGACTTTTGTTTTGGCAGACGTTGTTTCCGGAGAAGGCAGAGGTGTACAAGGAAGTTGTAGAGAAGGGGAAGAGAGCGGCAAATGATGTTCAGCCAGCATGATTTCTTTGTTGATGACTCCAACTGCCCACTATAAAAACCCATCAAGAGTGGTACCATGAACAGCTTTACAACTGCTCTACTGGGGATTCCGCTTCCACTTTTTAAACCTGGAACTATTGGCAAGATTGTGTATGAAAATGAAGAATAATCACAGTAACTGGAGCAATCCGGATCCTGGCCTTCTCGGGCGATGATGGGCCAGCGAACCAAATATGTAGTGTATGTCTTGGAATGTCACTACAAATTGCAATACATTGGTAGCACAACATGTCAGTTCAAAAAAATCATTTTGGAACAAATGTGTGCCATTAACTATGAGGAAAAAAGCTTTGAAGGGCCAAATATACGGGAGAGTGCACATGAAAACAATTGCCATTCAATGGAATATTATGCAACTGACCACATTCATAAACTACCAAGAGGAGTCTATTGGTAGAAAAAGGTTCATCTACTAGAATCCAGATACATTTTGGAATTAGGATCTATGACTCCACGGGGCCTGAGCCAAGACAAGTAATTACACATACATCTGGGTTCAGATAATTGAGGCTGACAGTGAACAATAGGAATCAGGTCTCTTAATGTAAATGAGGGTATGCAACCTCAATTAGATTAGAAATACAGTATCAAATAGATTAAGACCAGTGGCATTGGAATCCAACAATTATGGTGAACTTTAATAATCTTATTTATAGACAAAATATTTTATGTGAGATTAGTGAGGTCCACATCATTTAGAGGACATCATTGTATATAACATACACATATGAATCAAATTAATGGGACATGAGTTGGATAGATGTGTTGAAATCAGTTAAGCAAGTTTGAATTAGAGACTGAGTTGATGGAAATGACTATGATATGAATATCTTTGAATACCTAGATTATCCTTTTGAATTCTACCAATTTAATTTAGCATAATCAAAAATGACAAAAATATTAGAACTGTGTTGCACAAATGATAATGCTGCTTGTCGTTATAAAAATTATTTGAGTTTTTTATATTTATTGCTACTCACTGGCACTTTAACACGGTGAATTGCATTGCACAGACACAGCGCTACATTTCCCAGGTACCTCGAGAAATAGGGGAAGTGATGTACATCTGGAAAAGAATAGTGATCATATCCCATGAACAAGGACATGTTGGGCCGAAACATGTAGGGATTTAGTGCTTCTATCTTATGATCCATGGCGCAATAAATAAATCACTGCTCACAGTGTGGAGTTTTGGTGTATGAAAACGCACCGTTGTTTAAATGCATTAGCCGGTGTTCTCATCGGCGTTTCCTTGGGAACCCCCTAGAGCGAAAGAGTGCCAGAGCCATTGCTATGATTCAGATACAACATGGAGTATATTTAAAAGGGTATAAGTGCATAAAAACATGGGGCAATACATGCACTATCTCCCTATATTTTGAAAAGGAAGGGGTGTACTTTTCATTCTCAAGCTGCACCAATAAACATTCTCATCAAAATGTTTATGAGGTTCTACTGATGAGTACTTTAAGATGTGACACCAGATTGTTGACTGCCAGTTAACAGCTAAATTTGATGAGTCCAAGAATGCATAAAACAAGCAGTATGAGTCAATATTAGCCACAGTGCAGCCTTCTGAGAGTTCCTGGAGCACATAGGGCCGATTTATATGGGAGTGGAGAGAGTACTCCAGTACAATGGCAACTCAGTTTCCTCCATTCCAACATGATGGCCTGCCTGCTCAATTTAGAATTGGGCACACCATAGTTTTGATGACAACAGAGATTACTCAGTCTCTGCCATAGTCAAACTTCTCTAACAGCCCAAAGGATTAAGAGCCATTACAGTTTTGGCCATTTGTCCGCCCACGTAATTAAGATAGGCGGACATACAACCTATCTCAGTGCCCGTAGTTCCCAGAAAAAAACAGGCAGTATGGGGCACTGAAAAGTGCTCAGCGCCCCGCACACCATAGGAGGACCCTCCGCTTGGCAAAGAGGATGTTGTTTTTTTACTTTCAAAAAGAAAATCCTGCTTTGGGAATTTCTTTCTGAAGATAAAAAAACATTGTAAGTATCCCCGTATGGCTCTATTATGTTAATGGAGCAATCCATCAAACTTACAATGCCTTTCCAGGAACTGCCATGACAGCGGTTCCTGGAAATGACACAGAAATGAAACAGGGCAGTTATAGGCCGGCTATGACCCCACAAGTGTTAATACTTAAATTTAAAAACTTAAAAAAGGACCAAATGCTCACAAACCTTGTACAATAAAAGCAAAATTGCAATAGGGATTGCTACCAAAATAATCAATGTTGTGTTATCTCAATATCCACACATACAAGTCCGCCACAACATCGGACCAGCATACCTGAACAACCGCCTCTCCTTCTATGTACTCAATAGACACCCCTGATCAGCTGACCTGTCTCTAGCCACCGTCCCACGCATTTACAAAGCCAGAACAGGGGGAAAGTCCTTCTACTACCTCGCAGCCAAGGCCTGGAACAAACTCCCCCTCCACCTCCGGCAGGTCCCCACAGTGCTGCAGTTTATGGAGGTCCTCAAGACCTGGCTCTTCAGATAACCCGAGCACTCAATGGAGTTGCCCCCCAGCGCCTTGAGACCCTCATGGGTGAGTAGCTTAGCTTCACCAACCCTTAATTGATTGACTGATTGATTGATTGATAGTAAGAACAAAAAAAATGTTCAGTCATAAAAAAGTCCATCCAGATGGGTCAAGAAATTCTTCGAATAATCCATAAAAACACACAAGAAGACGTAGAGGTGGGTCTTGAAAAAATGATTATTCTTCACAAAATGGAAACATCCAGCCCAGCCATGAGATTTGCCCTTCAACATGGACTTCATCAGGGGTTTGATGCATACATACAAAACTGTTTACACATAAATATTTACAACTTTACAATCACATTTTAGAATCCCTCTATTTGTGTCTATCCATGTCATATTACAATTATTTTAAGATTCTGAGCCCATCTATACAAAACCCATCCCCATTGTAAATGATCAATCTCACAAAAATTCCAAATGTTTGCCATATCTATTTCCGTATGCCCCAGTCCTACATTTCCTAATAGAGAAAGCAAGTATCTAAATATAACATGATCAGTTTATTTTATTTTAATTTGTCTTAACAGCATTTAATGTATCCAAATGATTCCACAAAGTACTTACAGCACACATATCGTGAACATTAGACTCACCATATAGGATTTTTCTGCCTGCAGGCTTTATAGGCGGGTCCAATATTGGGGATCACACTGTGAACTCCTGTATAAATGAAGGAGGAACATTGCAAGCTATAAGCTTCAATTTTCAATTTTAAAAAGCAGCTACAGGCTTTCCAAACAGGCACCTTTTTATCTAACTAAAGTCCCACACATATAATTTAAATCACCATTCTACTCAATGTGTTGTAAAGAAAATAAATCTCATCTCAACTCTCAATTTATTTAAGAAAATAAGTCTCCTCTCTGTCCTACTTCATTCAAATGTCCACACACTCACCTTCTTTCATAGCCCTTCTCATTACTGTATCAACATCTGCTTCCTAGTGACTTCAATCCTTCACTGACGACCGCTATGTAAAAACACCATTTTATATTCCCTATAAACACCTCCCAATAGAGAATCAGATCTTCAACACCTAACCATTCAATCTGCTATGAATATTTTAGTCTTCCTTCACAGTTTCCAATTTGGCTTGTGTTCTGGTGGACAAATTTATTCCTAACATCAAGTATGTTCACAAAACAGCTTAAAATCTGAACATCTCTATTGGTACATTGTCTCGACCAATCAAATCACATCTCATATCAGACACACTAGTCAGCAAAGAATTCCTTCATGTTCCATCTAGGTTTCCAATAAAATATGTTATGTCAAAAAAATCTCTATTGGTTCTTTCTGTCAGCCAATTTGACTGCCTCAAATCCCACTATTAACCAATCCATTTTACTCTATGCTTGCCCTATCCACACCAATGTCTAATGCCAGAATATCTCTATTGGTTCTTTCTGTCAGCCAATCAGCTGCCTCAATTCCTACTATTAGCCAATTCATTGTACTGTATGCCAGCTCTATTCTCTCCATAGCCTAATGCCAGATTATCTCTATTAGTTCTTTCTGTTGGCCAATCGGCTGTCTCAAATTCCAATCTTAACCAATCCACTGTACTCCATGATCTCTGTCTGTTAATATCTGGCTTTCTACTGACACTGCTTGGTTTCTAACCATCCCTATTGGTTCTTTCTCTCACCCACTGTAAGTCAGAAAAGAGATTCCCTTTGGGCAAATGAACATAGAACAACTAGTTCTTATGGACCAAACACATAAATATACATCAATTCATAACACATGGACAGACAGGAAGCTATGTGAACAAAATTAAAAACAAGTGAAAACACTCTAGTAAAAATAAGTCTAAACAATTTATTCATATACACTATATTTGTTAAAAAAATGGGAAACAAACAAGACGGAATATACAGTAAATCAATGAGACATTCCAGTAAAAAAGGAGGTACAGGTTGAGGACTAAATTCACACAATGATACAGAATTTTCCTCTATTTCTTGACCATGTATTACTCCTTAAGCATCGACGCGTTTCGGTGGTGAAAGAGAAATTAGACCACCTTCATCAGGACAGTTGAGATAGTAGTTTCCCAATAATTCTCAATAAAACCATTAGGATCGTAATAAGGGGTACTCAGCCTCCTTAACACACAGGGAAGATATTCGTCCAGCGAAAATATCCTCTCACTTTAAATGTTTAAAATATGTCATAGTCATATAGTGTTGTCAATCTTAACACGCGGTATAAACAGCTCATATATTAAAATTATGTTATTCTTAAATGAACCCGGCAGGAGGGAGTCTCTGTATTTTTTATAGTTGTAGACTACCTTTACGGGCAATATAGGTTTGGAGACATATAGATAAAGTCCTTCGATAGATGGAACCCGCCGTAGTTCAAGCGTGCATTCTCTATTACTGCCGATGGATAAAGCGTCCCGCGTGTCTACAGCTTGGGGTCCTCAGCAACAAAGGGAAACTAGTTTTGTATTCATTTTAGCCTTCCCTAGTTGAGCTTCACGTTTCCCAGTTGCCCCCCTTAGCCAGACCCTGTGTAGCCTACCATGAGCACACCTGAAGGATTTTAAATTTTGCTATTTCTCCCACAGTCCCTCACCCAGTCAGCTATCTTAAAATTTTAAAACCATAAATTCGTACAACCATAATAATATGGTCGGACATCCCTATACACTTTATACTTGTTCTAAATATTGAGGAATTCGTCAACCTCAAGCTTCCAAATCTTAGAGCCCCGAGTCTCATTCATTCATCTTTAACTGTGTATAAGACTGAATATTCACACTTTTTACCATTCATCCCAGTATTCCTCTTCGTCTCACAAATGTCCCATAGCCAACTTGCTTATAATAAATATCGAAGAAATAACTAAAGTGAAGTCTCATCTCTATCCATCACAAAATCCGTACACTATGCTTGAACATTATCAAATGTCATTCTTCAGTTTCAAATACCCATAACCTTTTTTTTTTTTTTCAAATACCCATGACCAATCCATTCTAACATCATACAAAATAATGGAACTCATTTTAAATGTTCTGTCCTTTTTCCAAGTATGTCAACCCACTAATCTCTTTGGAGGTGGAGCCTAAGCATCATAGCACCACCACTTGGATCTTTGCCTATATTTTGTATCCCATCAAACTAAAATACATGCCATCTGCATGGAAATCTATAATATGTTGAGCAGAGGGAACCTTGTTCTTGATTTTTAATTGCTGTAGCATTTACTTGTATTCTGAGATTGAGCATTCTTTTTGTACTTCCCATGCACGCTTTCAAACATTCACAAATCATAATACAATTAACATAAACTCTTAATGGGTAAGACGGTTTTTCCAGATGGGTTCAGAATCCTTAAAATGACTGCATAGATACAAATAGAGAAAGTCTAAAATGTGATTGTAAATATTGAATGCATTTTTAACAATAGGTGTTGTATGTATTTGCTTCACTGCCCTGATGAAGTCTTTGTTGAAGGGCAACATTTCGTGGCTGGGCTGGATGTTTCAATTTTGTGAAGAATACCATTTTTTTTGAAGACTCACCTCGATGTCTGCTTTTTTTATGTCCTCATTCCACTGCCAGTTAATTTGCTTTCCCCTCGGAAGAGGTGGAAACTCAATACTGTTCTTAGACGAAATTGACAAAGCTTTTGCTGAGTGGTGTTCTAATGATATCTAAGCCTCTTAGCATAGCAATGGAGTAATCATTGGAGCATCACAGCTCTTATCTCCCTGTTATATCAGTCCATGAACAGTGAGCACCAGCTCTCGGCTTCTCTCTTGTCACAGGCAAGGTCATTCTTACAGATATAACATGCTGTACTTACTCATGTCTTCCCATGCTTTTGGGTCTTTGATATCTAGTTCTTATAGGTCTCTCTCCTGGCTATCAATAACAGAAGAAACAACAGTCCTTTTGCCATTTATTCCAAAGTTTTAGTGCTGTACCGATCCCAAATAATATCAGGGAGAGGCTTACCTTTTCTTCAATGACTAAAATTTCAGACAACACCCCACTGACCTCACTACAATAGATGGCAAGATCTTGACACTCCACAAAACATTTACTTGTTGTCAGCATCTGCTGCACAGCACCTCTTACACGTTGATACACCTCGCCCCATCTTGCCCATCTTTAGAGGGGTCCAGAAGGCCCTATGAAGAATAAAGAGAAGATTTCACTTTAACAGAGCTGGCTTCAGTGTCTTGCATAGAAAAACAAAAGACACAAGTTCTTGGCAATTCCTTCTTCCAAATCTACCAGGGTGTCACAGATTTTGGGTATTCAGCAGCTACTATGTCCCAGAACTCTAGGGAAACTAGTTTTGTATTCATTTTAGCCTTCCCTAGTTGAGCTTCACGTTTCCCAGTTGCCCCCCATAGCCAGACCCTGTGTAGCCTACCATGAGCACACCTGAAGGATTTTAAATTTTGCCATTTCTCCCACAGTTCCCCTAGAACATTCTTGCCATGCAATTTGGGTTACACCATCTCTGATATTCCCCAAACAACAAACATTTGCCCACAGTAATGTGAGGCTAAGGCTGGCTTTTAACCACTCTGGAGTCCCAGAAAATCCCAGATCAGGGCAAAGTCTAAAAAATAGTGAAGCCCTACTATTTTACTAATGAAGACCCAGATTCTAAGTGCTGACTACAGAACCTTCAAGCAAACTCGTTTGAAGAATTTAGGATCGTTGAGCTTATACAGAAAACTCACTGAGCCAAGGTCAGTGAGCATGGCTGTGAATAACCTACCCAAAAGGGTGTCCCCAGGAGTAACCAATAAAATGCAAAAGTTTTTAATTTGAAAGGCATAGTAATACTTTTGGAAATCAGAAAGGGCCATACCCCCCATCTGCTTTTCAGTGAAATGCAATGTAGTAGTGTCAAAAGGAAAGTAACTTTCGGAAGGATCATGATCGTGATCAAAGCAAGGGGAACAAGACAGCAGGATGGGCATGCTTATAGAGCCTTGCCTCAGGTTCAGGTTCTGGCCTCCATGTTTGTCAACTGGGGCCCGCACCTAAAACTGTGAGAATGACGGAAAAGATGAGGTACTCCCTTAGGTCGATCAGGGAGATAGAACCAACAACCTTGGGCACAGAGGAATTGATAGTTGCTCTAATGCCAAACCTCGAGGTAAACAGCCACTTTTAACCTTGTTCTCTAGACAGGGTTGTAGGTAGATTTCAGAACCACCATTAAGGAACTCTCAGATTAGGGGGTTTCCCTCCTTGAATATTTTTTTCAAGATCATGACACAACAGATAAGGAGGTCATGGGTGGATCTCAAGGAGGACAGGCACAGTTTGTTGTGTCTAAGAGCCCTGACCAGGAGGCTGGCGGTGAAAAAAGCATGAGAGAGGAAAATGGGAGGATATGTTTGCCTTCCTGATAGGCACAGTGGACAGGCAGGGGGTGGAATCCCCTTGACAAATAAGTTTCACGCCGTTACTGACTCCACTGAAAGTGGTGTAGCTGTGGAAAAGTCTCAGAGTTCGGGAGAGAAATCCGCACATTCAATGCTGGAGACTAGAAATCCAATCCTGATTAAAGCAGATGAGATTCATCTCATTCATTCTTCTGGAATCATTGGAGGGTCAAAGTGCAGCATGCTCAGCTGGATGAAAGCCCATTGCTGGAAGAGCAGCTCCTTGTGATGGGAGCTGAAATAATGCAAACATCCTAGAGCTCAGAACAAACTCAAAAGGAAATATGTGAGGTCTGTCAGGCTTAGGGTATTACATTGGATGCCTTGTTCCATCATACTAATCTTCTAGAAGTGGGAGTGGCACAGATTAAATAAGAGGTAACTAAAAATGTGAACGAAACTCGAACTCGCCAATATCAAAATAAGCAGCTATGGTAGGATGTGGAGAGGTTGGAGATCCACTCCAGGAGAAATAATTTAAAGCTGCTGGATATTACCTAGATGTGTCACTTTGTAAATATGGTGCAACAAGGCACATTTTTTACGCTGCTGGTGCGTCACAAAACGTGACGCACCGGCGGCGTAAAAGTGACGCACAGCCTTCTAAATGAGGCCATCTATGTTTAGCAAAATAAACATGGGTTTGAACATGCAAATTGGGATATTATCATGTTTTGACTAGAGTTGCTCTTATCTTTGGGTTTAACGAGTCTGATGTATGATTTTGACTTTACAGATAGAGAGTTGTGTGTTCGATACTGTTGGAGGCAAATATTTTTTTATATACGCTGGAATTTGAATTTCAGGTGACTTTGACAACTTAATTTCAATCTTTGCTCTTAGGCTTTCACGGTTTCGGGTGTCAAGTCTTCTTTGCGACTTTATTCTATGTTACACTGGGTGATGGCTCACTATGACACCTTGAATGTCTTTCTGTCGCCTTTAATTCATAACTATATTAGGGCTAAGGAGGAATGATGTGTAGTTGCGAAATTGTGTAAAAAAACATTAATTTTTCTGCTTATACTTTGCTTGTTTGGGTTTGCAGCCCAGAAGAAGTCAAGGATGCTTGATCTACCATGATGAAACATGTGTTGGCTGCTTTGAATTTGATATTTACTGAAGAAATACCTTGTTGAATTTTAGGGATATATGGGCATGAACATTCTGCTGTACCAACTGAAGAATACTTGATTTAAGAAAACAGAATAAAGTTATGGACATTGATATCTGTATTAATGGAACATATATTTTTTAAGTGCTCGGGGAGGAATCTTTCTTTTCAGTTTGTTATCCGCACTTGCGGGTAGTGGTAGAGTTGTGTAGGTAACCAACCCTTCTTCCCTTGTGAGCACCTTTATACACTAATCTGAATTTGGTACTCTGACCCAGACTGCTATTTGAGCCCCCTGTCTTGGACCTGGTTACCTAGTGTGCAGTTAGAGACTTCAAATGCACATACTTTTTTCTTCTGGATCTTCCTCTCTAACTATGTGAGTGATCTCATTTCCTGTGTCTCCACAAACGTTTGCAAAGTTACCTTTTTTGTTACATTTCCTACAGGTCACTCCTCTAGCAGGACATCTATGGTAACTTGCTAAAAAGTTGGTGTTACCACCCATAAAGCATCTTAATTTATTATTCTCCAATTTATGCGTAAATGTTTCAGCTTCAGAATTATCCCCTTCACTTGATTCAATTTTTTCTGTGAGTTTATTTATACAATATTTCTCTGCAATGTTGTCTACCATTTTCATGTCTAATAATTCATCCATGTCTCTCATGCAATATGCAGTATATTCTATACTTTTGCCTAAACTAACAGCCCAAACTTAATCAGGATTTTCCTCTAGAAGTCTCTCCTGTACTTTATTGTTATTTATGCATCTAGTGAGTTGGTCTCGTATCAGAGAATTTGCAATTACCCCAAAATCACATGTAGGAGACAAACCTCTTAAAGATGCAATATAATTTGTCATTTTGCCTTGTGTTCTGGAAAATAACTTATGCCTTTCTAAGACAACATTGATTTTCCCACAGATTTTGCCTCTAGTTTCCCAAGAGCACTGCTATTAGCATCTAACTTTCCGTCACCTTGTGCAGTCTCCTCACCCTCTTGTCCTTTATTGATTGATTATTTCTGGTAAGTCGTCAAAGAAAAGTCTCTAAAGTATGTAAGAGTATATGTTGTTTCCTGGTTGAGGAGAATTTGGCTCCTCCAATTGCTATAAGATAAGATTCAAACAATGTTATCCACCTCATGCACATTCTCACTAACCCATACAGCCACTGCCTCACCCACCCACATCCATCCATACAGGCAGTCACACATCCCCTCACACATGAGTGATGTAATTTGAGATGTTATCAGTGATGTCATCAGTGATGTCACTGACAACGTCATGAGTGTTGTAATATGTGAGGTCATAAGCAGTGCATTTGGGAGGGCTGCGTGGTACAGTTAGCGCAGTTAACTTTAGCTGCTTCATTTAACTGGTTTCGTGTGAGTGAAATCTGAGCCTATCTATAATGTCCCTATAACATTAAGTCTTTTCCTGTGTTTACACACACACACACACACACACATATATATATTTATCACACAGTATACAAAGTAAACGCACACTCAGGACAACTCACAAGGTGCTCCAAAGTTATTTCTTTGGCATTCTCCTTACCCAGTTCGACCCCAAAATGGTCTTCATCACATGAAAGAGTCATTGAGGCGCTGAAAGAAATATATTTGTTTATGGACATGGAGATAGAAAATTGAACATATTTAAGAGAATACTGGCGGCCATGATGGAGTGGAAGGTACCTGGTCTGTAAAGGTACAGGACACAGCCAAAACAATGCAAATGTAATTAAAAAACAATACATATATAATCTAATGCTACAACATTTCAAATATAATACAAATAGAATAATTTGCATTAAGTGCCCTAACCATGTGACATGGCTCAACTGTACAAATGTGCCCGGCCCCCAAGGGCCAGTAGAGATAACAGAAGAAAAACTACAATGCATGTAATACATCTGAGCAAGCTACCTCGAAAGAATCTCTGGCAATGTCAAATAAATCAAATCCACAACAGTTTGGCAGGGCGTGAAAACATGAGTGCATCCCACTGTGATGAGCGGCAAATCTGTTGTACTCTACAGTGGTGTTAATACGAGAGCCCTAGAAGACCTCAAGACAGGCCACTGCATTCCCTAGGGCCAACACCAATGCACACATGATACAAATACTGCCTGAGTATGCAATTGTTGCAGAAAGACGTCTCATGGACAATCAGCCGACTGGGCTATGGTAAAGTGCAAAAGCTGTCATAAAATACATACATCCACATAATACTAACTACTTTGCAGTCCTTTAAATAGCGTAAATGGACATCCGGACAAGAGTTAAAATGCTAATGTATGGTGAAAATGCCCAACCATGTACTGGCAACACAAATCACACCCAAGTGGGTAATTGCTGCCAAGAAGCGCCCAATGGATGATCAACCAAATACTAAATTGTCCATGTATTAAATGAAAAAATATCAACCTGATGATAAAGTGCAAGAAGTGCAATAAAGTTCTCGTACCCTCATCTGTGAAATCCATGTCACCCAACCCTTGTAGTAGATGAAAGGACAGGGGAACCCATCTGAATGGTTTCCAATTAATTTGCTCAAGGGCCCCTTCCTTTCCTCCTGTAACAAACAGAAATCAAACAAGCATTAGCATATCCAATAGGTCTCGCATTTGGAACCTTATAAGTGTTTAGCCGTGCAACAGTTGGTGTTGTTGCACCAAGGATATTTTGCTGCATACCTAAATACTTATAAGGTCCAAAAAGCGAGAACTATTGGCTATGCCAATGCTTGTTTGTTTTCTGCTGCTGTTTTGTTTAAGTTGCCAGATCTCCAATAGCTGGACATGGTTTTTGTTAACAGTTCTTTGCATCAAATAAACTTGTTTTCATTGCTCTGAATGTTGTTTCCATTCTGGTTGTAGGAAGCAGTCATTCCCAGGGGTGTAGGGGCTGCCTAGCTGTGCACATGCGCCAAACTTTGCAAATGAGAAAAATCCTGATGCAGGCGCAATGTACAAGTGTGGAGTGAGTGAGCCCCTGGCAGCATGACTCACTCACACAGGAGTTCATGCACTGCACCTGCATACTCAGCATGGTTTAAGGAAACTCGACCCACTCGCTCCCAGGCATCAAACACATATTTACCAAGAAACTCCGAGAAGAGCCTGCCTGCTGCACTGAGGGCTGGTGGTGTGTGTGCCTAGTGAAAGCGTGCACTGACTGCTGGTGGTGTGTGTGCACAGTGGAAGCGTGCACTGATGTCTGGTGGTGTGTGTGCCTGGTAAAAGCATGCACTGACGGCTGGTGGTGTGTGTGCCCAGTGGAAGTGTGCACTGAAGGCTGGTGGTGTGTGTGCCTGGTGGAAGCGTGCACTGACGGCTGGTGGTGTGTGTGCCTGGTGAAAGCATGCACTGACAGCTGGTGGTGTTTGTGTGCCCTGTGAAAGCATGCACTGATGGCTGGTGGTGTGTGTGTGCCTGGTGAAAGCATGCACTGACAGCTGGTGGTGTGTGCCTATTGGAAGCATGCACCGATGGCTGGTAGTGTGTAACGGCTGGTAGTGTGCGTGACTAGTCACAGTGTGCACTGAGGAATGGTAGTGTGTGTTCCTGGTGAAAGCGTGCACTGACAGCTGGTGGTGTTTGTGCCTGGTGGAAGCATGAACTGCCAGCTGGTGGTGTGTGTGCACAGTGGAAGCGTGCACTGATGGCTGGTGGTGTGTGTGCCTGGTAAAAGCATGCACTGACAGCTGGTGGTGTGTGTGCCCTGTGGAAGCGTGCACTGAAGGCTGGTGGTGTGTGTGCCTGGTGGAAGTGTGCACTGATGGCTGGTGGTGTTTGTGCCTGGTGGAAGCGTGCACTGACGGCTGGTGGTGTGTGTGCCTGGTGAAAGCATGCACTGACAGCTGGTGGTGTGTGTGTGCCCGGTAAAAGCATGCACTGATGGCTGGTGGTGTGTGTGTGCCTGGTGAAAGCATGCACTGACAGCTGGTGGTGTGTGCCTATTGGAAGCATGCACTGACGGCTGGTAGTGTGTAACGGCTGGTAGTGTGCATGACTAGTCACAGTGTGCACTGAGGAATGGTAGTGTGTGTTCCTGGTGAAAGCGTGCACTGACAGCTGGTGGTGTTTGTGCCTGGTGGAAGCTTGAACTGCCAGCTGGTGGTGTGTGTGACTGGTGGAAGCGCGCACTGACGGCTGGTGGTGTGTGTGCCCAGTGAAAGCGTGCACTGATGGCTGGTGGTGTCTGCGCCCAGTGAAAGTGCGGACTGACAGCTGGTGCTGTGTGAGCCCGGTGAAAGCGTGCACTGTCGGCTGGTGGTGTGTGCCTGATGGAAGCGTGCATTAACGGCTAGTGGTGTGTGTGCCTGGTGGAAGCATGCACTAACGGCTGGTGGTGTGTGTGCCTGGTGGAAGCATGCACTGACGACTGATGGTATGTGCCTGGTAGAAGCCTGCACTGATGGTTGGTGGTGTGTGTGCCTGGTGGAAGCGTGCACTGATGGCTGGTGGTGTGTGTGTCTAGTGGAAGCATGCACTGATGGCTGGTGGTGTATGTGCCCGGTGAAAGCATGCACTGTGTGTGTGCCCGGTGGAAGCATGCACTGATAGCTGGTGGTGTGTATTTGCCGGTGAAAGCGTGCACCGACACCTGGTGGTGTGTGTGTGCCTGGTGAAAGCGTGCACAGACGGCTGGTGGTGTGTGCCTGGTGGAAGCATGCACCGACGGCCGGTAGTGTGTGACGGCTGGTGGTGTGTGTGCCTGGTGGAAGCATGCACTGATGGTTGGTGGTGTGTGTGCCTGGTGAAAGCGAGCACTGATGGCTGGTGGTGTGTGTGTCCTGGTGGAAGCGTGCACGGATGACTGATGGTGTGTGTGCCTGGTGGAAGCAGGAGCATTCACACTGATAGAAGACACAAATAAAACTGACGAAGAGGAGGGAGAGAAGGGAGGGGCAGTGCGAGCAGGGGAGCATGATTCACAGCTAGAAGACACAAATGAAGCTGACCAGGAGGGAGGGGGAAAGGGAGGGGGGTAGTGCAAGCAAATGAACCTGATTACAGCAAAAAAAACACATATGGCAGCTGTGCACGTACGCAAGCTTGTGAACGCAAGATGTAGGCCAGCAACAGCCTCTGGTGGCACTTTTAAAAGCAATTTACTAAATGTCTTGAGCTATGCACTGTCTCAGGCGAGACCTAAAAAGTACAATTAAAATCAATAAAATAAATTCTAGTTGTTTTGCTATTTAACATAACTCCATGGATGAATATTCAATTGAAAAGAAGGAGGGGAAAAGTAGAGACTGGGCATAAAGCATACAAGAGAAGAGAAAGAGAAAAATGAAAAATAAAGAAGAGGGAGAAGAAAAGAGAAAAGAGAAAGAAATAGAAGAAGAGAGAAAGGAAAGGCAGAGCTCAAGATTACAGTAATGAGGGGAACACTCTTCAGAACATTCTTAAGATCAAGATTGAGTCCCATTGGGCTCATGGTCTCTAAGACAAGAATGTCTTCACAATCTCTTTGTCGGTAATCCCCTTTACTAGGAATTTTTCATTCCGAATTCTATTATCACGCATACTTTCACTCCGCAAATGCATTCATTCAGAATACTTTCACTCTGCATATACATTCATTCCGCCAACATAATGCACGCAATACTATTATTCCACGGAAAAATAAAAGGGTGCAGAACCGTCCCTGATAAACTTGCTATGCGGAGTCATATACTGCTTAATAAGCAATATATTCAGTGTCTAGACATGGAATATGGCACACATTTGGTAAGGAAAGGAGCAGCAACAGAAGCGTGCAGGCTAGTCAAGAAAAGTGAAGAGATATTAATTTTGGGGATATCGTGGTCCGACAGGGAAAGAGTGCAGCTGATTGTGTAACTGCTGTTTTAGAATATATCCGATGGTGCAGGGGGATTGTGAACCACAAGTTGCATGCAGAATGGAGGTATTAACTATTTCTTTCACAGGCACAACAAGAAAAAGAATCATCTTTGACAAACCTGCTCTGGAAACCTTCTTTAAATTAAAATTATTGTTGTTACCATTAAAAACAAAGATATATTATAAAAGAACATTTGAAGAGATTTAAAATAAAAGAGACTTACTGAATAAATGTAGGATGGATCTGGTAAAAAAAAACGCTGCACTGCCTTGTATATGAACAATGGTTTATTTGTATATTTTAATTGTGCAAACAAAAAAGGACAAAACGTATTTTTTTTTAAAAATGGACAGATCGAGTGCAAAATGATGTGGAGTGACTGAAGAATATTAGAGATGGTAAAGCAGTTTCAAAGGTATGTGTTAGGTAATATTGAAATAATATTCTCTTTTTATGTTTATTAATACTTTTGTCGAAAGCGGTAATTCATTATAACAACTCGTTTACTTTGCAGAGTGTCTTCAACGGGAATGGATGCAGGACAGAACTTTCGGAAAGGTAAGTTCGATTTTCTTTATTGTAATTGATTACAAATGAAAAACGTTTTTGAGGAAAGTATGAAAATAAAGAATGTAATCGTTTAAAAAAACGTTATTAATATTTAAGAAAGATGCAGAAAAATATTTATATTGAATATACAATAATACTTTCGTAAAATATTATTGTATGACACTTTTTCAAAGTGTTTATTAAAAGATTTGATAATTATTTAGATTTCAAACGTTTTAGATAATGCACTAATATAAAAAACTGATTCTTTAAACAGATGAAGTTGATGGTTTGGTTGAGTGGAGTCTTCAAAGGTTTCTGCAAGTGTAATAATGTGGCCCAGCTGGAAGAATGATCTGCGCTAAGGTAAGATAATTATGTAAAATAAAATAATTTTTAAACAAAGGCTAAATATATTGTAAGGAAAGAGGAGGGAGGTTGAAAGTTATGTAATATGTTTAATTATTTTAAAAAGTATTTTAAAAGGTTACATATTCCTATGCATGTTGAAGTTGAAATACCTAGTATTCACAATTAATAGTGCACATTTTTAATTTATAAGAAAAAAAGGTTAAAAAAATTGAGATTTTTTTTTAAAAGGTGTACATTAGAATTTGCTTTTTAAATTAAGGATTACTCATAAATGTAAAAAAAGACAGATTTTTTAATAAAACAAGATGATTTAAAAATGAGAAAATCATCATTGTCTGAATAGAAAATAGAGTGTAGATTTTTTTTTAAAAGAAGAAGAATATATTTTTAGTTGCAAGACAGAAATGACAAAAAAGTAAATGTATAAGTAGTGGAAAATTCAAATGTAAAAGTAAATAGGCTTTTAAATCAAAAATCTTGCATGTTGTATTTATTTTTTTTTAAAGAAATTGAAAACATGCATAATTTCTTTAAAAAAAGTAATAAAACAGGGAAATAATGAGCAGAAGAAAAAGGGTAGTATTAGTAGTGTAGGATGTGAGCAATATTTTCCAGGAAGTCTGAAGCCACCATCAACTAAAACTGTAAAATATGTGCCAATAGTCGCTCCGACAATTCCTTTGTTTTTTTGGAGGTACGTGGATTCAGACTTCCTGACAAAAATTGGACAATCCACATTTCTTGTAAACTTTGCTCCTTCCTCAAAATTTTCCAAAAATTATAGAAATTGGGATGTGACTTACCAATTGATTTATTGAAGGGGTTGTGCCATCCTTCAATGTCATTATTGGTTTTTGCTCAACCCTCTAAGCAGGTCTTGTAGCAGTTCTAAATTTGGATAGGAAACTTTGGGTTTCTCCTGCAGCCTGACCTCTTTAGACGGCCAATCCATGTGTCTTCGAAGTAATTTAGTAAAGGGCCCAATTTATCTTCATTTGACACAAACTATTCACTTTCTGAAATTGATGTGTAGTACTCTTCTACACAGTCGGGTGGAACAAAACACAATGCTGTGAGTTTCTTCAATTCAAACTGAAGTTTACTATCAGTTATATACTCATCAACTACGGATGTTATTTTAATCTTTCACTAATAGGCCTGAGAAAAGTCAAAAAAACATCCTTGAATTTGGGTGTCCGTATAGGTTTTGGATATGGTGTTAATCATAGATAATTCGCAGTCAATTATTACTTTTCTCGGTCTTTTGTTATTTGTTTTGGATTTTATTACTGATAAAAATTCAGTATATGGCGAGGAATGTTTATCTGGTAGTAAAACTATAGACTAAAGGAACTACTGCCTGGTTAATATAGGCATGAATAGTCTATATTTGTGAAAATGGATCGGACGTGGATTTAAACGTACCATCCATCATCCAAATATCACTAGATTCTAATTTTAGTAGGTTACATGGTGTGCTAAAAATTAAAAGTCGTTTTTGAGGGGTTTCGTTGTCATATAAGAGAAAGGTTTTATTAGTTACAGTTAATGTTAGTTCGTGAGGAATAAGAATATCAGAATATCAGAAAAGGTCTGAGGAGTTATGCGTTGCGGGTCATTTGCCTGTTTTTGACGTTGTATAATCCTTTTTAGATTGTGAATACTAGGCATAGAACTAGCAACATGAATAGGAATATGTTGAGATACCTCCCACATAATAGAACCACATGAGTCATTGGAGGTTGATGCAAGATATTTCATTAGAACTACATTTTCTCTTATTTCAATCTCCATTGCAGAGGCAGAGTGGTTATGTTCAGTGGTTTTCTCCAAAAAGTTTCCCATTGTTACCACTCTGCCTCTGCAATGTGATGAATGATATTGAACACACCTCCAATGACTCCTGGGTTCTGATAGTCTTTCCTTACAATATAGATAGCCTGCAAAATTCAGTAATCTATTCCCTTTCGCAGAAGTAACATATTGTGCCTCTCTTGAACTGGACATGGCTTCAATATCTGAAAAAAGAAAAGAAGATTTTTTAAATTATGAATAGAGAAGAGTTTTGTAATACAAAAAGTTATATAGTTGTAATTGCTTAACTTGGCACCACTACACTGTACAACACTTTTCCTACAAAAACAAAACCTATGGTGTTAGAATAGTTATCTGGCACGGATACACTGACTTAACACTTTCCCTAGTAAACACACAATTTCCGGATAGAATAGTTATCTGGCACCGCTACACTGAGCTAAACTTTCCCTACTGGCCTCTGGAGTTTGAATAGTTATCTCACACCACAAGACTGACCAACACTTTTCGTAATGAAGAAACCCTCTGGAGTTAGAATAGTTATCTGGCACCACAAGACTGGCCAACACTTTCCTTACTGAACACACCCTCTTGAGATACAATAATTATCTGGCACCGCTAGACTGACCAACACTTTCCCTATTTAACACACCCTCTGGAGTTAGAATAGTTATCTGGCACCAATACACTGACCAACACTTTCCCTACTGAACACACCCTCTGGAGTTAGAATAGTTATCTGGCACCGCTACACTGACCAACACTTTCCCTAATGAACACACCTTCTGGAGTTAGAATAGTTATCTGGCATGGCTACACTGACAAACACGTTCCCTACCGAAGACACACTCTTGAGTTAGAATAGTAATCTGGCAACTTTACACTGACCCACACTTTCCCTAATTAAGACACCCTCTGGAGTTAGAATATTTATTTTGCATCACTACACTGACCAACACTTTTCCTACTGAACACACTCTCTGGAGTTAGAATATTTATCTGGCACTGCTACACTAACCAACACTTTCCCTAATGAAAACACCCTCTGGAGTTAGAATAGTTCTCTGGCACTGCTATACTGACCAACACTTTCCCTACTAAACATGCCCTCTGGAGTTAGAATAGTTATCTGGCACTGCTAGACTGATTAACACTTTCCCTACTGAACACACCCGCTGGAGTTAGAATAGTTATCTGGCACCGCAAGACTGACCAACACTTTCTCTACCGAAAGCACCCTCAGGGGTTAGAATAGTAATCTGGCACAGCTACGCTGATCTACACCTTGCCTACATTACACACCCTATGGAGTTAGATAAGTTATCTGACACTAATACATTTAGATTCACTTTAATTGCAGAATTCACACATTGGAATTACAATACTTATGATTCTCTAATACTGAGCTTTTCTTGAATCTCATCAGGAAAAAGAAATTGTTTGTTTATGTTTTTTCAGTTTTTTTCTCATCTCTTTAATGTGATCTTGATGTTGTATTTGTTGTTTTGAAAGTCAATGGCAGCGTTGATGTTGTTGTTTTTGGGAAATTTGGTGATACTTCACTGCTAATTGAAAGGATTACTGTTGAGATAAAAGAAAAAATGTTACGTCTTATTTGCAAAAAAAACTGGCACCGCTACACTGACAAACACTTTCCCTACCAAAGACACCCTCTGAAGTTAGAATAGTTATCTGGCACCGCTACACTGACCAACACTTTCCCTACTGAACACACCCTGTGGAGTTAGAATAGTTATCCAGCACCGCAAGACTGACCAACATTTTCCCTACTGAACATATCCTCTGGAGTAAGAATAGTTATCTGGCACCACTACTCTGACCAACACTTTCCCTACTGAACACACCGTCTGGAGTTAGAATATTTATCTGGCACTGCAAGACTGACCAGCACTTTCCCTACTGAACACACCCTCTGGAGTTAGAATAGTTATCTGGCACTGCTACACTGACCAACACTTTCCCTACCAAACTCACCCTCTGGAGTAAGAATAGTTTTCTGGCACCGCAAGACTGACCAACACTTTCTCTAGTGAACACACCCTATGGAGTTAGAATAGTTATCTGGCACCACTACACTGATCAAACACTTTCCCTATTGAACACACCCTCTGGAGTTAGAATAGTTATCTGGCACCGCTACACTGACAAACACTTTCCCTACCAAAGACACCCTCTGGAGTTAAATCGTTATCTAGCACCACTACACTGACCAAAACTTTATCTACAGAAGACACCCTCTGGATTTAGAATAGTTATCTGGCACCGCTACACTGACCAAAGCTTTCCCTACTGAACACACCCTCTGGAGTTAGAATAGTTATCTGGCACTAGTACACTGACCAAACACTTTCCCTACTGAGCACCCTCGGGAGTTAGAATAGTTATTTGGCACCGCTACACTGACCAACACTTTCCCTACTGAACACACCCTCTGGAGTTAGAATAGTTATCTAGCACCACTCCACTGTCCAACACTTTCCCAACTGAACACACCCTCTGGAGTTAGAAAAGTTATCGGGCACCGCTACACTGACAAACACTTTCCCTACTGAACGCACCCTCAGGAGTTAGATAGTTATCTGGCACTGTTACGCTGATTTACACCTTGCCTACATAACACACCCTCTGGAGTAAGATTAGTTATCTGACTCTAATACATTTATTCACTTTAATAGAAGAACTCATAAATTGGAGTTACAATACTTATGATTCTCCCTTACAGAGCTTTTCTTGAATGTCATCAGGAAAACGAACTTGTTTGTATATGTTTTTTCGGTTTTTTTCTCACCTCTTTAATGTGATCTTGACGTTGTATTTGTTGTTTTGAAAATCAATGGCAGCGTTGATGTTGTTGTTTATTTGCAATTTGATGATACTTCACTGCTGATTTAAAGAATTACTGTTGAGATAAAATAATTTTTTTAACGTCTTATTTGCCAAAAAATATGGCAGCTCTCTACTGACAAACACTTTCCCTACCGAAGACACCCTCTGGAGTTAGAATAGTTATCTGGCACCACTACACTGACCAAAACTTCCCCACCGAAGACACTCCCTGGATTTAGACTAGTTATCTGGCACTGCTTACACTGACCAACACTTTCCCTACTGAACACACCCTTTGGAGCTACACTAGTTATCTGGCACCACTACACTGACCTACATGTTCCCTACTGAACACACCCTCTGAAGTTAGAATAGTTATCTGGCACCGCTACACCGACCAACTCTTTCCCTACTGAAGACACCCTCTGGAGTTAAAATAATTATCTGGCACCACTACACTGACAAACACTTTCCTTTCCGAACGCACCCTCTGGAGTTAGAATAGTTATCTGACACCGCAAGACTGACCAACACTTTTCCTACTGAACACACCCTCTGGAGTTAGAATAATTATCTGCCACCTCAGGAATGACCAACACTTTCCCTACTGAACACACCCTCTGGACTTAGAATAGTTATCTGGCACCGCTACACTGACCCACACTTTCCCTACTGAACACACCCTCTGGAGTTAGAATAGTTATGTGGCACCACTACAATGAACAACACTTTCAGTAATGAAGACACCCTCTGGATTTAGAATAGTTATCTGGCACTGCTACACTGACCAACACTTTCCCTACTGAACACACCCTCTGGAGATAGAATAGTTATCTGGCACTGCTACACTGACCAACACTTTCCCTACTGAGTACAGTCTGTCGAGTTTGAATAGTTATCTTACATTGCTATACTGAGAATGTAAGTGTACTGTTAGCTTTAAAACTCACCTCATTAAAGTGAGGTACTTCTTGTTTCATTTTATTTTAGATGTGTATTGTTGCGTTAATGATGTTGTAGACCTAGTATTTTTGGATTCTTCAAAGGTATCAAAATGGTTTCCTGTTGATTTATAAATTTAATTAATTTAATGTCAAGTTATTTGTAGTAAATATGATGCATATAGTCAATCATTCTTTTGTCAATATATATTTGCAAAAACAACTTTGTGGGGCTGTTTCTCTTCTGAAAACAATTTTTTTTATAGTGACCTGCAGTTTTTTATTTTTATGTTTTTCAAATAAATTTCTGAAGTGATTCTTTACTTCTAATTTTCAAGACATTCATTCACATCTATTTTGAAAAAAAGATTATTTTAAACAAGGGATAGTTTGTTTATTTTCTAAAAACAAAATGAATTATTTTCAAATAATAGTTTATTTTCATAACAAATATATATTTCTAACATAATTAAAAATGAATACCTGTTTCCAAAGATATAAAAGATGCTCAATTATTTCAAAAGAATTGCTGAATGTGTATTTAAACGATTAAAATGTGTCTGAAAAATTAAAATATGATACTTTTGTTTAAAATCTTTTTTTTGAAATTCTAGAATAAAATACATGAATATTCATTAATAATTCATCTACTTATTATGTAAAATGATTTGTTCTTGCTCATGTTACTTATAACTTATTCTTCATGGGTTACTTAATGAGCAAATTCATTTTTAAATAATAATATCCTTTTATATCTTTTATTTTTAGAAACATGTTGTAGCATTTAATAATCAATTAATTAAAACATTAAATGTTATTAATTGATTTGATAGTACAACATGATCACATTGATTATTAGGTAAATAATCTTTAAACCTGTACATACTTTTGTCAGTAGATGGCAGTGTGTGTTCCACAAATGTTACACTTTTGCTTCCCGACAAGAAAGCACGTCCTGTCAGTCTGGTAGCTTGTGTGTAATGAACTCAAAATGGAGGGCGGCGTAATTTATATTTTTTTCATTGTGCAACAGTTTTTATTTTAAAAATATGATTTGTAAACCATAGTAAATTGAGAATCATTTGCTGACTAAAGTTATATTTTAAAATGGAGATTATTTAAAGTACAATTTAAATATATATCTCTCCCATTTTTGGTCACCATTTTGTCATCCTAGTATGACATCAATATTAATGGAAATAGTAGATGGACTTATTTTTAGTCTGTGTTCGTTTTATTGTCTCAGACGTTTTTTGAATGTTAATACTTTCTGTTATTATAAGTGTATTTTTAATTTGATTTATTAATAATTGTTTAATCGTTTTTTTAAATGAAAATATTTGCATATTTTTAAATAAAAGTAATTTTTAGATATGAATTCTCGAGTAATATTTATTAAAAAATGTATGCAACGTACTCCCAAACACAAATCTATTTTCAATTTTGTTTAATAAATTATTTTTTTTAAATGCCAGCTATTTAACATCAGTCTTATTTCTTTATTTTTTTAAATTAAGTTAGTTGAGTATTCATTCATTAAAATATTTCTTGAATATTTTTAGAATTACTTACCCACCTAAAATTCCTCTTTTTCCCACTATCCCGTGCCAGTACTCGAATACTTTTAAAATTACATACCCACTGAAAACTCCTATTTTTCCCACTATCCTGTGCTAGTACTCGAGTACTTTTTAAATTACTTACCCACCCAAAACCCCTATTTTTCCCACTATCCAGTGCCAGTACTTGAGTACTTTTTAAATTACTTACCCACCCAAAACCCCTATTTTTCCCACTATCCAGTGCCAGTACTTCAGTACTTTTTAAATTACTTACCCACCCAAAACCCGTATTTTTAACACTATCCCATCCCAGTACTCAAGTACTTTTTAAATTACTTACCCACCCAAAACCCCTATTTTTCCAACTATCCAGTGCCAGTACTCGAGTACTTTTTAAATTACTTACCCACCCAAAACCCCTATTTTCCCACTATCCTGTGCCAGTAATTTAATTAAAAAATATTTTTAAAAAGCATTTATAAGACTTATTTTCCTAGTGAAAGCAAACGCTTTTCAGAAATGTGTGATAAATGTATTTTTACATGTTACAAAAGATTTTTAGTTATCATTGCTTCGTTATAAAAAAATGCGATGTTATGGTATTTGCAGGCCTAAAAATGCATTTGGATGGCATGCGGAGTCATATCATGTGGAATAACGTCATACATTCCTCTTTGTCTGAAGCTAAGTGTCCTGCCCCCACCCCTGTTGAGTGGCAAGGTATGAGAGTAAAAAACTATCTGAATAATGCATCCTCCTAAAATGTTTGGCTACAGGGTAGTTGTGGTTCACGTTGATAGTAGCCCTCTTGTGTTCAAGATAATGTCTGTAACACCTAAATAAGTAACTAACACTATCACAGCATTTTGGCATAAGGATCAAGTGCTGAATCCCCAACTATCCAGTGTAAGCAAGAGCGCATCACCTTCTTTAACTTCTATAACTGCTAGCCATCTTATTGATGTAACGCACAATAAGAGGGATACTTGCAATGCTCAGTTGAAAATATTACGTTGGAATTTGGCGGCCTTAAATCAAAGATTCATATAACAAACTAGCAACCTTTCACCAGGAATTATAATGTAATCTTATTTCAGGAAACATGGGATATTCTTCCAATACAATTTAGTGGGTACCAATTTTTTTCGTCCCCTGCTAAGTCTTCACCCATTGAACGTGACTCAGAGGCGCTGGCTACTTGGATAAGCATAAATACAGGGGGTAATGTGAAAGTCATTGTGACTCACAAGAATAGTTTCCAATCCATAATTATTAAGACCTCTATTAACCTGTACATTGTACATTTTTACAATAATTATTTCACTCACAGACCAAAATCAAGGTCTCCACCTTTATTCAAATTAATTTCTAACTTAATGGATAATATGGTCTACCTTGGTCACCCCTTACATCTTTGTCTAGATGGTGATTTCAATGTTTATATTCTGAATCTTCCTGAGGTCCTGTCATCAATGCCTTGCACTACTGCTAATAGTAATACTGATTATTGCAGCAAGGAATTATTCAACCTTACTTTCCCCAGTAGGTGAAGACACTCAGTTATTGATTACTTCTTCTTTACCGAGAACTTGGAACATCTATTGTGGGAAAGTAGGATCTGCTTCTTATGGTTACCCCCACTTTTTGTTTGATGTCACACTGTTTTGACTAGTCTGACTGGGATCCTGCTAATCAGGACCCTAGTCTATCTGCTTTCTCCTTTAAAATGGTCATGCATCTACTTTGGTACAGTCCAGATTGGAAACTAGGGTACCCTTATAAATCCCTAGTATATCGTTCACATGTACCCAGGGCATAGGTACCCCAGAGGCCCACCATGGGCTAAAGCATGAATTATGCCACCCATAACAGGCCATGCAAAATGGAACTACAGGTCTGCTACTGCAACCTGTGTAAGCTGGTGCTTGCACTTCTTACTTTAGATATAGGTTCACTATATCTCTATGTCACTACACTTAAAACCTATAAGTCACCCATATAGCAGGCCTTATCAATCCTGAAGGCAGGGTGCTGGGTTTTATGTGATAGGGTGCCGCTGCATGAGCAGAGCCTCTCTGCAGCCTTCAGAGATCATTCTCCCGGGCTGTCTGTGACTCAGACGGACATATAGGTAGAGGTGCATTGTAACCTCGCGGTAAATGCTTTTTAAAAAATGGCTGCATGGAAACATATTGTGTTTGGTGTCTAACACCTTGGAAACATACCTCCACACTGGTAACCGGTGTGGGAGGTATGATTCCACCCTTCTGAAGCAAGCTTTGTGGGGTCACTGGACTATCCACTGCCAGCCTTTCTGACCCGGACAGCACAAAATGGATGCTGCCTACCAGAGACACATTTCTCCCTCTGCTGAGCCAAGCTTGAGCAGAGGAAGGCAGCACAATAGGCATCCTGACACATGGAGGTGTGACCACCTCCCAGACAGGATCTAGGGCCTCATGTAGGTAGCCCAAATACCGGTCGGTAACGGTGAAAATCAGTAAGTTTCATTGTTACCGACCGTTATATAGACATACGCGATGTAGTGAAAGAATTCGGAATTACCGAACACCCAAATACCGAATCAGTAAATAAGAAACGGTAAAAACGAGAAAAGAGATGCAGGAAAATTCAGTAATACCTAATTTCATGAAATTCAGGGGCAGATGTATCAAGCGATTTTTTTGTCGCAAACGCTGCGATTCGATAAAAAGCAGCGTTTGCGACGAAAAAATCGGGAAAATCGAATGTATCATCAAAAACGCATTGCAATATTAAGGAATCGCAAATTTAGCGATTCCTTAATATTGCATAAGCATTTAAGGAATCTTAAATTGTGATTCCTTAAATGCTATGTAAGAAGCAATTAAGTTTTGCGAATTTACTCTAAGAAATCGAAAAATACCACCAACTTGTAGTTGGTGGTAATTTGTGAATTCTTTTACAAATGCACTTTTTGGCATTTGTAAAGGTACCATGTGGCGCTCATACATGCCCTTGGGGGATGTATGTGCGCCATATGCACACACATGTACATTTCAGGGGTGTAGCAGGGTGTCCTAATGACACCCTTCAAATTATTCTCAATTTGCGATTAGGAAATTGCGAATCGCAAATTGAGAATATCTGCCCATTCCTTGCAATGGGCCTCCTGGCCCATAAAAATGATGGGAAATTATCCCTTAATTGCGATTAGCAATTTGATAATCGCAATTAAGAAATTTTAAGAAATCGCTAAAAAATATTGAATTTTTATATACATTACAATTTGCAATTCACAAATAGGGATTCTCAAAAAATCGCTATTTGAGAATCGCAAACAGGTATTTTGATACATCTGCCCCTCAGTATTTAGGAGTTGGTAATTAACACTGACTGAAAGTAGTTGGTAATCAGCTGCAGTGTATATAAGCAGTCCCAAAATGCAACAGTGTTATCACTATGGTGGCCGTCTATGTAATTGCAAGGCAGCTACGGCTACAGGCAGCAGGAGTGAGGATCTGGAGACGGGAGGAGAGCGTTTACAGACAGCACATCACACTCTTCCAACTGACTGAGGCTGAGATCCATGAAAGGTACTGGCTACACCCCCACACCATCCTGGACCTGATAAGGGACCTGCACCCACTCCTGGAGCATCCAACACCAAGGGTGCACGCCATACCACCACATGTGCAGGTGCCCGGTAGTCTACACCTACTTGCATCTGGCAGTTACCAGGGGGTGATAGCTGCGGAAGGTGGGGTGTCACAGAGTTGCCTGTCCCATTTCTTTAAGAAGTTCCTGGATGCCATGATGCAGAGAATGCATCACTACATAAGCTTCCCAAACACACAGGCAGAACTGCTGAAAACCAAGACAGACTTTTACCAAATGGCACATTTCCCGCATGTCATAGGGTGCATTGATGGGAAACACATTCCAATCTGCCCACCTGCATACACTGAGTATATCTACAGAAACAGAAAATCCACCCACTCCATAAATGCACAGGTAATCTGCGATGCTGCAAACATAATCACTGACATTGTGGCCAAATTTCCAAGGAGCACCCACGACTCATACATCTTCCTGAACAGTGGGATCTACACACACCTGGCTATGGGAGAATTTAGAGAAGGATGCCTGCTACGCAAATTACTGTGACACACCTTAATGGATACTGTAGATGAATGTGTTGGTGCATGTAATTAATGGCACTCTCTTTCTCACCTAGCTGATAGCGCTTATGCTGTGCGGTCATTTATCCTCACTCCCTACCTAAACCAATCAACCCCGAGTGAGAAACAATACAATGTGGCACACAAATCAACATGCAATGTTGTGGAGCGCACGCTTGGACTATTGAAAAGCAGGTTCTGCTGCCTCCCCAAAAGCAGAGGCGCACGTCAGTACACACCTATCATCTGCTGCATAATCATTGCAACTTGTGCTATGCTGCACAACCTTGCCACTAAGAAATGTACAGAAGTTGAATTAACTGACTCTGAGGACGATGATGATGAATTTGCACAGCCAGAGCCCAGCGCAGAAGGAGTGGTGCCAGCACCAGATGGGAGACAAAGACGGGCAGAGATCACACACAACTATTTTTGAGTAAGTAAGGAGACACAGCCAGTTGTTGTATGTAAATGACATAGTTTTACTATTTTGGCACTACGCCACTACAAAAAGGGCTCAACTTGCCAGTCCAATTTGTGACAACTCTAAGAGGATGTCATGGGTTACTTCACCCAATTAAGTACACAAAGTGTGGGCTGCATTAGCGTCTGCGGCCATGCACAGCACTGCTGGATGCCTTCAGCAGACTGTCTTCACTGGCTATGGATCCAGTGCCAGCCCCATGCCATCAGAAAAGGGGTTGGTGATGAACAGAGTGTCTGAATTAAGCAGACCACTCTTACCCAGTCCAAAGATCAGGGCTTGATCCATTACCGTTTTTTAGCTCACTGTACCATCCCAGATCAGAACTTGGCTATATGCAAATTAGTCTGACCCTGGCCCAGTGCATCATGGGAACAGAGCAGACAAAACTACCAAGCCAATTCTTATACTGGGAAGGAAACAAGCTACCGGGGCCGGTTTCTGGCATTTCAGCCGTCTTCGGCCCGGCTTGCTTGAATCCTGATGGTGCAATGAGCTAGGGACTCACATCTGAGTATACCCTTCCACGCTTATGGTGGACAAAAATGATTCAGAAAAGGGAGTGGTGATGAACAGACTAATTTGCATGTAGCCAAGTTCTGAGCTGGGATGGTGCAGTGAGCTAAAAAACGGTGATGGCTCAAGCCCTGATCTGTTGACTGGGTAGGAGTATTCTGCTTAATTCAGAAACTCTGTCCATCACCATCCCCTTTTTCTGAGCCCCATGCCATCTGCTGCTCCTCCAGGTCTCAGTTTAAGGGGGCGTTATGCTGCTGCGACTGGTCGTCTCCTCACTGTCCCCAATATCAACAGCCCCAGTATTGGCAGCCTGAGTTGTTAGAAGCACTTCAAGTGCAGTTGTTACCTTGACAAGCCCCCTAGAAACATCACATTTGCAGTGTGCCATCCCTTCCTGCATGGCCACGGAGCACTGCAGAGCAGAGAAGTGGCAGCTGAGAGGCGGTTCACTGCCTTTGTATGGTTTTCCATCTTCTGCCTCTCCCTGTGTCGTGCCATCATGTCCTCATCAAGTTTGCTGCACAGCAGCATCACTGACTGGGACATGTCCCTCATGCCCTCAGCCATCTCCTTCATGCCCTCAGCCAGGGTGGAGGTCATAGTGCTGATGCCCTTCTCAATGTTCAGCATGTTGGTGTTCAGGTGTTTCATTTGCCGCTGTACAGATTCTATTGCCTTCCTTTGCAGGCACTGCACCTTGACCATGTTTGCCTCCAGCCCAGCGAAGACACCATGCTCCTCACCCTGGAAAGGTGGACTGGATTCCCTAGCCCTGCGGCGTCTGGCACCTGTGTGCGCTCTCTCTGAGGTGGACTGCGACCCTGCATTACTGCCATCCTCTGCCACAGTTGAGATTTCTCCCCCCCCCCTGGTTTCTTCCAAGGACGACTCCATCTCTTGGAGTGTGGCAACTGCATGCCTCCTGGTCTTGCCACTGCCGGTGGTGTTGCTGCTGGTGATGCTAGCAGTGGTGGAGACGCTGGCAGTGGTGGTGACGCTGCCAGTGGTGGTTACGCTGGCAGTGGTGGTGATGCTGGTGGTGGTGTGGTGTGCCCTGCACTTGCACTGGCCTCCTCTGATCTTTTCTTCCAGGGTGCCCTTACTGCCTTGTCTTGTGAAGATCTGCCCGATGTCTCGCCTGTGTACATTAGCTCAGTAGTCCGGTAGCCCTGCATAGCAATAATAAATGTTTATTTCTGGCACACTATCTTAATGTCCTCTGCTTGCTTGTCACTGGTGTGTGTCACATGCCTTGGTGTTCCGTGTGATGAATGTCATGATCCGTGTTTCACTGACTACATCTCCCATAATGCATTGCTGGTGTTTACTAAAGCCTGTACTGGAGTGGGATTCACAAAGCCTTATAGGGGTATGGGGATAGGGAATGGGGGTGTGCAGATTGTTGTGCATGCTTCTTACCTTGTTTGGTGGCAGCTCTGGCTGAGCTGTCTGCATCCCCGATTCCAGGGTTACTTTCTGGCCTATGGTAGACCCCACAAGCTCTTCAAGTGCAGTCAAGGCAGGTGCCCTGTTCCCTTCTCCCCCTGTCTGTCTGGCTGGCTTGTTTCTTAATCTCCGCCATCATCTTTTTTGTGATGCTCCTGACATCATACCACCTTTTTTAAGTACTTCAATTTCCCAGGGCAGTCACTCCTATGGCATTCACTTGTGCCTGAATTCCCAGCCAGATCTTTCTTTTTTCAGATTCAGCCACTTGCAAGGACTGTTTCCCAAACAGCTTGGTAGGTTGTTTGACCACCTCCTCAATCAGGACCTGAAGCTCCCTTTCGCTGAATTTCAGCTTTCTCTTCCTTTCACCTCCTTCTTTGTCTGTCTCCTTGTTAGCCATTGTGCAGGTTTTACAGGTCAAGTTCTCCCAGTGTCTCCTGTGTTCTCCTCTGCACTCCCAGCCTCTCCAGAAGGTTCCGATTCAGTGCACCTGCATGGGTGTTGCCTCTTACTGGTTGGGAGGTGGGGTGGATGCACAGGATTGACTGATTCCTCAAATGCTGGTGATTTTAAATATTGATTCGGTATTTACCGGTATTAAGAATTCAGAATTTCACTTTTACCTACATATGGCCCTAAGTGTATTGGGTGGGTAGGCCCTGAGAGTGTCTGAAAGTCTGCACTTGGGCACATTTGGTGTCCCTGTGCAAAAGACAGGGAAGCACCCTCTCCCTTGCCCTGACCCTCCCCTAGGAGGGTCCCTGAATCTGTCAAACCATCTCCTTTGGGTACAGAAAGATCTTACCTGACTGTAGCTCCTTATATTTTACTTAGAATCTACAAGAAGAAACAAGTGACCTGCGACTGTCTGGCCACGCTAGACTTTGCTGCACTCCGACTGGGCCCGAATTTGCCTCCCTCTCTGTCCAAAGATCCATCTGTGCCCTTGCTCCATGCAGGCTGTGGTGTACTAAGGACAACTGAAGAATCTCTCTTGGGGTGAAGGAGTCACTTCCCTGCATTTGCAGGCACCTCAACACAACTGACCAGTCTGCTGCTCCTTATCTCCTGCAGACTCCAATCATTCCAGAAACACAGGAGGTGGGTTACTAAGGTCCCTGAGGTCGATCTGCCCTCTCCGCAAGTTTGAGGCCAGTGCCCCTCGTGAGGACTGCATAACCTGAACACCTGTGCACCGCGACCATTTGCAGTTCCATATGCTTGTTGATGATTCCAGAGCTTGTGCATTAGACTCCATGTAAGGCTGACCCTGAGCAGTATTTGCCCCCCTTGCACTGAGTGCTCTGTGGGCTGCACCTCTGCAATCTTGCTTGATGTCATTCGGCCTGTGGCTCCTGCTGAGGGTCAATTTGAATTCTGTTTGGCTTTTCTAGTTGCTCCAGGCATGCCCTGAATCCACGTTGCTTGTTGAGTCCCTGGACCTTGCTGGTCCCTCCATTGAGAACAATGGAGGTTTCCAACACCACTTCAGGGCTATGCATCCGGCTTCCCTGGGATATGTAACTCGGGTACTTCGGAATCCACGGGTGGGGTGGCTATCCAACCTCAAAGTTCCAAAGGTTATCCTTGAAGTCCACCTAGAAGGGTCCTTAAACTGTGAAATTCAAACTGCAACTTTCCAATGGAGTTGAACAGAGTAAGCAGTCGTGTTTCCTCACTGCACCCGTCCTCCATGGGGTCCCTGTGTCATCACGTTGGGTGGTTCCTTGGCGCCCCAGTGATTCTACCGGCACTAGGCAATGTCTCTAGTTAAGTTGTGGTTCTTATACCACTATTTCAGTATATGGTCTGGTCTCCCCCTGGAGCCCACTGTGTAGTGTGCTACTTACAACTGTTCTATTGATCTCATATTCTGTGATTTGTGTTGTATCCTCGGGTAGATAATACTAGAGTGTATTATAATAATAAATACATATTTTTATATAACTACTGCATGGCTCTCATTTCATTTAATGAATACAGGAGGTGATATACTGGTAAAACAAGCTGCTTTACATTCCTTCAAGATTTAGCCTGAAGGCTGCTCTCCACAGTTACCACTAGGATAGCTTTCTAAAAGTTATCTTTGACCTCATACATCATAAGAGTCGTTTGGACTGGTGCAAGGTGCCCACTTTAACGGCATATACCAGGCCAACATCTCACATCTATTACAACAAGGCATAGTCATCCCTGCGACCTTCAGGCATCACAACCTAATTGAAATCACTCTGACACTTCCTTTCAGGGTAAAATATGGAAGACATGTTGGCGGTCACAACCTACAGCCTAAAACTGACATCCTGAAGGTGTTGTGAAGACTGCACAATATTGGACAGTTCTTTAACATTTTAATTGAGACCCTTCAAGAATTCGTTTTTACCTGTCTGTCTGAAGAGGTTCATGGCTCACGGGTGGTGTGAGCTTATACAGACTTGTGTCTTAAGATCAAGGAGTATTTTTTCAAACCAGTTAAGCCTGAGTAAAATGCCCAGGTTGGTTTAACACTGAGTATTCAGTAGCAAATAAGTCCATTTGTACAGTGTTATTTGCTGAACCTAGGGATCCCAGCTTGGTGCATTTGTTATGCAAGAAATATAAACAAGTAGTCAATACACACCAGCGGGAAGTTATATCATCTCAATGGGAAATACTCCTACAGGCATCACAGCAGGGAAATAGTATTGCCTTTTGGTCTACTGTCTCATAACATAAATCTAGTTATACAGAAAATTCAACAATCGCATGCAATATTATTGATAGAAGTGGGAAGAGCATTTCGAGGATATTTATGCTCCCCCAACCACTGTAGACACCTTCTTAGTTGGCCAATGTTTGTGTCACGTTTTCATATGACCCTGAAGTTGAGCTTGCAATTACTCAAAGTACAGGTGGCAAGGAGTGCAGCCCTAATGGGGGTTCCCATTGATTTAATAAAATGTAATGTCCCAATCTGGGCCCCCTTTCTTACAAATGTTTTAATGGTCTTGCATACCTGTCTATGCCTAGTACATGGAACTCTTCAATTATAGTTCCCATATTTAAAAAGGGCAACCGCTCCTTACCATCATGTTACAGGCCGATCTCTCTTATAGATACCACTGAAAAAATACTGGTCCGAGTAATATATATAATAAGATAATGTACTGGGTGGATGCTGAGTCGGTACCATATGAATGTCAACACGATTCAGACACAAACAGTGCACTACTGACCAATGCCTTAACCTTAATTTAGTGCTGGGGAACTATGCAATGGCTAAATAATCACCACTTTACCTAGCATTTATGAATGTTAGGTAGGCATTCATCTGTGTAAATAGGGCCAAATGATGGTGCATCCTTATTACTCTGGGTCTCGATATTGCACTGGTCCTCTTTCTTGCCCATTTGCATGAGGTATGAGGACCAGGGTCTGTATTAATCAAATCGGGTAGGTATCTGGAGACATAGGGATCCATTGTGGCGCTAGGCAGGGCTGTGTATTAGCCCCCTTTCATTCATTGTATGCATAAATGATCTCCACCCCTCACTTATATGTCACACAAGATGTGCCAATTATAAAGAGGAAACCTCAGTGGTCTTTGGTATCCAGATGACGCAGCACTCATGGCACGTACTCCGAGGGCACTGTGTCAGTTAGTACACCATTTTGTTAATTTTATGGCTCCCTTGAGCTTAAGACAAATTTCATCAAGTCTCACATCACGACTTGTGGCCCAAAGTATAGACCTTATCAACCTTGCTAGTTGATGCCAGTTCTTTGTCTAGCATTCTATCTTCCCTTATTTAGGTATTTTGTTTACCTCCCAAGGATCCTGGTTTATAATATTTCACATTGAATGCCAACATTTTCCCGGGCTAATTGGTCTTTATGTACCTTACATAAACCATCAGGTGGTGGATCATTGACTTCCCTTCTACAGATTTAAAAATCCCAGCCTTCCTTTTGCTATGTACAGTTCCGAGATATGTGGGATCTCACACTGTAAGGCAACCCAGCAATAAGAAAATAGATTCCTCTGGAAGGTGCTATCTTTGCCTTTATCAGCCACCCACCTTATCTGTCATAAGTAACTTGGGCTGTCATATCTTTAAGATCTGATCCGGCATGACCTGCCCTGTTTTGGTTGTCCATCTGGTAAAAGCCCTGAGGCTGTTTTGACAAAAGAAATGTATGCTGGACTAACTTTCCTTGTTTTAAAACTGTTTATTGCCAACTTGGGATAAAATCTATTTTTTCAGACCCCTCCACATGTGTCAGTCGAACTATGAAGAGTGTGACTGATGCATTTCTCAATTATAAGGAATCCCATACGACTAAGGCATCGCTGAAACGCGTCATGTTTTGCTTGTCCCTGTGGATTATGAATTAAAGTAATTGATGGCAAACAAAATTCCTTTGGAGTGCTTTCCTTATATCTATAAGGAGAAAGGAGGGAGCGCTGATATTTACGCGAAGGCACCATCGCGTTCAAAGCACCCGTCTGTGAGTGCGCTGCTTCGTGGTGCAAACAGAGTTATATATATACCGCTCCATATGTGCGCTGTTTAATCTTTTGCTCATATGCTTTTAATCTCTTCTTTATTTGCTCCTGTTTTTCTTCAAGTTTGGTTAAATCGTCCTCTTTCAGTAAATCATCCTCCAATTCCTTGATTAGTGCCAGAGCCTTCTCAAGGTCACTCCACACGAACCTCACGAGTATCACCAGCATGCCTTTACAGGACTGGGCTGTATGTTCCGCCTATGCATCCAATAAAAGGGGATCGGAGTTCTCGTAAGCCGGTAGGTGTATATGCGGAGCCCTCTCGGGACTCTGCCTACCTCTATATCATTTTCCAAACAGGTGGCCTCCCACTATTTTCTAATCTCACGCTTGTAGAGACGTTCCAGAGAGGAGAACTTAGAAACCAAATTGGGGGTCACTGAAGTTCCACTATTACTCTCAGCTCTTTTTGCATATTTTTTCTTTTTGAAGATGTTGTCGGCTGCTTCTGTGCATTCTGACTCGCAGAACATGTTGAGAATCAATTCCGGCACTGTCACTTACAGCGCAAATTTTCACTGCCCTTCTCCCCCTCGTTCTGTGATCTTGTGTGAAATATAAAAAGAGTTTGTTGTCTCACTGACACCTTACCAGGATTCTTTTCCTGCTACGTGTACCGCCACTTAGCAATCACAGGTGGTACTTCCCCGGTATCTTTAAAGATGGCGGCTCAGAACACTGCAGAATTTGAGATTAGTCTGTTTTGTCTTTTCATACCGGAAAAAGTACACAGAAATATAAATGTAAACATGGCTGCGGCGTTTTGTGTGCAGAAATTGACAAAGGCTAAGCGCCGAATCGCGTCTTGTTTTGCCCGGAGTTCTGAATAAAATCTATTGAACTCCCTCCCCCGTGTGTGCCGTCTTCTGTTACGGGTACGATTACCCGATGGAGCTGTGAGCGGTATGATGAAGCAGGAGCATCCCCGCTTGGCAAGCACCCGTCATAGAGTGCAACTGGCTGGTGTTTTGGAGCAGTTATTATTATATATATATATATATATATATATATATATATATATATATATATATATATATATATTCACAGAAAAAACCATAGGTTATAGACCATATATAGTTAGGAATTTGCATTTACAAAACCTTGAAAATTCACTGAAAAAACCATAGGTTATAGACCATATATAGTTAGGGATTAGCATTTAAAAAACCTTATTTTATTTGCACAAAACCATTGAAATTCCATATATAGTTAGTTGCACTAACTATATATCGCGGACCCGCAATCCACTGCTAATGATGTCACATATTACATCATTCATGACATGGTCAGTGACATCACTGATGACATCACTGATGACATCTCAAATGACATCACTGATGACATCACTGATGACATCTCAAATGACATCACTGATGACATCACTGATGACAACACCCAGTGACTGTATGTTTCTGTAAAGTTAAAATATGTCTTACATATTGAAGAATGAGTGGATGTATAAGTGTCTGGATGAAGGATTTAGTAGGTGCATGACTGACTGTATGAGAGAATGATTAAATGTGTCTCACTGAGTGCATGGGTTAGTGATTAAAGTGTCTTAATTTGGCAATCATTATTTATGTTCTTCTGTAAACTGCTGCATGTTTAAATCAGTAGCTATATCAGTAACTATATGGGTTATTGAATGGTTGCCCAAGTATTTGTATGGGAGACTGAGTATGTGTGTGGGTGGCTGGGAGGTGTATAACTCTGTGCATAGATGTGTGAGCAGTTGATTCCCTAGGTGTATGGCTTCAAAAGTGGATGTAGAAACAGCTGTATGGACAGTTGACTGTGTGCATGAGTATATTGGTGAGTGAATGGATATCTCAGTTCTACATGTCAAAGTAAGTACATATGTAAAACACACTCCATGTGAGAGTTGACATATATAAATAACTGAACATAAGAGCCAGTGAATGTGAGAGTGGCTGTATGAATCATTGTGAACTTGTATCAAGGATTGTATAAGAGAGTAAATATGTGTTAGTATATGTTTGAATAAGTAAGGTGTGTATAACTGTATAGTTGAGGAAATGGAGGTGTGATTGATTCTTTGCATGACTGACTAGGTGTGTGAGTAACTCCATGGATGTGTGACAGTCTGTGAGTACCTGTTTACACTGAGTGTATCTAAGGTTATATTAGAGTCTGAAGATGTATTATCACATAAATTATATCATCAGTGATGTAAACAGTAATGTCAAATGAGATGTCAGTGATGTCATCAGTGATGTCATTTGAGATGTCATCAGTGATGTCATCAGTGATGTCATTTGAGATGTCATCAGTGATGTCATCAGTGATGTCACTGACCATGTCATGAATGATGTAATATGTGACATCATTAGCAGTGGATTGCGGGTCCGCGATATATAGTTAGTGCAACTAACTATATATGGAATTTCAATGGTTTTGTGCAAATAAAATAAGGTTTTTTAAATGCTAATCCCTAACTATATATGGTCTATAACCTATGGTTTTTTCAGTGAATTTTCAAGGTTTTGTAAATGCAAATTCCTAACTATATATGGTCTATAACCTATGGTTTTTTCTGTGAATTTCATTGGTTTTTTAAAAGCTAATATCTATAGCTGTAAAATATATCCTTTATTAAGTGACGTATCACGTAGCCCGTGAGACGCCTCATGATGCATCGCATAACCGTGACGTATCGTCTCTGCAGCGCAAACCAAACCCAAAACGTAAGCGCGCCAAAACACGCTTAAAGATATATATATATTTTTTTAACCCTTAATTAGACAAAATCCACACGTGCACATATCACAAACGTTCAAAAAACACAATATGTCGGACTCCCGTTACGCTGCCGGTTAGCTGCCCGGTTAACGTACCAGGAAGCACCTTTACCGCGAAAAATCGCATTTTTTTTTTCACCCCCCAGGGATCTTTAATATCCCCCTCATCAATCCTAGGGGTTCAGGAGGGGTCTGCCTTACCCCTTTCATTCATTTACACCTTTTTTTTTTTCCACCTCTTGTCTCTCGATCCCACAGAGAGACAAGATGGCGGCCGCTCCAGACTGTTTACAATGATAACAGCCAATCAGCTTCTCCTCAGACTCCCGTTACACTGCCGGTTAGCTGCCCGGTTCGCGTACCAAGACGCGTCTCTACGGCGAAAAAATCGGAATTTTTTTTTTTGGGCCCAGCGTGGCTCTATAATATCCCCTCATCAATCCTAGGGGGTCAGAAGGGGCCTACCTTGCCCCTTTCCTTCATTTCCCCCTTTGTTTTGGCCTCCTCTTGTCTCTCGATCCTACCGAGAGACAAGATGGCGGCCGCTCCGAACTGTTTACAATGTTGACAGCCAATCAGCTACTCGTCAGACTCCCGTTACACTGCCGGTTAGCTTCCCGGTTAGCTGCCCGGTTCGCGTACCAAGACGCGTCTCTACGGCGAAAAAAACGGAATGTTTTTTTTTTTTTTTGGGCCCAGCGTGGCTCTATAATATCCCCTCATCAATCCTAGGGGGTCAGAAGGGGTCTACCTTGCCCCCTTTCCTTCATTTCCTCCTTTGTTTTGGCCTCCTCTTGTCTCTCGATCCTACCGAGAGACAAGATGGCGGCCGCACCGGACTGTTTAGAATGTTGACAGACACCGGAGAGCCAATCAGCTTCGCATCGCAAAGTTCCGATAAGCGAAAAGTACGCGAACCGGATCGCTGCCCGGAGCGCTGTTACAGATATATATCTTGATTTAAACGTTAATTTCTCAAAATCCACTGAAGCACATATATTGAGACCTAGCAAAGGCACATCGGGCTAACAGTCCCTACAATTTTGCCAAGTTTCGTGCAAATCCATTCAGCCGTTCGAGCTAAAAGTGAGGCCAACCGCCCTATGGAAATTAACATGGGAAAAACGCGTTTTGGGACCCCCCTTTTTTCTCAGCCCCCCCTTGACGAAACCCCCCCAAATTTCTAGGAGCTGCTCAGAAACAAAATGCGCCATTTTCCTGAAAATTTCAGCCGATTCCGTCCACAAACGCCAAAGTTATTAGTTATCCAGTGATTGTATGTGTCTGTAAAGTTTAAATATGTTTTACATATTGAAGAATGAGTGGATGTATAAGTGTCTGGATGAAGAATTTAGTAGGTGCATGACTGACTGTATGAAAGAGTGATTAAATGTGTCTCACTGAGTGCATGGGTTAGTGACTAAACTGTCTTCATTTGTGCATCAGTATGTTTGTTGTTGTGTAAGCTGCTGCATGTGTTGATCAGTAGCTATATGAGTAACTATATGGGATATTCATTAGTTGCCCAAGTATTTGTATGGGAGACTGAGTATGTGTGTGAGTGGCTCGGAGGTGTATGACTCTGTGCATAGATGTGTGAGCAGTTGATTCACTAGAAGTTTTATAACCTTACTTTGTTGGAGTGTTATCTATTTTTTTAAAAACGGGTGAATGGGGCCTTGAATCGGGTTATTGTCATGTGTGGGCTTTGGAAGTGTGCTGCTGCAGGATCGGACATTTCAAACTCAAATGCACGTTCTTTTTCTTACCTTTCCGAAGCATGGAGCGCAATAGCAGGCATAGAAAGGGTGATGCACGTGTTGAACACTACCTGACCTGGCAAGTTGCTGGCAGTGCCCCCCCGCCCGCTCCTGAAAGAGGGCACACACACACCGCCGCCCCGAATACTTCACAAATCTTTAAAAGACCATGCGCTTGTTCATGAGGCTTAAATGGTTTATCACCTCTTCTAGAACCCCTGCATCGACCCTCTGACGTTTCATGGAAAAATTACCATGTAACACAATACCAAGCCCTGTCAGCTGAAACCCCCAAGGAATCGCGGGGCATATTATCAAGGGGGTTTATCTCCGCTTTTTTGGCTTTAAAAGCCATGAAAGCGGAGATAAAATTATTTCCCTATTACCAAGCTGTCGCTAACACCAGTTAGTGACAGCTAAAAGGAGATAGCGACCATCTTGGGCCCCGCTTTGCATGTCAGTGATACTTATCACTAATGACATGCAAAGTGGCGTGCCAAGATGTTAGCGACTGGAAACAGTCCCTAACATCGCTACCTTCTATTACCAACTTTTGGAGATATTCGCGCTAAGCGCGAATATCTCCAAAATCTAACACCTGCCCTGAGCAGTTCTTAGCCATGTTATCCAATGGGAGGTGGATAACATGGCTAAGAGCATTAGGTCGATAATACATGAATATCGCTGACTTTTCTGCGATAATAGCAAGGTTTATCTGCGATAAAAATCGCCGATGTGCGGCGATAATTTTTGTCTCTAAACAAGTTAGAGACAAAAATTATCGCTAGTTGTTCGTAATATGCCCCCGGGTTTTTGCTTGCAGAAATCGGGAGGCGGGAGACTAGCACTGAAATCAGTAGTCACACGCCTGAATCAGGAGGATTGGCATGTCTGAATTCTCTACAGCTGGGGCCATAAACTACATCCGCAGGGTTAGGTGATAGCCTGGGACCAGCCTGGCATCTAAAATGGCTGCCGTGCACGACAAAATTGTGGCATTCGAAAAAAGGCAAGATGGCGCAGCCGCTGGAAGAGATGTATCAACATATATCAGCCTCCTCAGCCACCCTCAGGAAACATAGGGGATTAGGATACGTCTCCCGCACCCCCTTATACCTAGTACTTTAATTAACGAAGCACAAAATGGCGAATTCCCGTTTCGCTACCAGTTTGCGGCCCAGTTCGCGGCCCGTGAAGCGCTTCTACCGTGAAAAATCATTTTTTTTTTTTTCCCCACGGGACCCTTTAATAACCCCAACAACATTCCTAGGGGGTCAAGAGGGGGATACCTTGCCCCCTTTCATTAAATTCCCCCTTAGTTTTTCACCTTTTCTTCTCTCTCGATCCTACCGAGAGACAAGATGGCGGCCGCTCCGGACTGTCACGCAGCAAAAAAAAAAAAAAGCTCACGCACAGCCGCTGGAAGAGATGTATCAACATATATCAGCCTCCTCAGCCACCCTCAGGAAACATAGGGGATTAGGATACGTCTCCCGCACCCACTTATAACTAGTAATTTAATTAACGAAGCACAAAATGGCGAATTCCCGTTTCGCTACCAGTTCGCGGCCGCGCTTCTACCGTGAAAAATCATTTTTTTTTTTATTTTCCCCACGGGACCCTTTAATAACTCCAACAACATTCCTAGGGGGTCAAGAGGGGGATACCTTGCCCCCTTTCATTAAATTCCCCTTTCGTTTTTCACCTCTTCTTCTCTCTCGATCCTACCGAGAGACAAGATGGCGGCCGCTCCGGACTGTTTAGAATGTTGACAGACACCGGAGAGCCAATCAGCTTTCTGCGCGCAAAGTTCCGTTTCGCGAAAAGTAAGCGGACCGGATCGCTGCCCAGAGCGCTGTTACAGATATATATCTTGATTTGAACGTTAATTTCTCAAAATCCACTGAAGCACATATATTGAGACCTAGCAAAGGCACATCGGGCTAACAGTCCCTACAATTTTGCCAAGTTTCGTGCAAATCCATTCAGCCGTTCGAGCTAAAAGTGAGGCCAACCGCCCTATGGAAATTAACATGGGAAAAACGCGTTTTGGGACCCCCCTTTTTTCTCGGCCCCCCCTTGATGAAACCCCCCCAAATTGTCAGGGGCTGCTCAGAAACAAAATGTTCCATTTTCCTGAAAATTTCAGCCAATTCCGTCCACAAACGCCAAAGTTATTAGACATAGAATTTTCAAAAATCCCATAGAGAAAAAATCCTAACTATATATACCTACTGGCGACCGCCAGTAGGTAATATATATATATATATATATATATATATATATTACGTCCTCAATTGTCCGGTTGCTCCTGGCGTCTAAGTCGGTTGCGATCCTGCGTGGGTGCCGGTCACCCAAAGTAATTTTGTTCAAAGTTTCCCCTCACAAGAAGAAAATAACGCAGGATACTTCTGGATGCTTCAAAGGTGTTTTAATAAGGCAAAAGTGGCAACTGCCTACCAACGCGTTTCGCCAGTTACGGCTTGGTCATGGTCTGCTGATCGCAAATTGAGAATAATTTCAAGGGTGCAGGGACACCCTGTTGCACCCCTGAAATAAGCATAGGTGCACATGTGGTGCACATACATGCCCTGAGGGCATGTATGTGCATCACATGGCACTTTGAAAAATGCAAAAATGTGCATTTTTCAAGGAATTCGCAACTTACCATCAACTAGCAGTTGGTGGTAATTTGCGATTCCTTAAGGCCATTTAGCAAATTTTTTGGCCTTCTTACATTGCATTTAAGGAATTGCAAAATTTGCTATTCCTTAAATGCAATCGCAAAATAAGGAATCGCAAATTTAACGATTCCTTATTCTGCATTGGATTTTCCTTCATACATTTCATTTTGCGAATTCCTATTCGCAAAGGCCGAAGAATGCGAATTTCAATGATACATATGGCCCTTAATATCTAACTTGCGCCTGAATTGCCCAGGCATAAATATATATTTTTTTTAAAAGGTGTGGGAAATACACCAAATTATCTTAACCTAAACAGAACTACCCTTGGAAGTGGAGTTGATCGCATACAAATATGTTATGTTCTAAGAATAAGGTATTTTCTTAGTATGTTATTAAATTGCATGTGTTCTAACTCTGAACATGCATGCTATACACAGTGCTCATGTGCATGACCTCGTGCGCCCTAGGAACATACATAAGGGAGTCGTATACGTAGATATTACAAGGTAAATTATGACCTGCTTAATTTTTTTCGGTAATATTGCGAAACAATGTGAATTAGGCACACCAAAAATATACTACTGTGGTTGAAAAATATATGTGAACTTAGGCGCTATATGAATTGGCCTGCTGTGTCTTGCTAGCATTGTATTTTAGTCATAAGGCAAACAGCAACCCAGTTGCAGAGAATGTCAGCAGTGTCTATAATAGTGAGATATCCAGATAAAAATGCATGCCTTTGATGTATTTACCAATCTAGGATTAGAGCAGTTTCCTCAAGGTTTAATGAAAACATTGGCATTGACTCTCCTACTCCCCAACATCCCAGCTTATCCTCATCACGTAGCTCAAAGGAGCAAGTTGGCTCAAGTCGAAACGTATACTTCTGACTAATAAAATATTCAAATCCATAAAGAGAAATTACATAGACACAGTGGAACGCAGAGGTTCCTCTGAGTCTGAACATACATACATTGCATAATAAAACTGGAAGATCTGCTAGCCTGCTGCATGAGATTTCAGCAAGGGAATGTAAACAGCATAAATCAACTGTACTTAATCAATATAATCGCCAAATAAAAATGCCTGCATACCATTTATATTTTCGCAGTGGTATGTAGAGAAATCGTTCTCTTAATTATCTCTCTATATCAATGTTATGAGAAAAATCAATATTCTATTTTCCCTTTTCCAGCCATTATTTCTCACTCAAATATTTTGGGTTTGTTTTGTTTTTAAAGTCCCACGCACACATCTTACTTGATCATACTAATTACATTTTCTTTTTGGGAGTCGAAGGGCCAGAGTTCTGTTTGTTACTGTGTGCAGGCACAGCACTGTGTTACCAAATTAAATGGAAAAATAACATTCACAAAAAAAAAATGACAACAGCAACTTACATGAGACAACTCTTAGGGTCGCCAGGGGACAGACTGAAGAGATTTCAAAAGCTATTGTTTAAGAAGAGGATGCAGATTTACCCAAAAAAAATGTCCACTCATCTCCTCTAGCTATTGACAGTCTGTGCAGGTGGGCATTGTCTGGTGGTTGTGACTCAAGGGATATTAGTACCTTGAACAGTTGCAGTGGAATGTGAGCCAGCCAACCATATTAATAGGAATTCAGTCAGTAATGCCATGTTTTGTAAATATAAGTGCATAGTTATATTAGGCAAACTTAGCCTCGCAAAATTGCAGAATATTGGCCGACCCATAGTGTGCCCTTTCCTGATTTTCCCATGCCTAGGGACCTGTGAAGTTTTCTTTTAAATATGTTAATTGGAGCCACTAACTTTTTACTGTTTAGCGCTCTGAAACTGTCACGCAGGTATATCGCAAGCGATTTGTGAAGGACTGCACACTTTGCGCACAAAATAAACACGGTAACAATTTTAACGTGAAAATCCAACTCATTGCAAATCCAGGACATATTTACAAATAAGTCACAGAGCGCGGCGTTAGACTTCTTGGCAGAATGCTGCACTCCGCCACTTTCGAAACGCAAGGCTGCACTGTATTTACAACAATACAGTGCAGCCCTGCATTTCCCCCTGTGCTGGTGATAATTACAGCTACCTTGCACCAACGCAGGCACCCTTTCACCATAGTGCAAGGGTCCCTGCCTTGTGGGAATGATTGTTTATGTGGAGGAAGGTGTCCCTTCCTCCACATGAACAGTCTTGAATGGCGATTTGTAACTTCTGTGTGTGCTGCTTTGTGCAGCACAGATAGAAGTTGCAAATTGTCCTTTGTGAAATGATTGTGTATGTGCTGGAAGGGACACCTTCCTGCACATAAACAATCATGCATGGCGTTTTGCTGTTTTTATGTGTGCTGCAAGCATTTCTTCTTGTTTCACCACGATAAGACCAGTTTTTTTTATTTTTAATTTTGGCGCTGTCCCATATTCACGCCACCCTTGTAAATAGGAGGCAGCGTCAAGATCAAATGGGTGTTGCGGCGGAACACAGATCGCAACTCCCACTGCTCACCCCTATCACGCTAAGTATAACATTAAAGGATACCTTTTTTACAAGGCAGTGGTAACGCTGCCTTGTAAATAGGGTGATGCACCTATCGCCACAGGAACATCGAAAAAAGTGACGTTCCTGTGACGATAGGGGTTTGTAAATATGCCCCTTCATGTATTTGTGTTAGTTTGAGAGAAAAAATGAAACATCTCACAGAACTAATAATGACTTGTTGACATCTCTTTCAGAACATAACTCATGAACGTTCTGGCAACAAGCAGAGGAATAACTGCCTGATCATAGCAAGAGAGTGAGCTTAAGAAGGCAATAAAGATCTTACAGCCAGTCAGTAATAAAAATTATCGTCCCAACCCTTTTCATGCATTGCTGAAAGTATTCCAAGAGTAAGTTGGGACCATATGAAAGATGGTTATCTGGTCTCATTTTCACACATAGAATAATTACATACACCTGCTAATTCACTCTCAAAAGCATGAGCTTTCAATGGAAAAAATTAAATAACTTGTCATGTAAAAAGTTACATTTATTGGTCATTGCATTACTGATGGGTAAATAGACTGAAGGCAGGTATAGAAGAACTTGCACCTAATTACTGAGAAAATGTGGCACTGTGCTAACTTTCTGTGATTACTATTCAACATTTGACTCCAACATCACCAATTTAAACTATTTTCTCATAAATACTGGGGGCCCGATTCACAAAAGTAATCTGAGACATAACCCTAACTTTGCGACTTTCGGTATTCACAAACGGCATTTAGGAGTAGTAAAGTTAGGATTCCTAACTTTAATACTCCTAATCTGAGACAAAATCCAAATTTTAAGGCATTTAGGAGCAGTACAGTGAATCCTTGCTTGTCAAGAGACATAATATTGGGTTTTCAGGTGACAGAGGTTTGTTAATTTACTGGCTCGCATACGTTAAATCTGTATATTTTAAAATTGGTATGTAACACGTGAGAGAGCGCAAAACTGAGTCAGAAATTGTAGAGGTGCACCATACTCATGAATAATCAGCACCCACATATATAAAGGACTATAATCATGTTTAAATGTGATGTAGAGCTATGAAATAATGTGCTAGAATTTACATAGAATAACGTAAAGTGTTTTGAAAGTACTAATGCCACGTTAATTTAGAAATACCGTTTGCAGTGAAGTATTTATCCAATTAAGGGAGGGTCAATAAGCCATTAATGTATTATGCTGCCTTATTAGAAATTCATTATTGTATTCATATAATGAGATAGAAGTGTTTAAGTTAGAAAATGTATTTAGAAGAGGGTATTTTGCTATAATGATGAAGGTTTAATGAAAGAAAATGTATTGTTCATGTTAGGATGTGATACACAGAAACGTGCAGAGGCCCAGGTGTGGAGAAAACTGTGTAGGCCGAATTGAGAATGTTTCACTTGACATTAAATCATGGAAATGTCTTTTCTAGAAGGTTGCTTAAGGCAGTTAATTGCAAACAGCATGGAACTGTGAGCCGATTAATGTGCATTCTTTTGCAGGTGCAAGGTTAACTAGAGATTGTAGAAGAAGGGCCCACTGTGCATGAGTGTTAGGATGGTAGTCCTAGACATGGAGGAGTGACTGCGGAATTTAGGGATGCAACTTCAAGAGAAGAAGGCTCTGGGACCCTAGGATGTTTTCAATGGACAAGGATGAAGATGTCGTAGTGGAAATTTCTGAAAGTTAACACCTTTGAGAGGGGCGTACCTTAGGGCGTGTCATCCATATTGTGGGGTTTTGTATTAGGGACAGCACCCCGGAGGAGAGGCAGAGCAGATGCGCATGAGGGCGAAGGAAGATGTTGGTCAGGCAGAGAGTTTTTGCTATGCGAGAGGGATTCTTAGGCTAAGTCCGAATAAAGTGAGTGTGCTTCTTTGGAAGCCACCACGGCTGACACCTTTGATAGGAGGGAACCTTGTTAAGTAGGGATGTCACTTAGTATAGTGTAGGGACAGATTCATCTGGATTTATTCCTTCCTTTTCCGATGTCTAGTAAAACCCAGGTTATAGCAATTCTTGTTAGCCTGATGATTTTGGAAATAATACTTGTATTGTTTCTTAGTCAATTAAGACTTTTCCGTAGAATTATGTTTGTATTAGTGCCTGTATATCTTCTGAATCTTTTGCTGAGGTGTTTATTTACCCAACTGTCTTTGGCTTTGTAATAAATCTTTTAACTCGATCTTTAGTCAGTGGTTCTTTGGGGAAAGCAATGGGGATCGTTCAAATTGATATTATACTGTCAGGATAGATTGCCTTCTACACTCTATGACAGGTAAAAAGGTCTAGTTGACCTGTGACGGGATTCTAGAAAAATGCTATTCTAATTCTAGAGTAGAAATCCCACCTTTCCACACGCTTTTATGGAAAGGAAAACCAGTAACACCCTCAGCAAAACGATATACTGCTAACCCTACATGACAACATGTACACTTGAAGAAGTACCAGAGAAAAGTGAAAATCCAATGTTCTAGACTATCTGAGTAGGATTCAACTAAACTGTCCATTTAATTATCTCTGGTGCGCGCAAGGCCGCCAGGAACGCTCACTACTATTCCATTTTAGGGCATATACAGTCACATCTTTGCTATGTTTCCCACTGGGCTTGATGAAGAACCTAGACAGAACTCCCTATGCTTGGGAAGTTGGGGCAATCAATTTACCATTTTGTATTTTTGTGTAAATATTACCAAAATATACCAGATTATTTTTATTCCCACTTTAAAAAAATAAATATTCTGACATTAGGCATGTTAGACTAGCTTTCGTTCATCTATCTATTGCAACTGACCGACAATGAAACCATCATATACGTTAGCTCTTTTTAAAAATATGCTGTGAGTGTCCATAGCACTATGCTCTTGTTACTCTACTGCTCATTCTCGGTTTATCTGTGGGTTATCACTGGAATGCTGCTATGGTTACTCTTCCTTATGAAGTTGTTGTTCTTATGATGTAGTTTTATCAAACATGCAGCTAATATTGTTTTATTGACAAGATAGATGTTTTCTGAATAGTGTTATCTACATCACTTTTAACACCGTCTACATATAATGTTTTTATTGTGATGTTCATTTTTTACTTTTATGGATGCTTCTTTCATCCGAATAAAGGGCCATATGATAAAGAAAGGGCGATACATTATCGCCGCTTTTATCGGCAGGAAATTGCTGCTTAAGCGGAGATAATGGGCTTGATATTATGCCCTTGTGAATTCCCATTGAAGCCCAGGTTAACACCAGAACCTGGGCTTCTATGGGAATTCACAAGGGCATATTATCAAGCCCATTATAGCTGCTTTAGCTGCAGTTTCCTGCAGATAAAATCGGCGATAATGTATCGCCCTTTCTTGATAATATGGCCCAAAGTCTTTGAAATTGAAATTGATTGGCTCTACTAAGGACAAGCTCTTTTTTTAGTGCATTTAGTAGAATTAGCTAACAGTTCACATGTAACCTTATGAGAACAGGGGTTAGATTGACAGCGAAGGGTGAGAGATAGTTTGACCGTATATTTTTGAATGCACACCAAATGCTGTTAAAAGCCTTAAAGTAAACCCCCAAGGATAAGGGCAAAATAAGTAGATGGAGAACGAATTATAAACAATCCCTATTAGCTCATTTAAAAAAAAAGGAAGGCTGAGCAATCAATTACAGGCAAAAACTCTGAATAACAGTGCAATATTTTGGAAATTAGAAATCAACCCTAGTGAAAAGATTGCACCATTATCCTGGACATCTGGGTAAAGCATTTGTCAGGGATCTATGGAAGTCCAATAGAGGCTCCACTGTACATGGATCTAGAGCTATATTGAGATGATTCCACTTCTCCCTATAACCAGGAGGAGGTGATAGATGCCACTGCAACCATGGCAAAGGATAAGGCTCCAGGCCCTGATGGGGTGCCAGCAAATGTATTTCAACTGAACCCCCCCAATCTTGGCTAAAATTGTAACATATGTATTTAATGCTACCTGGAGACTAAGTCCACCCTCCTCTTGGTCGAGGTCTATCATTAGCTCTGTTTACAATAAAACGAAAATATAAAACCCATGTTGCTATAGACCCAGTTCCCTTAAAAACTACACAGCTAATGTTATGAGGAGAGTGATTCTTGCTCGATTATCTATTTGGTTGGAGCAAAATAATGTAATCCTCATTCATCAATACGGGTTTAGGTTGGGGAAAGGCACCTTAGATCAGTACCGCAACCTGCACTGGCTTATTGGAAAGTACACAGTAGCTAAGAGGGGCAGGTTACAACTTGCGTTCATAGATTTATTATCAGTGTTTGACAGAGTTCATAGATTAAAACCATGGTCTTTACATATTAACTTAGAAATGGCCCATAATATTGTTCATTATCTCCAGGGACTCTATCGAGACCGCTCTGCAGCTGTGAGATATGATCAGATGGAGTCCTTCACTTCCCCGATAAGAATATATAGGAGAGTATGACAAGACTGAATCGTAGCTCCCCTATTATTCACACTGTATATCAATAACTTGGGCCCAACCTTATGTATGGCATGTAAAGATATTCCCTGGGTCGGTACCCAGCTTATTCTCACGCTCATATATGTTGAAAATACTGCATTGATAGTGAGAATGGCAGTGAGGCTCCGGCAACTTCCCACTTCCATTAACCTCATAGATCCTATTAAACATTCCTCCCCAGTGCTGCGCTGTCCATTGGAACTAGTGCTGAATGGACGTCCAATGGTCGTGCGCAGCACTGGGGAGCTAGTGCTGCCGTCGGCCAATGCACAGAGGCAGCACTTAAGGGGTTAAAGGCTTCATGACCTTCCTAGACATAAACAGTAACTATTCAAAATCACACACAATGGTCTTAGATCCCAGAAATATCCACTTGAGGAAATGTTTTGGAGTAGGAATAGAACTAACTAGGGTACCTACCCTCCATTACCTCAGGGTATTTTTCAACGAGAGGGGTTCATGGGCCCCACAAGGAAAGGCCAAAAGAAATACAATGTCTAAAGCCGTAGTGGCAGTGTTTGACTTTGCAAAAAGATTGTGGCCAAACCTAGACAGGCGTTGAGAAAAGTATACAAGCTAAATGTGTCTCTACTGACGTATGTTACAGAGATACAGAGAGTGAAAAATACATTTTTTAAGAAGCTTGTTGTCGATACTGTAAACCGTTGCTACTTTTATAGCCTATGAGGAGATGGAAATGGGGTACATTTCTGATATGTTGGCCCCTTCTCTTTTGACAAGGTGGATCAGGATGAGGTCCAGTGTGGATTTGGGTTTGAACCAGGCAATTGTTAAAGACTGACTCTCCTGGAGAAGGGCAATACTATTTCCTGGCTAAACTATATTAAGATCACAATGGAGAAATTGGGTCATTCGGACCTTTTTGGTCAACCAGAAGGGATAACCAGTTAAGACCTTGCCTGGATTAAGAAACATTTTCTCTTGGTAGCAGGTGCCGAAATAGAAAACAGAGAGCTCTCCAAACCCTCATTAAGTATGTATATTGTTCAAAGATTGTGTTCTGGGGTAGAGCTTTCCTTGATGGTTGGCAAAGTACCTCAAAACCGCTTTCTTTTAATAAGATTCAGATTGAACCTCTTGCACTGGTTACTTACAGATCCGCAGGGGAGTCAAAAAGTGATAGACTCTGGCCTATGTACCGCTGACAGTTTTTTCCTCAAGACTTCATGATGCTTTGTGATCACCACTCCTCACTGTGACATCGTTATAAACTACCCTTGTTAAAGGTTTTCTCGGATTAAGCCCCCCGGATTTTCCTTCAGATGATGTTCAGCCCCTTAATCTCTTTTAATGTTGCAAATTTCTTGACAGGAGTGCTTGTATGTAGGAAGAGGTGTCATGTGCTGACGTAATGTAAATGTACTACTGCATTTTATCTTTTATCAAATGTATTTTACAAAAAACATGTGATACTGTATTTTATTGATGTGCAAGCTTTTATGGTTTTATTTAACCGAATAAAATATATTTGATGAGGACACTTTCCATAGATCTCACTCCTTTCCTCTTTCTCCTGGGCCCATTGATCTGACGCTCCAGGGGTCCAGACAACCAGGCCCTGCTTCTGAATGCTTCTTTGCTGGCCTCCCTGCCTCTCCTCACCTCACTTGAAAAGACATCTGCATGTGGAAGTTGCAGGATCTATGGGGGTCAACTTGCCCATGCTTTTTATAATTTTACACAAACAGCTCCCATACTTTGTGTTAACACAACCATCTGTGGATCATCAACCTGGAGATGTCTCTGGGTGAAAGTGAAATGGGAGGGAATGGGAGTCTTATGTGCAGTGAAAGTGAGGAAAAGACAGAGTGCTAAAGAAGAAATAGTCCTTCTCATCTTGGTGCCTGCTGCTTTAAAGAAATGTGTGTATTCAACCTTGTGCCTCGTGGAAAGGGTCCTGTGGTGCTGACTTCAGGTCTACAAAAGCAACATATAGGCTCCCCATACCCTATACCACCACCTTCCAGTAAAGAAGAATAAATCTAAAAACCTGGTCAATTGTTCCAGTTTTTTGTCGGAATCTAGCTTGGATTGGCGCAGTCCTGAATTCTCACTGAGAGGGTAGGGCTGAATTCCTTCGGTATGCAGTGTATTAAACTAATAGGCCTGTAGTTAGTCAGATTGTTTCGGTCCCCTTTTTTAAAAATATGTATGACGTCAGCCCCCTTATTTGAGTCTGGAATTCAGGATTTAGAAAGTGACAACATGTAATTCGTCTAATTACTTTTATCATGCCAAAACAAATCTCTAAGAATTCCATCCAGTCAGGGGGCTTTAGAGGGTATAATGGATTTGATTGAGATTTCTATTTCCTCCTTGGTAAAAATAACCCTTGCAGGATTTGGGGATAAATTTAAGAGAGGCATCCCATCAGTATAGTTAGTGTTGATAGAGCCCTCCCTGCAAGATACCAAAATTTCCTGAAATCTTTCTGGTAGCACACTTCTACAATTTGCTTCCAATTTTTCTCGCCCCAATTCCTATTGTCCATCTTTATAGCTAGTTTGCACAACCTCAGTAGATCTCACACTAGAGGTACATTTTTGGTTTTGATAGCTCTAACCGTTTCTTTCTTTGAGGATCTACACTCACTGTGCATTTGGACTTAACAATAAAATATGCAGTAAGTCTGTCAAAGAACTTTGTGCATAACTCACTAGCATCCTTCAAATTTCCCGTGGCCTCTGCATAGGTTTGAAACTCTACCAACCAAGCAAGTAAATCCAGCTTAATTTTATTAAATTTAATTTCATCACTTAGGACCTTGGGCCATTTAAGGTGATGTTTAGCATTAGTGGGCAGTACCTCTTTTGTGATCAGATTGCTCCCAGGAACACTATCATTCCCCTCCCAAGGAGAGACTATCTCCAGACTAAGTGGGTGTGGTCATTATCAATGTTCTTAATTATAGTGATATCGACTAGTGTGGGCCACAACCTAAGATCTACTGGAAAATAGTAAATTTGGCTAGCTCCTAATGGGCCAATGAAGGCCAGTTCACCTTCTCTATCTTATACAGTCCTGCCATTGGGGATCCTTAATCTATGTTCAATAGTCAGTGAGTTGCAAAGCCGGTTTGGACCATTTCTTAATCGGGGCAGGTTAAGCAAAGAGACATGCAAGAGTTCATCCTCCTCTTTTACTTCAAGGATGTCATCCTCATCCAGCGGTTCAAAAGTTACATTATAATCATCCCCAACAATCAGGGGCTGGGCAGGCTGCCTATTGCCTAAGAGCCCTTCTAAGGTCTACAAGGTGAAGGATTTTCCTCCCCCTCTGGCTGCAAATTGAAGTAACACAAAGGGGTAAAGGTTGCCAACTGCCTCTTGAATTGGATATTCAACTTGGCAGGGGGAAGAGTCTTAACTTCAAGGGCAATAAGATTATGCACTAAACTCTCATCAGCTATGGTCAGCTCTATGGCATCTTTTTGCACGAAGTAGGTGATCCCTGATCATGGATCTGCACCCTCTAACGTGCCTGATCCAATGGATAGACTTATTTTTTAGGGATTCCTCGTTCTCATGTCTTGTGGAATGATTGCATTTAGGAACATTAATCATGTAGATTTTTTTTGCACTGAGTGACGATTGGGATAGAGGGTCCTTCCCAGTGGTGTGGCATATCACCCCTTGCTATTTCTCGAGGTGGAAATTGTGAATGTCTACAAGTTGACTCGCGTACTGTTTGACCTAGCTTACCCCCCACTACATCTCCAACCATTACTGCTGTGTGGCTACTCGGACCAATGTTTGTAGTTGATACCGGGAGAGTGTCATGTGCAACTGAATATAATATCTATTTCCTACTGGTAACATCCCTCATGTGCTGGAGACCAGGTTCTCTGCCTTGACTATTTGATTTCCCAAGCCTGATGAGCAGTTAATGAAAAAGCCCAGTTAGTGTCCCTTTTGTGGTTTTCAGGGTACAAACCTCCTTATATAAGTCAGATTCATACCTAGTAGCTTCAGGGTCAACCAGGACTGCATCAATTGGTACGGCGGTACTTCCTTTCTTAGTTTTCCCCCTTTCATCTAGGACCTCATTAGCAGTGCTGGATTCTGGCACATCTAACAAGGGTGAAATCTATTGCTACATGGAAGCTCACTAGTGGATGTTGATAAGTCAGTTGTTATATTTTGTGAATCATCCCGGGGCATTACAGAGGCTTCCCGGGGCTGGGTACCTTTAGTGTTGCTCGCCTTTCTGAACATGGTGGGTATACACCCTTCTTTGGCAAAATTTCACTGAGTTGTGGTGATCTTAGATCTAGGCCCAGCATCAGCAGCAATTGGAGTCAGTAGTCACTCACAATCGGACAGTAAATCATCAATACGATGGAGGACACAGCTCCCCTTGACAGGGCTGTGTGACTTCTTAGATTTCTTGAATGCTTTGTATACTCCACCGGCCCCTGTCACTCCCTCCACAACTTTCCTTTTCCCCACTGTGCTTCCGGCAGACCTGGCAAAGGCAGGGAGGGGAGATACAAGGGGAGAAGACAAATCTCCAAGCCAAAGCACCAATAAAAGTGGTGCAAATAGAGCCCTAGTAGGTCTTCAAATGTCACAATGCCTTAAGTGGGTCTCAGTTATGCAGGCTTGGGGAAGAGAAACCAAGCTCCCAAGCCACCAGAGCCAGTGAGGAAAAGCTAACAAAGCACTAAATGGGCTACAATACACACAGTACCTTGAATGGAGCCCCAAAATGCAGGAGTAAGAGGGGTGAGCAGGCTCTTCCGGACTATGATGGGCGCGGACAGGTCCACCCCATGGCCCGCTTAGAGAGGGGAAGCAGTGCTTTATGAACGTTGGTCACGCCTCCCCCACAGCAGCGGCTCAAGGGCAGGTTGCTCCCTCGGACAGGTAGTCCCACCAGGCTGTGCAGCAGCAAAAGGTTATGGCTCCTAGCAGCGGCACGAAAGCAAGTTGCACCCTGGGACAGAAGGCCCACCAGGTTGTGCAACAGTAAAGTTTTGTGGCCCCAGCAGGTGAAACATCTTAAAAAAGGCAGTTGACCATATTAGGTTTTTTTCATCTTTCAAAGAGAGCTGGGATTAAGGATGTTCATGTTTTCCCCATCACTACTGCCTGCCTCTAAGGGGCAAATCAGGCAATATTTCATGCATCGCAGTGTCCTAAGCCACCTTGATGCGCTGCCTGATAGGGCAGTAATGCACCATATTTAAGATAAAACAGTGCATTCCTGTTGTGTCCTTGAGCTGGTGGGACTTAAAAGTAACCCTATTTTTCACTGAGAGCCAGTGCAGAGATTTTAAATAAGCGGTCATGTGAGTTCTGGGCCCGACCAGAGAGATAGCTCTAGCGGCCGCATTTTGAACTACCTGTAGGCAGCCCAATAGATAATTTGGGATGCCCAGGTATAGCACATTTGCATAATCTAGCCTTGATGTGATCAAGGCTTGGCCCACTGTTTTCCTGTGGGACATGGGGAGCAGCGGTAGGAAGTTTTTCATCATTTTTAGGAGCATGAAACACATTGCGGCCACTGATTGGACCCGCGACTTCATAGAAAAAATCTGAGTCAAGCAAGACAGGACAGTTGATTTTTTTGGGAACAAAAGGCAATTGGCTGTGACCTCCAGGCAGTGTCACAGAGGCAGTCCTTGTTAGGCTGGTTTGGCTTGCGGCATGGCACTGGGGTCGCAGCACTCACAGTGTGGATCGGAATTAACTGTAACCGTAAACATAAACAACAGGCACGCAGCTTGTGCTGGCACAACCTAGACATGATATTTAACATGCTTTTATAAAAAATTACAACCAAAATAAAGCAGTAATCTATGCAAACTACACAATACATTTCAACAAAAGCTGCTTGTGCTAAAATCAGGAACAAGGAGCAATGAGAAAGGAACAAGGGCAAAACAAGTTCATAGAATGGTAGTGATGGTTTAGACAAGTCACACATCTAATTCTCCAAACAGTACAGAATTATATTTGTTTCTATTTGAGATATATAGAAGTTATGGTGCCAATCAAGGTAACAGATGCAAAACAAGGCTCACATGTCATATAAACCAACTCGAAAAGTCATCTACTGCCGATGATCTCAATGCCCTTGGTGACATTGACAGTTCCAGCCAATCCAGACACACAAGTCAGGAAAACTAGGTAGCAAAGGCCACCAGAGTGGGTGCGTAAGACTAGGCAGCAGGTTTCTGCATTCTACACTAACTAGAAACTCTCAAATAGGGTCTTTGAGGCTCGCAGAAACAGTGTTATTTCTAGAAATGCTGAGAGAAGATCGGCCCCTATGTAAACAGGAAAAGAAGCCAAACAGACAGGGACACAATGAGGGAAGAAAGGGAAGAAAGCATGCCTGGTCACGAAAGATGGGGACTCAGCCCTATAACATCATAGAGAGGATTCAGACTACAACTACAGATGGGGCAGCGGTGCAGGACCTTATTAGGGATCCAACATCCCAGACCTACAATTTGGGTATAACGAGTAACGCAATACACCAGTATTTCACCAGACTGAAGGTAGAATCACTAGGGGATTGCATGGGGAACAATTGAGGATCAGTGGAAACCAAGAAAGACTTAACCTCAGTCAGCCCAGAACAGGCGCAGCAGAGCTAGGCACTTGACTACATTACAGACTGTACAGCTCGCCCTAGATTTTAAGAATCAGTAATGCTGAGATTTTAAAGCTTGGAGACATGACAATGGACAACAACAGCGTCCAACAATGTTTTGATAACTCCTCCAATCACAGCATGCTAGAGACCCTACGGAGCAAGAAGAGATCATTGAGATTCGTCAACAATAGGTGACACACTTGGCAAAAATATGACACAAGAACTGGCATAGCTGACGCGGGGCATCCCGGCGGAGGGAAAAATCAAACTGGGAATTACAGAAAGAAGGCGTGAACTTAAAATATAGGCCCTTGTACATCACCCAAATAACCAGCAACATGACACCAAAAATGATATTAACCCCTTCGATGCTGATGACGAGCTCAGCTCGTCATCAGCCACGGGGGGCGTGTGCGGATGAAGAGCTGATCTCGTCATCTTACGGGGCTTTTAGAAAAAAGCCGCGTAGGGGAAAAATAACCGCTGCAGCGATGTGGTTAAAGACTTAACTGACTCGAAATCTAGACAGAATTGATCTACCCCAATGAACAAAGCTGGAAAGGTGCAAAGGCAACAACCCACTGTATCCTGCACCATAGATATAGAGCCTAATGCACCAGTAACTAAGGAAGGATCTAGGCAACAATCCACTGAAAAAACACTATCAGAAATAGCAAATCTCAGCCAAGGGCTGAGGAACTTCAGGTGTAGCAATGGGTACACATTCTGGAAACTGTCCTGATCCCTCTCACATGGAGGTATCGGATTATATTTTAAATACAATAAACCTTCCTTTGCTGGGGAAGTGACAGCACTTACGTGTCAATCCAACAAACCAGAAATACAAGAAGAACTAACTGATATGCTGGCACAGAGCGTCCTGACAATTGACAAAAAGTTGGGTATACTTTATGCCAAATCTGACCAGTGGGCCAACAAAGATAAGGGTGTTGGAGCAACTGCACGCTACCTAAGCAATGCAAGTGAAGCCATCATTGAAAAGCTAATAACATTGTCCGATTTAATGTCAACTTTAATAAATCAATGCAGGGAAGCTTGAACAAACAAGATGCAAAGCAGGAAATCACCTAAAGTGTACGACACCTTCACCGGAGGCAAGAATGCAATAACAAAACAGGAGAAATAACAGGCACCACAATACAAATAAGCAGCAGACCTTTAGACAACAGCAGTAGCCATGCAACAAGCACGGAACAGAGGCACCTAAGCCAAGTAAGAAAGACACAATAAATGACAGCAAGCGCTGTGGGGCAGCTCTCCAGACGTCAAAAGAAAAAGCTGCGGAAATCACTGAAAAACTCCAAAGAGGAAAACAAGTATAATTTATACCATGCAAAAGAAATCTGTGAGGACAACTCAAGAACCAAATATAGAAACAAACCAGGCAGAGTCCAGAACAGACAACAGCCTCAAGGGTCCAGGGAATTATCTCATCTTTCATGTAAAAATCATAACCTCCAAAGATTCAAAGCAGGCAAACAATGTCACCAGCCAGAAAGAAAGTAGATCCACCAGCATGAGTGTGCAACAAGCAGGAGGCCTAAAAAAATGAAATCTCCATTCAAACACTTTTACATAATCCCCTGGAAAGAACCTACTCAGAGGTGGTGAATACTATCATTAAAAACTCTTCCAAAGGGCAAGAAAGCCTCCAGCTCCCTGGACAGAGGAAGGTGCCATATAAGACAAATAGAGGATCAGTGGTACAAACAGAAGCAAACAGGCCTGCGGAAACCCAACTGGTGGGCAGCTGGGTAATTCACTGTTGGCATCAGAATGGCTTGCTTGCACAACAATGGAACAAGAGCCAATATACGCACATTCTGAAAGTCAAAATATAGACACTCTTCAAACAACCACAGCGAGGGAGATGGCGCCTCTTGATCAGAGAACCCAGAGGGACAGGCAGCGTCTTAGCAGGAGGCCAGCTGGAAAAATACAAGTCACAGCAAGCTCAATTAAATATCAGCCATGGACCCTTGAACCAAAAATCATGATTGGGGAACAGACATGCCAGAATGATAATGGGAAAATGAAAGAACAACCGGAGGTAAGTACAATAGCCACTTTGATCTTCACCCCCAAATTCGAAACAAGAAGCCCATGCGACATTCCTCCTAACGTACATACCCTCTCTTGCCTATATAACATTGGCACACCTAACATAAGTAGATTTTAAGAATTACACCTGGATTAGCCAAAGGGAGTCAACTTCGACAGAGTGGTCAAGTTGGCTAGATTCCCAAAATAGTATTGCAGAAAAAGATCTACTTAAGGAAGGGGGCATATGCATAGACAACTGTGCAATTAAAAAATACCCCTAAGTACTATCACAGAGACCAAAATATCAAGGGGCACAATAATCTTCGAAAATCGAACCAAGAGGCACTAAGTCAATCACATTGCAGACTTGTGAAAACAACATTACATTCCAGCTGTTAAATAGCCATGGGTTTACACATTCCACGGAGGAAAGAGCAATGCAAAACTCCAGGGGCCTCATTCATGAAAAGTGACGCATCGCTGCGTGAAAACAGCGATGCATCACTTTTCACTGCACACTCCTTGCGACATTCCTGATGCGTCATATTTAATGTATGACACATCATGTCGCAAGGAGTTACAGATACGTCAGTATTTCTGACGTATCTGTAAGCGCAAAAGTGACGCATTGCTGGAGTGTGTCACAAAAGTGACGCAACTCCAGCAATGCGTCCTTTCACATGGGGAAAGCCCCATGTGAAAGGGCTTGCGTCAGTCTTACGCCTGCTGTGAGGCAGGCGCAAGGTTTTGACGCAACAGCGTCCTAAAAGTGACGCAGTGAAATCTCATAGATTTCACTGCGTCACTATTACGAGGCTTTTGCGGGGGAACGCCCCCCCGGCATACTTTATACCTGACGCAGGTATAATGTGGCGCAGGGGTTTAAAAAGTGACGCATCTACCTAGATGCATCACTTTTTAAATATGGCGCAACAAGGCGCATTTTTTACACCGCCGGTGCGTCACAAAAAGTGACGCACCGGCGGCGCAAAACTGACGCAAGGCCTTCATAAATAAGGCCCCAGGGCACTAAGCGAACGGGCTTGGATACCCACAGTACTGCATATCAAGGGGAGACCAAACTCCAAGCTCAAAGGGCTACCCAATTGGACATGGATACCGACACCGTAGCACACCAAGGGGAGGCCAAACTCCTATTGCAGGGGGAAAAAAAGGAGCAGATGACAAGATCTAAGCTGGAATGTGGCAGGGCTCAAATCTGTAATAGCAAACAAAGAAGCCATTCAACTCCTACAAACAGGTGATATCTTATGCTTATATGAAACATGGCTGATAACTAGCCCAGGGCGAAGCAGGTGGAGTTGCTCTACGCGGAGCTCTACCGAGTTGGCCAAAAACTCTGTGGAGCTCCGCTCCGCTCTGTTCTGCGCCATTTACCCCCCGCAATAAATATTTGTAAAATAAAATGTAAAATTAAAGAAAAATAAAAGTGCACTTTACTTATCGCAGTGTCCCGGGCTGCCCTCCTCCTCCTCGCCTTAACCCCGTAGGTCTTAGTAGGACTCTGCATGCATGCGCATGCGCAGTCCTACCATGATGTAGGTCTGACGTAGGGGATTACAGCGAGGAAGAGAAGGGCAGCCTGTCCTTTCCAGTAAGGAACTGACAAATCACCTCCCCTGCACAGCAGAAAGGAACCAATGCATCACCTCCCCCAGAGCGATGAACTGATGCATCACCTTCCCTGAGTGTAAGTAACAGACACACCACCTTCCCTGCGGCCCTTTTTGTTTGTTTGCGTGACGCATTCAAGGAACTTGGGGCCATATGTATGAAGCCAAAAATGAGTCGCAAACACTGCGATTCGGTAAAAAGTAGCGTTTGCGACTGAAAAATTGCTAATCGCAATGTATGAAGCCAAAAACGCATGCAAAATAAGGAATCACAAATTAGCGATTCCCAAGCGTTGTGAAAATGCAAAATAGCGATTACAATAGCGATTTCCAAATTAGCGATGAAACCTGTTTGCGAAAATTGCTAAAGTGGATATCGCTATTGAGAAATCGCAATGGAATGTATCAAACAATCGCAAATAGCGAAATACTCAAAATCGCAAAATAAGGAATCGCAATTACCATCAAGTGGGAGCAGGTGGTAACCAGGTGCAAACTATAAATTGAAGCCCAGAATGCACCACACTCCCTAGCACAATGTCCGGGCTGTACATGATAGTGAGGAGGCGAAAAGTGAGAGCTCTGGCGCAGAGGAGGAGACGGCAGGAGAGGATATTCCGGTTGCGCACCACCATCTTTCAACGCACTGAGGAGGAAATCTACACCCATTACAGACTGGAGGAAGACAGCATACTTGATTTGATTGAGGAACTCAGGCCCCACCTAGAACACCCCACCCGCAGGACACAAACCATACCCACACACTTCCAGGTCCTCTGTTCACTACACCTGCTGGCCTCAGGTAGTTTCCAGGGGGGGTCATAGCCTCTGCAGGAGGGGTGTCACAAAGTGCCCTGTGGCGCTTTTTCCATGCGCTCCTCGACGCCATGACACATAGGATGCAACATCACATACACTTCCCCAGCACCCCACAGGAACTAGCACAGACCAAGCAGGAATTTTACAACATAGCCCAATTCCCCCACGTCATAGGATGTATAGATGGAACACATGTTGCCATTTCACCCCCCTCAAACATAGAGTATGTATTCCGGAACAGGAAATGCTACCACTCACTGAACATTCAGATGGTGTGTGATGCGAAAAACATAATCACAGATATAGTGGCAAAGTACCCTGGAAGCACACATGACGCCTTCATATTCAGACACAGTGGGCTATACCGTAGACTCTCAAGAGGGGAATTCGGAGAGGGATACCTACTAGGTAACAGCACACACTGTCAGCCCACATTTGACATGACCAGCATGTGCATCACAGTGACTGACCTTTCAACATTTATTTATTTATATTTATTTATTTATTTATTTATTTATTTATTTATTTATTTATTCATTTATTTGGCATACTTATATAGCGCGATCTGTCACCCAAAGGGCATCCTGGCGCTTTGACTAGATAAGCCACAACTATCGATGCGGGATTAAGCTGCTCTAAGAACAGATACCAAGTTAGGCTATTCTAGGAAACAGATGGGTTTTCAGCCCTTTTTTAAAGGCTAGAAATTCACCCTGGCTTCTTAACGAGAGCGGGAGGGAGTTCCAGAGTCTGGCGGCCGCAGAACTAAATGACCGTCCACCCATCCTTACTCTCTGCACTTTAGGAACCGGCACCAAGTATGCCGAGGAGGAGCGCAAGCTCCGGGATGTGGTATACGAAGAGAAAAGGTTCTGTAGCATCACAGGGCCCTGTCTATGTAAAGCTTTAAATACAAGACAGGATGCTTTGAAGAGAATCCGCTGGTGAACCGGCAGCCAATGTAGATCTTGTAGTGCCAGAGTGGAAGAGGCAACGCGTGGTCGAGCTAATATCAACTTGGCTGCCATATTCTGGACCCGCTGCAACCTGCCCACCAGCGTTTTAGGCGCCTCCAGAAGTAGTGCGTTGCAGTAGTCCAATCGGCTTAGGATCAGACCCTGCACTACCTCTGGCCTAGCCTGGGCCGGAAGAAGGGGTAGTACCTTCCGAAGCATCCGAAGTAGCATCATGCAGGTGGCCACGGGCTTATTTATAAACAAATCCAGTTGTAGGTTAGGGCCAAACATGACCCCCAGATTGCGAGCGGACTCTGCGGCCGTCACCATCCCAGAGAAGGAAGGAGGCCAGAACTCATCCGGTAGGGCACGTGGTACACGATCATTGGAGCAGTAGAGAACCTCCGTTTTAGATCCGTTGAACTGGAGGGAGTTGGACTGCAACCAGTTCGAAGTGGCCGTCAGGCAGCAGTGGAAAGTCTCTAGAGAGACGGCATCTTTGCCCTCCAATGAAAAAAACAACTGAGTGTCGTCGGCATAATTAAACACCGATATGCCGAAAGATTTTATCAGTTGGATCAGAGGGCGGAGGTACAAGTTGAAAAGTATGGGGCTGATGGCCGAGCCCTGTGGTACCCCCTGCCCAACTTTGCGCACATCCGACTTGAAAGACGGCAGAGCCACTACCTGCTGTCTGTTGTCCAGATAAGAGACTAACCAGTCCCTGGCCAACCACGTAACCCCGCTCTCCTCCAGTCTTCTGATAACGGTGGAGTGGCACACCGTGTCGAACGCGGCCGACATGTCGAGCAGCACTAAAAACGCTGCCCGACCTGTGTCGACCCGCGCCCGAAGATTGTCTAACACGGCTACCAGCGCTGATTCTGTCCCATGCGCTGGCCGAAACCCAAACTGGGCCACATCCAACCATTTGTTATCCTCAAGAAAGCTAGATAGGGAGCGGGTGACCCACTTCTCCAGAATTTTAACCGGAAAAGGGAGCAGGGAGATAGGTCTATAGTTAGACAGACAGGTGGGATCAAGTGAGGGTTTCTTCAGGAGGGGAGAAACTACCGCTAATTTCCAACCCTCCGGGACGATTGCAGTAGCCAGCGACTGCTGACAGATGGAATACAAAAGGTGGAAAAGTTCATCCTGGAGTGCTTTCCAGATTTTATGTGGAAGAGGATCTAGCGGTGAACCTGAGGATACCGTCTGTGCCAATTTACAAAACTCCTCAAAAGAGGGCAAAGGAAAACGGTTTAGCTGAGGATGATTAAGAGGGGCAGCCGGAGATCCCCGACAGAGATGGCTAGAGCTGGGAGGTTCTTCCGGAGCTCCCGGACTGAGATACCGGTCACTCTCCCGAGGTCTACTGGAAGACTCTTCTGGAGCTCCCACAGTGAGAAAAGAGTTTCTCGGGTGGGGTCGACTGGAAGACTCATCCGGAGCTCCCGGGCCAGAAGAAGGGTAGCTCATCCGGGGTCGACTGAAGGTCACCTCCAAAGCTTCCAGGTCAGGAATCAGACGACTTGACCAAGGTCGGCTAGAGGATTCTTCCGGAGCTCCCAAGTCGAGAGACAAACAAATCGGCTGGGGTCGACTGGAAGATTCTGTCATATTTTCCATGGTAGAATTACTAGATAGACAGTCCACTGGAGTCGGTGGAAATAGAGGCTCCTCCGCACGTCCATTCAAAATCGTGGAGATCTTATCCTCGAAAAAAGCTGCCAGGGAATCCACCCACAGGCGACAGTGCCTATGCAGTCCGGGATTTCATCCTGACACCCTACCTGAATCCTGCCACTGCTGGGGAGCGGCGCTACAACCGGGCACACATTTCAACAAGAGGCACCATCTAGAGAACATTTGGGATTTTGAAGAGCAGATTCAGATGCATACAAAGGAGTGGAGGAGCCCTCCAATACAGCCCTGAGACGTGCTGCAAAATTGTTGTAGCTTGTGCCATGCTCCACAACATTGCAACCAGGAAAGGGACACCTATGGAGTTGAGTGACTCCAAATCCTCTGACGTGGAGGGACCTGGACCCATACACATGGAAACTGGCGTAGCTGCTGCTGCAACTTGCAGACAGAGGCGTGATGAGATCATGCAAAACTACTTTTAGGTGAGTGAAAATGATACACTAACAACTTCTTGCTTTGCAAATGTGTTTACTACCCAATTGCAACAATGTAACACATCCAAAAAACATGGATGAACTCTCCCATAGTAAATCGATTCAGAAAAGGGGGTGGTGATGAACAGAGTGTCTGAATTGAGCAGACCACTCTTACCCAGTCCAAAGATCAGGGCCTGATCCATCACCGTTATTTATCTCACTGCCCCATCCCAGCTCAGAACCTGGCTATATGCAAATCAGTCTGTCCCTGGCCCAGTGCATCATGGGAACAGGGCAGACTAAACTACCAAGCCAATTCTTCACCAGAAAGGAGACAAGCTACCGGGGACCGGTTTCTGGCATTTCAGCCGTCTTCGGCCCGGCTTGCTTGAATCCTGATGGAGCAGTGAGAAAGGGACTCATGTCTGAGTATACCCTGCCACACCTATAGTGGCCAAAATTGTTGTAAATATTTTTGTCCACCCTAAGCGTGGAAGGGTATTCTCAGATGTGAGACCCTTGCTCATTGCACCATCAGGATTCAAGCAAACCGGGCCGAAGACGGCTGTAATGCCAGAAACCGGTCCCCGGGAGCTTGTTTCCTTCCCAGTGTAAGAATTGGCTTTTGTAGTTTGGTTTGCCCTGTTCCCATCATGCACTGGGACAGGAACAGACTAATTTGCATACAGCCAGGTTCTGAAACTGGGATGGTGCAGTGAGCTAAAAAACGGTGTTGGATATAGCCCTGATCTCTTGACTGGGTGAGAGCTTTCTGCTTAATTCAGAGACTCTGTCCCTCACCACCCCTTGTTGTAAATATTTTTGTCCACCCTAAGCGTGGAAGGGTATTCTCAGATGTGAGACCCTTGCTCATTGCACCATCAGGATTCAAGTAAACCGGGCCGAAGACGGCTGTAATGCCAGAAACCGGTCCCCGGGAGCTTGTTTCCTTCCCAGTGTAAGAATTGGCTTTTGTAGTTTGGTTTGCCCTGTTCCCATCATGCACTGGGACAGGAACAGACTAATTTGCATACAGCCAGGTTCTGAAACTGGGATGGTGCAGTGAGCTAAAAAACGGTGTTGGATATAGCCCTGATCTCTTGACTGGGTGAGAGCTTTCTGCTTAATTCAGAGACTCTGTCCCTCACCACCCCTTGTTGTAAATACTCTCCCAAAGTAAAGCACATGTTTCCATCACAGTGCTACAAAATCAGTCATTAGTGCAGCAAGTGCTACACTGTTGCTGGCCCCATAACTCCCCTGTGTGGTATTTGCTATTTTAATGCAGTCCCTATTGTAGTGTGGCAGACCTGGTGCTCCGGCCACTACGGCGACTCTCCACAGTGGGTGGTGGTGTGTTTGAGCTCCGCACCGACTGTGAGTCCTCTTCACTGGGGGTAAGCACCCCGGGTCCAGCAGTGCGCAGCGCACGCAGCTCATCCAGGGTGGCAGTTGACTGCACCACTACAGTGGCTATGTCCTGGATACCATGCGAGAATTCACGCTGTGTGGTGGAGGAGGCCAGGCGATTAATAGCACGCGTGTAGTGGTCCATGCGGGCCATTTCTTTGCGCCTGGCTGCGCGTTCCGCTCTCAACTCTGCAGTCAGCTCCTGCACAGCCCCCCTGATTTCCTTCCATATTCCTCTGTTCCCTGCCCTGATCTCCCTCTGAATGGCCTTCATGTGTTTCGCTTGCAGGCGGTGAACCTGCAGCATGTGCATTTCCGGGCTTGCGAACACATATTCCTCTTGTTGGACATTGGAGCTGATGGCCGTGCGGGGTCTACGCCTGCCTCTGGACATTGGTCTGGACTCCTGCTGCTGGGGTACTGGTGCATCAGACTGCACATTTTCATTTTCGTCCTCATCGTCATCCATTATCCTGAATGGCCTGACGTTCCTCCTACTTTGTCCCTGTGGCCGGATGAAAGGACTGTCCTCCCCATCTGATTCATGGCCATGGCTGCCTTCTCCTGAGGCTTGGGGTCCTGTCTCAGGTGCAGTGACTGTAGCCTTCCCACTTGCAGGTGCTGTGGATAGAACAGCACACATTAATTTTATTGTCATTATATGTGATGTTCAAATACATTTTTCACAGTCTTCCCTGACTTTACTTGTGTCATTCACCTTTCCTGACCTTAACATTTGTACATAGTTAAAATCTGTTGCTACATTCAACACTACAGTCTATGGTAACTACATCTCCCATAATGCATTGCTGTGTCTGCCTTTGTAATTGCTCTAGCCTGCCATGTGGTTCCCCTAATCCCTAGGTTGCTGCAGGGGGTTGCTGGGGGTGGTTTAGGGTGGGGAGGCATGCTTCTTACCTGGTCTTGCAGCTGGTTGTGCTGAGCTGTCGAGCACGGACACGCCCGCAACACTCTGTGGAGGCAGTGTGGCCTCTACCAGCTCCTCCAGTGGTGTAGATTCAGGGACGTTGGAGGTTCCCCCACAGGTGAGCTGGGACTGCTCCAGCCTGGCAGCCAACATCTCCTTGGAGCGCTGTTGCAGGTCATACCAGCGCTTCCGCAACACTTCCACTGTCCTGTGGGGGACTCCTAGGGCATTCACTTTGGCTTGGATGCCCTCCCAAATCCTCCTTTTGCTGGCTTCTGGCACCTTGTGGGAACTCCTCCCAAATATTGCCTCATGGTGTGGCACCATTTCGGTGATGAGGGTCTCCAGTTCAGCCTCTGAAAACTTGAGCCACCTCTTCCTGCCTGCTTCCCCTTCTTGCTGCTCCTGTGTTGCGTGTTTATCTAGGTTCCTGATCGATACTGTGACCTTATGCCCCTATTCGGCTATAAATCCATTTATTCCCTATATTGGCATAACCGTTCAAGTGCGATTTTCTGAAAAGTCATCTCTGGCCTCACACGAACAGAGCCACATTCCAGCATGACTCTCTGCTACTTCCTTTGCGACCAATTAGTGCAATGACAGTGCAGCAGTCCCTATCTGATATTCCTAGATAACACTCCGAGTTCTTCCACAAGATAAAAACTTAGCAAACCTGGAAATCCCCGCTTGCTATGTTTTGATTAGTAATGGAACTCTAATGAGCAACTGATAACTATCACTTCCTAGTGACATCTTTAATTGACGTCTTATGTCCAGCAAACTTGCGTCAAACCCGGCACCTGTCAGGTATAAATATTACCAACGTTGCCTTAAGCAATGTTCGTTGCCTGTTGCTGATGCCAGCTGCCTGCATGACCCTGTGTTGGTAAATCTAGCACTCTGTCGCTGTAGCCTGCTATCCTGTGGTGGTGAAGCTGCTGATTACCATTATCGCCGCTACAGCGCGAACTATGGTGCAGTACGCTTAAGGAGCTGAACAGCCGTCCTCTGCGAAGACATCCAGCAGATTCCAGCTGCCCGCGGACGCTGTCCCCCCTCCTTCCTTGACGCGCTGAAGAGAAGCCGCTGCCTTTCTCGTGCAGAGAAATCCAGTCCCGGCGCTTCCGGTCTACCCTCGCAGGTGACTGGGATATCGAGAGAGACCCCTGAAGGAGATACCAATCCTCCATCATTCTATTCAGAGGTATGGTGTTGACTAAACCCTTAGACGAGAATTCTTGAAACAAACCTTGGCAAAACCAACTTAACTTAAAGCTACTTACTTACTCCCCTTTCATGTGTTAGGCTTAGGTCAGGCACACTGGGGTAGGCTTAGTTAGAAGCACCAGTTGAGTATGTTAGCCTAATGTATATATGACTGTATATATGTTTTATTACTTTTAAACCATTGTATGGCTAAGAAACCATATCAATGCTTTTACAGTTCTATTTCGCAATACTTATCTTACTGTACGTACTTTTTATAATAACAATTATTGCAATTGTGGCAATACATTTCTCTTGTACGAGAAGAAAGACTGTTCAATAAATGTTAACCCTTTATTGACAAACGCCCGTCTCTCTATTCTCTACATCTCGTGAAAGTAAACTGCACTAGACTGACTGAGTGAAATACATGTCTATTGTTTCACACGACCCTAGAGATTGACTCTTGATCTGAGGAGCAAAGTTGTCATGTTGCACGGTTGTTGGAAAACTGAATCACTTCTTGTCTGTGCCAAGGAAGCTGATCACTTCCTATGCAGAGAAGAAAGTTTCCAGTGACCTCTGAGCTAGTTGGTAACACAACCCAATTAAGTTTAGCATAGTCAGTGGAGGCCTGGAATATCCGCAGTTCCACGTCGATACTACTGTTTATGTTATTCCAATGCGCAGGGCCTAGTGGGAAACTAGGAACTACACTACATGGCGCCCAAACGTTTGGTAAGGCAATAAACTAACGCAAGACTTGTAGAGTAACTCAGTCGTGCATATTTCACACCCTTTTCTCCCGTAAATACTCCAATAGACGTCTGGAGTGGGTGAAAGGTTAAAATCTGCCCGACCTTAGTAGGAAGAGATTCCTATGTAAAGCTCTGGTTTATTCAACGTTGAAGGATACAGTGTTCCAAAATATTGTGCACCTAATCTTTGTCTCCTTGGAGACCTACTCTGCAAACATCGCATTTTTACAATGCCAGAAAACGGAACCACTGGGGCCGCAGCAGATGCGACTCAGCAAGGTCCCGAATACACAGACCCGGATGCAATAATCATCCCGGCACATTTAAAAAAATCTATAACTTCAAAACTTATAGTAAACGGACTGACACCACAAGGTGGTACAGTAATTTTCGTGATAGAGGCTCACGAGTATCGGCAGACAGAGGTATTCTATTCATGGATAAACTTTCCAGCGGTAAACGCTATAACAAAAGAGTTTCACTATTACAAAATAGAGAAACCTCCGGAAGAGTACGCTCCTTTCGAGGAGATTGAAATTCCACTTAAATTTCAAGAGCACCTGCTCTGGTTTAATGGCGCCCTAAAACACACTGATCACATTACCAGGCTCGGTCCACTAGGTAGACCAGGAGCCACGTGGCCGGTTCTAGCCAGCTACACACCACATCCTGACATTGCAAAAATGTCTAAGGAAGAGCTGTTAGCACAGCTAAACACATTAATAAAAATACATAGGCAATTAGTCCAATATGTAATGCGGACTGCAACAGTCCAGCCAGCTGTTAATTCACACCAGCTGACCCCTCACCAGGGGAACACAAATAAAATTACACCACAGAACATACAGTCATGTCTTGGTAAAACACCCGTAAAACGGGAACAAATTCCTTTCTGGTTAGCCCAGAAAATCACTCAAATAGAGGCAGTATTTCCTGATACTACCCCTATTGAGAAACACAGAATCTTGACCATCTGCCTTCCTATGGGAATCGCACCACACGTGGAGGACTGTGACACTTGGGGTACAGTCTTTGCTTCCATTTACACAAAAACACACGGTGTTCCGTCTATGGCGGTAATACCAGAAGTGCTAAAACAGATTCAAAATGAATTCGGTCCAGAGCCCGCTTTAAATCTAGGTATGAAATTACTGAAAGACTTCAAGCAGGTCACGGCTATATTATTAGCCAACATAAAGGGAGAAGCAGCATCTGTGGCGATCCGCCAGAAGTTGAGGGAAACAGATATAAAAGATCCTGTTGAGCTTGCAAAAATCATAGAAAAATGCTATGAAGAATTAGGTAGAGACAGCTTGGGTGGAAAACCAGTTAAGCCCCAACTGCTCGAAAATCCTGAAAAATTATTTATTAAAAATAGTTTAAATACTCCTAAAAAGAGCTGGGATGGAAATAAACAATCCACTCCCAAGGAAAAAGTTTTCCAGTCCAGAGGAAGGTCTCCTCGACGGAGGGAAAGAACTCCGACTCGAGAACGCCAGTCTCCCCAACGGAAGCCCTCTGAGAAAAGATATAACCTTAGAAATAGGGATAATCTGAAAAAACCTGATAGATATCAAAGTATTGATACACGTCCCTCTCGATCTCTTCCACAGAATTCGGAAAGAAGAGGACGGTCAGACCCAGGAGAGCACACCAAGTCCAAAGACAAGGAACCTGCTCAGAGTAAAAAATCTCAATTTCAGAAAAAGAAGGTAGCCAGTATTAGAGTAATCAACCATGCCGAGAATACTGAGGACACAGTTGAAAAACGGGGAGTGGGCATTGACAATGTTGGACAGTGCAGCAGAAATCAGTATAGCGCGCAAGATCTTGATGAGTCATCTGGAGACAGTGGACACGAATGAATACATTCGGGTTGAAACTGCCGACTCCAGACTTAGCGAGCCCCATAAAATATACGAAATAACATTGCGTATAGAGGGTGATAAGACTAGGAAAATTAAGGGTCTATTTTGGGATAAGCTCTCAAAAGGCTATGATATTCTGTTAGCTGAAAAAGATTGGCCCCCAGAGTTTGTCAGGGAGTGCCCTCGTGGCGAAGAAGTGATTATGCCTGCCTTCTCGAATCACATTCCGATTCACAAAAAATATACATATGCAAGGAAATGGGCAGTAGCCCAGGCACCTGCATTATATAAAAATCATGTAGGATGGGATGAGGATTCACCTCCTCACAAAATCCAACTAAAAAGTGAACCAACTGCCCAACGGCAGTATCCCATAAAGCAAGAAGCTAAAAAACAGGTCAGGGAGATCTTAGATCAACTTGAGTACCAGGGGGTGATTGAAACATGCACCTCTCAAATGAACAATCCTTTGTTTCCTGTCTCCAAGCCAGACAATTCATATCGTCTAGTTTTGGACTACAGACACCTTAATACATGTTGCTAAACTTTTGCAGTACAAAACTCGCATAGTGCAGCCCTAATGAATAACATAGTTAGGAAAAAATATAAAAAGACATTAGACATTTCTAATGGTTTCTTTTGTCAAAACATTGCACCAGAAAGCAGAAATTTGACTGCTTTCTCTGCATTTGGGTCGCAGAAAAAATTCTGTCGACTCCCACAGGGGTTCAAGAACAGCCCAGGACTATTCTCAGCTAGGGTAACAGAGTTACTACAAATCTATGATGATGAAGCATTATCTTACGTAGATGATATTTATCTCACAGACGACGACTTGGATACTCACTTGAAAAGAGTGAACACCATTATACTTGGGTTCGCAGCAGAGGGTTACAAATTCAACTTTAAAAAGTCCCGAATTGCCCATCTGACAGTACTGTTTTTAGGGTACGAATTATCAAGTGAAGGGAAAAGCCTAGCGGACAACTTCTTAGAGAAGTGCGCTGTACTCCAAGCTCCAAAAATGCTGAAGAATTTACAATCCATACTAGGTTTTCTGAATTTCGGAAGAACTTACATACTAAATTACGCAGAGAGGGTTAAACCTCTCTACGAACTAATAAAACCTGATTTAAAACAAATCAATTGGACTCAAAAACACACAGAAATTTTGAGATCACTGCAAACAGACATGTTAGCAAAAACTAAATTAGATACACGTGACAACACGATCGATCTTGTAATCCGAGTCATCCCAGGAAGATGCGGATTCACATACCTAACCTCTAATGAGGGAGAAAAGGTACCAATTTCAATTAAATCTCACTTGTACACACAAGCAGAAAAAACATTCAGTCCCACAGAAAGAACTGTGAAAGCTGTGCAAATCGCATTAGCAAATGAAAGAGAACTAGCACACGGCAAACGGATTAATATCCTTACAGCGGAATCCGCCTTCGAGGCGCTATTCAGCCCAGTAAACCTGCCTACAGTGTCACTGGATCCGATATGGATACAGTGCATAGATTCTCTAGGAGCGGAAGACGTGAAATACTATTTTGCCCCACAATTCGAAGAACTGAATGATTTAGAATATGAAGAAGAATATCCTCTGCCAATCGAAATTCTGCCTCTCCCACAATACGCCTGTATAATATATACAGATAGCTTTGTACAGCATTTCAACGTAGAGAGAAAATCCTACGATGCAGCATGTGCGATCATTAAAGGTCGTTGGCTGTGCGGTAAATTCAGACCGAAAGTAACAAAAACTGAATCTGTAAGACACTGTTCGGTTCAAAGAACTGAAATCAGATCTTTAAAGATGGCGCTCGAAAATGCAGAACGTGAATTCCCGACACTTATAGTGTGCGATTCTCATTTTTGCGTCAACTCTTACAACAATAAACTGCAGAGTTGGATCGAAAACGACTACAAAGATGACACAGGTGCCACAATAAAGCATAAATTGCTCTGGAAACAGGTAGCTCTTTTACACAAAGAACTACAAAAGACTCACGTGATTCACGCACAGAGTCTTTAACGTGATGGCGTTCACGTTGCAGGGAATTCATTGGCTAATACAGCCAAAGCGGAAGCAACTAAACCGGCTTCCGTAGCCACAAAAAAGCGTACAGATAAATACATAGACGGGGAAACCATGCTGGCAGTAAAAACGACCGTAAAAGGCGACTGTGCAGCACTACCCGTAAACTATCCACTCAAATATGCATACATAATCGATGCAAACTCCGTTCCTTTTGCTCGAATCCCTGGAGTGGGGGACAGAGTAATTCCAAACATGAACAGGAGAATATTTTTAATAGCAGACGCACACATGGGTTTGGGTCTAAGGCACAGAGAGATCAAGGAATCACTGACTGAATTACAATCAGTATTCTGGTGGCCGGGAATGAGTGTAGAACACCAAATATATGCAAACAACTGTGAAAACTGTAATAGGGATCGCAGTAAGGAACCTTGCTACCGGCTACCAGTCAGAAAGAGCGTAACGCTGCCTACACCCCATCCTGCGTCCTATTAACAGTTAAGATGAAAAGCACTTAAAAAAAAAATGAGGCCTCCAGCGCTCGGCTGACGCTAGAACGGTTATAAAAGATTTGCGAGTCTTTATCGGCACATACGCAATTACCACGTTCCATTCTGACCAGGGTCCTGCTTTCAGCTCTCGAGCCTATAAGGAGGCCATGGCCAGCATGGGAATTGGGTTGCGGTATTCTTGTCCGTCGCACCCCGAAGGGAATAGTGTGGTAGAAAGAAAAAACCGTGACATAAAGCAATCTATAACAGCGAAGGTATTAGGTTCAGGCGCTGGGTGGGTCAAACATTTAATAAGTGTTCAGACTAGTCTTAACAACATGCCAAGAAATTCTCTAAAAGGTTTCAGCCCATACGAACTATTGTTCGGAATTAGAATGCGCGTTCAGGACCTCGATAGTCAGATGTCAGTGGTACAAGAAGAAACAACGCACTTTGATGTAAAAGACCGTTTGGCTGTTTTACAGGAACTGAATGAAACAAGAAAATCATTAAGCAACATAAAGTTAAAGCAACAGCCAAGTACCACTGACGAGGCACCACCCGCAACAGCCCCAGCAAGGCCTGTCTGGATTCCAAAGATTGGGGATCTAGTCAGAGAAAAGATCGCGGTTAAGAAGGAATTTGGGCCTTCTTACAGAAAAGCAGTACCTGTCTTAGCAGTCACAGGAACAAGATCAGTTGTGCTACCGCCCCTTGCTGGTAAAAAGGAGAACAGAGTCGTGTCTATCGATCTGGTAAAACCACAAGCATGTGGCCTATAATCAACAGTAGGCCCAGTGGACTCCCAAGAAACAACAGAATACCCAAACTTGCAACAATCCAAGAGGTTCAAACTGAAAGACTAATCACATTCGATCAGCCTGCAGTGCACAATGAAGGACTATGCAATAAGCCGTAAATCCTCTCAGAAAGTTAATAAGTTCCTCAAACTTTAAAAGAAAGGTATTTACCTTTTGGTAATCTTTTAAGCCTAAATAGATATGGATTCCACTGAAGTGGTTGCAATGAATCTCACCCCTAAATGTTTATTTAAGATAAAATATGAGACATCTCTTCCCTGCAGCTACTTACTGGCGGCATAGGACGTCCTGCCCCCTGAAACGCACTGAAGACGTTCTCTGGTGACTCTATTGCTGTGTGATGTGATTGGTAAGCTCAAGGGCTACGTCCTTTGGTTAAACTAAGATGAGTAATTGAGAGTATAGTTTGAGGTTTTAGACTCTCCCCTCTCACTTTTTTCACTTTTTTTGTATGATAATTTAGAATTACTAATCTACTTCTTTGATTAACATGACTGGTAGTGTGGTATCATATGCTTAGTCCTAGATATACCATCATGTCTAGAATTTTAGGTATATGTATTAGGTTGGGTCTTCTTTTCTAATAGACTTAGGTCTTGCTGAACGTAGATTCCTTCTTGCTGTGGTCATGTTGTTGAGCCCCTGTTGTTGGGCAACAAATTTAACTTGTCTAAACGTTTTGGTGGTGACAATACGGTTATACATATTTTTTGTAAATATACATATATATATATCTTTTCCAGATCCCTTGGTTTCTGCACAGTCATGATGAAAATGGTCCTGATGAAGGCAGCTTAAGCTGCCGAAACGCGCGTAGACCTGCGACGGGAGCCTTAAGTGACATCTTGGCCCAACTCTTTTTAGCGTTGTCAACTTGCTAAAATAGCAATTCAGTTCCTTTTCACCATCTTAGTTTGGAGTTTGAGTGTGGTATGATTGTTAGCACGTGAGTGTGTTGAGAGACATGAGTGTTACCAAGGGTTATTATTAAATAATTTTGTATGTTGTATATAGAATTTTTTCTGTTGTAGATATTCATGATTTAACTGTACTTGTCCTGAAATTTTTGATATGAATTGAAAAATGTATGTCTTGTGAATTCTGATTAATAACAGAACTCATACGAATTGAAAGATAAAAAGAGAAAAATAAATTTTTACACGTTTTGAATAAATTCAGTATTTTTCTATTTTTTGTCACCTGATTAGATATTTATAAACTTAGTTGCATAATTGAATTAGTAGGCCACCGCAGGAACGTTTTCACATTAGAATTGTTGGACTATGCAATAATGCCATGGAACTCGTGCCTCTTGAAACACAGATTGAAACAGTTCGTCAAGAAACAACACCAGTCTACAATGATGTGGCATCAGAAAGTGCTACCGAAAGACAGATTGAAAGAACTGCCTCTGGTTATTTCATCAACTTCGACAACTTCTCTGAAGATTTAAACGACCCCGAAGTGATGCCAGAAACAAAAAAGTCTTTTAAAGAAAAAGCAACGGAACTCTTTCATCAATTGAAGGAAATCTACCTCATTTCCCCTTGGCTAGAGTTCTGGTTCGGTCTAGGTGTATTTTTCCTCCTGCTTTGGCTCATCATGGTACTTTGTTTGGGTAAATTCATTGAAGGAAAATATATTACAATGGACACAGCAAGTCAGAACATCAACCTAGTCCTGAAACCACACAGATCATCCCACGTGAAGAAAAGAGAACTGTCTACAGTAAATGTCACAGCAATTCCAATACCTGGTGGGGTAGTATGGGAGAAAACAGACTATGAGATATATGGTCCAGTCGAAATCCTGAAGTATCCTCATCAACTAAAGGTTTCCTTAAGTGACTTTGTGACACCTAGTACATTCTCTGATGATTGGGACTTTAACAGTATTAATGACATGATGTCTGATTTAGTAATGTCAGCTAGATTCACAGATCATGATTATTTACAAGGTTCATCTAGTTATGAGCAGTTATTCTGTTACACCCACTATGGGGATCATTACTTGCATAAATCTGCACAGCCTAGAAATGTTTTTATGTATAATCAATGGGAACATTGTTCTACGCCACCTAAAAGCAGTTCTAAAGCATTTTTTGAGAAATTCAAATACTTCTCAGGGTTTAACACCAGTGATGCAGAAACGTTTTATTACAAACTGTTAGATAAAACAGGAATGAAAACAATGCTGACAAATTCTAAATTGATATATTCAGAAGCATTTTATGACAAAATGATGACATTTGGTTTTGATTATTGGAAAAATAATATTGAAACGAAAACAATTTGGGGTACAAAAGATTGGCAGGTGCAAGGCATAGAAGCACTATTTAGAACCTGCATGATACCAGAACAAATGTTATTTTTAAATGACACAATACACCAAACATCTTGTCTTGGCCTAGCTAAGAACAAAGACCTTAAAACACCGTCTATACCAAAGCCAATACCTGAAAATGCAACCGCAGATATTGAGTTAGACGTGTCACAAATTTTACATTTCAACAGAACACATCCTGATTGGAAAAAGTGGTTAATCTGGCCTACAGACACAAATAGCTGTCAAGATAGATTCCTGAATAAAACACAGGGTTTAAAAATGACCAGATTAGACTCAAGATACTCCCAGAGACAACATCCAGGGATTATAACAACATACAGTGTAGGGAAGCTCTGCCATGAATGGCTAACTTCGTCCACACTGGCTGAAATTAAGCAACACTTGTCTTTATTAAAAGATGGTGCTGATTTGCGCGATTTCATTCTTGGACCACGCAAACAGCGTCAAAAGCGTTTCATAGCGACCAGTATCTATGCTGCTTACAACGAGGCTTGGAAAGTAAAGCAAATTGAAACTGCTGAAAAAATACGAGAAATTGATCGTATTAATTTGGAGAAATCACTTTCTGTGGTAGACAATGGGTTAACAACTCTGTCTTCCAGAATATATTCTTTGGACAATATTGTATCCTCTGCCTTTGATGTGATAGACAGAGATTTGCTAATGTTACAACATGGCCAATCTCAATTACGCTCTATTATAGAATTAGGCTGGACGCTGCAAAATCTTCGTTCAGGCTATGTGCCTTGGCGTTTAATCAACACAACGTCATTATTTTCCAGTTTTAACCTTACTGATAAACAGATTAGTTTGGCACAGAAAGGAGCAGACTATACAATCCTGAGCATCGAAAAACTCGAGAGATTACCATTGACAATGTCAGAGAGTCCTGTCATTGAATGGATAATACACGGAATTATCACAATTCCGATAACAACTTTCCGATTTAAAAAGTGCCTTGAGTACATACCTGCTGGCCAATATGAACAATTGGGTAAGGGATATGTAAAATCCGAATGGAAATTACCATACACTCATTCTTGCTATAGTGACAGTGACAAAAATGTATTTCTTAGTGGTGAAAATTGCAAACATTCACTAAGCGGTATACTTTTGTGACATGGAGCATGTGATGGAAATTCAAACAACCTTTCATGCCACCAGCTAGTCACACCTGCAACTCAGATAGAGCCCTTCTTTATGCAACTCGCAAACGGGAGTTACATTCTTAGAACGGATCACAGATGTTGTGGCCTGAAGCCAGGGAAAAGTTATCTAGTACAAGTTACGTCCATGGTCAAATGTTGTATGCAAGCATTGTTCCCGAGCGGGCCTCCAGACATAGTGACTCCCCTCTGGCCTCGTCTGAATCTCTATTCTATACGAATTGATACATTAAGCAAAATGAAATCTGTACTTTTACAGACAACAGTGCCTATAACGTCATCTAAAGAGACGTATGATCTTCTAGTCGCAAGGACGGCTACTGAGGTTCATGACCTTTTATCAACAAATTGCCCCGTGCATTTCGTAGAAATGTTCAGCCAACTCCTTAACATGTCTAGTGCAACAAGCATCCCAGGCATATTTAAGACAGTCTTTTCGGGACTGCTAACACCCTTCCAGGCAATTTTGGGAATATTTCCTAATTTTGTGCACTCCATTTTTGGCGGCATACCATTATTTTTGGGACTCGTTGCAGGGATTCTATTTTTGACCCTCCTGCTACGTTATGGCAAGCCTCGGCTCAGACATAGCTCCCATGGGAATGGAAGAGACAATCCTAGCAATGCGCTACCGGGACAGGATAACTAACGTCCTTGGAATGGCCAGGCTGAGAGATCTAAACATGACCTGGTTCCTTTCATTCAGACCGATATGGCAAAATTGCATTTTACCTGTGCTACGGTGTATGCTTTGCGGCGATGAATGCGTGTTGGACATCTGTCTTTCACTTCCATCAGCAGTACCAATGGACGTCAATACTTTGCTCAGTCCAATAACGGCTCACGCATTGTGTTGTCCCCAGCGGCTACCAATCCTGATGACGGCATTCGTGGAGACTCCTGTGCTACAGCCAAGTGGTAACAGTGGAGCGAGTGACAAAAGCAACATCATCCAGGTACAACGTTCTGTGAGCATTGCTGGTCCTGCCTTCGATGACAGCAATCATTCTCACACCTGCCAAGTTACAGCGCTATCTAATTTGGTTGAACTATCACCTGAATTTGTAGACCAATTCTTTGAGAGCCTGTCTGATACGATGTTCTCACCCACAGAGAAACAATAACTTTTGAAAAGCTTTCCGACACACAGCGTTCCCATGAACTCTGAATTCGGCCTTCAGTTTTGATCAACAAAAACTGCCAAGAGCTTTGGAAATCTATTTTCTTTGAATTGGACAATTTTTCTAATATTGACCTTTTTTGGCACGAACAAATTCTTTGCTTAACGTAAAAACTATTCTTAGAGAACGGAAGCTTCACACTTCTATTTCTAAACACATCTAGAGACATAACAACATTACACCAGCCTCTAGCACACATGTTATTACAATGCATTTTTATGTGATGATTTATCTCGCCTTTCTTCTGTCAGAGATACTTCATGTGTAATTCCTTTTGCATAATCGTTCATTGATTTCATATGCAATAATTTTTTGAATGATTACTATGCTTTAAAAAAAACGTACAGTACCTAAATTCCATGTATTACAAGTAAGCCTATTTCGAATGCATTTATGTATTTTGGGGTGGGCAATGTTACACATGCATCTAATTGCTTAGTTTTAGTAATTTTGATGGACATTAACCCGTGGAGTGGGTGTTGCGTGTTTATCTAGGTTCCTGATCGATACTGTGACCTTATGCCCCTATTCGGCTATAAATCCATTTATTCCCTATATTGGCATAACCGTTCAAGTGCGATTTTCTGAAAAGTCATCTCTGGCCTCACACGAACAGAGCCACATTCCAGCATGACTCTCTGCTACTTCCTTTGCGACCAATTAGTGCAATGACAGTGCAGCAGTCCCTATCTGATATTCCTAGATAACACTCCGAGTTCTTCAACAAGATAAAAACTTAGCAAACCTGGAAATCCCCGCTTGCTATGTTTTGATTAGTAATGGAACTCTAATGAGCAACTGATAACTATCACTTCCTAGTGACATCTTTAATTGACGTCTTATGTCCAGCAAACTTGCGTCAAACCCGGCACCTGTCAGGTATAAATATTACCAACGTTGCCTTAAGCAATGTTTGTTGCCTGTTGCTGATGCCAGCTGCCTGCATGACCCTGTGTTGGTAAATCTAGCACTCTGTCGCTGCAGCCTGCTATCCTGTGGTGGTGAAGCTGCTGATTACCATTATCGCCGCTACAGCGCGAACTATGGTGCAGTACGCTTAAGGAGCTGAACAGCCGTCCTCTGCGAAGACATCCAGCAGATTACAGCTGCCCGCGGACGCTGTCCCCCCTCCTTCCTCGACGCGCTGAAGAGAAGCCGCTGCCTTTCTCGTGCAGAGAAATCCAGTCCCGGCGCTTCCGGTCTACCCTCGCAGGTGACTGGGATATCGAGAGAGACCCCTGAAGGAGATACCAATCCTCCATCATTCTATTCAGAGGTATGGTGTTGACTAAACCCTTAGACGAGAATTCTTGAAACAAACCTTGGCAAAACCAACTTAACTTAAAGCTACTTACTTACTCCCCTTTCATGTGTTAGGCTTAGGTCAGGCACACTGGGGTAGGCTTAGTTAGAAGCACCAGTTGAGTATGTTAGCCTAATGTATATATGACTGTATATATGTTTTATTACTTTTAAACCATTGTATGGCTAAGAAACCATATCAATGCTTTTACAGTTCTATTTCGCAATACTTATCTTACTGTACGTACTTTTTATAATAACAATTATTGCAATTGTGGCAATACATTTCTCTTGTACGAGAAGAAAGACTGTTCAATAAATGTTAACCCTTTATTGACAAACGCCCGTCTCTCTATTCTCTACATCTCGTGAAAGTAAACTGCACTAGACTGACTGAGTGAAATACATGTCTATTGTTTCACACGACCCTAGAGATTGACTCTTGATCTGAGGAGCAAAGTTGTCATGTTGCACGGTTGTTGGAAAACTGAATCACTTCTTGTCTGTGCCAAGGAAGCTGATCACTTCCTATGCAGAGAAGAAAGTTTCCAGTGACCTCTGAGCTAGTTGGTAACACAACCCAATTAAGTTTAGCATAGTCAGTGGAGGCCTGGAATATCCGCAGTTCCACGTCGATACTACTGTTTATGTTATTCCAATGCGCAGGGCCTAGTGGGAAACTAGGAACTACACTACACCTGCTGGCTTGCTGGGACATCCTGGTTTCCACCTTCTGCCATGGCTCCTGACTTCCAAACAACACTCTCACACTCTCTGTCTCTGTCCTGAAGCACCATGGGTAATCACTCACTTCCTGGATGGTGATGTCATCATTCTGCATCAGGATTGCGATTGGATGTCTCCAGAAAATCGCTAATTTGCGATTTTTCGCGTGGGAACATCGCAATTTAGTGATTTTCGGGCTGCGATCGCGCTATTTTGCGATTTACTGGTTGCAAACTCGCTAATTTGCGATTTTTAACGTTTAAGGAATCTCTGAATTGCATCGCGCAAAATTTTAGCGATTCTCCGCGAATCGCTAAAAATTTGCGATTGCGTTGTTACATCCCGAGTTGCGATTCTGAATAGGCGATTCGGTAATAATCGCTAATTCAGAATAGCAAATCGTTTTCTTGATACATATGGCCCTTGGTGTGAAAAGTGTCACATCTGCAATTTGCTTTGAACTGAACCATTTCTACCATTTGAAAGTCTTATTTGTATTACTATTTTGTGGATTTTTGCTGTTTGGTCTTGTTTTGGTTTAGATAAAGATTACTTATTTTTCTAAACTGGTGTGGTGTCCATTTTTTGTGTTTTCATTGCATTACTGTATGTGTTCACACATGCTTTACACACTGCCTCTAGGATAAGCCTGTCTGCTCGTGCCAAGCTACCAGGCGGGTGAGCAGGGGTTATTTTGGAAGTGTATCCCTCATTACTCAGACTAGGAAGAAGGGTCCCTACTTGGACAAAGGTACCTACCTCGGGAAACTAGAGATCCCCATTTCCAACATGGACCAAATCTGCAGGCCAGGGCACTGGAAGTCAAGGCAGCTAATGCCACATAAGCATTATGAAAACTACACCATAAGCTTCACAGCCATTCTGCTGAGGGAATCCGACAAATCCTGGGGGCGAAACTAATACCAACAATAAGTTATGGACACCTTGCCTTTCTGGGACTGTTAACTCAAAAGTTGGAGCATTTTTATACAGCGGCATTCACATGACCACCCGGCCTATGGACATAAAAGACAGATTGCCGCACAGTCATTACAAAATTGTAAAAATTGTAAAGAATCACTGTAAAATTGACTTCACTATACATTAGTTCCTAAAATCAAGAAGTAGCAGCAATTAATGGTAAAGTGCATACAGTTCTAAAATGTGCAAAATACGCCACAAATTAACCAACACAATGTGGTTTAAAACTGTAAATGTGCAATTTGCTTCGGATTGTGCAAAGTACGCTATATTTGTGCAACACATTGCAATAAAAATAAACGTCACATCTGATTGGTACAATAGGTTCGCAACCCGCAACCAAGTCACAACTCATCAACTTCTGGTGTGATATCATTAATGATAAATGCATAGTGCATTACATTTTGTTAAACATTTATTAGCTGTCCTATCAGCCAAACACACAAGTAATTGCATTCTCTAAAGTTGCTGCTCATTATTTCTGCAATATTGTGATATTGCGTAAACACACCTGAATAATGTGCAATTAATGGGCACATCCTGGAGTGTATCTTAGCAGTTAAATCTACTAAGGGATCAGTGTAATCATGCAAATCCCCTTGGTGAGGTTACCCTCCCTGCTCCTCATGTGCTACGCTGCGGGATCATTTGCAATTATTTATTTATTTTATTTACAGGCTTATATCGCGCTGGCTTCGACTCCCGAAGGAGTATCTCCGCGCCTTTGACTTCTACCATATTGAGTTCAGGGAAACGCTGACTGTCTAATAACTGAACAAGAATGTTTTAAGCATTTTCCTGAAAGGGAGGTAATTTGTACATAGCCTAAGAGTCTTAGGAAGACTGTTCCATAGGGACGGACCTGCTATTGATAGGGCTTTACTACCCTGTCTGGCCTTCTTGGCTCTAGGTTCATGTAGAAGGCCTTGTTCGCTTGACCTAAGTGACCGGGAAGGTTTATAAGGGATGAATTTGGTTGACAAATATGCAGGTCCCATTCCGTTGAGACTTTTATGTATGGTACAGCATACCTTGAATTTGGCCCTTTGTCTGATCGATAGCCAGTGGAGTTTTGTCAGTAAGGGCTTTGAAGGTGTACGGGGAGGAGCATTCAAGACCAAGCGGGCAGCCGTGTTCTGGACCACCTGTAGTCTTGTCATGACTCCCTCGTTGGCAGATAGCAGCAAGCTGTTACAGTAGTCTAAGCGACTCATGACTAAAGCTTGTACCAGCGTCCTCCTGCTGGCATCTGGTAGGAGGGGGAAGATTTTATGCAGCATACCGATTATATGGAAGCAGGATCCCACCACCTGGTTGGCATGTTGATTGAGGGTGAGTTCTTGGTCTAAACTGACCCCCAGATTCTTGACAGTTGGTTTAGGCTACGGCACTGGGCCAAGATCTTGTGGCCACCAGTCCGGAGTCCAGAGTCGTTTTACCTCACCAAACAACATGACTTCCGTCTTTCCAACATTGCATTGCAAATAGTTGGAGGACATCCAGTATGCCACAGCTTTCATGCCCCGGGAGAAGGAGTTCCTAACCTCAGGAGTAAAGGTCTTAAAAGGAAAGAGGAGTTGAGTATCATCCGCATAGGATATTGGAACGAATCCATATGCTCTCAAGATGTTAGCCAGGGGTGCCACATATATGTTGAAAAGGGTTGGGCTTAAACATGAGCCCTGTGGCACCCCCTTAAAGATTTCAACCTCCTCTGACCGAAAACTACCCATGGTTACTTGCTGGGTTCGATTGGTTAGAAAGCTTCTCAGCCATGCAAGGGCCTCGTGTTTTAGGCCGATGTTATGCAGCCTGGCCATGAGAATAGAGTGTGATACGGTGTCAAATGCCGCAGACAGATCTAGTAGTACCAGGATAACGGAGAAGCCCCTATCCTGCTACATATGCAGATCGTCTGCGATTGACATTAGGGCGGTCTCCGTACTATGTTTGGGCCTGAAGCCGGATTGTGGGAGGTCTAACACTCCTGCAGATTCAATATATCTCGACAGGTGTTTGTTTACGTGCTTTTCAGTAATTTTACCCAGAAAGGGGAGTAAAGATATCGGTCTGAGATTGCTAAGCTCATTCCAGGGAATAGTGGTATTTTTCCTAAGTGGTTTGACCAGTGCCTTTTTCCATCCACATGGGACTTGCCCAGTGCTTAGCGAGAAGTTTATTAGTCTCTGGATGGTGGGTCCCAGATCCATAGCTAGAGTGGGCATTATACGTGCGGGGATAATGTCCGTGGGGCAACCACTCTTTATTTGGGACGTGAGTGCCACTATTTCCTCAATCTGAATAGGGGGAAATGCAGAGAGGGAGTTCTCAAGAAGAAGTGGTATATCAGAGTTTAGGGTAGAGTCGTTGTCATTTTTACAGGTAGAATTGGAGTGTAGGTTTTTATCGTAAATGGCGTCAATTTTTTGAGTAAAGAAGTGGGAGATATCGTCACATAATTGCTGTGAGGCCACTTCTGGACTTTCACAGGCTATAGGCTTAGTGAAGGTGAGTAGAATCTGATATAATGTCTTGGAGTTGTTGCCGGCCGCCAATAGCTGTGAAGCTATATGGTTTTTCCGTGCTGAGCGAATGTCTTTATGGTATGCTCTCAAAGATGTTTTGTATAATTGTTTGTCGCTATCTAGACGTGAAGCCCTCCATTTCTTTTCTAATTTTCGTGTGGCTTGTTTAGATAGTCTTAGGTTTTCCGAAAACCAAATCTCCTGTTTGGGTGCGGGTTTGGGTTTGAAAGTTTTTAACGGAATGATCCCATCTATTGTTTTGAGCAGCGTCTCTTCATATTCATATAGGGCTTTATCAATACTCTTGTTTCCAATTGATTTGGGCGTTACAAACATTTTATGAAAATTTTCTTGGGTTAATCTGTGCCAGGGTCTTCTTTTACTGGGTAGGGCGGGGTGTTTCTGGCCAAGTAAGGTAGGAGGGGGGGTCAAAAATTCTAAAACATAATGGTCTGTCCATTCTACTTGGTAGGGGAGGGAGCATTCAATTTGTAGAGAATTCGTAAAAATTAGGTCTAACGTGTGTCCTGCCTTATGGGTGGGCCCATTAATAACCTGCCTTAATCCCAGTGAGTTAAGGTCTGCGATAAAAGTCTTCGTCTCAGAGGTATTTTCTAGCTCACTGTGAATGTTAAAGTCACCTAGTAGGAGAAAATCTGAGTTGTCATATATATGCGGTGCCAATGCTTCCATCAGTACTACAGATATGTTGGAGCATGGACCAAGGGGGCGGTATATTAACGCTCCCTTTCTACTAGTTTTAGTAGAAAATTGAAGATTGAAAACCATAAGTTCTAATTCAGGGGTGCATATTTCATCCAGTATTTTGACATTCATTTCCTGCTTATGTACTATCGCTATCCCACCTCCGACTTTCATGGGGTGATCCACCCTAGCGATCTTGTAGCCTGTTGGAATTCCCAATGGTATTACGGGAATTAGGTGGGGTTTAAGCCAGGTTTCTGTTAAGAAGCATAGGTCCGGTTCCTCCCTAGAGATCAGGTCCCATACTTCGACGGCGTGTTTGGATAATGACCTAATGTTACAAAGCAGGATTTTATTGTTAAGGAGGTTTTTAATAGTGGTCTTATTCGTAGTAACGGTGGAATCATAAGGTAGGGTGCTTATTCCAGGTAAGCAGTTTTGAGGGCAGAGTTTGGAGATATATCTCGGATCCGTGGGAGCTTCAAATTGAGTTTTGCAATATCGACAGGTAAATGGACCCTCTATACTGTCCTCCACCCTATTAGGGCACTCCCTTGATGAATGATACAAGATATTTAGTAGTACCTGTGATGTATACGTTAGTCGAGGGACTGGTAGTATCGCCATAGCTTCCGGCCCCCGGCCACGTCCTGTCGCGGACGGGCGCAGACGGGCAGGTCTTTTTTGCTGGTCTTCGGCGCTGGCTACGGCGCCCCCACTGCGCGCTACCGCTGCGTGCTAGGGCCGACGAGGGCTATATAGCCCTGTCAAGTGGAGAGCTGGAGCGCTAACCGCTCGCCTCCCTGGACGTGTCTTGCTCTTGTCTGCCCCGCCCTCCGCTCAACGCTATAGGTTACCGAGCCGGACCGGGGGGTACTAAAAAATAATAATTGGGTTGCATATCTTGCTATTAGTACAAACACCGAAACAGAATGCGTGTTAACCAATAATGGCTGACACTGTAGATTTCAGTGGAAAATCCTTACTGCCATATTACCACCTAATAGGTTGGATAATGAAGCAGTTTATGTGAAGCCAAGCAAAATATATAATACAGCCCCTTTGGGCAATATATAGTGCGGTAGCTGCCTTGTGTCCAAACTGCCTTAACATGTGGCCAGAGACAATATCAATAAAAATACATATAAGAGGAAACGAGAAAACTAATTGTGCACGTGGGTCAAAAGGACCATCCCTCGTGTGAATTTAAAAAAACGTTCTCGCGTACAGCCGTACTGAGATTTAATCATAATTGAAATTACACGTGCAACTTAGACCTTATTATACACTGTCTGGATATACCGATCCTGGCCTTGAAGCTCTAACACATAAACCTTTTCATAAACAGATGTAAAGATCCTCACTTGAGTTTAATCCATTAGGTGTCTTGGAATCTAACTCAAGGATATACCTTGTTTCAAGTGTTCTAAGCTGGGCCTCGCGGTCACCTCCTCGGCGCAGCTGTGGAACCATGTCCACTACAAAACAATGTAGAAATTTCAGACTGCACCCATGTGTCATCTTAAAGTGCCTTGCAACCGTATATGTCTTGTCCTGGTTTCTGATTGCCCGCATGTGCTGGAGTATACGTTTGTGGACTTGCAATTTGGTACTACCAACATATTGCAGGCCACACGTACACTCCAGCACATACACCGCATATTCAGATTTGCACGTCAATTTCTTGGTTATGGGCACTGGTCTATCACTAAAAGGAGTGGTGTAAGATGTTCTATTCCTGCCCAACTTACATGCTTTGCAGGAAGCACACTTGATGATCCAGTCAGGGTGCACGATGATCATAATAAGGATGCTGCAGCCTCAAGTTCCTTTTGACAGCGACTGCTTTTGATAAAGAGAAACCTCGAAACGCGCCAGGAGGCGGCTAACTGCTTTAATAGACAGAGTGTGTTTCAACTTGCACCAATAAAGGCTTTTTTGGTGGGGAAGGAAGCGTCTGTGGTTTCGAGTGCGGCTTAACTGTTGGACACCCCATGGAGCACGATGTTTAGGGCAGCGGTCCTGCCACCGAGCTAGCACCACCCAAGAAGCATGGGGCGACGGAGCCCGATGTTACGGGACTCATTAGGTTGAACACAGACTTGGATTGAGGCTGAAAGACACTCTGTACAGCAGACATTGCAAAAAAGACATCCATCTAAGGAAGGTAATGTTAAGGACTGCATCATCCATAATGCAACATGTTGCCTCAATACAGAGCGACCTAATCAGGGTGCGCGATGGTCATAATAAGGATGCTGCAGCATTTGTTGAGGTAGTGGGGTCCGGTGTTATGGAGGGCTTTGTAGGCATGTGTGAGCAGTTTGAAGGTTTTTCTTTTTTTTTGACAGGGAACCAGGGAAGGCTCGCAGAGGTGTTGGGTGATGTGTTCAAGTTGCGGGATGTCGAGGATAAGTCTGGCTGCGGTGTTCTGGATGGTCTGGAGTTTGCGGAGGAGTTTTTGATGATTCTGGCATAGAGGGCATTTCCGTAGTGCAGTCTGCTGGTGATGAATGCGTGGGTGACGGTCTTCCTGGCATTGGGGATCCATTTGAAGGTCTTGCGAAGAATGCAGAGGGAGTTGAAGCAAGTGGAGGAACACAGCATTGATCTGGTGGTTGATGGCGAGTGAAGAGTTGAGTATGATGCATAGATTGCGACGTGGTCCATAGGGCAGGGGCCACCAGGTGTTGTCCCATGCAGAGGGGGTGGAGCCGAGGATGAGAACTTTTGTTTTGTCTGAGTTGAGCTTCAGACATCTACTGCTCGTCCAGGTTGCAACGTCTTTCATCCCTTCTTGGAAACTACGCCTGATGATGTCGGGTTTTTTGGTGAGAGAAAGAATGAGCTGTGTATTGTCAGCATATGAGACTAGGTTGAGTCAATGTTTCCTGATGATGCCCAGTATATTAATATCATGACTGACTCCATCTCGTCAGGTGTTCTTCTCCCTGATTCATGGAGAGGGGTGGTGATCATCCCAATCTTTAAAAAGGGTGCCAGATCCAACCCAAGTAATTATAGGCTTATTAACCTTATTGGCATCTTACAGATGGTGTTTTGCTGCTAGATTTTGGCTAGTCTTCAGGCGTGGGCCACCAACTTTGATATCCTCTCCCAAATTCAGGCTTGGTTCAAATCTAACATGGGAACTGTTACTCGGATTCTTATTGATACTCTGGAAGTATATCAAAATTCTGAATGATCATCTCTATGTTGCCTTCACTGACTTGAGAGCAGCCTTCGATCTGGTTCATAGAGATTGTCTCTGGGACTCCCTCAGGTCAATGGGGGTCCCACCCACCTTGTTAGGGATCTTGGCTGAAAAAAGGCATGGAGAAGCTGCCAAGAGCTGCTGTTTTTTTCTGCCAGATTTTTTACTAGCCCTATAAGCAAAAAGATTCTATTAAACCTGCCAAATAGTTCAGTTCCCAGGTTATTAGCCTTTTTATTTGACTAATGCCAAGAAGGCGGGTGCAGGGCTTTAACTGCTGGCTTGCTGCAGTCATTTATAATGCTGTAATAAACAGCAGGCACAAATATAAACTGACTTCTAGAAAATGTAAGTGTATACAGCCTTCATGCTAAGACCACTTTTGATGTTGAACCTTATTTCTAATGAAACGTGACAGATAATTATAGTGATTTTTATGGTTTGTGAATCTCTTTTGGGCCGGTTTTTGACAGTGTCAAGTAAATATTTAGCAAAAAAAGTGTTCTGTTTTCCTAAATGGTATGATTAGAAAAAAAATACTATGGGCCAGATGTATTAAGTAACCGTTTTACAATTCCCTAATTTTGAATCCTTGTGTATGTTTGAAAGTGTGGTAAACACTTTCTGCAACTTAGGGAGTCGCAAATGACCTACCTCATGAATATTAATGAGGTACGTCACAATTTGCGACCCTCTCGGAATCGCTAAAATCATGAGGATGGTGGCACACTGGGGTCAGCAGCAGACCACTATGTCTTTGATTGCAATTGCTTTCCTTAAAGGAAAACAGGTTGCATTTAAAAAAGGAACATGAAAAGTTTTCTTTTCATTTTTTAAGAGTATGGAGTGTTCCGTCGGACCACTGCCTGCTCTGAAAAAAAACTTTTTTCTAGCCACTCCCAAAGGGAAAGGAGTCCCTTGGGCATCCCTTCTCATTTGTGAATGGGTTACTGCCTCATTGAAGTAGATGATAAAATGTGAATTTTCGGCAACCGCATTCACGTCACTAAACATTCATACATACCGTTACGATTCGGTATTTGGAAGGGACACCCTGAACACACCCCTTCCAAATACTGAATCACAAACCCATTTTGTGATTTGGTAACTACCAAATCGCAAAATAGGGTTTGATACATGTGAAAAGCATTTTTTGCTTTCACATACGGGCCGATTCTGAGAATTGGCACATTTGCGAATGATACATGTGGCCCTATCTTCTTATAGTTCTGAAACATATTATATGAAATATTTATTTACCACTATTATCATTTTTTATCTTTATTACATGCTCATAAGTAATTAGTGAAAAATTGGATTACTAGAGAAGTAGTAAGTCACACATTTAGAAAAAAGATGTCCCTTTTTTATATCCAGTGTTCCTTGAGGTATATTACATATTGTTTTGTTACCAATAGCACTCATAAACAAGCATTACAATGTGAAGATAATTTGGACAGAATACTATGAGACATATCTTCCCCTTCAACCCAATCCAGTAATGCATATTTATCGTTTAATGCTTCACCAGATCATCCTACTCCACTTTGGATCATAAGGGCAAGTGATTTGTAGAGTTATCCACCATATATGATACAAAGGGACAACAATTAGCGAAATACTCACCAATTTCTGTTAATCTTCAAACATCAGTATTTTATTTGTCAAATGTAAATGCATTACTTTATTCCCTAGGTTCTATTTCTGAAACATTTTGCGTGTGTTGCTATTACAGGCAACCACAGGATCCTCATCTCATCAGAGAATGCTTGCACACCTCAGAAAAGGCAATCCTTGTTGCACGGAAACGCCAGGATCTCAGGGACACATTTATGCAATAGTGGTGCAGTGCAGCAAGTCACCTTGCAGTGCTGAACTGCATCACTGGGAAAGGGCAGGAATGCAGTGTATTTAAGGCATATGGCACATTCTTGACTTTATCCCTGCGCTGATGCACAATGGGCTGCCTAGCACCAATGCAGGCACTCTTTTACCATGGTGCCTGCGTTGCATGCAGGATTGTTTTTCTCCTGCACAAAAACAGGCACAGTCCCCTTTCTATGTGGGCTACAGAATGCAGCACACTTAGAAGCCAGACGTAACAAGGAGAAATAAAGATTTCACTCCTAGTTACTCATCTCCTGGGAGGCATATCTTGTTGGTGCATTCCCAGGTTTACATGGTCTTTATAAATCTGTGAATGTGTCAAAGAATATGCTGTCAGTCGAGCATCCAGGTTTTTTGGCCATCTCTAACCTGTAATAACCATATGTTCTCCCTCCGCCCCTCTGTAGAGTGTTCGCATAGTTTGAATGTAACAGAAAGCAACACAATATATGCATTCTTGGTTTGGGGAAAGGAATACAGATCTCAAAACAATATACATTTCAATAATATATTGAATTAACATTGAAATTTTGCTTAAATAAAATAAATACATGAGATTGAAAGGGCCGGGCCCATAAGTTATGGGCCTTTTCTAGAATCACAATCTGATGGTTCTTTTTAGCAACATGGAAGCGTAGAGGGGAGAAAATTCATTACTAGTGCCAATCAATTAACCAAGAAATATTTTGGACACAGGGTATCCATGGACAACTACGTAAGGTTAGTTAATTTTTTACAAAGCCATGAATAACTGAACATAAAGACCCCTCAAGATGAGGGTGTAGAAGTACATCGGAATCAGCATAAAGCAAAACTTGCGTATCCAATTTAGACGATGTAACATAAGCAAAACAATTAGTTCAAGAAACAGAATGCAGAGGATCAGAATGCATGAATCCAGGTTTCTCTGCATCGAGGGTTGATGAGTATAAAGCATTAATCTATCAGTACTCTATCACTAGGATGTCATCCCTACAAAGGCATCTTCAGAAAAGAGGAAGAAAAGGTGTCAGCATGTGGGATCTGTGGCATCGTGGTTCTGTGTGTCTGTGCCTCATGACATAGCTGCGCTGATGTCATGAGGCACTGGATTCTCTTATGGAATGTTATCCTTTGATCACCAAGCAGTTGCTATCCTACTTTAATGCTGGCTGGATGCTCACCTGTGGATGGGATCTTTCTTCCAATAAATCTCTACTTATCACCTTCAATTTGTGGATCCATATTTTACATTTGGCGACGAGGATGGGATGAAGAAGATAAGATCTCAACACCTATCTCTAATTTTTTTTTTTTTTTTTTTTAAAAAAAACAAATGTTCCCTTGAAAATTCGTGGACTATTTGGAACAACTTGAGATACTCTGGTGGCATTCAACTTTCAAGATTGAAGATATTTCGGTGACATTGGACTTCAAAAAGGACTTCAATTTCGTATTTTCATGGTAAGAGGAAACTTATTTTAATTTTAGAGAAGAAAACAAACCCTTTGTTTTCTTTTTGTACGTTTCTAGCGGTGTAACCATTCTTAATCTTTTTGGACTTTCGCGATCGCTACATCAGACATTTTTGCGCTTATTTCACACAGCGCACTCTATCTCTCTGCGATCTGCATCTTTCGAAAAGTGTCCTACCTGCCAACGCCTTCGCGAGCGAGCTGCCTCCTTCAAAAGAACGCCATTGCCGAAGCAGCCTTTCAGAACTTGGAAGCTTTAGAAAATAAACAAACTAGCTTCGTTCCTCTTCACGGCTGTTCGCAAAGCTTGCCGGGAAGGACGCAAGCGTGCCGCAAGGCACCCTGGGAGTCACGCAGACGTGGGCGCCATCTTGGATTGGTTAAATTTTTGTTTTCACCTCAGAATACACGCGTTACGATTGGCATAGATAATTCTCAACATGATTTTAGGCTTTTTGCTGTCTTAGGAAGGTTGTGTGATGCAGGTTTAACTGTCAAGATTGAGAAATGTAAGTTTAGAAAAACTTCCATTGACTATCTAGGTCACACAATTACAGAAGGAGGAATTTTACCTAAGGAAAATCTGATCTCTACCATTTCTAAGATGTCTCCCCCACAGAACAAGGAAGAATTGATGAGTTTTTTGGGACTTGCTGAATATTATAGCAAGTTTGTGAAAGACTTTGCCTCTTTGTGTGCCAATATGAGATATTTGTTGAAGAAAGGAGTAGATTTCATTTGGGGAGAAAAATGTCAGCACGAATTTGAGGTGGTCAAGGAGAGGCTAGCTTCTGCTCCGAAATTGAGCAGTTTTGATCCTTCTGAAAAATCTATTTTGATTACTGATGCAAGCTTGAAAGGTTTAGGTGCGGTACTTGTTCAGAAGTTTGAGGGCACTGAGAGGGTCATTCTTTTCTTGTCAAGAAGTTTAAAGGGAGCTGAAACTCGATACTCGGTGATTGAGCGTGAAGCTCTCGCTGTTTACTGGTCAGTCAAGAAGCTTAAAAACTTATTGTGGGGAACCAATTTTGAGTTTAGGACGGATCACAAGCCACTTTGTGAAATTCTAAAAAAAAAAGGTATAGATGCGGTGTCTGGTAGGATCACAAAATGGGTTGTTGGTTTGCAAGATTATGATTTTGATGTAAAATACCTACCTGGAGTAGAAAACAAGGTGGCAGATGCTTTGTCTCGCCTTGTTCCCAGTTCTGAGGTTAAGGATGAGGAAGATTGTGATGAAGATGATGAGATGGTTTGTGTTGTAGAGGAGGCTGTCATTGATAAAGAGAGGTGGTTGAAGATGGTTCAGGAAGATTTGACTCTTGTGGAAGTACTTAAACTCTTAATGACAGGATGGAAGATTAAACCCAAATCTAATGAAGGCCTTGAGAAATTTTGGCATGTCAAAGATCAGCTTTCAGAACAGGATGGCTTACTTTTTAGAGGAACTAGATTAGTTCCACCCCTAGCTCTTCGGGATGAGCTTATGTCCTTAGCACATATTGGCCATTTAGGAGTCTCTAAAACTAAGGAGATTTTGAGGAGGTCATATTGGTGGCCAAATATGGATTTGGAAGTGGAACGTAAGGTTAGGGATTGCATTGACTGTGCTCTTAGTGAGAAGGTGGCAAAACCTAAAGTCCAACCCATGGTGATTAGAGACAGACCAGATGCGCCCTGGAAAGAGGTGGGTTTGGATATTTTGGGGCCTATTGCGTCAGCTGGTTGTGAGTGGTATGTTCTTGTTCTTGTTGATTTCTTTTCCAGATGGCCAGAAATTGCCATAACTCGTGGTATCGAGACTAGGCATGTGGTGGCTTTTTTGACCAAACTTTTTGCTAGAGAGGGCATTCCTAACACCATTCTCACAGATAATGGTCCCCAATTAGTCTCTAAGGAGATGGAAAATTTTCTGTTAGAGCAAGGAGTTAAACACAAAAAGTCATCCCTGTACCACCCAGAAACCAACGGTATGGTTGAGAGATTCAACCGTGTTCTTAAAGAGACTATCAGAATGGCTAAGTCTGCTGGCACAGATTGGAGGACAGATGTCTTTAAGAAGGTTAAGGTTTACAGGATATCTCCCCATGCTGTTACTGGGAAGACCCCCTTTTAACTTTTTAGATCACGTACTCCTAATACCCTTGTGGTACCTGCATGGGTCAATGATCTGCAACCACGTCCTCATGATGACTGTAATGAGTGGATGTTGCGTGAACTTTCTAGAATTGAGTCTAGAAAAAGGATGTTTGATGCAAGACATTCTGTTAAGGTCACACCAGTTAAAGTGGGAGATTGGGTACTTATTAAGAATCCCTGCAAAAACAATAAGGCCCTTTCTGCTACCTTTAAGAATCCTATTCGTGTCATCAAGGTTTTTAAGAACGCCATCAAAACTGCTGATCATCGTGTTTGGAATTTAAACAGGGTGGTGGTGGTTAGCAATGATCTCGTGGAGGCTTCTTGCAGTTGTCATTCTCAAACTCCTAGAGTTGAGTCTACCTCACTTCTTCGCAAGTCTACAAGGGTTTCTCATTCTCCTCAGTATTTAAAAGACTACGTCACTGTGTGATTTATGCTTTAATGTCATCTAGTTTTCTTTTATAATTTTGTTGTTATTGTTAGAAGGGAGATGTGTGGCATCGTGGTTCTGTGTGTCTGTGCCTCATGACATAGCTGCGCTGATGTCATGAGGCACTGGATTCTCTTATGGAATGTTATCCTTTGATCACCAAGCAGTTGCTATCCTACTTTAATGCTGGCTGGATGCTCACCTGTGGATGGGATCTTTCTTCCAATAAATCTCTACTTATCACCTTCAATTTGTGGATCCTTATTTTACAGGATCTTCCTAGGGAGTCTCTCCACCATCGATGGGTTAGTGATCACGAAGCTATTGAGAAAGAGCTTGTTCTGAGGCGCTCTCTCTCTGAAGGCAAAGGAAGAAGTAGGCACTTTCACTACTCCCATCACAATATTTCAGGAATCTTTCCCAAGAATCTTTGCGGGTCACGCCATCTGCTCTGGGTACAATCCTAAAGGTAGTTTTCCATGAGATAACGATGGTCTTGTTTTGAAACAGTTTGTCCTTAGTTCCAAGGCCTTCTCCTATGTGAAAATTGCAAAAAACACAGTTGATGGACAGAATGTAGAACAATGTCATACATTCACCCCAGTACAAGGATCTGGGCCTAAATCCATCGTTTTTTTTGCACTCCACACCACCCTGGGTTAGACACTGGCTATATGCAAATCAGCTCTGACCCTGTGCCCCATGGGAACAGTCCAGTCCGAACTACCAAGCCATGTCTTTCCCAGACCGGAATCAAGCATCCAAGGACCGGTTTCTGGCTATCAGCCTTCATTCAGCCTGAATAGCTTGACTCCAGTGGTGTGGAGAGCCTGGGACTCACGTCTGAGTATACCCAGCACACTCAGGGTGAAAATTGCAAAAAACACACTTGATGGACAGAATGTAGAACAATGTCATACATTCACCCCAGTACAAGGATCTGGGCCTAAATCCATCGTTTTTTTTGCACTCCACACCACCCTGGGTTAGACACTGGCTATATGCAAATCAGCTCTGACCCTGTGCCCCAAGGGAACAGTCCAGTCCCAACTACCAAGCCATGTCTTTCCCAGACCGGAATCAAGCATCCAAGGACCGGTTTCTGGCTATCAGCCTTCATTCAGCCTGGATAGCTTGACTCCAGTGGTGTGGAGAGCCTGGGACTCACGTCTGAGTATACCCAGCATAATGCTATGCCAAAGTTAGCAATAACCGCGAGGTTATAATGCACTTAAGAGTATATGGTATAGTGTTATCATGGAAAAAGCTAAAGGACTTGGTTCTGAAAGCTGTAGACAGGCTCACATAATTCCAAGCACTCTGCCTCCAGGATTGTTAAGGCCTGACATAGGAGTGACTTATAGGAGTATATGTGTCCATTTTAGGGTTAGATATAGAGACACTATATCTAAAGCAAAGGGTGATTACACCACCTTGCCCCAGCTGATTGTTCAGCCAGTTGTGTCAGATTTGGATGGCCAGCCAGGGGTGGCATAATACATGCTGCAGCTCCTGGTAGGCCCTGGGTGCACCTATGCCCTGGGTACCTAAGGTACACTATACAGGGGCTGATAAGGTGACTCAGTATCCAATTAGATATGTACCTAGAGTACATGGAATCCATTTTACAGAGAGAGCAGTGGGCCTGGGGTCCTGAATAGCAGGGCCCCAGGTGAACTAAGTCGAAAAACCAGCTAAACACCAGGCAAAAAGTTGGGGGCAACCATAGTCAGATATCCACCTTCCTTCACCCAGCCCCTTTTATTGGCAGGGTCACCTGACCGATGATGCCTGTGATGGGTGGGTGTACAGTGTGGGTCAGCACAAGGCAAAACACTAGAATGTGTCCAGCAGGACACTACATCAATAAGGGTGAGCATGGAATTCATGCCTTTGGAGTGAGAATGAATGCACTCTAAATAAAACTGTGGGATGGATTGCTTTCGAGTGTGAACGAAACAAGGTCTCATAACTTTATTCTAAGGCCAAGGGAATTCCTGAGACTAATTTGCAAATAATATTAACCTAGTATTCAAAGTCCTGTGCAGGGCAGGACGGGCCTGTAGGGCAAATAGGCAGTGCCTAAGGGGCTGATCCAATAGGTCAGTGTGTGTGCCCTTTTTGGAGGCTTGTGGACCTGGTTTATAGTCTGTTGGTCAGTTTTTTTCAGTTAATTTATCTGATATTACCACAAACACTGTCTGTAGCAAGCACAAATGAATTCAGTCTCCCATTCTTTGCAAACCACCTATACAACGTGCCTTTAAAAGTTTAAACATCCCCATTTGCAAATATTTTTTAGCTATCTGATTAACTAAACAGGGGAGGGTCCCATTTATTTTCGTGCCCTGCCTATTAACTTTCCCATTCCGACCCTGGTCTTGTGGTGGAGACCAATTATTTTTCCCCATGCACATTTCACCAGATAGTACACTAGGGACGCTGAATAATTGTAAGAACAAGAGAAAATGCGTGGACATCAGGTGCATTTTCCACAATTGCACTTGTCATTGCTAATTCTGACCTTGGTAATCAAAATTGGTGCCATAAAATTGCAGGGCGCGGTAACAGAATTATCCTGGGAATATTTTAGGGCTAAGTAAATCCGAGCACCATAGAATGAGACTGAGAGCTGCAGAGAGAATCTGCAAACAGCAAGCTCTTCAGCTGGATGTAAAGAGAGGATCTCCAGTGTAATGAAACCTGAGTGCTGTCAAGAAGATCATACAGCTGAGCTAGGGCACGCTAGTAATAGATCTTGACGTACTTCCGATTCATTAGCATATAGTTTCCACACTACTATAAAATAACCAAGCACATAATTAGAGACATACTCGACAAAAACTCACATTCAATTTTTAGCTACACAGCCTCAGATCCTTTACATGGACGTGCAGAGGGCTTTGCCTCAAATACAAAGGAAGTGCAGGCCTCGTGCACTTCATTGGACAGGACCAACACACCACTTAATCTCTAGTTATTACAGGACATCATTTTTCAAAGCTGAACTCCTGATGAGATTTTCTAACACACGATTAAAACTCATACCGCACTGTGGCGAGTAAATTATTAATGAAGCATTTTTCTACAATGGAGTATTTCTATTCCTTGGAAGCAGGCCCCTACCCTGTTTGGATGGAGTTAAGAACACGTGCAGAGGAATGAACTGAGAAGAGGCGCCATCGCATATTTCCCCCAAGAATCTATTAATTAAATGAGGAACGTGGCTCATTAAGCAGATAATTAACAATCTCCGGAGGTAAAGGCCTGTTAACATGTTGTCGATGACTTGCACTAATAGGGGTCTAAAAACGATAATCACTCCGTACCTGACTGACTACATGGGCATTCACTGAGCTGAGTAAAAAAATACACAGAGAAAATTACACAGCCCTCCCTTGTAGTTTTAGACAATGTCGTCTCAAGGTGACAGGAGAAAGTATATCCCTGTTTGCATATCATATGTCCTCATTCTTCTGCACGGGAATTTATTTTCGAGTTGCTGGATAGTCTATAAGCTATTATATACTCTTGGAAGATGCCCTTTTAGGGTACATTTATTGGACAACGATACTTTTGATTTGATCATTTGAATGCTGGAAACATAACTGAAGATAATGGAGTAGGCCAGGGCCAAAAATAACTATTATATGCCTTGTGCTTTCCTATTCCAGTGTTTGTTTTTCTATTTCTCCATGTTTAATTTAGAACACTATAGCCTAGTGGGTTAAATACTCCAATACCCTTTTAACCCTTCTACATTGTGCTATACTGGTTGTGAAAGACCCTCACATTCATTATAGGCCCTCACCTGCGACTCGGACCAGGGCCAGCTTTTGAGCAGTGCGACTGGTGCAGCTGTACTGGGTGCTGGCCTCTGGAGGGGGGCACTGTGACCTCAGGGGAGCGCTGTGTTTAACACCATCTTCCGATAGAAGAGATTAAGGGCACTTTTGTCGGTGGAAGGGCGAGAATTCGAAAAGGTGGTCATGGGACGTTGGGGCACCAAAAGTGATTTTCGCACCAGGCGCCACCAGCATTCAAGCCAGCCCTGAATCGGACCTATAATTTGGATTCATTGACCTTAACAACCAGTATAGCTCGTCAGTAGGGAAAAAAGCTTAAGTAGGGAAAAACCAGATGCTAAGAAAATTACTTGGATTTTAAAGGTGGCATTGCCTTTGAATCTTCCTGCCCACGAAGGCTATCCTGTCCTGGAGAAGGTGTGAAACATGCCTGCCCAGAGCAGGTATTGGTTCTGTCCTCTAAGTGCTGGCTCTTACCCAATAAGGTCCGAAACAAGTCTGGTGGTGACAGGCTGGTGAAAACTATCCAGAGACCCCACTAGTGTTTCGATACATTTTAAGGGACCTTCTAAAATGGTCTCCTGTGAGAATGTACTAATAAATCCAACACAGGTAACAGTGATGGTTTATTAAGACAAGCTGTTTGATATCAAACATTTTAGAAATCAGTGAAGCCATCATGCAGCTAGGAAACTTGTGTTGGTAAATCCTTCTCATGTGCTCTTTATGACTTCCCTGTTCACCTACTACATCACAGAATGAACTGGCCACTGTAGGGGCATATCTGATCCTGCTGATATGCCCACATATAGGCTATAGTGTGCCCTGTCTTATGACACAGGGCTGTATTCTATGTTGTCTTCAATTGTCCTGCACCAAGACATGCAGCCTGGAATGACAGAGTGCATGGCCTTTGTGAGGGGGCCTTGAGGTGGCGTAAATAGTGTTGCAGCCCCAGAGAACCCTTTTCTGTACCCATGCCCTAGGTACTGGGGGTACCACTTACTAGGGATTTACAGGGGTATCTGAAGTTGTGCCAATTGTGGTACAGTGTTTTAGGAAAGAGATCTGGCACAGGGAACCTGGTTAGCAGGGACCCAGTCAGAGCACAAGTCCTAAAAAAAGAAGTGGCTCTCCAAGGTAGGAAGTATCACAGAAAGTGACATCACGGAGTGAGACATCACAGGACATTTTCTCACACACAAGAAGGTGGGAGAGGCACAGCACAACCACTACTCCAGCTTCCCCTGTCACAAATGTAGCACCACCCTTGGAGTAATTGTGACTGCAAGGGGTCTCCTCCTCATACTCGCCAGTTTAAGCATGGCTTATTTGAAACTCTATTATCTGGCGTGAGTTACTGAAAGTAAAAAACACCCATATGTCTGATTTTGATAAAACTGGGGAAGGTTATTTTTACCTGGCTACTTGAGTCCTCCCAGCTGATTGACACTCCTCAAAATAAGCCACTCTCAATGCGCTTGTCAAATCTCCTTTCTGTGTTTCCCTGGAAACTTCTTACGCTTTTCAATTGCCCTTACTAAACAATTGATGAGCTGCTAAGCTTGTGGCAGGATTACTTCATCCCCTTGCAGTGCTTCTAACAGTGTTTCAATTTCATGAACAGCATCTGCTACACCAGCTATATTCAGCACAAAATCAGAAGAAGTCAGGATATAATTTAGCCCACTGAAAGTAAGGGCTGGGTAGGATTCCCACACTGCTCATATTGCCTGGGGCTAGAAGCAATCCACTGAACTGAAAGTACTCACCTGATTTTCATAATACTAATTTCTAACTCTTTCCCACATGCAGCGAATCCCTGCTGATTTTTGGGAGACAGGCAATACACAGCATATAGTTTTTCAAAAAATTATGCAAGGTGCTTAAGGCCTGGCACTGTGTCAACCATGTACATTACACTGAGCCCAAGCTTGTGGCATAGACAGTGTCACTTTACAAGGTGAGGGTATTTTGAACATTGCCTCTCCAAAACACCAGAGTTTCCCCCAAGCATTACACTGGCACTATCACTGCACACCCCTATCCAATTGTTACAAAATCTATATTTCTCAAGACATTTCAAAAGTGTAGACTCAATGCACTCAGCATCTTCCCTAGTCAACTCGCTCAAGTCAAAGAAAAACATAGGGACTCTTTTCCATTGATTGCAGTCTGACATAAATCATTAAAACTGTCATGAAAGAATGGATTTTGATCCATCAATATAAACAGAGATTTCTGGAGCCTGTTCAATGATGCCCATGCAAAGCTTTCTCCGCATTTGATTTGAAAAACACTCAGTTATCTGTGCTGCAGTATATTTACTGTGTAGAATCAAGCTCATATCTGCCTTATTAGCAACCTGTTAGGCTACTAGACCTGAGAAGTCTGAAAAGGGGTGATTTTGTTTTTGCACAAAAGTAAAGAGTGTGAACAACCTTCACTGTTGAAGCATGGCAAAGCCTTTGCTGCTCCTGGCTAGTTGACCTCAGTAATTCCTTCTTGGATGCAGCTTGGATATTGCATGCTTTAGCATGTGCTTTAGAAAGGTTATGCTTCTGAATTTGTTTCCACAATGAGGTTAACTGGCTAGCCTTCGATGAGCCAGATGCAGCAATGCTCCCTGCAATCCATTCTCTAGACATAATCACATTTTGTGATGCTGACACTCTAAGTAGCTTAACCTCATTGCATATTCTGTACCCAAGGCATCCATTTTCACTGCTTAGCCATGGATACTTTTCTTTAAATTGAGCCCACTGACTGCGGTTCCAACACTCTGGAAAGCTGGTCTCCCTTTCAAAACTGCCCCCCCCATTTTGGACATATGTTGTATAGTCTTCCAGTGTAGCAGGTTGATTTGATCCTTGACTTGACATCATACTCTCTGAATCTTGTGCAGGTACATCTTGAAAGCACGCACTGGGCTGTACTAGGCTACTTCAGAATCAAACTGTGATTTCTTGTTCCCATTTGCAAAAAAAAACATAATGCTGGATTTGCTTTTGCTATTTTCTGAAGAAACCAGAAAGCATAGGATCAACTATATATTTTGCTTTTGTCACTCTCATATTCACTGATGGTTGGTGAGCAGAAAAAATTGCAAAGTTGATTGGCAAAAATATTTTTTGCATTACTGGGCCTAGGAGAATTACTTTGCGCTTAGAAAAATATTTGTGGCTTAGAAAGACATTCTGCCCAGTTAGCCACCCATCTAGGTTTGTGGTGGTAATACAATTAAAAAAAGAGAAAGTCACAAAGTGTCCATCAAAAATGAAAGTTCCCCTCAATTAGTAACTAATGATCTTCAAATTTACGCTTTTGACATTGCTCATTTAGTTTTTCAAGTACTGTATGAACCTTAAATTACAAGGATTCGTGGTATGAACCAAACATATCTGGCAAGGAGTATCAGTGTTTTTTACTTCTCTTAGCTACAACTGATGCAGACTCATGCTAGGGAAAGAAGCCAAAATTTCCTGTATGGCAGCAGCTGGCTGTGCAGCTGGCTGGTGACCTGTGTTGTCTCCTGGGTGTGCATGGGCCATGGTAGGTGTGAGTAGGAAAAAGTAATGGGGCTTCAGGTACGTAAGGCAGGGGGCTCTGTTGAAAAGGATGGCTCCCAAGATCTCATCTGTAAGCTGTGGCACAAATAAAATACTACACAATAGGCAATTATAAGCATTTTCGTAGTTGAAGAACTAGTGGCATCCTGCTGCCATGGGCATTCATTCCTTAAAAATGATTTTGAGGCATTCCATAGATATCAATTCAACAACAAAAGAGTCTGACTAACAAAAGAAGAGCCAGCAAGATGAATCACTCTTGTTTTTTTTTTAAAAAAGAACCCTCACTCAACAACCTAGATGGTGACATGCTTCATCATCAGGTTCCCACCAGAGAGGCCGAGTGCCTCTCTGGTGTGCTACAACGCCTGACTACAACGGAGCAGGTTTTTTGTTGTATGGCTAAAATGGCTCCCAATTGAAATGCGTGCTAACTTCAGAACGGCCTGCCTCACTCACAAAGTCCTTCACACAGGAAAACCAGCCTACTTGGCTGTCAAACTCAAGAGGGCAGGCCAGACAAGGGGCCTTATTTATGAAGGCCTTGCGTCAGTATTGCGCCGCCGGTGCGTCACTTTTTGTGACGCACCAGAGGTGTAAAAAATGCGCCCTGTTGCGCCATATTTAAAAAGTGACGCATCTAGGTAGGTGCGTCACTTTTTAAACCCCTGCGCCACATTATACCTGCGTCAGGCATAATGTATGTAGAGGGGGCGTTCGCCCGCAAAAAGCCTCGTAATAGTGACGCAGTGAAATCTATGAGATTTCACTGCGTCACTTTTAGGACGCTGCTGCGTCAAAATCTTGCGCCTGCCTCACAGCAGGCGTAAGACTGATGCAAGCCCTTTCACATGGGGCTTTCCCCATGTGAAAGGATGCATTGCTGGAGTTGCGTCACTTTTGTGACACACTCCAGCAATGCATCACTTTTGCGCTTACAGATACGTCAGAAATACTGACGTATCTGTAACTCCTTGCGACATGATGCGTCATACATTAAATATGACGCATCAGGAATGTCGCAAGGAGTGCGCAGTGAAAAGTGACGCATCGCTGTTTTCACGCAGCGATGCGTCACTTTTCATAAATGAGGCCCAAGATGCTTTAGAAGCTCTAACACTCTACTTCTCATCCTGCCGGAACGCCATCCAAGTCCATATCAGAACAACTCCTTCTTTCTTACAATTCAAAAGACAACTCAAAGACGACTTCCTTAACCGGTCTCTCCCGAACGGTTAATCTCGTCTGAAAAGCCCTATCCTGCACTCGACTGGTCAGAATTACCACCTCACCAAAACGTTTACCTCTCTCCCTCCTGGCATATGCTCATTACTGTGACTTGGTGGCTCCTTGACCTGAATTTAGTTCTAACCACTTAAGACCTTCTCTTATGTCTTGAATCAATGTATGAATATCCTCCCATTGATGCTGCTTTAAACCATGTTGTGAAGTGCTCCAATACCCTCGGGTCTGGCTAGCGCTATACAAAACTCTGCAATAAATAAATATGGCATGAGTGCGCAATAAGTGAGTGAAAAAAGTGGTTAAAATGCCTTTGTTATATTCCAAAAAAGTTTAATGGTGAAAAACTAGGCACGGATAAAAACAAGTGTGTTGGATGTTTTATGAACTGGTTAAATTGGCCAGGTACATCCTATGGTGAAAAGGAAAAATTGGTCAACATGTTTCTGCCTCATAACGCTCTTAGCAAATCATTTGTCAGGACCAGTACACCACGGCGGTATGCGCATGCTAAGGCAAATTCTAACCTGTGGTGGAAAAAAACAAATAAACTCATGCTTGTGGTTGAGCCTTCATGATTTCTGAAAGCCGTAAGAATATGAACTATTGGATTACCACACAGCATTGATCCCGGTGGGTGGGGGGCGGTGGTTTATAGTTTATTTGTTTTTTTTCACCACAGATTAGGGTGCACCTTAGCGTGCGTATACCGCTGTGGTGTACAGGTCCTGACAAATGCATCTCTAAGAGCGTTATGAGGCAGAAACTTGTTGACCAATTTTTCCTTTTCACAGTAGGATGTACCTGGTCAATTTAACCAGTTATTAAAACTTCCAACACACTTGTTTTCCACCATTAACATTTTTGGGGAATATATCAAAGGCATTTTTAACCGCTTTTTTCACTCACTTATTGCACACCTATGCCATACACCAAAAAAACCTGCTTCTTTGTAGTCAGGCATTGTAGCACACCAGAGAGGCACCAGAGAGGCACTCGGCCTCTCTGGTGCGAACCCGGTGATTAAGCATGTCACCAACTAGGTTGGTGAGTGAGGGTTCTTTTTAAAAAATCAAGAGTGATTCCTCTTGCTGGCTCTTCTTTTGTTGGTCACACTCTTTTGTTGTTGAATTGATATTGTTCAGGGGGAACCAAGAGTTGTTTACCTGCATTCCATAGATATACATCAATTTTGAGCACCCCAATATAAATATTTGAAGACGTTGAAGTGCTTTTGGATGTTGATGGAAAAGCAAGTTGCCTTTGATGACTACATTGAGACCTTTGAAAAGTGATCATTTTCAAACTTAAACTTAGAAACATCCTTGCTCCCATGCTCTGATGACAATGCCACTAGGGAATTAAGAGAAATGTCAATTGGAAAGGTAATGCATGATGTGCGGAGAAGAATTGGGCAACAGCGAAGCAAAAGATGCTGTTCTCAAGGTATGTTACGCTCTTGTAAAGTACAGCTGCACAAAATGATGGGATGATAGTGCATAGCTTGAATACATGTAAATAGATGCCAAGTTTTAAGGATGCTTATGTGTGACATTTCCAAGGTTTCAGAGTACGTATGAGTGACATTTAACGACCAAAGGTGTGACACTTAGAGTGACTCTTTCCCGTCAGTAAAAAATTGAGCTACAAAGTCCCAGGAAAGCAACAGATATCAGAAATTGCACCCTTTTGAGCAATTCGAAGCTCTACAATATTTTGAAACTGCTGCAAAACAACTGAAATAAAAAGTTGCTAACCTACTGCCCCTTAATGTCCCATCGACAACAAAAATTAGCAAAATCGCCTTAAGCTGACATTTTTCTCCCATCTGTAAATACTTTAACAGTTAAAAAAAGAAAATATTTATTTAAAGTGGGTTCTGGGACTGCCTTGAACTGATAATTAAAGTACACAAAGACAGAAAAGCCATGCTAAAAATTAACACAGATTGGTATGTGGCAACTACTCTGATGAGTAGAGTTAGTACTTACATACTACAATGTTTGCTCTCTTTATTCCACACATTTCTTTCCAGCCACGGCCCGTATAGGGCGTGCCACCGGGCGGTGACAGGGGCGGGGGAGGAGCAGGGTGGGGGGTTGTAAAATGCAGCAAGTCAACGATTTCAGGTAAGTAACGGAAAAAAAAAGAAAATTTGGCGACGCAGTGCGCGCAACAAAATGTGTTTCATTTATTTTTCTCGTTACTTACCTGAAATTGTCCTTTTACCGCATTTTACAATGCCCCACCCTGCCCCTCCCCCACCCCACGTCACCACGAGGTGGCACGCCCTATATGGGCCGTGGCTGCTACTTTCATTGGTAGCATCGTGGCCATGTGCGCAACCAGACTGTGCCCGATGTTGCTGCTTCAGCCTGGCGCAGAGCAAGTTTCATCCACGGAAGTTCAATTGGGAATCTGTGCCTGCATTGTCACCAAGTTTAACAGATATTGTATGCATATGATATTTTCCTAAAATCTTAATTAGATTTTTGTGTGATGGAACCTTCATTATCTCCACACTGTTATATCTTGCCTAAATGATAGTAGCAATAAGGCTGCCGGCTAGAGGCTGTGCAGTAGATTGACATGGAGTGAAATGTTTTTATTGTCTAGATATATCAATTTTCTTCTTAATAAATGCTGCATGTCAAAAAGGCTTTTTTGCAATGACTCGAAATGTTGTAGTGAGATTTTGATGAATGATCTACTACTTCTGGTATTACACTGGTGAGGGGGGTGCAAAAGAGAATATCTTCTTACTTAATTTTTGATCTCCACATATATATACCTTCGAGGGACAAATACTTTCAAGGTACATAGATGTGGAGTTAGGAATAGGTAATTTATACTTCTCTACATGCACTTACTATTTGATATTTTGTTCCTCAATTTTCTGTCCACAATATTCCTGTACCATGATATTCAGCAGTACAATAGGCTTAGCTATTTGTGCATGGCTGAGAGGGATATAATTGCACGTTTTAACACTCATTTTTCATCTTTACTCTTATACTATCCTCTTAAGAGAGTATAGCTATGAGCACATATTTCAAGTTGCTTATAGTTGCTTATAGTTGAAAGGGTCCTATTTTCCTTCCTCTTTCTCCTTTTAAAGCTGTCATTGTCCAGTACTGTGTGCATTCCCAGATTTCGGATAACCCATTTGTACCACTGATGATAGCCTTCTAGAAGGAATGACCTGCTCCTTACTACTCAAATCTCTTCAAATACGTTTTGGTCTGTGAAAGCAAAGTTTCTTCCTGGCCATTGATGGTGTAAATCTTACTACAGGCTCCAATAAATTATGTACCAAGAAGCTCTCTAAAAGACCAAGGTTGTCCTTGACATGCTCTGAAAGAGGCGGCCAGAGTAGTGTTTAATTTGAGCTATTGCTGTCCATTGCTCAGCACCAGCATTCAATTGTCAACACATGTGCTTATGACAGCCTGCTGCATGGTGACGCCGTCTGGCTAATTTAGAGATGACCACAACAACAATCAATATGTGGTACAAGCTACAGTGGCCTCCTGACGAGAGTCCTGGCCCTTATTTTATTTCAAACTTAGCACTGGGCCAGAGCCACCATATACAGCGGCCATTAATGTTCTCAACCATGAAGTGATGCATATCTTGAGAGTTGCAGCACTTGTAATGCAGAATCCACAGTGCATTTTTATAATTTTGGTTGTGGTGTAAAGTAATACAGAGACCTGAGGTAAAGTAAATATATGTGTTCTTAGCAAAAGCGGTTGGTCACATAGTGCATCTTCCTGCAGCATTACTGTGCTCTACACAGGAAAATCTCGAGAACATCCACCCTTCCACCACCAGTTGCTTGAAAAACCTCTGAATTTCAGAGTTCTTTGCCACATAAAGAACAATTTTGGCTCTTTATGACCAGTAAGGAACTACTGCAAAATTATACAAATGAGTTGTGGTGACCGCATTAGTCTATTCAAAAGAATACACATCTTGAAGTTCACCACTGCAAGAAATGGGGGTGCTGCCATACAATAAATACACTTAACCACCTTCGCTGCTAGACCTTCCCCCCCCTATGCTAAGCCGGCTATTAGAGGTAGTTCGAGCTTAGGCCCCTGTAACTTTTTGACCACATTAGGTATCCACTCCAAATTTGCATTCTCTCTTTCCAACATCAAGGGGATTCTAAAGGTACCCAGGGTTTGTGGATTCCCCAGGACGGAACCCAGAAATTAGCCTATATACAGCTACATTTTGTTTTTTGGGGAAAAATTTGAAAAAAGGGCTACAGATGAAAGCATCTGTTTTTTCCCTGCAAATGGTATCAAAAAAGGGGTTGTGGTGCTGAAATCACCATCTTCCCAGCTTTCAAGGACAAGCAGACTTCTGTCATAAAACAAATTTTATTTGCACAGTTTTGGCATTTCTCTGGGAAATAGCGTATTTTTGCTATTTGTTCTGCTTTCAACCTCTTTCCAGATAATGATAGAAATGGGTATGACAGCAATAATGGATCCTGCAAAGCTATACATTTTGGAAAAGTAAACTAAATTCTGAATTTAGCAAGGGGTCATTTGTGTAGATCCTTCAAGGTTTCTTTATAGAAACTAACCGTTGTATATAGGAAAAATTGAAAATTAGTTGAAAAAAACAGCCAGTTGTGTCAACATTTTTACCTGTAACTTCTACTAATTATGACAACTGTTTGAAGGCAATATACAGTTACATCCGCTGGACCATTCTGGCTGTGGGGTTATATGGGACTTGTACATTCACCAAGAACCCGACGAACCCGAAGCCAATAACAGAGCAGCATCTTGCAATGGTTTTTTATTATATACCGGGTATATAGCAATTAGTTTGGGAAAAGATATACATGGAAAAATCAGTATGAAAGACACCTATGTATGTCTGAAATTGGAACAATTTATAGAGTTTAGAAACAGTAGATTTTTGCACATTACCCATCCTAGCATGAGAATTATAGTTCATTTTTCAGAATGACTCCTTATTTACAAATTGTCCTTCATTTGGAAGGCAGAAATGCATCGAAAGTCAATAGGTAATAACAGTTGGTCTACAATTCTGTGTTACCTTAGGCCTCCCGATAAAATTGGTACCTCACTTGTGTAGGTATGCCTATTGCCCATGACAGGAAACAGATCAAAACGCAACCTGGACAAACTTTATTTTTATAGTGAAAACTGACCCTTTCTTTGTAAAGTGCCTAGCTGTAGGTTTTGAACCCTAGCTCTGCCAGCACCTAGGGAAACCTAGCAAACCTTTACATTTTTGAAAACTATACACCCAGGGGAATCCAGGATGGAGAGACTTGACTGGCTCTCACCAAGTTTTATTACCCATAATACCTTGCAAACCTAAACATTTGTTTAAAAAAACACCTTTTCCTGTGGTGGGAAGTTCTGGAATCTGTGTGAAGCCACAAATTCCCCCCACCCCGCGTTCCCCAAAGTCTTCCAAGAAAAATAAAACCTCACTTATGTGGGTAGGCCTAGTGCCCGCGACAGGAAACGGCCCAAAACGCAATGTGGACACACCAGATTTTTTGAGTGAAAACTGACCCTTTCTTTGCAAAGTGCCTAGCTCTAGATTTTGAACCCTAACTCTGCCAGCATCTAGGGAAACCTAGCAAACCTATTAATTTTTTTAAACTAGAGACCCAGGGGAATCCAGGCTGGCATGACTTGACTGTCTCTCACCAGGTTATGTTACCCAGAACCCCTTGCAAACCTAAAAATGTGTCCAAAAACACATTGTCCTCACATTTCCGCGGTGAAAAGTTCTAGAATCTGCGTGGATCCACAAACCTCCACTCACCCCAGGTTCCCCAATGTCTTCCGAGAAAAATGGTACCGCACTTGTGTGGGTAGATTTAGGGCCCGCAACAGGAAACGGCCCAAAACCCCAGGTGGAAACACCACATTTTCACAGTGAAAACGGACCCTTTTTTTTCGAAGTGCCTAGCTGTAGATTTTGAACCCTAGCTCTGCCAGCACCTAAGAAAACCTAGCTTACGTATACATTTTTGGAAACTAGATTCCCAGGGGAATCCAGAATGTGGTGACTTGACTGGCTCTCGCCAGGTTCTATTACCCAGAATTCCTTGCAAACCTCCAAGTTTGTTAAAAAAAACACATTGTCCTTACATTTCTGTGGTGGAAAGTCCTGGAATCAGCGTGGAATCACAAAATTCCACCCACCCAGCGTTACCCAAAGTCTTACGGGAAAAATGGTACCTCCCTGTGTGGGTAGGCCTATGGCCCGCAACAGGAATCGGCCCAAAACGCAACGTGGACACACCCATTTTCACAGTGAAAACGGACCCTTTTTTTCGAAGTGCCTAGCTGTAGATTTTGAACCCTAGCTCTGCCAGCACCTAGAGAAACATAGCTAACGTATACATTTTTCGAAACTAGATACCCAGGGGAATTCAGGATGTGGTGACTTGACTGGCTCTCGCCAGGTTCTATTACCCAGAATTCCTTGCAAATCTCAACATTTGTTAAAAAGCACATTTTCCTCACATTTCTGTGGTGGAAAGTTCTGGAATCTGCGTGGGACCACAAAATTCCACCCATCCTGCGTTACACAAACTTTTATGAGAAAAATGGTACCTCACTTGTGTGGGTAGGCCTAGGGCCCGCAACAGGAATCGGACCAAAACGCAACGTGAACACACCACACTTTCACAGTGAGAACTGACCCTTTTCTTGTAAAGTGCCTAGCTCTAGATATTGAACCCTAACTCTGGCAGCACCTAGGGAAACCTAGCAAACCTATACATGTTTGAAAACTATACACCCAGGGGAATCCAGGATGGGGTGACTTGTCTGGCGCTCACCAGGTTCTGTTACCCATAATCCCTTACAAACATCAACAATTGTAAAAATAAATACATTTTCCTCAAAATTCTGTGGTAGAAATTTCTGGAATCTATGTGGATCCACAAAATTTCACCCAGCCCGCATTCCCCAAAGCCTTCAGCAAAAAATGGTACCTCACTTGTGTGGGTGGGTCAAGTACCAGCAATAGGAAAGGGCCCAAAACCTATTGAGACGACTTCAAAATGACCTATCTGAAAACAACCTGGTTTTGCAATGGTGGTTCACATGAGGTTTTGGCCCCGGGCTCAGTGACCATCTAGAGAAACCTACCAAGCCCACACATTTCTGAAAACTAGACACCCTGGGGAGTCCAGCAAGGTATGGCTTGTGTGGGTTCCCCAACATTTCCCTACCGAGAATCTCCTGCAATCCTCAAATTTAGCTGAACAAATTACTTTTTTCTCACATTTCTGTGTGGAATAGTTCTGGAATCTGCGTGGATCCACAAATGCCCTTCTACCCAGCATTCCCCCTTTTCTCCCGATAAAATGGCACCTCACTCGCGTGTTGGGTCAAGTACCAGCGACAGGCAAGGACCCAAAACCTATTGAGGCAATATAAAAATTACCTATCACAAAACAACGTGGTTTTGCAAGCGGGGTCCCATGAATTTTTGGCCCCGGGGTTGGCAGGCACCTAGGGAATCATTATCAACGACAAATGCCTGTCTGTAATATTATAAATTTCATGTTCTCCTCTTGGTAGTGAACACAGGAAACACCATTTACAACGCAGTCATTACATCGCACTACCTTTACATAGCAGTCATTACAACGCAACATCCTTTACATTGCATGTCATTACAACACAGCCATTACATTGCATGTCACAACAACCCATGTCATTACAATGCATGTCACTACAACACGTTGTAAAGGTATAATGCTACGTAAAAGAATGCATTGTAAAGGATGTTGCGGTGTAAAAACTGTGTTGTAAAGGCATGCATTCAATTTATTTATTATGTTTTGGCTCTCAAAAGAGGGCCACATAAAATACATAATACAAACACACAAATGGAAATAGAATAGGATACATAGAAAACCAAAAGACAGTTTACAACAATTAACATCGGACAAGATAATCAGCAGCAAACACCTCCATATTTCATTATTAAATAGCTAAGAAACCTTTAAAAAATTTAAAAATATAGAAGCAAAACATTTCATTAGGGGGGAAATACAAAGCCTGTAAAAAGATGTTCGCATTAAAAATGCCTAGTTGAAGACAAATCGGCTTTAACCATTTCAACCGCAAAGAGCACAATGCAGGACATAAAAACAACACATGCGTTTGATCCTGTACAGCCATATTGCATAGGTTACATACCAAAGAAGATCCATACCATTTTGATAAAAGGAGATTTAAAGGTAATAAATCATGTCTTAGGAGAAACCATAGTCTTCGAATTCCATGTGGAATATTCCAGGTGACATACGGTTGGGCAAGCTTTATTGAATAAGTATTAAAAAGGAGATCACATCCCCTCTTTTCTTGTAAGGCATTCTTATCCAATTTGAAACAGAGTTCCCACGAAGCCTGTTTCAGCAGGGATTTTAGCTGAGTCGGAGAATTTGTAAAAAGAGTACTTTCATCCAACTCTAAAAGTATCACAGATTTTCTAAAATTCCTAACTATTTGAGAAAACTCTTTAAAGTTGCCCAACAATTCTCCTTTAAGAAGAGCTCTCAATGATCCCGGTTCTCCTCTGGCCAAACTGGCCACCCATCTAACCAAAGCACACAATCCCTGAACCCAGCTACTCCTAAGGCCGAATTCAAGCCTACATGTGGCCAGCGAACAAGCTGTGTTAAGAGTAGATAAAGATCTTAATAATTTTCCTTCAACTGTGTGACAGAAACCCCAATGCTTCAGCTCTACAAGTTCTATTCCATATAGGAGCGTTGCTGGAATTTATGCCCTAAACACCTCCAATAAACAAGCAAAATGTCTTTTCCTTGTAGCAAAGTAAAGGGAACACAAACCTTTGCCATGTGCAAGGGCTTTACGCGAGTTATGATCAATATGGGGCTTCTCACTCAAATTGGCCGAAATTATTTTACCTAAAAAAGTATAAGATCTAACTACCTCTAATTTCTGACCACCAATAGACCATCCAAAATTTTCTGACCTGGATTTCTTCTTTCCTGAAATGCACATAATTTTGCTTTTGGAAGCATTTATCCTCATAAAATGGGACTCAGCGAATAAATGTAGAGCCTGCAGACGATTAGCCAAGCCCTTAGGTGTTAGGTCTAGGATGAGGATATCGTCTGCATACAGCAAACAGGAGATAGGAGAGCCCCCCACTACCGGGGCAATGCCTGCACAAGCAGACAGGGAAGCTGGGAGATCAGCAATGTACAGGGAGAACAATAGTGGGGCCAAAAGGCAACCCTGTTTAAGTCCATTCAAGGATGGAATTAGTTGTGAAAGACCCCTTTCTCCACCTTGAAGCACACGACACCAGGTATCCGTATGAAGAGACCATACAAGATCCAATAAATGAGATGGCATACCCAGTGCTGCTAATTTTCTCTACAACGTAAGACGATCTACTTTGTCGAACGCTGTGGAGAAATCAATAAAAGCCGCAAACACCCCCCCCCCCCTCGAACATGTATGTATTTGTCCGAGATCACCTGAAGGGCGGTGAGATTATCTAGTGTGCCGTGCCCTTTGCGGAAACCAGTCTGTTCCAATGGTAAAATGTTATTTACTTCAACCCAATCATTAATTAATATTAAAAGACACTTTGCAAAAACTTTTCCGATTGAATCAAGGAGGGCTATCAAACGGTAATTCATAGGCTTGTCCCTATCTCCCTTCTTAAATATTGGGACCAGTATGCTTCTCCTCCAAGAAGCAGGCACCATTTTAGAGATGAAGCAAGATCTAAACAATGGGAAAAGTATCTTACTCCATAGAATCGGTAAATGTATGCTTTGTAACCTCATACATTCGGGGAACATGCCTCACTTCTCTGGGGTGGGGGGAAAAAGACCCACTCTCTAAATGAAGAGCCTCTTTAACAAAAAAGCAGGATATGATAAAAATCTTTTTGTGGCAGGAGACAAAGGGAACCAGCCACATTGACAACAGAGAGGGTCCATTCACCATATTGCAAAATGACATCATGACAAATGACAAAGTGAATGTATGATTTTACAACGCATACATTTACAGTGCATGCCTTTACAATGCAGTTTTTACATCGCAACATCCTTTACAACGCATTCTTTTACATAGCATGCCACTACGCCACATTGTCAACAGAGAGGGTCCATTTGTCATATTACTAAATGAAATCATGACACATGACAAAGTCCCCCATGAAGGTACTTTAATGGGGCTGTTTAGTCTAGCAGTTGTCAGTGTGGTCCATGCAAGTCCCCTTCATGGCATACTACTTTTTTAAAGGGGACTGCATGGCCCAAGATACAGCAAAACGATTGAGCTGCTGTCTATGTTACTTGGAATGACCCAAACCTGATGTCTCCAATCTGCTACAGAGCGTTGCCAAGCAGCTGTCCATGCACATTATTGTTCTCCAAGGACCCACTCACTGCAGGCTGGTATTATAGACTGGGCCCGAGAACTAGCAATAGTCTTTGTGAATTCCTGAAGTCCCCAGGAGACTCACAGCGGGCTCGTACAAGGGGGCTACGAGGCCCAGCAGTTCATGTCGCTAGCTGTGGCCCTGGGTTCTCTCATGGCAGACCAGTGGTAAAGAGCTCACTCCAGCAGAAGTGCGCTGAGCTGTGCAAACCCCCACACTACTCTCAAGACCCCGACATGCAGCGGATAACTTCTAATTCTCCCAAAAAATAGGGCTATTGGGAGTTTAAAAAGTTCCCTTCCTCTCGGGTCTGTATGCGAAACGTTTTTAAAATGTTGCAGGATGTCGGCCTCCAGGTTCCTAAATATTTCCATTTTCACTCTGGAGTGATGCAAATTCTACCAAACATAGAAAACAATAGGTCATTTGGCACGATCTGGGCAGGGTCACTGGCCCTGTCTTAAGTACCAACCTGCAGTGAGTAAAAAATGGAAAGGGGCGACCACTCGGTCCCCCCGCACGTATGGCAGAGTACCACGATCCCCCCGGGAAGCCATCTTGGGCGGGAGGCGTGTCTCGGCTGGTATGCCCGAAGCGGCGTAGCCGGGGCGCGCCTTTTCCCGCCCTAGAGTGGGCTGGCCTAGACACTGACGCAGCTGGCCACGCCCTCGGGGCAGGTAGGGGCGGGTTTACGCCCGCCCTGAAGACGGATAAAAGGAGAAGCAAGATCCGAAGGCATCCTCTTGTTCCTGTGCTCTGAAGCTGCACCTCCTCGCTGCACGTGAGCTCGAGACGGAACGAAGAGCCAATTTTGAGCGTTTTAATCTTTCTTTTGTCTTACAGATACTCTGTCGGAGAAATGCCCAAGAAAGGCGGAAAGAAAATGACTACTGAACAGATGCTTCGGGTCCTCATGAAGGAGATGACCGAGCTGAAGAAGCGGGTGGCGGAGAGAGGGGGGAAGGGGGGCCGGAGCGTCCTTCGGCTGGAGCAGCCCCCGGAGGGAGAGCCAAGAGGCCAAGGAAGGGACCAGCTGGGGGGGACGCCCCGGTTCCCCGGACTCCGCTCGAGGCTCCAACCCCGGTACCTGGAGAGGGGAATCCGATTCCCGTGGTGGTCACCCCGGTGTCCAATGAAGATATGCCGCCCGAGCTGGCAGCACAACTTGCAGCGTGGTTGGGCGAAGGTAGTGAGGGCGCCACGGCTGTCGACGCGCAGGCGCTGATGAAGCAATTGCGTGAGAAACGGGAGGCAGCCAAGGTGTCCGCGCCGGTTGCAGATGTTGACAAAACACAAGGGCCGAGTACGACCGCAGAAGCAGCGTCCGGTGCAGGTAAGCGGCCATTGCCGATTGCGAGGGATGAGTCAGCACCCTCTCGTAGAGAACAGTTGGGTCAACATGTGCCCTTGGCGATTAAGGAGAAGATTTGGGCGGGGGAATATGTGAACATCTTCTCGCTGCTTGTTGATCATTATGAGGTGGAGCATGTTAAGGGCCAGAAAGACCTCATGCATCCGAGTGTTTGGCGCGCAAAAATGGCCGCCTTTAAAGTGAATGAGAGTATTGGCAATTGGGGCAAAGCATGGGGGATTTTTACGTCGATCTTAGGGGAACGTAGGCCCGAATTGCTTGCCGAGTTACCGACCTATCAGTCGCGAATCATGGGGTACTCGACGTCACACCAGGGTAACCATTGGTTCTGCTACGATAATCTTTTTAGAAAGGCTAAAGAGCACAATAAAAGCTTAACCTGGGACTGTTACGATTCTTTGACATGGGATAAAATGAAGGAGACAGGTATGTTGAAAATGCCACTGGTAGGGAGTAATGTTGGCGAATCCTCCCGCCAATATGCGGGGACGCCCTTTCGATCAGGTACGAGTACCGACGATTACTCGCGACCTGCCAGCAATACAGGAAAAAGGGGGTTCTGCTGGAATTTCAACAGAGGTAAATGTACTAGACCCCAGGGATCATGTAAATTTAAACACGAATGTAGTGGGTGCGGGTCGTCCCATCCTGAGTCCACGTGCAGAGCCAAAACGGGTGATAACGGCGGTAGAGGAGGCGCCAAACAGGTCTAACATAGTCCGAGGGGCGCCCTTACCTACCCCGATTGATACCTTGGCGATGATTCCTTGGCTCAGTAAATACCCGGATCGTACTTCTGCTGGGGTGCTGCGGAACGGGTTTTCGTATGGTTTCCGCATCCCAGTAGGGGACTTTCAGGGGGTGGGGAAGTGTAAAAATCAACTTTCGGTCCTGCAGCATACGACCGTGGTACAGGATAAAATCCGGAAAGAGGTTAATCGAGGTCGGGTTGCCGGCCCGTTTAGTATACTCCCGGTGCAGAATTTTGTTTGTTCTCCTTTAGGGGTGGTCCCCAAGAAGGACCCGGGTGAGTTCCGACTGATTCATAATTTATCATCTCCACGTGGTCTTTCTGTGAACGATGCAATAGATCCAGAAGTGTGTTCGGTGCGGTACGCATCCTTCGATGAGGCCGTAGCCATTTTGAATCGCCTGGGGCCCGGGGCGCTGATGGCGAAGTCTGATATCGAGTCAGCGTTCCGATTGCTCCCGGTACACCCAGACGACCAGCGTCTCCTAGGTTTCATGTTTCAGGGTCATTATTACATGGATAGGTGTATGCCGATGGGGTGCTCTATATCTTGTGCCTATTTCGAGAAATTCAGTAGTTTTCTACAATGGGTCTTCACAAAGAGGACGGGTTTCCAACATGTAATGCATTACCTTGATGATTTTCTGTTCCTTGGGGCAGCCGGGGATCTCGAATGTGGCCAGGCCTTGGCCGAATTTTGTGTGGTAATGAAGCAGTTTGGTGTGCCATTGGCACCAGGTAAGACGGTGGGTCCTGCGACTTGCCTAGAGTTCCTGGGGATCGAGTTAGACTCCAGTGAGGGTTGTTTTCGTTTACCAGCAGACAAAGTGGTGAAGTTCAGGGCAGCCCTGCAAATGTGCATAAATGGATCTAAAGTTACGCTGCATCAATTACAGCAGTTAGTGGGACAGTTGAATTTTGCCCTGAGGGTTATACCAATGGCCCGCCCCTTTTCCCGTTCTATTGCCCAAGCTATGGTCGGCCTAAAGGAGGGTCATCATCGCACGAGGCTATCGGCCGAGGTCCGCCAGGACATGCGCATTTGGTTAGCATTTCTGGCGGATTTTAATGGTCGAGTCGTCTGGAACAAACCAGCCGTGTCCTCTGAAGAGCTGGGGCTATGGACAGATTCGGCAGGTAGCATTGGTTTTGGTGCCATCTTCGGCACGAAATGGTCGGCACAAAGATGGCCGGCATGGTGGCATGACAATGGATTGACAAGTAATATTGCTTTCCTGGAACTTTTTCCCATTCTGGTGGCCCTGAGAACCTGGCCCGAGGGGTTCAAAGATCACTCTGTGATATTTTGGTCTGACAATATGACCGTGGTCGAGTGCATCAATAGCCAGGCAGCACGATGTAAACTGCTTTTACGACTGCTCAAAGAAATTGTTTTACTATGTATGCGACTGAATGTGCTATTCAGAGCAAAACATGTCCCGGGGGTGATGAATCAGGCGGCTGATGCACTGTCTCGTTTTCATATGCAGGCTTTCTCGGGTTTCCTTCCCACAGCGGACCCAGAGCCGGCACCCTTTCCCGAAGCTCTCTGGTCTCTCGGTGCCCCGAACTTCGTCACCTCGTGGGAGAGAGCCTAGCACCAAGGACAAGGAAGGCATATGAAGGGGCGTTTCGGTCCTATTTAGCCTTTTTGGGGACCCATAGAGAGGGGCTTTGGGGCCACGAGGAATGGGTAGTGAATTTTCTGATGTCCTTACGTAGGGCTGGGAAATCGGTGGCTACGACCCAGAGGCATCGTGCTGCTATTTCCTTTGTTGCCAGGGCTCATGGTATCCAGGACCCGACAGCGTCTTTCGTGGTACAGAAAGCGCTGCGTGGGTGGCGACGCCTTGAGGGTCGCAGAGTAGATGGGAGGCGCCCGATAGGTTTGGATAGGTTGGCCCAGTTGTTGGCCGCACTCCCTGCCACATGTTCATCTCAGTTTGAGACGGTGTTGTTCCGAGCCACTTTTACGCTGGCATTTCATGGAGCGATGCGGGTAAGCGAACTGGTGGCAAGGAGCAAACGGGATGTGGCAGGGGGTTTGTGCCAGGAACACGTTCAGATCAGAGGAGAGACAATGACTGTCTCCTTTGTCAGGTCCAAGACCGATCAAGATGGGATGGGTGACTGCGTACTCATACGCAGGATTCCCGGGTCCTCCATGTGTCCGGTAAAGTGTTTAGAGGACTACCTAGCACGAAGGGTGGCATCATGGGGGGGGACCTTGTTAAGACACGCGGACGCCACCCCACTGACGAAGTTTCAGTTTCAGCGGGTGCTTGCGATGTCAATTGCCGCTGCGGGCTTGAACCCGGGCGAGTTTGGGACCCATTCCTTTCGGATAGGGGCTGCTACGGAAGCTACAGCTAGGGGTCTTAATGTTGAACAAGTGAAACGAGTGGGGCGTTGGTCCTCCAAGTGTTATAAGAGGTATGTGCGGTTGCACATGTTGTGAAGCTGTAATGATGTACTCACGCTTCTTGTCTTTGTTTGGTTTTCAGTTGCGCAAGCCTGCGAGGCGGGGCGAACTATGCAGTCGACCCAAACACCGGGCCAGCGGTCAGACATCACCGGCTGCGAAGAAGGAGGTGTGGGTCGTGGGCCACTCATACGTGAGGCGTGCCGCGGACGTATTCAAAGCAGGTGACATGATTCACGTAGCTGGGGAATACGGGTACAGGGTGTCCTTCTACGGAAGAGGCGGGCTCTGTATTGACCAGTTTCGAGAATTTTTCGAGGGTTTGTTAGGGCGGACGAGGTCACCGCCGTCTATAGTCATAGTGCATCTAGGGGGCAATGATTTGTTCACCACCGGTAGACGACTTCTCCTGGAGACGATGCTTTCCACAGTAAGTTGGTTGGCGAGGAGAGTTCCGGGGTGTACAATTGCGTGGTCACATATGGTCCCACGTAAAGTGTGGCGAGGGGCTATTTCTGTTCCTGCTTTGAATCACTCTGTGAGGAAGCTTAATAACAAAGTGAGTGGGTTGTTCCGTTCCAGGACATTGCATTCTATTTCACATGGCTGTATTAATGGTGACAGTATGTATTTGGGGGATGGGGTGCATTTGTCTCGGGTGGGGAATGAGTTACTCATAGGAGACTTCGTAGCATGGTTAAGAACGTTAAAACATGACCTTTAGGTAGGAGCTTTGTGGGGGGTCCGGATAGCCGGTCAACTATCCGGCCTGTGGCGGTAAGGTCATGATCGGTGAGCACTAATTGGAAGATCCCTATGAGTGGGCGTCACCCAACACGGATGGGAGCGCTCGGGAGAGGTGGCCATTGGCCCCTCAATGGGGAGGCGGTCCCTTCTAAGGATGGGTCGCCGAAAGAAAAGGAAAGGCGGTCAAGGCCCCTTCCTGTGTAGGAGGGGTTACAGCCCCCTCCTGGGGAATTTCCTGGGGCCAGTGACGTCTGCGACGGCAGATGTGGTAAGTTGTGTGGGGTTTGGGGGGGGGTCTACGCTACCTTCTAGATACCTCACACGAGTCCTCGAACGACCTTTAAGTGGCGTCGAGTTTTATTGGTGCCCCCGTCAAGTCAAAGGGAAATTGGTAGTTGCACTTGAGGTACGCCTCAGTGCTGTCGCCCCTCACAAGTGGGGGGGGGGTATCTTTGGTTAGGGATCTTGACACCGGTTACGACCTTGCCGTTGGCCCTTAAACGTTAGGATGTACAATTTCATAATTTCAAGTAAATGTTTGTAGGATGTTAGTTCGGCTAGGAGAACCTCTGTATTAGAGAATCTGTTAAGGTTAGCCAACATCGCAATGTGGTAATGAAATTGTACATAATATGAAAATGTTGAATTTTAACGTTTTTAATTTTGTTTTAATAAATACGGCCGGGAGGGTCACTCCCTCCCTCTTCCAAAAACTTCAAGAACTGTTTCCGGTTTCCCTCCTTTGGGGATTGTGTTGAGAGGGGGTGGCGGGTATCTCAGCCATGTGGAAAGGGGCGACCACTCGGTCCCCCCGCACGTATGGCAGAGTACCACGATCCCCCCGGGAAGCCATCTTGGGCGGGAGGCGTGTCTCGGCTGGTATGCCCGAAGCGGCGTAGCCGGGGCGCGCCTTTTCCCGCCCTAGAGTGGGCTGGCCTAGACACTGACGCAGCTGGCCACGCCCTCGGGGCAGGTAGGGGCGGGTTTACGCCCGCCCTGAAGACGGATAAAAGGAGAAGCAAGATCCGAAGGCATCCTCTTGTTCCTGTGCTCTGAAGCTGCACCTCCTCGCTGCACGTGAGCTCGAGACGGAACGAAGAGCCAATTTTGACCCACCCACCAGCCCCTGAGGACAGCAAGTGGTTTTGAATAAAGTTGATGGATAACTCTGATTTTCGTTTACAGGTTGCGGTATTATCATGATGATTTGGAGTATGTAATAAAGAATGGTCGATTTGTGTTACGTTTCGCGAATAAAGTAATTCTGCTTTAGTGTTTATTGGTGAGCATGCTTTTAAGTGTAGTTGCTACTGTCTTTTAGTTTAGTCTTTTTTTTAGCATTGTCGTATTTATTTTGGTCGGGCGGTAAGGTCATGATCGGTGAGCACTAATTGGAAGATCCCTATGAGTGGGCGTCACCCAACACGGATGGGAGCGCTCGGGAGAGGTGGCCATTGGCCCCTCAACGGGGAGGCGGTCCCTTCTAAGGATGGGTCGCCGAAAGAAAAGGAAAGGCGGTCAAGGCCCCTTCCCTTGTAGGAGGGGTTACAGCCCCCTCCTGGGGAATTTCCCGGGGCCAGTGACGTCTGCGACGGCAGATGTGGTAAGTTGTGTGGGGTTTGGGGGGGGGTCTACGCTACCTTCTAGATACCTCACACGAGTCCTCGAACGACCTTTAAGTGGCGTCGAGTTTTATTGGTGCCCCCGTCAAGTCAAAGGGAAATTGGTAGTTGCACTTGAGGTACGCCTCAGTGCTGTCGCCCCTCACAAGTGGGGGGGGGTATCTTTGGTTAGGGATCTTGACACCGGTTACGACCTTGCCGTTGGCCCTTAAACGTTAGGATGTACAATTTCATAATTTCAAGTAAATGTTTGTAGGATGTTAGTTCGGCTAGGAGAACCTCTGTATTAGAGAATCTGTTAAGGTTAGCCAACATCGCAATGTGGTAATGAAATTGTACATAATATGAAAATGTTGAATTTTAACGTTTTTAATTTTGTTTTAATAAATACGGCCGGGAGGGTCACTCCCTCCCTCTTCCAAAAACTTCAAGAACTGTTTCCGGTTTCCCTCCTTTGGGGATTGTGTTGAGAGGGGGTGGCGGGTATCTCAGCCATGTTGTAAATTGATACTTGTATAGCGCACTACACACCTGCAAGGGTCTCAAGGCACTTGTACGAACGCTGTGGAACCCATCCTGGCTTTTCCTGTGAGGCGTCCACTCCTGGGCACCCCCAAGGTGGAGGCCAGGCATCCTTAGCATTGTGGGGGCCGTTGTGGAGATTAAGCAAGCTATTGCCCAGAGTTGGACTCCATGATTGGAATGGGCACCGAGGAGAGAATTATCAGGTCCGTGGAATTTTTTAGCCCAAGACCCGCCGAAGCAGGGAATTGAACCCTGGTCCCAGGTTAGACCTCTGCATCAGGGTCTGCCGCTCTAATCATTGAGCCACACTTCTCTGGGTATACAAAACAGATCTAAACAGGCAGGCGAGGTGTGACTAGCTTGTTTTAAAAGTCCCTTCCCCTTAACTTACCTGGGGTCAATTAAGGGGGAAGTAAAAAGGGACTACAGCACTCGTAGGCTGGCAGCATGGAATGGGTGGAAGCAGCAGGGGAAGAGCAGACTCTGCTTCCAATCCTTTGCTGTTCAGCCCTCTCGTATAAGTGGCCAGGCAGGTCAGGCAGCAGGCGAGGCCAAGAATGGAAGTGGAGTCTCAAGTGGGAGGGAGAGGCACGATGAGATCCTGTCCAGGTCAGGTCACAAAAGGAAAGGAGCCAGAAGGAGCAAGCCCAAAAAATATAGGGCAAAGCAGCACGAGGGCGGGTCTGCAGAGTTGCACAAACGCCCATCTAGTGATGTCTGATATGTCCACTGATTGATCTCAAACTCAAGGGGCCTCATTTATGAGGCTGTGCGTCATTTTTACGCCGCCGGTGCGTCATTTTTTGTGACGCACCAGTGGCGTAAAAAATGTGCCTCGTTGCGCCATATTTACAAAGTGACGCATCTAGGTAGATGCGTCACTTTGTAAACCCCTGCGCCACATTATCTCTGCGCCAGGTATAATGTATGCAAGGGGGCGTATTGATGCAAGGAAGGGTCGTAGAAGTGACGCAGTGAAATCTATGAGTTTCTACTGCGTCACTTTTAGGATGCCGTTGCGTCAAAATCTTGTGCCTGCCTCACAGAAAGCGTAAGACTGACGCAGGCCCTTTCACAGACGCATTGCTGGAGTTACGTCATTTTTGTGACACACTCCTGCAATTCGTCACTTTTGCGCTTACAGATACGTCAGGGATGTCACAAGGAGTGTGCACTGAGAAGTGACGCATCGCTGCTTTTACGCAGCGATGCGTCATTTCTCATAAATGAGGCCCAAGGCGTCTACTGGTAGGCAGCCTGGCAAGGTCACAGGGTGGGTGGGGAAAGGTTCAAAGGGTTCAAAGGGCAAGGAAGAGCTTTTATAGGTATAGCTTTCACCCTACTGAAGATTGACAGTCCTATAGGGGGAGATAGGTGGGAAAATAAATGCCATCGAAGAAAGTAAGTGCAGGGGAGGGGTTACCGGCATTCTGAGAAATTTCCGGATTCAGCCGCAATTCCCTGTACATGCTTGGTTGCTGCACTCTTGTTAGAGTGACAATCAATTGAGCAAGGTGGACGGCATTCACCCTGTAAAAATAGTGGCGGGACGCCATCCACACGTGGGTACCCCCGACTTGTGACCTGTATTCAGTACACTTCCAGTTTGAAATTATATAAGGCAAAACGTGCGGGCTAACCATGCAAAAAGAGGTACTGTGACAACGTGAATTGTCAATAATAGTTACTACAATGTATAAGAGTACATTTTTACACATATATTTAATAAGTATAAAGATACCTTTGTGATAGGCCACATACATCTCGAACATTTTGATTTATGAAAATCATCCCCTTTTGTTGTATGCACAATGTATGCTGCTCTTGGTAAACTCTATGTAACAACAACAAATCCTTTGTGATCCCTTCATACAAAGAGCTGGGAAATTCTGTCATTTGTTTAAAGGGTTCATTAAGTTCTTTCTTGTTATGATTTATATTAATAAACTACATAAATGTAACTTGATTTACTGAAATATTGTAAAGGCCTTAATGAGTACGTAGTTACATTTACAGCACTTGAGAAAAATCATATGCGAGGTAACCTCAGAAAACCAGGTTTAATCTGAACGTTTATATAACAGGATAGCAGTAAAAAAGCATTGAACTGAAAATTACTTGCACCATCTAATATTGTGGAGGAGATGAAATTGTGTCCCTGACTTTCAGAATGCCCTGGTCGGGTAACAGACCAGCTCCTGTTTATTTGCATATTTCAGAATCTTTGACACTCTGTTCTCTTTTACCTACCTCGCAATTTCTATTCAGTTCTTTCTTAATTGTGTTGTTCTGCAAAAGAATGCCATTGCTTCTTTATCTACAAAATAATCGTAGATAAAACGCATTGTTTATGGTGAAAAAGTATTTTATTGGCAGATATTCATTCACAGCAAACACATAGCTGTTAATCTACCCCTTGTAATTTACTGTGACTATAGAGTTGAAAGCGTTCATTGTTGCTAGTAAACTAGCTCTTGAAAATAATGTACAAGGTATCGATTTCCCAGTAAAATTATGGCTGCATACAATCACATTCATTTAACTTTCGGAAGTGAACATTCCCAAATAATTACAAATGCACCAATGAATGTTTGACACAACCTAGCAAGAAGGCAATGGAACAACATTTGCCTCTAAATAGTTAACCGCAGACAGCAGTCTAAAACTATAGAGATAAGAACATGGAAGTAACTTTTAGGGCCAGTCACACAATTAAGTTAAACTTGTGAGTAAATTACACATGAAACTTTTCCATTACAATTTTGAGTAACTTTGCTACTTTTGATTGTTCACAAAACAGAATTGTAAAGCTCTTCAAATCTGTAGACTTACATGTCAGAAAAGGGGGATGGATCCAAATGTATGAATGATAGTTACTACCGTCAAAAAAGAAACAATTGAAATTCCAGCTCCACACTGGCCAACCACTGATGCTGCAGTGCACTTCCAATGAAAATCACCAAGGTAGGAACTTAAAATAAAACTAAAAAAAACTAAAACTAAATAATGCTAAATTAAATTCATTATTTAAAATTGTGCAACATATATAGGAATATAATTTAATGTGACAAATATATATAAAAGAAAACATATTTACTATTTATTTCTAGAATATTTTAACATTACTTTGGTACCTGTCCAACTCAAATCTAAATTTGCATTGATAGTAAATCACACTTTAACACGTTGCATAAGGTTGGGGTTAAAAAAGTAATCCAAAACTGACAAAAAGAGTTAGTAAATGTGGGCCAAAATTCAAAAGTACTAAAACATTTTTTTGCTTTGCATTTAAAAGAATACAGGCAACTAATTTACATTTACATTTAATGTAAAAAACATTTTGCAGTTTTTTTCAACATTTAATTAAACTCAATCCCTTTACTTTATCATAATGACGCATCCAGCCCAACTACGGTGTCCAGTAAGGTAAAATAAAAGCAAAAAAGTATACTAAACTCAAATTTTTGATTATTTTTTTCATGAAGTATAAATAAAACATAAAGTTCTACCCCAATCATTTAATATGCATTAATTATAATTTTAAAGTGGTATATAGATTGTATTAAAAGTAATTTAATGTTTTTTTCAATACAATCCAACCTGGATTTTAATTAAATAATAAATATGTATTTTTTTAAAATATTCCTTTATCATTAAATTGAATGTATTTGTATTTTTAAATGGTTTAGGGCCCGATTACGAAGGCAGTGAGACTGCCACCTACAGCCCGCCAGTGACGGTCTTACCTCCATCGTAGACAGGTTTACTACCCGCCATATCACAATGGTGGGCAGTGTGATGCCTGTCGAAAACATCAATCGCCACGCATCAGACGGGCTCCTTGAGCCTACCAGTGCAGCGGAAGGACTCATATTCCCTACAATGGTGTTGGTGCCTACCAGGCACCACTGTCGGAATCACTATGTCCCTTTCTTCCCACCTTATCATGGCGGTTAACACGCTATGAACAGGTAGGGGGAAGGGACATTGGGGGTCCTTAGCTGGCCCCTCTTCTTTTCTGGCCCTAAGCTGTAGGCAGTGGGGGCCACCCATGGAGCCCCCTTACTTATCCCTGCGCCATGTGGCAGGCACCACATGGTGCCTGCCATGTAGTGGCGGGATATGTAAAGAGCTCCTTTTTTGCATTTCAGTGGGTGCTACAGCCAGCAGCACCTGCTGCAACGCAACATATAGGCATTGCGACTGCTGTGGTGGTGATTGCATCGTAATGCCTACTGCGGGAACTCTGACAGCCTGCTGGCGGTCCGGTCTGCAATAGGTTGAGGGTGGTGACCGCCGACACCCTGTTGGGTGGTCCTGTCTTCGATAGGGTGGCAGACGGACATAAGTTTGCTCGCCATTGCAATCAGCCTCTTAATGTCATTTATATTATTTCCTATATGGTTATATTTTAAGTCTCTACCTACATTATTTTCAAAGGGATGGTATTGCAGTACCAGTTCTGTACTTACTTCTGCTTTAAACTGGAGTGATTTACTTATATTTTGGATGCCTTTTTGGCTGTAGTAAATTTAGAAATGCATAGGAGTCAATCATAAGTAGAAAATCGGATGCTGGGTCCTCCTTGACAGTACAGAAGCGAGGGAACATGGTGGTGGCAGGCTAACGCCGGTCGCGGAGCTCCGTAGCACTGTAGGCGGCAGGCAAATAGCGGAGGATAGGATGGCGGCCTTTAGTTGATGCGGTGAGAGACTGGGGGCTATCGTATTTTTGTGTTTTTAGGGCATTTACCAGTAATCGGCGTCTTCTCTTTTCTGGTAGCGTCAGAGGCAGAGCAACACGCTATAGCGCTCTGGGGCACTGGGACCCTGAAGCATATGGGGATACAGGGCACGGCGATTGCAAGCTGCAGGCGGGAATGTTTTACATCGACAGTGCCAGTAGCAGTTGCGGCAGCGGTTCCATCAGTTGGAGAACACCAGAGCAATCTGAGGAACCGGACTCGGGTTGCACTCTTGCTGATACACTTCAGAGCTCCGGTTTTCTGGGGGCATTTTTCAGCGGCAACGTCTCTCTGCACTTCATACGCCGGTAAGGAGGCTCCAAAAGGGGTAGGCTGTATGGAGTTGGTGTCACCATCAGCAGCAGCAGCAGCAGCACTTCAAATAGTGAACCCCTTGAGAGGGGAGGGGGTGCCATTAAACTGATTGAGAAGTCTGTGGGGCCAGATCCAGTGGCAGTTCTCCCTGTAGTCAGTGGGGGCAAACTGAGTGGGACTGCAGAGGAGTCAAAAATAGAAATAGGTACCAGCTGAGGTCCAAACAAGAGCTGAAGTTAAGGGGGGTATTGGACTCTGCAGTCACAGTGGAGAGGGGGGGACCAACCCCATTAACTCCCTATAAAAAGAAGAAAAAGTGGGGGGCCAAGAAGGTTGGAAGTACTAAGGCATCTCAACAGGTGCAGGCACAAAAGAGTACCCCGTCGCTAAAGAGTTACTTCAAGATCATGGAGCACCTGGCGGGCCCGAAGGGGGTGATGGTAACAGATGCTGGGGCAATAGATCAGGTTTCAGATCCATCTGTTCTGACTACCCTGACCCTGGGAAATCTATATACCCCTTTGGGAACTATCCAGGATGTGGGAGACCTGGAGAATTCAGAAGCGGGCTGTGTGCGGCAGCAGTTATACCCAGTGATGCCTCTCTCCCTCCAATAGAGCCGCAAGGGTCCCCGGTAATGGTAGAACTCACAGACTCGTTCTTGCCCCTGGTCTCTGTAGACCCCAGTAAACTTCAAACACCACATATACCTCTAACACAGTCCCGGGCCTCGGTCCAGGTTCAGGTTCAGGCTCATACTTCGGTACAGACCCAGCGGACTTCTCAAGGCAGTGTTGTCCCTCAGCAGTTAGTGGATCCAGTTAGTACTGAGTTAGAAGGGGACAGGATTGGTCTTTTATTTCAATCATTGAGAGAGGACCTATTGAGTAAGTTTGAGGTCTCAGAGGCTAATCAAAAAAGTCTGCATTACAGATTTGATTTGTTGGAGACTAAACTAGAGGACATATATACTCGGACTAGCTCTCTCGAGAGTAAGGTCTCTATGCTATTGGAGTCCACATCGGGGAATTCCATGGACATTGATACTCTAAAAGCACAAAATCGGTCTCTCATGATGGATATGGAAAGGCTGGATATGCAGACCCGCAGGAATAACCTTAGAATCTTGAAAATTCCAGAGGGTGAGGAAGTGGAAGATATCAAGGGATTTGTCTGTAAATTACTACGGTATGGGGTCTTGAAGGACCGGCCCGATATTGATCTTGAGACAGAGATTCAGAGGGTGCATAGAGACCCCTTTAGGCTTCACCCTGACCGGAAGGCGGCTAGAAAGATTCTTGTTAATTTTCAGACTTACAGTATTAATGAATTCATTATATGGAGGTGTCTCACGCGATCCACCCTTCACTATAGAGCCAACCCATATCAAATTCGATCTGATATAGGTGGTCGGACAGCCCAGAGGCAGTGGGAATTAGGTTCTAGGATGCCAGAACTTAGGTCACTGGGGGCGCGGTGCAGATGAAGTTTCCAGCCTTTCTAAAGGTGATGTGGAATAATAAAATGTATAACTGCAATCATCCGGAGGAAGTTGACGAACTTTTGTCCCAGATGAGGAAATAGTTAGGTTTTCAATTATTAGAAGATTTAAACAGGTGATTGATGATGGGTGTGGGGTAAAAAAAAGAGAAAAAAATCTAAATAAAAAATATAGTTTTTCTTCTTTTTTTCACTAGAATATATGTGGGGTTGAGATAAAGATAAAAAAAGGAGGAGAGGAAGAAAAGAAGGGGTAAAACAAAAAAAAGGATAAAGAGGAAAACTGTATCATGATTCCGCAAAAAAAATTAATAAAAAATGTTTATAACCTGCAGTGGGGGGCTCCCTAAAAGGCGAGAACAGCGCCTGTTAGATGGGAGGGTTCCCTGGGGAAGGGTTCAGGAGGGGTCACTGGGGGGGGGGGGTGAAAATGAAAAAATTTCCTCATATGTTGCAAAATTGTCATATAATTAGTTAGAGCTCTGGAAGGTGGACACTTTTTGGGTCAAGTTTAGGTATGGCTGTCAGTAGGGTAACCAGTAATAAATTCCTCTCCTGGAATCTTAATGGCATAGGTGGTGGAAGAAAACAATCTAGGGTTTGTGAATACTTAAAAAATTCTGAAGCTCATGTTTACTTATTACAAGAAACGCATCTAGAGGCCAAACTGTGCAAACAAGTTTTTGGGAAATTAGGTTGGGTCCAGGAGGTTCTATGTTCTAGGCAAAAGGGAATATCGAGGGGGGTAGCCATCTTTGTTAGAGCAAATAAGGGGATTAAGGTTCTGAAATGGGACACCGATCAGTCCGGCAGATGGCTGGTGGCAGTCCTCTCCATAGGTAGTTCTCCTTTAGATGCTGCTCCACGTCGGATGATCGAATATCTTAGGCTACCATGCCTTCATTGTCTCTTCAGGATACAAATCTGAATTGACAGATCTTCTAAATTGTATCTGAACTGAGGGACCTTCCATTTATATCGCATTTCTTTAAAACAATTATATGAGCCCTGAAGAAGTCTCTTTCATGAGACGAAACGCGTTGGCTAAAAAATAGGCAAACTTGCTGTAACACTGGAACATTTTTTATCTATTGTTGAACACCAAAATAAAGAACTGAAAATAAACCACATTCAAGTACGGACCTGTTCATTTGGAAACAACTTTATTCTTAATTGAGGAATAACAGAGATTATGGAAGATATTTTTTGATGGGTGCTGATTCCACATTTTTTCTTTGTATTTAGGGTTTTGCCCTGAAAGGAACAGACAGGGTTGTGTTCCTTGGTTTCTTGAGCACCATCACAATACTTCAAAGTCACAGACTGTAACAGGTGCAGGTCTATTGCCTCAACCCTTGTATGTATAAGTGTATCTCCTTATACATGCGCAGTGTATTATGGTCCTAATGAGGACAATTCTAGTTTCCTTCTGAAATTAGGCGGTATGATATTACAACACGCTGCACCGGTAATATTAGGAGGAGATTTCAATTTAGTTTTTGATAACCAGCTAGATCGTACTTCAAGAGTGAAATATTGTGTGCCGAAGAAATCTTTTTTAGCTCTTAGGAATATCATAAAAGACTTTAATTTAAAGGATATATGGGGAGCTAAATATGGAGCTGTAAGAGAATATTCTTTTTACAGCAAAAAATATAAACAGTATACAAGAATCGACTATTTTTTGGTAGATCGTGTTTTAACGCCAAACATAGTGTCGGTATCTCATATTCCAGCAGGTTTTTCCGATCACTCAGTGGTGAAACTAGTAATTCATTTTAGGACTAGGCCCACAGAGGTTGGATGGACTTTGGACAGAACACTCTTGCTGGACGATGAAATCAAATCTAAGGTTAGGGAAAGCATCACTGAGTATTTCCATTTCAATATAGGTACAGGCAAAGAGCAATTAGTTTGGGAATCCTTTAAGGCCTACTTGAGAGTTATACTGAGTTCACAGATGACTTATAAGGGAAGATTAATTAAGAAAATAGACACTGATGACCTTGAAGTTATAAAAAAGAAAGAATTACAATTACAGGCAGCAGCCCTCGCTGATAGGGACAACATCCGGAGGTTGGAAAAAGAACTCTTAGAACTTCAATCAGGATTTAAAGCAAGAAGCGATAAAACAATTAAGGACAGTTGGGAGGTTAGTAGACTGAAGAATTTTGAGTACAGGGAGAAGTGTGGTGCTCTCTTGGCCTGGAAGTCGAGATCAGAGAGGAGTAGGAATAATATTGACTCATTAATGCAGCGGGACTCAGGGGTATTGTTAATGGAGGAAGAGATTAGGGAGGAAGCAAGAGTGTTCATGAGGGGTTGTATCAAGAAGATAGCTGTCGTGGTGTCGAGGATGTGGAGGCTTGGTTTGGCTTGAGGGATTCGCCCCATCTGTGTGAATCAGATAAGATTTTTTTAGCTAGTGAGATCTCAGAGGGGGAGATAAGGGTGCAGCTGAAGAAGATGAATCGAGGGAAAGCCGCTGGTTCTGACGGCTTGCCGACAGAGGTGTATGAGGAAAATTTGGAGGAAATATTGCCTGTGCTTATGACACTCTTTAATATAATCTTTTTACAAGGAGGTGAAATCCCCCCTTCATGGCTGGAGGCTACTATTGCCCTAATAATAAAACCAAATAAAGACCCTCAAAAGATAGAGTCATATAGACCGATATCTCGCTTAAATTCCGATTTGAAGATATTCTGTGGAATATTGGGAACTAGATTAGCAAAAGTCATCAAGACAATCATCCATCCAGATCAGAGAGGGTTTATACCTGGCCGGCAGCTCAATGAGCTTAAGTTTCAAGTGATTGGGGGCAATCGATGTAGCAGAGGAGAGAGGACTGCCACTCACCATTGTAGCGATTGATGCTGCCAAAGCATTCGATCAGGTTAATTGGGTGTTCCTATGGGAGACTATGACAAGTTTTGGGTTTCCTTCTATTTTTATAGAGGGAGTGAAATCTTTATATAGGAGCCCCCGGGCCAAGGTCCTGATTAATGGTGGTCTGACAGACAGGTTTAACATCTCCAGAGGTACGAGGCAGGGCTGTCCCCTGTCTCCTCTCCTGTTTGATGTATACATCGAGCCTTTTGTCTGCTCCCTGAGATCGGACTCCGTTATTACACCCTTCAAAATGGGGGAGTTAGAAGTAAAAACAGCTTTATATGCAGACAATCTCCTCCTCTATACTGCTAACCCGGCTGAGGCTTTTCCTAGATTATTTAAATTAGCTGAAGACTTTGGCAGGGTATCAGGATATAAAATCAACAAAGAAAAAATGAATATCATGAGTTGGAAGAGCGCAGCTCCGGTACAGGGGGCCAAACCAAAAATTAGATATCTAGGTATATACCTTACACAGAAATTAGAGGATATTTCTAAAACTAGCTGGCATACAGTGGTGAAGGAAATAAGTAAATTATTAACCATCTGGGGGGGGGTCTGCCCCTGAATATTTATGGAAGAGACAATTTAGTTAAAATGACCATCCTCCCTAAAATAACATTTTAGTTTAATTGCAGATCCCTAATATTTAATCCTAAGGATATTGCTACCCTCCAAGGGAAGATCGGATAATTTATTTGGGCCACAACATCTCCTAGGATAGCATGGAGGAAATTGAGAAGGGGGTTGAAGTTGGGAGGCTTGGCCTTACCTGATCTGCTCTTTTATTGCTATGCCTTCCAGTTTAAGAATTTTAGAATGCTGGCCAATAAGCTAGATTCCTCTTCGCACGGCCGCCTTTTTCAGGCAATGCTATCGGACCAGCCTCAAGGTCTTGAATTTTTCCTCTATAAATTTGGGGACCAAAAATTTTACAAAAAGGTTCGCTTGAAGATCCTACAGGCGGCACTTAAAATCTGGCAGCACATTCGGAAGGTTCTGGGGATCCCCTACTACAACACACAAGCTCCAATATTGGATTCCCCGGGTAACTCTGACTGCTTGTTGGATAGGCTGGCACAACCACTGAAAGAAGCAGGCTTGAGAAATTGGGGGGACCTCTGTGTTAACACTCGGCTCCTGGATTGGGAATCTCTATCTAATCTAACTGGGGGGTCCCTCACAAGATTCAAGTATTACCAATTGCCATCATGGTGGGGAAGACAGTGCTGGGGAAAGGAGGAGGAGACCCAGACCCTATATTTTATCAGTAGAGGGAGAGGATGGAAGCGGGAGGTCACCTTCTGGTATAACATTTTGGTGGATGCAAAAGATAGCCTGGATTCTGAAATAATGGGTCTTTGGGGCAATTCCATAACTGAGAATCGAGAGGAGATACAGGAAGTCTGGTCCGATGCATTTACCATGTCACAAAAGATAATCAAACCAGCAAACCTCAGAAGAAACCACTTATTCAAGGTTTACAGGGTATATTGGACTCCTGCTAAACTATCTAGGATATCAGCTGAAACTTATCATTGTCCGAGGTGTAACTTTCCGGCAGCGGAGGATTTACACATGTTTATGGATTGCCCAGAAATTACCAGCTACTGGAGGCCCGTGTGTGATTTCTTGGAGGAGGTTTTATTAACACTAATTACCTGTTCCTCCAGGTTGATTTTCTTTGGACTTCCACAGGGGTACTTAATAAATAATTCAGCCACACAGTTTCTGTTTTATGTGGTGGTTATTGCCAGGAGGGAAATATGCAGAGAGTGGAAGTCAAAGCCCCCCAAGATTTGCTGACTGATTAAAGAATATTATAATGATCAGCCAGTCGGATAGGGTGTGTGGTGGAGAGAGTGCCATTAAGATCTGGTCTGCGCTAAAAGATTGGTCAGAAAAATAACTAAAAGTCCAATGATTATGGCAGAGGTTTGTGGTCCGGTCCTCCCTGGTAAGAAGGTAATAGGGAGTTGGACAAGGAAACAGCCTACCTCTGGGTGATTTCGGTAGGCCGTGCACACAATCCAGGGGCGGAATCTAAGTGTATGCGTGCGAAAGGCTCTGAGAGATCCCATCTAGAGCAGACATCTTCTGTTGGCATGTATGAGGACAAAAAAGTAAAAAACAAAAAAAATCATAAGTAGAAAATCCCCTAAGAGAGTTACTGAACGACCTATGCAAAGCACCTGGTGTGCTATATCCATCAAGATGTAAAAATGTGGAATTTTCAAATGTTACTCTACATCCTTTGAAGCTTTCCAACTAATTCCCTAAAAAGTAATGTATTGGTTGGTTCAAAATAGTTGTTTAAAACTGCCATACTTTCAAAAAATATACAATGAAATTGAATATTTGAGTAATTTGACGTGGCTGTTGGAGCTCCTGCATATTTCTTCTTCTCGTACATCTGATTTCCTTGTTAATATGAAAAGAGTGTTATCGATCACGTATTCAATGATTATTGTTTTCAACAAAAGAGATTTGAGTAGTAGAATGTATTAAAACTAGCATACAGCTAGTTCCAAATGTTGCTTGCAAATTTTCTGAGATAGTTTTAATCAGTGCATATGTTGGGTTCTGGATGGGCAGCTGAATGAGCATATTAAAAACATATGTCTAACCTACCTCAGAACACATCTGCTTTCGCAAGAAGCTGAAGACTTGGCTTTTTGTAAACTAAGTTATCCACATCTCGTCAGAGCCATCTGCAAGCGCCATGAGACTCTTTGGATGTGATATGTGCGCATTACAAATGCCTTGACATTACTTGACTTGACTACCACCATGCAATAATTATAGTTGCAGGAAACCACAATATTTATCTTCTCCCTAAAGGAAAGGATATTTTTGAGTAAACTTCATGATGTTTGTGCTGCTCCCTGAAAAACCTACAGTTTGGCAAATCTGAGTAAAAGGGGGCACGTTTGAGTTTAGGTACTTTAGGAAAACTAAAAATAATGTCACTGATTGTGTTTTTACCAAAAGATGTATCAGCAATAGACGGAGTGACAATCTACTAAAGATTATAACTGGATTCACGTGTTTGCAGAGATCTGGGCCTAAATTCATTGTTTTTTTGCTCACCATGCCATTCTAGTTTGAACCCACCCATATGCAATTTAGTCTTGACCCTGTGCCCAGATCTCTGTACTGGGGTGAATGTATGACATTGTTCTGCATTCTGTCCATCAACTGCTGTTTTTGCATTGGTCACCCGAGTGGGACGGGTATGCTCAGACGTGAGTCCTGTGCTCTCCATGCCACTGGAATAAAGCTATTGTTGTTGATGAGGTCTGAACGCCCAAATCCGGTCCTAGGATGCTTGTTTCCAGTCCAGGGAGGACCTGGCTTGACAGTTTGGGCTGGACTGTTCCCACCGGGCACAGGGTCAAGACTGATTTGCATATGGCTGGGTTTAAACTGGAATGGCATGGTGAGCAAAAAAACCCGATGGATTTAGGCCCATATCTCTGTACTGGGGTTAATGTATGACATTGTTTTGCATTCTGTCCATCAACTGTTGTTTTTGCATTTGTCACCCTGAGTGGGACAGGTATGCTCAGAAGTTGAGTCCCGTGCTCTCCATGCCACTGGAATCAAGCTATCCTGGCTGATGAGGGCTGAAAGCCCGAAACCGGTTCTAGGATGCTTGTTTCCAGTCCAGGGAGGACCTGGCTTGGCAGTTCATGCTAGACTGTTCCCATGGGGCACAGGGTCAAGACTGATTTGCTTATGGCTGGGTTCAAACTGTAATGGCATGGTAAGCATAAAAACGATGGATTTATGCCCAGATCTCTGTACTGGGGTGAATGTATGACATTGTTCTGCATTCTGTCCATCAACTGTTGTTTTTGCATTGTAGGCAATTTTAACTTTTTTAATATTTTGGAAAATATTTGTTCTTTTGTATCTTGTTTGAAAATATCTCCTTTGAAGAACTTCCTACCCCTCTGAAACAAAATCTACTCTCTATCATTCCCTCTCACTGTCTTTCCATTCCACATTACAAACAATGGTACTGTTGGAATACACTACAAATTGCTCTACCTTGTTGTGGGTTATTGATCCGAATATCATATATTAGTTTTGAGTCAGGTTGCTCAAGAGGATTGGTTAAGGTCTTAGATTCTTACTCAGAAGATTACGTGTTAAACCCCAGGTCTGTCAATGGCACTGTGTGCTCAGTTAAAAGTGTAGGCAGTATTAATTTATTTAATAGGATTGGAAAATATTTTTCCTTTCATATTGTTTGAATATATCTTTTTTGAAGAACTTCTTCCCCCAGTGAGCAAAATCTATTCTCTATCGTTCCCTATCTCATTCGAACCATTCCACACAATAAACAATAGTACTGTTGGTGGCCACTGCTCTACCTAGGCGTGTGTTTTTGATCTGAATGTCATATATAAGTTTTGAGTCAAATGGCAAATAGTCTCTCTGGCCTAATGGTTAATGTCTCAGCCTCTTACCCTAAAGATTAGGTGTTCGATCCCTGCTCTTTCAATGACAATGTGTGGTCAGTTAAACTGAGTACACACTGCCACTGAAAATACAGGGATGGAGTACCTATTTGTTGGACCCGGCCTTTATGCTAAAGAGTCACTCTGGCCTATTGGCAAAGAGTCACTCTGGCCTAATGGTTTTCTTTTCATCTAGTTTGAAAATATCTCTTTTGAAGAACTTCTTATCCCAGTGAAAAAAATCCACTTTCTATTGTTCCCCCTCCTAGTCCTTCCATTCCACACTATAAACAATAGTACTGTTGGCGCACACTAACATACCCCTCTACCTAGGCTTGGGTATTTGATCTAAATATCATGTATAAGTATTGAGTCAAACATTCTAAAGTGTCACTGTCATAATGGTTAACCCCTTCTTTGCTGCGCGGATTTTCCCCCGGTGCTGAACGTTCCATTGGGTCTATGGAACCATGACGGAACGGTTCCGTCATAAGCACAGGCCACCTTATGCTCATGACGGAACCGTTCCGTCATGAGCATGGAAGGGGTTAATAACTTAGACTCTTACCCTAAAGATTCGGTGCTCAATCCTTGGAATTTTTTGTGGCACTGTGTGCTCAGTTAAAAGTGTAGACAATTTTTACTTCTTTAATATTTTTGGAAAATATTTTTTCTTTTCATCTTGTTTGAATATATCTCTTTTGAAGAACTATCTAACCATCTGAAACAAAATCTACTCTCTATCATTCCCTCTCTCTGTTCTTCCATTCCACATTGGAAACAATGATACTGTTGGAATACACTAACATATTTCTACCTAGTTGTGGGTTTTTGATCCTAATATCATATATTAGTTTTGAGTCAGGTTGCTCAAGAGTCACACGACCTATAGTTAAAGTCTTAGGCCCAGATGTAGGTAAATCTGATTTACCGACTCTAGAATACCGAATTTTACCGATTCGGTATTCTAGATTCGGTAAATCAGATGTAGGTAAAAATTCGGTAATTTTTACCGAATCTGTATGATTCGGTAATTACCGAATCGGTATTTACCGATTCGGTAATTGCCATTGATTCCTATGGGCCTACAGGACCATAGGAATCAATGTCAATTACCGATTCGGTAAATACCGATTTGGTAAAATTACTGATTTAGCAAGGGTGACAGGGTGTCACTTTGACACCCTGTTGCACCCCTGATTTTGCCTTGTGTGCCATGTGACGCACATACATGCCCTTAGGGCATGTCTGTGTGCCACATGGCACTGGTGTACATGCACAGATGTGCATGTACACTGGAATTTGTTATTTACCATGTAATAGTATTACATGGTAAATAGCGAATCGGTAATGGCATGTGGCACTGTTTTCAGTGCCACCTACATCTGTATTTACCGATTCTGTAAATTTACCAATTCGGTATTTTACATAATCGGTAAATTTACCGAATCGGTAAATATACCGATTCTGTAAATTAAGCCTACCTACATGTCAAATCCCAAATACCGGTCGGTAATTGGCGACCCACATCTAGCCCCTAGACTCTTACTCTGAAAATTAGTTGTTAAATCCCTGGTCTTTAAATAGCACTGTGTGCTCAGTTAAAAGTGTAGGCAGTGTTAATGTTGTAAATAATGTAGCGTAGTCCTTGAAGTTCCTTGTATGTAGTTTATTCATGTAAGATGGTAAGATAAGAAGAAGAGGATAAAACCTCACCAGGAGCAGCCTCCTGCCGCTCAGCCCTTCATCCAACTGACAGTCTTAAACACTCAGCATTCTAACAAGCTCTCACACCAAACATTCTAGGCTGAGCAGCAGGAATAAGTACAACACATCACCCTTCTTTAATAGAAAAACAATAAATAGAAATACAATTGCGGAGAGCAAATCAAATCACTCAACATCCGAAAAATAATAGGTGGCAGTGCCGAACTTAAGACCAGGAAAATCCTGGTCTTAAGATGGCGAAAAGAGGAGAAATGCTTTATTTCTCTTATTTATTTATTTATTTATTTTTTCCATGTGTACTGCCTTGTGCAGCTCACATGCAAAAAACAAAACGCCATGGTTTGTTTCTGTGTAGGAAGATGTCCCTTCTGTACATAAAAAACCTCCCTGCTCGCAGACACCCTTGCATTGGCGCTAAATGTAAAACAAAGAACCATCGCAGGGGGAAATGCAAGGCTGCACCATATCCTTGATAATATGGTGCAGCCTCGCGTTACCAAAGTGGCTTCCTTGCTAATATGCCCCATATAAGATAAATCTTTTTTCGATCAAAAATGTGATCATTTAAATCGTAAAAGAACAGTTCAGATGCATAAAAACAGTTACAAATATACAATGCCGTATTTCATAAAAAAATTGCATTTTAAAAAATGCTATCACAGCATCTAGAAGGTATAAAATACATTGCTCAATTCCCCGGTGTCAGATTGATTAGTATTGTCAAGTCAAGATCTCAGAAGCAGTTTTAATCATTTTTGACCACTTCCACCAGGCAAAGAGCAAAATTCTCAATATTGCAAATACAAGCCACCTTGTGGTGTCTGACCTAAAAATGTGTAGCGCTTCACTGGGGCATGGAAAAGATAATAAACGCCAAGCAGGAATTATCCAGGTTTTCCGAGGATCAACATAAGAGGGACAAAAGAAAAGAAAATTATCAAGGGTCTCAGAGGAAGTATGACATGTAGGGCACTGTGATGTCACAGACACATGTTCCCAGGAGCTTCTTCTGGAGTGTAAAGGGAGAGCTCCATATCTAAATTGAATGTACAGAGCGCTTGCCTGGGGTGGATCAATATCATCCAGAAACATTTCGAGACCATACCATCCTTTGATATTTAAAAAAACAGAGGTTAAAGTGCCATGTGCATTGCCTTCTAGACTTTGTGAGTCCATATACTCCCAGAACCTTTTTTTGAGAAGGGGGACCATTGATTTTATTATAGACCCTGGGTCCTCCCAGATGCAGCCCAGCCCAAATTTTAAAAACCAGTCCTTGATCATGTTAAACCACTGAATGTATTATTTATTTATTAAGGAGTTTTATATAGTGCTTGCCTGACCTGAGGGTATCAGAGTGCTTCACAACAGTTTTAGAGCAAGATTCTTACAATAAACAGTCTTCTACATATAGGTTCGGCAATCCAAGTGTGCTGAGCAGCATTGAGGTAGTGTGTGAGTCCTGAGATAACCTCATAGAGGGCACATTGTCTTGAGGTTTATACAATAAGGCAGAATTCTACATATAGGTTCAGAAGACGAAGTGTGCTGAGCAACATTGAGGTAGTCCGTGAGCCATGAGATAACCTCATAGAGTGCACGTTGTCTTGGGGTTGAACCAATTAATAGGGGTGGAGTTGGGGGACAAAAAGCAGGGAGGAGGTGAGTCTTAGAGCAACAATGTCAGGAAGAGACGACGAGCAGGGAATAGTGTATAGATGGCGGCTATCCATTCGGGAGGGAGCGGTTGAGGAAAAGGACTTTAAGTTGTTTTTTTAACTTTGTGAAGGATGAGATAGTCCTGATACTGACTGGGATGGCATTCCAGATTTTGGGAGCGTTCCCGGCAAAAGACCATGTGGCAGTTTTTTGTTTGCGTGTTTAAATGAGGATGAGTAGTAGGGTGCTGGAGCTCCTGAGGTTCCTTGTCTGACCAGCCCTCTTGAGTTTGTGCAAGGCAATTAACTCTTCCAGGGCGTCCTTCACCGGGACCAGTGTTTTACAGGTCCATTTTCTAATCCAGAACAGGAGAACCCTGAGAATAGTGAAGTGGTTTATGGGTTTAAGATCAAGTCTAAGCGGCAGGAGGGGAGTGTTCACAGGGAGGTTAAGAATCACCCTAATAAATTAGTTTTCAGCGACGGCTAAATCCTTCAAATTTTCCAGCCCCCATAGCTCAACCCCATATAGGGCTGCTCCTAGATCTTTGGCCCTATGAAGTTCCAAAATGGGCAAGATCGAACAGTATGGAGACGTCCTGGCCCTCCGAACTATTACACAATTGGCATGTTGGAGGGTCAGAGTGCTCTTTTCAATTTGTGGTGTCCAAGCCAGCCTATCTCTAATGCGCACACCCAGGTAATCGAATACCTTGACATGCTCCAGGTTTTGCGTGCCCAGCATAAGTTTCCCCTTGTGAGATTTATAGGAGCTAAATGACATTTATTTTGTCTTTGAGCAGTTTATTTCAAGCCCCCTCTCCTTGCGGGCTTTGTCAAATTTATTCAAAAGGTTCTGGATCCCTTTGGGCATTCTGGCAATGAGTAGTGTGTCATATGTGTATGTCCCCATATATGTTGGACCCACATCTGGCCACAACCTGAGATGCACAGCCATGAAATGATATGTATTTTAGTTGTAGTTGTAGTTTATATCCACACCATTTCTGTTTAATATCAAGCATTTAAGTTTTTGTTGAAGTGTTTTTCAAGATTATATTTTGAGATCAGTTATTTTATTTGTTTGCACATTTGTTTTAGATGTTTTGTATATTTGTTTACATGGTAAGAGAGTACGGAGCAATTGGAGAATTTTGTCAATTTTAATGTTTTTTGGCACCACGTGGCATAAATTTAATACAATGAAGAGGTTCACGCTCGTTTTATCAGCACATTCACGTTGAGACGTGCATCAGGTTGAAGGATAAACTGTGTATTTAAGTGATTTATTTCAAATATGCTAGAAGATGACATGATTTTGATGGGTACAGGGGACCTTTAGTACACTTTTTTGTTTCAAATTGTTGGCGCTGGTTGTTTGTCACAGAGCAAGTTGATGAGTTTCAATTTATTTCATGTAATTTGTTTTTGAGAATAAAAGGCATGGTTGCACGATTGATGCTGTTTCTTTTTACTCATGGGATGCACGAAAAGGCAGGTTAAATGACTTTTTTGAGAGGCACACTATTCAACAACTGAACAGATGAGTGTGAGATGAGGCATTTCATTGTAGTTACCACTGAGGAAGGGCAATTGATTCCCTAAATGCATTGGGCTATCTTACTCAATGTTGCACTATGAGAAATAGTGAATCCCCATGTGTTTTTAAGAGAAGCCTGAATAGGAAAATGTTGAACTTGAACGAATACGGTTGGATTATGGATTAAAGTGGATTATCAATGAAAAATATTCTTGGAACTTAATGTCTCGTGAGTTGATCCAATTGCATGGCTGTGCATCCTGGGTTGTGGCCAGATGTGGGTCCAACATATAATTTACATGTAATGCGCAAAATGGGCGGAGCATGCACAGAGCTTGAACACTACAACATAAAGCCTTTGAGCATCACAAATCTATAACAAGTTATATTTGGTGTGCATTTTACCACCCTCGTAGATTACAAGATTGCCACTTTGCTGATCACATTCCTCGCATAGCCAAAAAAGACTTTCCCAGTAGGAGATGTGGAGTCTGTATGTGAAGAGGTGTGCAGAAGGAGACTCGAATGTACTGTCCAGCGTGTCTTCTAAACATTTGCTGTGTGTGCCTGCTTGTTTTAGAATGTACCACACACTTTTCATGGCTTGAATTATTGTGATGTATTTAGTTAGAGCTTTGTGTTTTTAGTTTTGTATCTTTTTAGAATTGGTTTGGTTTCTTTTTTGTGAAAAGAAATGTGATGGTTGTGTGCGTGGACTGGCGCTTGGCTGGTGGTGTGCGTGGACTGGTGCTTGCCTGGTAGTTGGGGGATCCACACTAGACACACTTCCATGGTCTCCCCCTGAGTTCTTGCTTTCAGAAATGTTGGGGTTTGGTAGGTTCCCCCATGTGGAGAAGTGTGGCTCACCGATCAGAGCGGCCGACCCTGAGGCAGAGGTCTGGTCCGGACCAGGGTTCAATCCCCGTCGCGGCAGGGTCTTGGGCTCAATGTTCTCGGACCTGATAATTCTTGCCTCGGTGCCTACTCTAATCATGGGTTCCACTCTGCAACTCTGGGCAATAGCTTGCTTAATCTCCACACCGGCCCTAACAATGCTAGGATGCCTGGCTTCACCTTGGAGGTGCCCAGGAGTGGACACCTCACAGGAACAGCCCAAGATGGGTTCCACAGCGATATTCGTACAGCGCTTAGAGACCCTTGGGTGATAGGCGCTATACAAATCCAAATTACATGTACATATGGCTGCCTAGCCCGGGACCAAAACCGCAGTTGACCCCCCTACAAAACCAGGTTGTTTCGTCATTAATAATTTCAATGCCTCCACAATAGGTTTTGGGACATTCCCTGTCACAGGCACTTGGCCCACCCATACAAGTGAGGTAGTGTTTTTATTAGGAGGCCTGTGGGAAAGCTGTGTGGTAGGAAATTCCTGTCAGCCCAGTGATCTCACAACTTTCCAACACAGAAATGTGAGGAAAATTCGATTTTATTTAGCTAAATTTGATCTTTGCAGGAAAATCTGGGTAAGACAACTTTGGGGGATCCATGCAAGCCACACCTCCCTGGACTTCCCATGGTGTCTCGTTTTCTGAAGTGTCTGGGTTTGGTATGTTTCTCTAGATGGCTCCCGAGCCTGGGACCAAAAAATGAAGGTGACCCCTGATGGAGCAAGGTTTCACTCGTAAAGAGACTTGCTTGTACTCAACACTCTCGAAATAAACTGTAATGCACTAATAAACATGTTTCGTCTTATTAACAATGCAAAACATGACATTTCTAGTAAGCTGGGGAAGCTTGCATATGTGCTTTTACTAACTGTAACTCGATTAACCTAAAATGGCCACCGCAACGCAGGAACTTTTCTGCGCATGCGTCTGTCATGCTCATGTGACATGACATACTTACTGTTTTGGTGGGCAATCTTTGCTTCTGCACACTAGAATTAAAGATGGCTGCTCTATGTTCTCATGGGCTAACGCTTGTATTACTGCTTTTATTAAGTTGTTCGTTCTCCTTAATTCCTAATGCTGTAGTTCAAATAAAGTAATGGGAATAGAGTAGAGATAAGTGGTATACAGTGCATTCATTTATTTCTTGTCCTAAAAGTGTTTCTTTTCTACTTTAAATGTATCGTACTTTGGGCCTGAGCTGTACTTCTGAACTCCATCTTTGGAGGAACTGCGCCTGAGCAGAAATCTCAAATTCCTGAATCACTGACATTGAAACCCAGCCAAGTCTTGACTTGCTAGAAGATGCGGCTAGGAAGCTGACCTCTCAACCTCACAAGAGGAAGCTGGATTGTACAAATTTATAATACAATGGTATTGATATTGATACATTCACTGCCGGGTGGAATAAGTGCATTGGAAAATAAAGTTATGGGAGGGAACGTAAATCTCAATAATGAAGAAAATTACCTCATAACTGGTATGGTGTGATGACCTCTCCTCATCTTTTGACCAATTAAATTAAGGGAATACACGAACTTGCAACATTGAGGGGTTGTACATTGCCCTGGAAAATGGTATAACTAAGGTAGGCTTAGCTACTTAGATTGTCCGACTTGTCCAAATAGCTGACCTGTCACTGACGCAATGCACTCAAGTCAATAGGCGATCGAGAGTAGAGGTGCTGGCGGTGCCCTCTGTCAGAAGAATCACTAACCCAATCAGGGTTCTGGGAAGGAGTTTGATAACTCAATCGGGGTCCGACTGTTAGCTGCAGAGAGGGGTGTGATGCTGGCATTGCACTTTAGCTGTGGGTGTCGGTCCTGACCTGCGGTGGTCCTGTCCTAATCCAATTTGGTCAGTACTTATCCTGATCTCTGGTCTGCACCTGTTCTATCAAGTTGGCACCTGCACTATCGGGGGTCCTGTCTTTTATCCGAGCCTGTGGCCAGGGTTGGTCTTCACACCATTCTAGGTGAATATAAAAGTTGCAAGGGTATGTCATTGTGTTGTTTCCTTTTTCTTACCCTTCCTATGCTTCAATGCTTAAAGAAAGTTTCATAATATTTCTGCATCATATTGCTTTGGTTATACTTTTCTTAATTGAACAAAGTTCGACTAATTTAGTATGGACTCAAACCTTTAAGAAAATATTTAGATAAAGTGTTGACATCTTTCCCGAGTCTGTGGTTATTTATGAGTGCGAATACCTATTTTCTTGCTAACTCCCTAGATCCCTTAGGACTCTAGGTACCAGAGACTAGGATTGGTAAGTCGAGGTATAGGTCCTAAAAGTAAATACTACTGGTTTGAAGCGTAGATTTACCTGTTCAAAGTTTGTATGTTTTATGGGCCCAGGTGAGTATAGTAAAATCATGAGCAGGTGAACCCGTGCTCTATCAGTATTCTTTTGGTAGCAGCATGATGATTAGGGTTTAGTTAAGATAGTTAGTTACTTATTGATTATATTTTGAAATTGTATTGATTTTATGTATTAACCAAAACCTGTTTGTATTGTTCTATGTTTGTATCGGAATCCTCGGGGGCAGAATAGCGGGTGGTAAATGGAAGCTACTTTGCAATGAAGCCACATGCCTAAGGAAGTAAGTGCATGGTTAGGTAAAACTGGAAGCACTGATTAGGGAATTTTCTGTAAAAATGTGTGAAGAAATGATAGCAAAGGGGTTCGCTCGTGAAACTTTGGCCTTATATCACCTAGAAAGGGTCAGCCCGAGGGAGTAACAGGTTCTCTAATGTTTGTATGAAGAGTAGGCAGAAGGGATCTACTCGCAGTGTATGAAGAGTAAGCGGAAGGGATTTACTCGCAGTGAGAGAAGTTATTCTTTCCTTTGAATTTAGTCACTTAGGCACAGTGGCGAATGTTTTTCCGTTGGTAAATAATGAATATTGCATTTAAAAGTGAAAAGAAATAAGTTTTCCTATTACCTTGCAAAAGAGGGAGTCAGTTGCGGAGCTGTGCTGACGTCACCTAGAGCCACGCTGGTATCTGTTAAAACAGCCAGTGTGTAGCTAAGGTAATTGTAAAGGAGGGATGAGTGCAGGAGCATGGGATCTTGTCTCACAAGAAAAGCTGCGCAATCATTGGTCGAAAAGTAATTTGAATTCAAATCACTGATTGGTTCTCGAAAATAAGAAAAGCACTGGTATTGGTGAAACATTTAGTAAACAATTGAGTGTAACTGCATACTACATTTATTGGTGTAAATTATATGTGGCATTTGGACCCAACAGTTATAGGAAATAGACCCGATAGGAGGTACTTAGGTTTTGTCCACAAGCAATATCATGTACGGGGGAGAAAGAAAAATGTCACTATTTAATAAGATTAAGAATTTCTTTAAGAAGGACAAACCGCCATATTCATGAAAATCGGCATTTGCGATTCTGAAATAGCGAAAAATAGCGAATCGCTATTCAGAAATCGCAAATCCGAATTCATGAATAATTGCGATTAAAAAAAGCGATTCGCACGCGATCGCAAAATCCGATAGCGATCCGATTGAAATTGCGATTAATCGCAGATTAATCGCTATTTCTGCCTACCCGCGCCTGGACTGCGATCTCGCAAATAGTGATATCGCTATTTGCGATATCGCTATTTGCGAGATCGCAAACTCGCGAGATCGGGAAAACGGGAAGTCGCATTTCGAGCCCAGTGATGACATCACAACCAAGAAGCTGCCGGTTCCCACCACCATTTTGCACATTGAGGCACAGAGACAGGGAGCACATTGGAAAGCTGCAGCACATCTTGGCAAGTAAAGTGATCCACAGATCCACAACCCATACCATGGCTGAGGAAGCTGCACCTGGGACCAGCAGCTCGTCTGGGAGAAAGAGAAAACTCAAATTCTCTGAGCAAGAGCTGGAACACCTAATCGAGGGGGTTGTGGCCAACCACGACCAACTGTTTGGCGCTAACTCACGGAGGGTCCCAGAAATGGAGAAGCGGCGCATATGGCAGGGGATAGCCTCAGCAGTGAACTCGGTGGGAGTGGCGGCCAGGTCCCTGGAAGAACTCAAAAAGCGGTGGTACGACCTCCGAGGCCGTGCCAAGGAGAAGGTGGCGGTGCGCCTTGGGGAGTCCTCGGGCACAGGAGGAGGAGGACCAACGGTACCACCAAACACCGCCATGGAGGACCAGGTTGAGAACACCCTGGAGAGGGAGGCCTGTGTGGGTTTCACTACACTGGACTCATCCTGCCCCACACAAGACACACAAGGTAAGTGGCATGCGACTGCGACCCTGCCCCCTATGGATGTCCATGACCAAATAGGCTCCCCCAATGTCCCATAGGCATGCCATAGTTGCACATCAAGGAATGTCCTGAAGCATTGTGGGAGATGTAGTCTGGCCACAATGTTGTAGTACCACAATGCAGCCAGTCAGGTCCCAATGCACACAAAGCCACTGCCATTCAGGGAATGTCACCCAGCATGCATGTAGCAACTGCACGTCTGCCAGATGCATGCAACTAATGGTCCACCACTTACCCCCACAGGTGGCGATACCAGTGACAGTGACAGGCTGGAGATCGACGAGGGCGTCCCGGAGGTGGAGGTGCCAACACCTACCCAGGCACCAGCCCCTGCCGCTGCATCTGCACCAGCAGCAACTACCACCAGCAGCGTCCCCCCTGCAACTGGTGCAGCGCCCACATCCGCTGGCATGGCAACCCCCATTGTGCCTCCTGCCACCGCTGCTCCTCCCAGAGCCGCAGCCAGGGCAGTCACTCCTGTGCCCTCTGCATCAACTGCTACTGCCACACCAGCAGGCACACCCCCTGCGACTAGCTCACCTGCAACACCGGCGGCATTACCCCCAGCAGCTGTCGCCTCAACATCCGGGGCTGCGCCACTGTCCACTCAGCGGCCACCCTCACAATCAGGCCAGCAGGGCAGGCGTGGCAGATCACGCCAGCGCTCCACAGCAGCTACCAGGCAGGCCAATGCTGATGGACTGGCGCGGCTCAGCATCGAGAGACGGATGCTGCGCATTCACCAGCGCCAGGCCCAGCAGCAGGGAGCAATTCAGCTCCAACTACACAATATTTGCCGCAACGTGGCATCTGTTGCTGCCCACATTGAAGGCATGAGGGCCGACCTGGCCGGTGTGGGAGATGGAATGGCCCGCATTGCTGCAGCCGTGGAGGCCAACACCCGTGCCATGTATAGAATGCGCGGTGGGCAACGCCGGCACCACCGCCAACTATTGACCCAGCTTGGCACTTACAGCAGGGCAAGCTATGTGTCGGCAAATGCGACATCTCTTTTGGCGCGGCGCTGTCTGACCCAGCAGCACACTATCATCCAGTGCAGTGTGGACATGACGCGGGTGCTGGAGACCCTCACCACGGCCGTCGTGGCTCTTCACCCTCCACCTATTCCATCTGTTGTGGGGGGTGATGATGCGAGTGAGGGGGCGTCCAGCCTGAGCTCACAATCTGCCTCACAGGCCCCACTACCCACCCGCAGCACCAGGACCCCCCCATTGCCTGAAGCCCCGGAGGAGGAAGCCCCTCAGAGGCGTTATGGAGGAACACGCACTAGGCACACCTAGAGAACTGTACTTCACCAATGGCACAGGCTGAGGTCAAGCCTGCCATGCACAGCAGTATGGCGTAATACTGTTTGTTGGACTAATTTGGCACAGAACCTTATATTTCATTTTGTGAATTTAACAAGTACTTTTATTTTGCAATTTGGCACAGAACCTTATATTTCATTTTGTGAATTTAACAAGTAGTTTTATTTTGCAATTTGGCACAGAACCTTATATTTCATTTTGTGAATTTAACAAGTACTTTTATTTTGCAATTTGGCACAGAACCTTATATTTCATTTTGTGAATTTAACAAATACATTTATTTTCCTACACACATTAGCGTTGTGTCATCATTACATTTTGCATGCATTGTTGATTTGTGGGGTGATGGAAGTGGTTGTACTAGAAACTGTTCACTGTGATGTGGTTGCGACGTCTGTGCCCTTCTGCTGGGTTCTCCCCTTGTGCATGGCGCGCATGTGCAGGTGGCCGGTTGTCCCCCTCAGATTCACTGCCAGAGATGTCAACAGGTATCCGGCGCTTGGTTGCAATGTTATGTAGTATTGCGCAGACAGCCACTATGCGGCAGCACTTTTCAGGACTGTAATACATGGCCCCACCTGTCTTGTGCAGTATGCGGAACCTGCTCTTGAGCAGGCCAAATGTCCTTTCTATGCAATTCCTTGTCCGTATGTGTGCAATATTGTAGCGCCGTTGCTGGGGTGTTGCAGAGTTGAGGTATGGGGTCAGGAGGTATTCACGGAGGGCGTAGCCACTGTCACCTGAATGAGAGGAGCAGATGGTGATTGCCTGTGCTGCGCTGTTACATCTTTGCAATGTGACTTTTCTATCAAAGTGTACTTACCAAGTAGGTGTCCTTCCCCAAACTCTCCCCTGACCAGTCGTGTGTGGAGTCCGCTGTGCCGGAAAATGAAGGAGTCATGGGTACTCCCTGGGTACCGTGCGACGATGTCAGTGATGTATGTCTTGGCATTGCAGACCATCTGGATGTTGAGGGAGTGGTAGCACTTTCTATTGCGGAACATATACTCCATGCCAGCTGGTGGGCAGATGGCGACGTGGGTACAGTCTATACATCCGAGCACATGTGGAAAATGGGCTACATTGTAGAATTGTAGCTTTGTCATGTCCAATTCCTGTTGGCTGGCGGGGAATTTGATGTGACGGTGTAGCTGGGTGAGCATGGCGTCAACAAAAGTGTTGAGGCAGCGTGACATGGTGGGCTGGGATATTCCCCCAGCAGCCGCTACTACCCCCTGGAAACTTCCGGAGGCCAGGAGGTGCAGGCTACACAATACCTGCACATGTGTAGGCACAGCATTGGTACGGCTTGTTGGGTGCTGCATCAGGGGGTCAAGGTCCTGTATTAGCTGCATTATCATTTCCCCATTCAGCCTGTATTTAGCATATATCTGCTCCCTGGTTTGGCCCAGCAAGGTGACCCGCTGGCGGAATATCCTGTCCTGGATCCTGCGTCTCCTCCGTGCTAATCGCTGTAGCCTGCGACGCCTCACCACCATGTACATTCCTGGCATTGTGGGACTCCTAATGCTGCTGCTGCTGATGGTCCTTATGTGTGATTGGTCAGGCCAGTACCTGTTGGTGATAGGTCAACGGTTTTTTGAAAGTTTTTTTTCCATGGCTTTCATGGTTACCACCTGCTTTGAGTTGTCCTTATTTTGCGCGGTGCAAATTGCGAATTTTGGGTTTTTCGCTAATTGCGATTTTTCTTGAATACCGATAGCGATTATTTTGCGATTTCGCTATTATTATCGCAGAATCCGTGGTGTGTCGCTATTTCGGAATCGCTAATGCTCAGCGGCTGGGATTCTGCGAATTTATTAGCGATTTCGCAAATATGTGTTAGCGAATTCGCTATTTTGTTGTTGAATGCCGATAACGGAAATTACGGCTGCTTTTTCGATTTCGCAGCAATTGAGGGCGCAATTTCACTTCATGAATCAGGCTGATAATGATTAAAACTAGAGAAGGAATTATTATTCCTCCACCAAATACGCCCGCATTATACATGATGGTAGAAAGGAGCTATCACACCTGTGTGTGGTTAGATAACTGGACAGAGTACACAAAAGATGATGATGTTTTGGCTTTACTAGAACATGGTACTTTTAATGGTAGAATTTTGTACAATTTGAGAACACACATTGTTAAAGATTGGAGGGATTTGTTAGCATGAGCTCGGAGCCATTTTATATTTGGCAACAATTTTAGTTAACCATGTGCTCGCCATGTACTGTTTCCCTCTTCAGAGCCCTGCACATGCTCAGAAGGGCCTAGCTAGTATAATGCACCTGCTCCTCTACTGTCAGGCTATTTTTGCTGCTGTATGGAGAAGTAACTGTCCTCCCACTTTGTTGAGCAAGCAGATCTTGCAGGCCCATATTAGGCATTTTACATGCTTTCATGAGCCAGGACTGCCCCTTGGTCTTATGCTGACTATGTAACACTAAGCATATATAAGGCCTCTGTTTTTTATACTCCTCAGACTGCCTCATTCAGTTGTCAAGGCTTCTGTGTGACGTAGTCTCCCTCATCTGAGGACAATAAATGCATTCTATTTATATTTCAGCTTCTGTGCCAATTTCTTCTTTGTTGGTTTAAAAGGACCAAGTATCAGTGAGACCCCTGAGAAGGTTTCTATGTTCTTCAGCATGAATAAATTAGATCCTAGACCTAGATTAACCCCACACGAGGCATTAGAAGAATGGGAGACTGAGGCTTTCAAGCGAGATAGACCTAGAACTGACATTAATTGGAGTAAGTTTTATCCCAGATTTCTAAAAGAGACAAGAGATAAACAAATGAAGAAATGGAGACAGTCTATGTCGGTAGAAGGATTATATCCTGTACGGACTTTAGAGGAAGCCGTCAGGAAGAAAATGCACAGGGAAAACGAAAAATGTTATGACTTGTGGTGAGTCAGATGATGATTACAAGGAGAATTTGTTAATGAAAAGTCCGCCACCTTACCATGAAGAAGCAAATAGAGTTAACCCTAGTGCCCCGTTCTTAAACCCACCTTTGGTTCCGCAAGTAGTGCATGAAACTTATTTAGAAAAAGTGCTACAGGAGAGGGAACGAGAAGCAGTCCTGTCCTAAACCTCCCATTCGGACTACACCTGTAAAAGAACCCTTGATAGTTGATGATCAAGCAAGGGAATTCAAGTCAGTGATTTCCCTGATGGATTTACCTATAAGGGAGCCGTTGGGTGATTCGATCAGGAAAAATTCTCCTGGAAGCTCTAGAGAGGTACGGATGGAAACATCCTCAGGTAAAAGAAGAAGAAATAGAGAGATGGTCTCGAGAAATTAAAAAGCCAAAAAGACAGCCAAAGATATTGGATATTTTTAAATTAAGATTTGAATTAGAAGAACTGATGGCTGGAAATATGGGATTGGAAAGATTAAACAACCTCAGTGAGGATGAATTGTTGTTCATATGTCGAAGTATCACTCGAAATACTAAAACATTTCATGAAAAGTTAATGAGTTTGGCTTCTGAAATGGGAATTGATATTGGAAAATCTAAAGTTTTACAGAAACCTCACCGAGCTATATTTTCTGACAAATATTTAGAAAATATGAATGTGTCAGGACGTAAAGTGCAGATCAAGGAGTTACTATCGTTGTTACAGAAAGTGGGGTGATTTAGAAAAATGGAAAGCTAGATGGGCAAAGAAAAAGGAAGAAGCTCAAGCAAAAAATACTGCAAATGAATATTTATTAAAAGAACCAGAAAAAGTGGAAAGGTTGTGCCCGATGAAAGAAGTGCCAGGAGGAGGTTATGTGCATGTCCCATGGTCCCGACAGGATATTTTATCATTTACAAACAATTTCCCGAAACTCAGAGAGAAACCTGTAGAGTGGTACAGGCAGGTTGATAGATTTGTAAAAGTCTCAAAAGTTATGCTAAAAGATTTAGATGCGTTATTTGACATTGTTGTTCCTGTGGATCTATGGACAGAATGTAAGATAGCGGTTGACTGGCCAAATGATGAGTACCCTAGAGACACAAAGACAGGAGCCCCATCAGGTGAGGTTATGAAAAAATAAAATCAAGTAATATTGTACTTCTAAGGAAAGGTAGCCCCAAAGGAAACTGACTGGACAAGAATAGACAGAACTTCCCAAAATAACGATTAATCAGTGCATGCATATTGTGAACGCCTTTTACAGGTATTCAAGCAGTACAGTGGTTTGGAGAGTGAAATACTTAACTACGCAAAATATTGTAGAGACGAGATTGACAATAAACGAAAGAATTTAGAAGAAAAGGTAATGCGGGTACAGGTAAAATTAGCAGAACAACAGAAACTCCAGTTGAATCATTTGAAAAATAATCAGAATTCAGGAGATGGAAATGGGGGTAAACAAAGAGGTAGAATGAATAGAGAGGAGGCCAAGAAAACATTTCCTTGTCATGGAAGCGGAAAAATTGGACATTGGAGAAACAAGTGTAAAGCTGTATTAGGTAACAATGTACAAAACGATAATTTAAATCCACAAATGCAGAATGGGGTGTCAAGGAAGCCACAACAAAATGTAATACAGAACCAGTTACCACTTGCACCAATGCCCGATTCTGGGAGCCAAGCAAATTACAAGGTGGATACCACAAATTGGGAAGGAAGTGGAAGGAGAGACACAGTGACATCGCAATTTCTTTTGAGTGATGAATTTTTCGAGGAAGATAGTTACTAACGGTGCCTGAGAGGGGAGGATGAGGAGTGCATGCTTGGCGCATCCTTGCTGGTAGATCTGTTTGGTCCATACATTGAGGGAAAGGTTGAAGGAAATGATATTACCTTTTTGTTGGCTACTGGTGCTACCTGTTCCACTATGAGAACAGCATGCGTCCCAAACCTACCCCTCTAGGGAGAATGGCTTCATGTTGTGGGCGTTTCTAATAAACAAATTAGTACCCCTGTTACAGAACCAATGGAAATCAGAATAGGGAATTTTAAAGAAATGCACAAATTTGTGGTGTGCGACTCTAGTCCAGAAAAACTATTAGGTTGGTACTTGCTGTGCAAAATGAGTTGCTAAATCTTTTGTATCCCAAGTGGTGTCGAAATACAAACCCCAGACGAAGATGGAGTTTATAATTTAATGTTGGCCAAACAAGAAACTGAAAATAAAAAGATGCAAGTGGAAGACCTCCCAAAAGAATTACAGCATACAGTGAATCCCAAAGTGTGGGATTTCACTGGAAAAGATGTAGGATTAATGGCAAATGTTGACCCGGTAAAAGTGACAGTGAAAGAAGGTGCAGTTTACCCAAACATTCGACATTACAAAATGAGATCAGAGATAAAGGAAGGTGTTGCAGTAGAAATAAAATGATTGGTTGAGCAAGGCATTTTTCCAGGAAATAATGAGCAGTCCAAGTAATTCACCCATTATTGGCATAAAGAAACCGAACGGAAAATATAGGGTCATACAAAACCTCTGCAAAGTTAATAAAATTGTCGTTCCATGTTGTCCAGTTGTGCCAAATCCTGCAGTGATTCTGTATCAGATACCGTGGGGATCGGGATGGTTCACGGTAAGTGATTTATGCCATGCCTTTTTTTCCATACCATTACATCCAGATAGCAAATATCTTCTCTCGTTCAAATTCGACGACCATGTCTACATTTGGAACCATATCCATCAGGGGTACAAAGAGAGTCCATCGATTTTCAATCAGATATTGAAAAGATGTCTTGAATCTCTGGTTTTGCCCGGACAGTCTGTCCTGGTGCAATACATAGATGACCTATTGATGACATCTAAGACTCCAAATGACTGTGTTGTTGATACCATTGCATTGCTGAATCATTTGGCCGAAGGCGGGCATAAAGTGTCACATGAAAAGTTGCAATTCTGCACCACATCAGTAAAATATCTAGGGTGTCAAAAGAGTTACCTCTGAAAGAATCAAAATAATCAGAAACAGAATGTTTCTTGGGGTTGTAGGTTACTGCAGGCAGTGGATTGTACAATTTGCAGTCCTAGCTAAACCCTTGATAAAGATGACAACGTAAAGAGCAAAGGACCCAGTAGAGTGGGATGACGAAAGCATGACTGCCTTTTTGAAGCTGAGAGACTGTCTTTGCTCAGCTCCAGCTCTATGAATGCCTGACTATTCAAAGGAATTTGCATTGTTCTGTGATGCACGCGAAAATTGTGCATTGTCTGCTTTGACTCAAACTCATGGTTTAATGAGACGTCCTGTGGCCTATTTTTCATCCACACTAGATCCAGTGGCATCTGCATTGCCAGGATATCTGAAAGCAGTAGCTGCGACTTGCATGAGTCTTGAGCAAAGTGAGTCCATCATTATGGGACACCCTGTAACCGTGTATGTTACACATTCAGTGTTGAATCTGTTAACCAGAACACATACTGAGTATTTAACTCCTAGTCGGCTGACTAAGTATGAGCGAATTCTTCTAGGTGCAGGGAATGTGACCATTGTCAGATGCACTGTCTTAAATCCAGCTACAATGTTACCTGAATCACACTTCGCAGAAGTGAAAGGGGAAGTTGAGCATGATTGCATCGACCTCACAGAATACAGTACAAAACCCCGACCAGACATAAAAGAAGAGCCATTGCTGACATTTGAATATGAACTGTTTGTGGATGGCTCATGTATGAGGCATCAGGAAGGAGGATTAAGTGCTGCTTATGCTGTGTGTACTTTGAGGGGTCCAGTGGAAGCATCCTATTTACCTGGAGTCAAGTCTGCATAAGTAGTTGAATTGGTTGCATTGACAAGAGCCTGCAAATTTGGGAAAAATTGGAAAGTAACCATATACACTGACAGTCAGTATGGTTACGGGGCTGTGCACGACTTTGGCCAACTTTAGATGCAAAGGGAGTTTCTGACTTCTTCAGGTACTCCTATTAAGAATGGACATTATGTAAAAGACTTATTGGAATCTTTTCAATTACCAAAAGAAGTGGCTGTGGTCAAGTGTGCTGCTCACTAATCTGGAAATGACCGAGTGACAGCAGGTAACTGATATGCTGACCAACTAGCCCAGCATTGTGCCAAACATAAGATGCCAATAAATAAGAAAATTGATGCACATGGAAACAGCTGCCAACTTATGTTGCTTGAGAAAGTGAAAACATGGGAAGAAGTGAGAGATTTGCAAAGTGGGAGAAAATGGGATGTCTGAGAAGGGCTGGGGATGGTTTTATTATTTACCTCAATGGGAGACCTGTGTTACCAGATTGTATGCTTGCTCCTATGGCTAGGATGTACCATGGAAGTTCACACATAGGTAGAGACGCGATGATTAGACAGTTCAGACAGAGTTGGTTCAATGAGAGATTCAGGAATGTAGCAGCGAGTCTTTGCCAAAGGTGCATAACATGCCAAAGAATGAATGCTGGTAAGAGAACTGTAGTGTTGCCAGGAAAGATTGGAAAGGCTGAAGGTCCCTTCATACGACTCCAGATTGATTTCATTAAATTACCCCCTTACCGAGGACTGAAGTATGTTCTTGTCATTGTCTGCCTGTTTTCAAAATGGGTGGAAGCCTACCCTACCCGTAGGAATGATAGCATCACTGTAGCTAAACTACTACTGAGGGAACTCATACCACATTTCGGTTTTCCAGTAACGATTGAATCAGACCGAGGGTCTCATTTTAATAAATAAATAATTTGTCTGATCTGTGAAGCATTCCAAATTGAGCAAAAGCTGCATTGTGCAAATCGCCCAGAGGCCTCTGGAGTGGTAGAACAACTGAATGGCGCAATTAAGTCACAATAGGGAAAGATGTATGATTCTACCCGATTGGAGTGGCCTGATGCTTTACCTCTTGTTCTGATAGGACTCAGAAGCATTCCAGACAGAACAACAGGCCTGAGTCCCCATGAAATACTCATTGGAAGAGCAATGAGGCAGGCATGGGTACCAGGACACAAGCTAATAAATATATCTGATGATTTAGTGCTCGAGTCCTGCAAAGAACTGGCTGACCAAGTGCGTTCTATCTCTCACCAGGTTGGGGAAGATGCTGTCGCTAGACAATCAACTCCAGCACATGACCTGAATCCAGGTGACTGGGTAGTGATATAGAACATACTCAAGAATGTTGCCTAGCACCAAGGTGAGGAGAGCCACATCAAGTGATATTGGTTACTACCACAGCTGTAAAGTGCAGGGGAATTCCAAACTGGATCCACGCAAGTCATACCAAGAGGGTGACTGAACCTGAGGAAGTAGAAGCTGAAGGTTGTGTAGCTGATGGTCTCAAGAAGTTGATCCTGAAGTAGTTGATGAGGAACAACCGAGCACCAGTCAGGATGAATGGATTTCAGTAGTCGACATACCTGCTGATTTTGTGAGAACCAGAAGACAAACCTACCTAGATAGACAGGCTGATAGTGAGGACGAGTCAGGAATAGAAGAATGTACTCAGATTACAGAAATCCAAGTTAAAAGTAATCCTGAGGACAACCAGATAAGGAAAGATCGGTGTACTCAGACAGTTGAAGCTCCAGCCAGTACTCCAGAGTCTGAGGAGGGAAAGACAGGTAATAGGTCAGAAGCTCAGGCGGAATACAATCAAAAAATCGAAAGACCTGAGCAGGACCAGATAGGTATAGAAAAGTGTGTTCAGGAGGAAGAGGGCGAACAAAGTCAAAGTCAAATACAGCAAAATCCTGAACAGGGCCAGATTAGTATCCAGGCAGAAGAAACAAAAATAAGACCTGGACCAAGTCAGATGGAGAGGAATTTAGAAGTTGACAGAGAACAAGTAGTGCCACAACTGAACGAAAACAAAAGAGCATCTGAAGAAAGTCAAAGGACAGTGCCAGCTAAAAGACTCAGAAAAGGAGATAAGTGGCCTGGTTTTGTCAAAAGACTGAAATTTCGCTTTAAAACAATAAATGAAGAACCAGAGCAAGTAAACGCCATATCAAGCCAAGCTGGACCATCCACATAGCAACCCAAAAGGAGAAGTCCACGTTTGAAAAGACTGAATAACAAGTCTAAAGGACCTGAGCGGATGTATGTCATTCTGAAGATTTCGAAAATCTAGAACTGAGTGATGACGAACTGATTGTCTATCAGATTGACAAAGAAGTGAGACCCAACTTGAGAAAAGAATCACAGGTTAAAAGTCTATGAAAAGTTACAAAAAGGGAATAAAATCTCCTTAGTCGAAAATGGCTGATTATAATGTTAACGGTAGACAGAAAAGACATTGTCTAAAGACATGTTGTAGAATATGCACATGTAGTATAGTAATAGTAGTTATAGTATGGTTTGGATTGACATTAGCTATACAATACTTAATGAGCAAAGAAATGCAGAATAACACTAAGATACCTGAGCCGGTAGGTTCACCTGAGACAATAGATACACATACACATGAGAAAGCAGTTAGCCTTAAGCAACCTTGAGTAGATTTAGAAGCACCAAATGAGGAAGAATTACATTTTAGAAAAGCTAGAAATAGAACTAATTTAAATGTATTTGCTAATCTGTTAGTACATTATGTAGAAGCTATGGAAAT